>NC_091047.1:3125000-3750000 GCF_963966145.1 Tenebrio molitor
CGTCAAAATTTGTGGCGGCTCGATTGACTTGACAGGCCCTCGAAAATCCAAGCGTCAAAATTTGTGGCTGTCAAATGCAAGCGAGCCCTCGAGGCCCAAATTGGTTTACAAATTTCGCGAAAATGAAGATGAGCGATAAACGAAAATTTGTGGTTGCTCCAAAAGGTCGGGAAATCGGGCCCCACGTTGTGGGCGTCAAAATTTGTGTGACCAAAAAGTGGCCAGTGACAGCTCCGGGCTCTCAGGGGGTTTTCGGGGCATAGGGCGTGGGTTCGGATTATAAAAAAATGGGCGCCAGGCAGCTATTGTCTTGAGCTGGTTGTTAAGCTTGTCCAGCTGCCGGGACAAGTGCTCAGTTTCTCGGATGCTTCGGAGTCAATACGAAAGAACTTAATTCCTTGCGAATTAAATAATTGGTTTATTCAATTTTTGTCCAACAGTCCAGGAAATTCGAAATGCTTACTTAAGTGTGCACTGGTCCGTGGAATTGGCAACGTTACTCTACGTAATTTTGTTAATTGAAATTTCGAACCAGTTCACATTAATGATCTTATTCAATACCTTATTCTGGTCTTATCAAGAAAGCTTTCCTTTACAGGTGACCTTGTAACTTATTTGTGAATAAACTTAAAATTAATACAACTCCGATGGAAAAAAAAACGAAAGGAAAATCTGTTGCATGCGTGAAACAAGAATGAAGCGCAGTCTTCTGCTTTCATAAATTTGCAACGTTAATTTAACATCGATTCTATAATTGAAAAAATTGCAAATTTACTGGAAGTAGAAGAACTGCTACTAATAATTGAAATGTGAAATTTGAAAACTTGAGCTTTGTGAAGTCTTTCTAAAAATTTGAAATTATTGAAATGCGAGATTTTTACAAATTGAAACGGTTCTAAATATTGAGAAGCGGGATATTTGAGGCGTTCTTTGATTTTTCGCAAATCCGCAATTAAATTGTGCGACTTATCTTACGCCGGTAACGTGGTGTGACCTTGACGATTTTCTTTAGTCCTTGGTGAAACGGTACGTGGTCCGATGACCTTAATGGACGGTTTGCGGTCTGGCGACGACCACTCTGACGAACGATGCGGCGACGAATGACCCTAAAGAATAACGTTCCTGGTCCGAACTATCGCCCCAAATAACGATGACTGGTCCGGCTGACCCTAAAGAACAACGTTCCTGGTCCGGCTGACCCTAAAGAACAACGTTCCTGGTCCGGCTGACCCTAAAGAACAACCCCTAACGAATTGTCGTTAGTGTTGCGAAACTCAATCGATTCGGTAATTACCTTTCCGCTGAAAGGGGTTGCTTCTCGATAATTCGAAGGAGGACTTTCCGGTTCTCCTTCGCGGTACGGTAACGGTAATCTGGCTCGAACTACCCCTAACGGACGAAAATTGGTGAAGTGAATTCGCTAATGAAGGATAATTACCTCTATCTCGCTAGATGACGAGGGGTTTCTCGACCACGGCAAAACGGTAAACGGTAAAACGGTAAATCTTCGGGCTCCTCGACGGCCCCGAAGGCTGGCAGCGCCGGACGATAAGCGCCATGGCGTTCGGCAATCCACCCACAGGGATGATTGCGGATCCCGAACGCCACGCACGTGATTCGCAGCTCGCGACTTGCGGCACCTGCCGCCCGCTCGGCGGTCGCCGACCGAGTCCTCTTTAATTTCCGCTCGCGATCGGTTTTTTTTTTTTGGCTACCCCCGGCTCTAGGAGATCAACCCGAAAGATCTGGACCTTATTCCGTTGGGCGATAAGGCGTCCCGGTTATTGTACTGACCGCGCATCTTGATGACAACTTCCGGCGATCCTACACTTGCGCGCTAAATGACAGATGGTCGAACATGGCGCCGGTTTGTTTACGTTGGACGTCACCGATCCGAAAATTCAGATGTTGAAGCGGTAATGTGTCGGTGAGTCCACGCGTAACACACGATAGATGTTGACGGCAATTTCCCGCAGGATCTCAAAAGGTTGGACACCACAAGGATGAAGGAAGAAGGTTTGGGAAAAGAAGAGAAGAAGATAACTTTCCGGCAAGTCACGGGAACAAAAGGGAATCGGAATTAACTTTGCCGTACGGTTACCCGAGCTGAGAAGAAGAAGAGGAAGGATTGAAGGAAAAGGAAAGGAGAAAGAAGAAAAAAGCGAACGATGAATAGATAGGCCGCAGCTAGACAGCCTAGAGGCGTGAGGCCACCTCAGCCTAAAATTTAGGGGCTAACATGTGTGATTCCAGCCGCCCCAAAACTGGCTGGCACAAAGACTCTACAATGAAAACTCTAAAGAAACCGCGAAAGAAACAAACGAAAACCGAAAGTGAAACTGAAAGCGAAACCGAAATAAAACTGAAAGTGATCCGATAAACAAAAATGAACCCTGAACCGATAAACTCAAAATGAATTGACTGACGGCACAAACAAACTGAATTATTTCGAAATGAGCGTCCCCAAAAAAGGTTACGGCAGGGTGGGCGCGTCGCGACGTCATATGCCGTGCGTTGTGTTGCTTGTTCCTGATCTTCGAACAGCGATCTTATTGTCCCGCGAGCATAAGTAGGACCTCTTGGCCTCCTACCCCGGCCAAAACGAATAGTGGCACTTTGACCTGCTACAGCACTTCATTTAAAATAAACATTTAGTTCCCTACAAGTATCAAACGAATTCCTCTGATATTGTTCGATTTACTTTGCCAACATCAAAAGGAGAATTATTCCGACACTCCGCCGTTGATACAAGAACATTACCGGTTGTTCCAGAAAATTGATGGCGTCCCGTGGGAAAATAACAAGTTTCGTTCGATAGGTTCCCACAGAAAAGCTCCACAATATCGTATCTCTCGTAATCCGAGTGTACGCATTGTTACTGCTCTTCATGCTGATTTTTCATCTCTGGGAAAATCGTCGGAGTGCATCCTAAATCATCGACCCCTCTCCCTTTCTGCGACTATTTATGAACTGGATGGCGATACACCAGCGTAGCAGACTCATAAAGTTGGTGGAACTCGAGGCAAACGTGACTCTCATCAAACCAAATAAATTCCATAAGTCAACGTACGACCTGCTCCGTTCCCGAAGGATTTTAAAATTTGATACATCAATTGGCGGCAGCGATCACGTCGGAATTAATCGGAAGAATTTAATTAACTGCGCTAAATAGCCAGTTACTCGACTTTTCGGGGCAAAGTGAATCAATTCAGCGGAATACGCTTTGGGGGAGATCAAATCTATCAGATCCACGTCCATATTTAGTTGGTTCGGTCGTTTGTGCACGTTGGAAACTTTTAAACATTCTTGATCCACCTTTCAAAACTTCGCGATTTCTGATTCGTGTTTTTATCAACACGTCAAAGGTATCGCAAAAATCCGACGGAAAATTCATCACGGATGGGAATGTGCCGCTCCATTCCGCATGATTGAAAGTTGAAGGAAGTTGCGAGCGCGAGGGCAGCACTAATGGCACGGTAATTTGGACATTCGCGTCCAAATCCGAAGCCACTTAGACGGAAAGTTGTCGCACATTCGTAAAACTCCCCCGACAGTGTTGTAAACCGCGCTTTACATTCACACGTCGGGTAAAAATTTTTAATAAGTTTCCGTAAAAAGTATCTTGAGTAATAAAACACCTGTTGCATTTACGAGTGAAAACTAGTTGAGTTTTTATGTTCGTCGACTTAGATGCAAGAGTAATTCGTGACATGTGTAACGCATTTTTTCCTTTGTTATTGGCTCATTCGGAATTTCAACTGACAAATGTCGACCCCTGTAAAGTTTATGAAAATCGTTTTCAGCACATCTGTTACAGTCAAATACACTGCCATCAAAAAGTTTGTGAAGATCGTAAAATTTTACCAAAGTACGTGTAAAAATGTCTTAAAACTTTTGATTTAATGCAACAGTATTTTAGTTGTAGAAAACGCACGTGACAACTTAGATTTTTTTTGTTGTTTTTGGGTATTTCGTCGAAATTCTCTACAAGTTTGTTTCAAAGTTTTTCAATGGGTGACAAGTTCGGTCAAGTGGCGGTCATTTTAGGAGACAAAAATTTGAAATATATAATTTTTTGAGGCCAAACCGATGATAATCTAGTCGTCATATACCCACCAATATACTGACTCGTTTTTCAATTTTTTTTTTCTGTTTTCCAAAATTTTCATTATTCACTTTTGTTATTTGTTTTTTTATTGTAAATAGTGTTAAAATGGTATGGTATGGATCACATGAAATGTGAAAGATGCGCTCATGTGTGTGATATTAATTACGAATTGTAAAATGGGAAAAGATTTATTTATGTATTTTAACTTTTAGGAAAGATATACAGGGTGTATCTGAAATACGTGTATTAATTTTAACCAGTGAAAGAACTCGTCAATTTATGAAACTTTTCTCTATAACATTTTGTATTCGCAAAAGTTTTCCAAGATTTTTTTGCCCCTCAATTTTTACCAAACGAGTAAATTTATTCCAAATTTTAAATCAATTTGTAACTCTTTTTCGTAAAAAATTCAAATAGAAAAAACGTTTCATTTAAAAAGCTCTCCTACGTGTTAAAATTAACACACACATTTTAGATACACCCTGTATAATTTGTGTAGCATAATTAAGAAGATGAACTTCATTGAATCCACCCTTACCAAATTGTAGAGTACAACAGGTTCATTGCATTCGAAGGGATCATTTTGAATTACCTACTTCAGAAAATAGTTGTAAAAAGTTGCAGCGGTTCGATCGGGATTTGGAAACGGTAAGCTAGATTTTGAGCGAACGAAGCACACTTCTAGATTTTCCAACTTTGACTTGATCGAGCTGCAGGGAGAACACTCATCGTGTTTTTTTGTTTCAAAAATGGAGTTCTAAACATTTGCAATTAAAAATATCATCGTTGAAATATGTAATTGTTGTTGTTGGTTTTCAGTGAAATATTCTTAATCCAGTTCGCATTACGTTGGTTTGGGGTAACACACGTTAGTACGGCGCAATTCCTCAGAAGGAATACATAAACATTTCTCATTTTCTCTTTGCAGAACGGATCAAACAAGAACCGCATGTTATATGATTCAGTATTCAACAGTACAGTTGGAACTACGGCAAAAAAAATCCCACCGCAGGAGTGTCAATAATTGTGCCGAATACACAGTTCGAATTGCTCCGAGCAATATAAATGAGTTTTTTTTTTCTGTCGAGGAGTCAGTCTTCGATTTCGTGCCGGATAAAAAGCGACCAGATCCGCGAGCTTCGGGTATTAGTCGAGGAGTCCGACCGATTCGGAAGTGTCTCTATCGGCTTAAGCTGTCACAAACCGATGTTTCCGGTTCGTTTGTCGGTTTAACCCCTCAAAAAAAATTGAATTAAGAAACAAAGTGACGAGAGCTGGAGTGTTAAAAGGAAAATAATTTCAGATAAAACAATACTTAAGCCGAACGATATCTGTCCGTAACAAAAGGACATTTACCAGAATTAATTGGCCGGCGCAATTAAAATTATGACGGCAATTATTTTTTCCCGACCTCGTAAAACGCTCGTCATTTCGAGGGAGAAAGACAGAAGGGCGCGAGACGTACGAAATCTTTCATAAATTCGCTGGAAGGTTTCGCATTGTTTCAAATTCTCAACCCGGCTTTTTTCTCATTGTTTCTCGGACTCGATTCGTTAAGGACGTATTAATTTGATTTTCAATATTCGACATTGGGCCAACTTTTTAAAAGCATCGGAAATTTATTATATTGACAATTTCATTATAGCGAGATGGAAATTTTAAAAGCTCTCATAAGGAATGGGATTTAATTTCCTCACTCACTTGCGGTTTAAGTCAAAGGACATTTCCAAGGGGCTTCACTGAAATTGCGTTCTGAAGCGTTCGCCTTTCCGTGCCGAAGTGTTCTTCCATCTCCTATTGGTGATGCGGCTCGTATTCATATCTTTTGCGAGCACTACAAATATGTTTCTCTACTCGCTTAATCAAGTGAGCACCCCTCCAGGCTCGCGCTCTGTTGACGATATTACGAAATACTTTTGACTGTGCGACCTTATTGCAGAAAAAATCACAAATTCAATCCGTATCGGATGCATATGCGGATGGCGTTTGATTTTTCATGAACCGGTCGTAAAGGACGAAATAAACGACAGCCTGAAACAAGGTTATGAACTCCGTCTCCGGCGGAGCTTTACGACGTAATAAATACCGACGATCAATCAGCGAATTCGGAATACACCGAGCATGAGTTTTCCACGTTAATGACTTATTATTATAACGGGGAGACAAGAAAACAAAGCGGATGCTTCGGTCTGGAGATGTGAAGACATTAAGACGAATACTTAGTCGGAATGACATTCTCCGACGGGAACTTTACGAGAGAAATATTGAATGCTGTGTATCAAGTCGAAGACGTAACGACAAAAAGGAAGTTTGCCACGACTCGCCGAAGAATGGCTAATCATGAAATAAAGAGGGGCGGTATTGAAAAGACTTCCTCGACGCAGTGGCGTGGAATCTGAAGAAAAACAAGAACATGGATGAGTACAGCGCAAAACTTGCTTGGCGGGAAAACACCTAAAAATGCCGGCGACGGGATGAGTTAAGAATACACACGCGTCGCGCACCGCCTACGCGGTTCAAGTGAACATCCAACTTTGAAAGCTCTGCGGAGCCGATTTAAATTACCATTAAAATTCCAACGTGTGAAGGTGATACGGGACCGGTTCAGGTTTTCCACCACGTTCCAATTTATTTTCACATGAAACAAATTGTTCAGCGGTAACAAGTTCCCAAGTTCAATTAATGGAGTGGTTTTTGGTCACGACGCCGCCGTCGCAAGAAAATTAGACGAGTTTGCTTCGTCTTCAAGTTTTAATTATGTTTACTTAAGCGTTTTTTCTCCTGTTGTTCGTTTCGTCTAATACGGGATAATGAAAATGTGTTTGTTGCACCTACTAGACTAATGGTTATTGTCACCGTCGCGACGATTAAAACACACCTTCGAGAACCCGACCCATTAACGAGAATCGTTCCGTAAACAATCGCTTCACGTACATTGTGTTTATTAAAATTTCCAACTATAAAACTTTAATTGCAACTTCGTAATTAATCTTCACAACGGAGTGGAGAACGGTTGAACTGTTTGCAACAAGTTTAATTGGGTAGTTAACGTTAAGCTCTTATTAAAACAGTATTCGCAATAAGAATGCTTTAATGTTCTATTTCGAATCTGGCGGGCTAGCGCCCTCTGCTGGGACGCCGTCAACTTGTAAAACTGAATTATGGATCTCACTGTATACTTAATTAATTAGCGGACGTTATGCGATAATGCAAATTTTTCAAACTCGATTTCGAACAAATCAACGCGATTTGTGTTTTACGTTCATTTCCGGTGGAGCTTTTTCGATTGACAAACCGAAAACGGATACCTAGCGCGTACGTGTGAAGTCACGCTTTCAATGCTTATTTATTATTGAATAAAAGCGCTCACGTCGGTTCAGGAATCAATCACCGACACCGCCGCAGCTTTCGCACCTCAAAATGTACGGCGAGTGGCTTTAAAGTTGGTCAAAGAGTGACTTACAATGGTGGAAAGTCGAAGAGACAGAGAAATGTTTTGATTTGATCGGTACAACTGGGAGAGTTTAATAATTTAAGAAGGCGAAAGTTGCGCATTCTGAATAAGTGCATAGACCGAATTTCCCCGAGGAGCTTTGCATGGCGCGAAAGTTGTTGGTGTCGATAACGACATTAACATTTTGAAATATGAACATTAGAAAACATGCTCCCGGCATAAAGCAAGTTAATTTATTTACGACGGACGCACACGTCTCCCAGCAGCGCGATTCGCTCAGGAGTCCTTCGCATTTTTATTAAACGTAAAGCCTTTTGATTTACGAATATTTTTAAGCTACCCTCGAGAAAGTATAAAAACCTTTGTTTTAGGGGCCCCCTCTAGTAAACATAAATTTGCGCATAGAGCAAGCGAGATTATTCATAGGTTATAAATTTGAATAAAACTACAACGGCGACGAAACGCAGACGGAGCGGCATCCGCAAAATCCGGTTTAAAAATATCGAATGAAATCCTCGGTATACGCCGGGCTCCCGGAATAAGTAGATTTGTCCCCGGGAGCAGACGCCCCCTCTTATCTGACCCTGACTCCCGAGCTCGGACTAACGCAATATAGTTGGCCTAATCTTTGGCTTCGCGCCAGTCTCTCCACACTGGAGCAAGCCGCGATCCAGATTTCGCATTATGCCAGTCGAAAGGAAAAAATATACGGCCGATTTTATTTAACACGCTCGTTTTAATTAAACGCCGGCGTAAATTACGCGATGCGGTTGGCGGTGCCGAATGAGAGGCTGACGTGTGGGTTTTTCGTAAAATTGGACTTCCACGGCGGGTCGATGAGGAGGGAATCCGCGGATCGATTCGTGAGCGAAATGAAAATGTTGCGGAATTATGTCGGAAGTAATTGGATGATTTTGTTTTTCCGATGAAAAGTCTCGCAGATCTAACGTATAACGGAAACGGAAAAGTCGTGAAAAATTCAAACGTACAGAGGATTGTAACAGGCAGCTCAAGTCGATACTATAATACATACCATTATTCTGTATTTTATCAATTCTCAATGTATTTGACGATTTTTATTTTGTACTGTACCGACGATCTAATGCGACTTCCACATGACGTTCTCTAGACTTTAGACTTATCCCTTTACACATTGTAAGAAGCTACATGCAGCGAGCGTGGCATTAAATATTTTCTTTTTACGTACATTAAGTTACTCTGTTTCGACAATCAGTATAATTGTTAACAAAAACATGCATTTTTGTGTACCGTACGCGAAACGAGCACTTCGCGTACACAAAATAGGCCGCGAAATCCATTTTCGCGGCCGTTGCTTTTAACGACGGTCGTTTAAAGTAAACGTCATTTTAATATTTGATACAAATCAGAGTTTGAATGTAAGACTGGCGTTTAGATTTGATTTGTAAACTTGTCATTTTACAGCTCGCACTTGTCAGTTTGCAGTTGTCGTTGTAATAAAAAGTGTTCTGAATTAGTAAAAACAGTAAAAAAGTCTTTTTCTGTACTACCTCGTACATGACAATTAAATTATTTGGAGACCCCTTATTTGTAGGCAACCAACTAATCACATCAATTTTTTTAAACAGTACAGGTACATTAGTATTGTGGTGAAAATGTTGCGCAGTACACTAGGATGTTGAAACAGTTCTGATAATCCCCTAGAATGATCAGAGAGGAAGTCGAGTTTAGTTCTAGGGTATTATAAATTATTATACAGTGCAGGTGTTTGGATTTGCCACAACCATAGTCCGTTGTAAAGGGAAATTCGTGAAATTTTATGAGGTACAAGCAAAACAGAAATGAAACATTTACGTTTGGTTCAACAGGTCTAAACTTGACCGCAACTTGTGCTACCTGAACGCCGCAGTTTCCCTGCTGAAAATACATAAGTCACCGAAGACGATCCTCTCTGGAGAGCTTGACGGTTTTGAGAAACCTGTTGTGTTGTTTATGTAGGTGTCGAAAAATGTATGAAAAACTCTCGACGCGAGAAAGTTTCGACGGTGGCAAATGAAAAAGTTCGAAACGGTGCCCGGGCCACATCACCTACCCCCTAAAAAACTACTTAGTTGCCGTGACAACTGAGTTCCCGCCGGTGAACTAATTAGATATGCAGATTCCTGCGCGTCCCCGCCTTAATTTGATGAACCAAATTCGGAATACTGCGAATGAATACTTGATCAGTAAATTTAGAGACAATAAGTGTCATTAATTAAACCGACGATAGACCGGGGTTCGAATTGTGGAAAGGTGATTAAGAGCCATGTCGGGGTTACCAATGGCCTGTGCGAAACAATGCCCGCCCAAGACGTCCCTCGCCCCGATTATCGGGAGTCAGATAGTCGAGACGCATATACGAGGGGTGAGTGATTACGCGTTATTAACAGAGGGGCGCTACTAATGCCAGATTTATCTCTAATGGCGTTTGCCTTTGATCTGATTGTTGCGTTATGGCTCCCTCTGCCACCTATTAGGCGCAACCTTTGTATAACTGAATCAGCCTTAATTATTTCGCCCTCGGATGGTCGCCGCCGCTCCCCCAAAGGGAGAGGAAGGAGACCCGAACCGAAGGCGGAAGCTCCACGAACAAGGTGCACCACACATCGTTCGAGATCTACACGATCCGAGAAGGGGAAAAAGTGGTAAGCAGACCTGGGAGCCGTTATCTATAGACTAACAACACGTGGAAAAGCCGCAGAGGGCGTAGCCAATAACGCTTCCGTTTCGAAATCGATCCGGGGGTGTTATAATCCGGGAACGTCAGACGGTTAAACTGTTTTAGGTCAGTTTGGAAATGTGGCTCGACAAGTCGTCGAATTGCAATCTCGGGAAGTTCTCCTCCTCCACCGAGGAGGATTCCGCGTTCGAAAAATTACGCCAGTCGGCACGATCCGCCGAAAAATCGAAAAACGGTACAGTGGGGTTGCGACCACGACTGTCAATTTAATAACAAATGAACGTCACATGAATGCCGAACGAGCACGCAAACATTTATAGAATTATATAAAAAGCTCATGTTTGATTGTTTACACAAAGTGTACGTGTGTGCAAGTTCCGACCGCAACAATGTAATAATAACGTTTCAGAAATAAATTTTAGAAAAACATGTTTCGCCCGAGTGCGGTGTCAACATTTGCACGATGCACGGAAGTGCAATAAAAAGTTCAAACTGCACCACTATCGACCACTTTGATCACCGCCGCACCAAACCAAGCATCCTCCATCATCATCGTCATTATTTGCTTTAACGTGAAATTTCTTGTTTCCAACGTTTCATCTTAATAAATTCAAATGGAAATCTTTTATAAGCTTATTGAAGTCTGTTTTCCATACAAATACTCTCTACCTTAACTGAAAAGATCGTAAAAAGTCCAAGTTTGTTCAGGGATGAAACGGAAAATATGGAATGCGATGTTTCCGTGTTTGTCCTCCCGTGCATGAAGTTTGAACCGCAGAACGTCAGGAAATTAATAAAAATGTTTTCTTTGTTGCAAGATGTACGTTCCGGTTGCGTGCAAAACCGCAACTAATAAAAAAGTCTTTAAGTGAAAGTGGATCGGAAGTTGTTGAAGTCGCCGATCGACGAAGCGGCACACGCGAACTGAAGATCGCTTGTCGACCAGTCTCGATTGTGACACGAACTAGACATCAAAGAAAATGCGAAATGCCGGATAGTTTTATTGCAAGATTTTGTTTTGGCGCGATTTAGCAACGAGCAAAGCACAAAAAAGGAATGGAAAAGAAAAACAAGAAGTATTCTTGTGGTCTTCAAAAAATTATACATTTTTTTTCAAAAACAAACAAGGGACACAACATGCACCCAGTAATTTTCTGCAGATGCCAGTGATACGTTAATAAATTTCCAGCATCTCTGGCAGGTTTTCAAATTTGACGGTTCAGGCTGGATTCGGAACAGAAGTTACATCGCCTCGGGCGGTGTTCGTACATGTTTGTTTATCTCCTGTTTTTGAAATAATTGTGGTGTAATATCTAGCATTACGAGCTCACAATTGTTGCACCACCGGCGTAGTCGCTACAAAAGCTCGTCGTTTGTTTACACCCAAGACCAGCTTTCGAGATAAAGCTCGACAGTCAAATCTGCAAGTTGCCGTTCGTCCTTGCCAGATTAAATCTTCGGATGCAGTCGGGTCCGGGTCCGAACTCTAAACCCGGACTATTATCTCCAACTAATGGAAACGGACATCGTAACGAATCCAATAAAAGAAAGATAATAAACAAAAGAATGGAATCTGAGAGTCGACGTGGCAGCTGTCTCGAATTCGATTATTCTTACAATCGTTTTTATAAACACACGTCCCTGGCTCGTTTATACAAGACGACCTTCAACCTTCTTCTCCATCAATTTTTTTATGCGTTCTGATTATTCAGGATGGGATGTAAAAACGGGCTTTTATGACGTCACTAACCCCGGCAGCGAACTATCCGACTGTCCTTCCGCGTCGGGATCTGCCAGAGTTCACATCCCGAGTCCTCCTCCTGCATCCTGATGAAATGCAGGACTCTTAAAAGCCGCCACTTTAAAACGGTCGGGTCGCGTAACATATGGAGGGCCATTAAAAAGATGGGTCATTGTCTCGTTTGCGGTCCGTGGAGCGGCGGCTTAATTATTACATTTGTTTTGTCAAGTTTATCCCTTCGTGCCCGGGTCGGTTCTTTTTGCCCGTTTCGGTCGGGAAGATAATTAATTCTGAGATGGTGAACGTGGAAATAATTTATTTAAATTCGATGTGCATAATAAAATTGTCAAAGAATTTCGGAGAGGAGGTCTAAATAAATTCCGGCGAGATGAATTTTATTTTTCGGGCCGTTACCGGCGACGTTGTTTGAATGTTTCGGGTTGCATTAATTAGCCAAGGTTTTTTTCTTCGGTCGTCTCGAATCCAAATCGAATTTGGAGCGGAACCCGGAACGAAATTACTCCATTAAGAAAATTATTCACGTAATAAACGTCACGATGCAACTCGGCGCGCACCGGAGATATGACAGTCGTTCCTGCATCCAAATTGTTTCCAATGGATTCGCCGCCGGCTGCACCGGAACCGTTCCTACTTCCGACGAACTTGACAGTCCCATTAGATTTTTAACCGATCACTGTCACCTGGAGACGCGCAGCGGCGTCCCGACCCGATCTAAATTAAGACAATTTCTGCGTCTCTATTTGCGACACATCCGAACCGATTCATTTTTAAAAACTGAGACATTTGGCAAACACGCAAATTTCTTAAGTTCAGAGGATTAGAGATGGTCTAATTGCAGAGGCGACGCATATTTTATTTCGTTGCGGCTTTTGTCGAGCGGAAGAATTTGATGTATGGCATGCTGGAGGACCGCGTCCCACTTTTACGCTGCTCGATGTTAATTTTATTTTGCCGAATATTACGAAAAGTCGTCGAAAAATTGAGGTCTGAAGGACTGAAAAGACAATAAAGAAAAAATCTCAAATTAGTGCCTCCGGGGGGTCGATTCGGTACGAAAACAGATGGCACAAATAATGGATAAATGTAAATAATAGATTAATTAATTTATCGAAGCGTAAAGTGTCACCGATATTTTGAACCCGGATTCTATTATACGACCAAATTAATTCCGACGGATCATTATATTTCAAACAAATCGACCTGTAAGGACGGAACGGCGTAAGGTGGGAGCACTCGACGCGAATTTCCGATAAACACAACGAACTAATTAATTTCTCCACAAATATTAATATTTCACATGTTCGATGTTCGTGGTGCGGCTTCCAACTGCAATTGTCTCGTATACGGTGTGGCGCCGCTAGAATGGAACGGTTCCGCCTTGTAGATGTCGCCGCGGTCGCCATTTGCCATTCGGCATCATCGTGATCGTTCCCTTCGTTAGGATGCGATCGTGATGGCAATAAAAGAAAGGTAAAGCGCCGTGCCGGTCATAAAAAATTTACCTACTTGAAAACAGATACGAGGAGAGATCCATATTTCCGTAGAAAACTTTTATCCGGGATATAAATGAAACTTTTATATGTATTTCATTCGTGGAATGTAAAAAGTCGCAGACGTTTTCGAGCCATTTCGGCTTTTTATTTTTGATCTGGGAAGAAGCCGATTTAATTGAAACCGTCTCCGAGTGGTTTGCATATCGTCCTGCACAATATCGCACACATCTGTCGGAACGACGAACAAGCAGAAGTTTCGTTTGCAGCTCGCCATTTAACATTGTAACTTTATTACAAGAATATGAGGACGTGGAAGTGCTACATTTTAAAAGGCAATTAAATTGCAGACAAGTTGCAATAAGCAATCAAGGAGAATTTACATATATTTTCGCGCTAATTCGACAGAGAATAACTTTCCTGCCGGCTCGATGCCGTTTCGTCGACTACAATTAAACCTGCAGGATTGTTTGTTTTGTTGCGACGAATAAGAAACGCTTCGGCGATAGTTTGTCTTGGGAAGTTAATGTAGTGAGAGAATTACGGCATAAGTTACAACATCTCGGTGAGGGATTAAATGTCAACAGGTTTAATTGCATTTTGCCACTTAGCGCCCAGCAGGACGTTACCTGCGCAAAGGCACATTCTAATAGTACCTACTCTCAGCACGTCACAGCTAGAATCGAACCATCAAAAAGACAAGTTGATGTCTTTGCTTTCAAATTAAATGCAAAAAATTGAGAACAGTTTCACACAGAAAAAGACACAAATAGTAAAGATTGGATTGACGTGATGAAAGCATTCATCAACAGCTTTAAATAATGTACGCGACTGTGGAATAGACAGGTACAATACAAAATGTACCAGGCCGAGAAAATTGTGGCACATATTCAAGAGAATGTTTTTTCGATTGGTAGTGGATCCAATACAATTACTTTTTTTTTCTTACTCAATAGAAATTTCAAACAAGATTGGTTTTGTTTTTATTTTAGAGAAGAATAAATAAAAAATAAAAAAAAGACAAATATTAAATTTAAGCTTACAGACCACGGGTTTTTTAAATAATCAACAAGATTGTGAAAAAATAGAAAAACAATACAATCTATACAGGATTGATCTAAAAGTTTTTGCAGATTTTTGTGGTAATTTACAGCCTCTCGTGAGGCTTTATTATTTATTTTGTATTTATTTTAATTTTAAAATGTAACATGTAAAGTGCTACATTTTTTTACAAGTGGGAAGTTTCCATATGCGAGCGCAGAACATTCAACCAAACAGCAGAAATAATTTAAATTAGCTTTTGTTATTTCCAGAGGCGCTAGCAGAAAAAATATTGTATTGTATATCGGTACAATTTCAACTCGAATGATTTTGTACATCTCGCCTGCGGGCACTCTGTATAAACTTACCATTTTCGATAAAAAAAATTGTGAGTAAAAAAACTATTTCACATTATGCAAAAATATAAATTTTAAGCACATATTGATTAAAAAACAATTCTTTTTTTAATAGTGGCACAAAAACATTATTAAATAAAGTTTACAAATGTGCAGAAACCTCCAATGCAATCCCCACAATATTAATTGATAAAGAACGATCAGTGTATTCTACGATTTTTAGCACTCACCCTGTAGTTTAGTACTTACTTTAGGTAAATGAAAAGTAAAACAATCTTATAAAATATAAGAGAAGCTTCCATCTTTTTCTTTTATGTTTTTCCTCCCATACACTACTAAAACAAAAAAAAAAAACATCTTGGATGGTTTGTTTGAACAGAAAACATTTTTTTTGTTTGTTAAAACGCATCATGTGAAAAAGACAAAACAAAGCTTTTACTCAACAAAGACATATTTATATTGCGGTACGTAAATATTTTTACAAATCGAAAACGTTATACATTGTAGATATCACTACGTCTTTTTTAGATTATTTGTATATTCTTTGTTCTATAATACGTAATATAACTTTACTTTATTTCTGGATGAAGCCTTAAAAACGGCGAATGCGCCAGGCGATCGAGACGTTTTTCTTTTGAAATTAATAGTTATTTTCATATGAATACCGCTGTCAGATGACTTTTCAGGTATGAGGCCTAGATTTGAAACACGAGGCGTTAGCCAAGTGATGCAAAAGAGGCCGAATATCTGAAAATTGACAGCGCACGTTTTTCGTGTTCGTTTGGGCAGTCTCAAAAAGCATTAATCAACAGACAGATGTCAAGTTAGGTAGGTATATAATCTGGAAAGTTTATACAGGGTGATTCATATAGTATCATACAAACTTTACCCGGTGGTAGATTTAGACCCCTAGACACTCTTACAAAAATGTCTACGTTCTTACGTTAAAATTGTTGAAGATAGAGCATGTTGAAGAGTGTACTACCACCTTTTAAGAACCGCAGATTAATGAAAATATTTTACGTTGAAACAAGCTGCCGAGATGATTCGAAGGAATTGTTGTCAAAATGAAACTAAAGCGACCTTTACAATACCAATATTTTCTCTATAGCAACAATTGTTTGCCTCTATTATGACATTCATAACATCTGTTATACACTGGACGTACAGACCGATACAGTAATGTTTGCCAATTTTTGATGTATTATTCAATATTTTATTGTTAAGGGCCTTTTGAGATCGGAATCTGCCACTGGTTAAAATATGTATGAAACTATATGAATCACCCTGTATATTTAGTTATATACCACTTTCCCGGTTATGTATCTCAGGAAACGAACATGAAAACACCTTTTACATCTATTAAATGCCAAAATAATAATAATAATACTACGATAATTGATAAATGTAGGATTTGCGGAACTGAAGGGGAAACAATTGAACACATTATTTCTTCTTGCACCGTTTTGGCTCAAAGCGAATATAAAAAACGACACGATATATTCGCTAAAATTATACACATGAATTTAGCTGTTAAATTCAATTTATTAAAGAATACACAACCACATTATAGTTATACACCAGAAAGTTGTTTGGAAAATGACAGTTACAAGTTATATTTTGATAGAACAATTTTAACTGACATTCATATTAAGCATAACAGACCAGACATTATAATTTTAAATAAACAACAAAAGCAAGCATATCTTTTAGATATAGCTGTTCCAAATTCACATAATATAACACAGACATAAGTATAACACAAAAATTAATAAATATTTAGAGCTGTCCGTTGCTATGAGAAATCTTTGGTGTTTAGAAAAAATTTCGATTTTACCACTTGTAATTTCAGCAACGGGAATAGTACCGCAATCTCTTTTTAAAAATTTAAAAATTCTGGATTTAGATAACACATTGGTAGTTGAAATTCAAAAAGGTATATTATTATACTCATGTCACATCGTGAGGAAGTTCCTTAACATTGACACAGAACATAATACACAACAAAGTCAAAATGCGGAGGCAAGACGCCGGTAATTATGTTGATAAGCACTGCACTATTACTTGATAGTAATATCCGTAATAGTGTATGTACTCCGGCAAAATTGCCGTGCCGCCGGGTGGAGGTGGGATAGTGGTATAAATAATAATAATAAAAATCAAAATCACGACCGCTGCTCTCGATTTAATCGACGATCGATCATCCTTTGGTGCAATTGAATTCCCTCCGTTTAATTCGAGCATGTTTGTTTGAGTTTAATTAAAACAAATCGGCGCAACACGATGCGCTTTGTTACAACTGTAAGTGCAAACTTCAAAATTCCGTTATTTATTTCTCTGCAACGAATAATACACCGACCGACAGTAACTGCATTCGCGGGCTCCATTAGCTGCTGGTGTGTGACTTAGACCCTCTGCGTTGCACTCCGACTCGCATAAGAAATACTGAATAATGCATGAGAGCGCACGTAATGAACAGAGTATTCTGCGGGGAAAGTGCATCGCGTATGTGCTTTCGGTGCAGCACCTTTTTGAGCGCCTTCTAATGCATTTATCCGCAAAGTCCGCCCGACGTGCTCCACAGACCAAGTTTCCGGAAGGCACCACTTTCGGCGCACCGCCCCTGTTTTGTTAATTGTGCTTTTGGTGGCAAAAAAAATTTTTCCTGGCCGAGATTGAGCCGCTACGTGAGGCTTCATTCCGTTTTCAACTGTCGACTTGGGATTTTCGTCAGCGCCGCCGAATAATTTCGGAATCAGGCCGACTCCAGTTCCAGCGTTTTGTAAACCTTCTTTTTCAACACGTTAATATACGTGGAGTAAATTACGGCCATAATAAAAGACCGCCCTTCTGAATTATGAACTCGACCCGACATTAATATTAACGCAAGACTTAACCCGCTAGATTTGTGCCGAGTCCTCCCGTTACATAAATCGGGAAGGGAGGACCGGGGCGTGATGTCTACACAAGACGAGTTTATTTATTTTGGGGAATTTTTATTGTCGACTAATTCGGCGACCGTTCACAAATTCCGGCTCAGAATGTTTTCCGGACGTTTCAAACTGATTGCGCTTTTCGCCGACAGATGGAGCCCGCCTGGCCTGCCATCTATCAACGACCACGACGCTAAAATTTTGCAGAAACTAAGCGACGGACGCGCACACGTGTCAGGTCGCCCTCAAAATGTTTCTCGTTTGCCTAAACTGTACGACGTTAATTCGTTAATTGAAATTTATGGCGTCAACAATTTTATTGTGCAAATTAATGCTCGTCCCGCTCGTATTGTAAATCACTTTGTTAACTGACGGTCCGGACAATTCTGGTCTTTTATTAAACAACTCGGTTATTTTCGACCTGCAACTATGAAGTTTTAATAATTCCGAAGCAACATCGAAGACCGACTTAAAAGCATTTTGAAAGTCCGAATCTACAATGAAGTTTTCTCGAATCAGTTGGGAATATATAATGCGGAAGCTTTTATGGCTTGCCGAATGCACATTATCCATTGAATAATTTGAATTTTACGACCAAAATATTTGCCGAACCCAGATCCATCACGTATGACAAATAATTTCAATTTTGAAACATTGATAATTCAAATTATTTAATCCAATCAATGACGACCTAATAACGTGTGGTTTCCCGTTGTGCCATCATAATTGCAAAAACAAATGAAAGTGTTGAATTTTTTATTGTCTCAATACTAACCCAACTGTCATTTATTTTGTGAAAATGTGAAATGTTGTGCATTCCAGTAAATGTATGAACGGAAGAGATTATTTGTTTTTTTTTTAAAGGAAGCAATTTGAATTAAATGTATTTTGAATAGTTTTGTTTGAGTTTCAAATATTCCAATCGGTTTGACGTTTCAAATGTGTCGGGTCCGCATTTGAAAACTTTTTCGACAATTTAAATTTGCCATTTATTTTAGGGTCGTAATACCGGTTGAAAAATGGTCAAAACAAACATAGGTCAATAATGGATTATACCGAAGCCAAATTTATTCATTCGGGAGTGACACACAAGTGTTGTAATCAAAAAATATGAATTTAATCCGACCATCGAGTTGTACGCTTGAGTCGTCCACGATAAATCTGCGAAAATTCAGTAGGAAGATTAAAATTTCTGTCGAAACTCAATCACGGATCGGTAATATTTGTTGGGAACATTTTGGATATTAAAATGACGTGGGGATTACGTCTTGTATTTGTGTGGCACGAATTTAATCTATCCGATATTAAATTATGAAAATGGGCTTATTACAGCCCGGAACAACCAAAATTGACAATATTCGCATAGTCTGTGCTGGCGGCACGATCGACGGAATGTCAATAAAACACATCTATTATCTCCTGGCTTGTGATTAATGTCATCATTAACAACATTGTTGTACGGCGATTATCATTACACACGGTACACAACAATAAACCCTCGCCCGAGGAACAACAGAGGAGCTGCGGGATACCTAATTCTAATTTGAAATTTTCATACCTGCCTTTGAATTACCATTTTTATTAAACGAAACATCATAACAATTATCGCACACTCGGGAAACGGATTTTTCGACACTTCAGGAGCGCATTTATTGTTATTGGGCCTAAAATATTCGAGGCGTTTTAGAGGCGGCGAACACGCGAATCGTATAATTTCGAATAGACAAACAGTGAGGATCCCTCGATTTTAATAAATTATCCAGTCGAACAGGCGCAGGGTAAATACCCCGGCGCATCCACCATTTCGATGATTTGTACCCGACGTTGTTTTTCCACTTTGGATGGTTCGATCATTTTTGGGGGTTCCCGGAAGAAATCTTCGTTTCGGAGAGCCGAATCGATTCCCGAAGTCTGGTTTCCTGGAAGGTGGAAGTCTGCCGCCGCACAAAGGACTCATTGCACATATCTACTCCAATTAGTCGGTGTGCTTTCATCGTCGGAGCCAGCCCTTTATAAATGGTAATGCAGCTGGAAGTGGAGGCGGCTTTTAAACAGACGGGTTGTTGTGTGTGCACCCTCGTCTAAGAAAAGGGTCCGACTACATCGACAGGTTTTGTCGATGTTTGATTTTATTATTCAGCGTGAGGCTCGGCTGCCAGTTTTATTGATTCGGCAGAAACATTCATCACCGACGTAAACGCGTTTTGTGGTAAGTGATAAAGTTCCGAAAGTATTTTACCTGGCAACAAAATGAAACGGTAATGTTTTGCGGAATGGGGGCTTTTTTTCGAGCGCCCCGAGCGGGGGCGGGCTAACAATGTAAATTCAAACCGTGGAGGGGATGAGTCGTGTTTTACACGGCCGAAATTGATATAGGGTTGGTTTTTGCTTTTGTGTGCTGCAAGTTTATTTACTTTACTCCTAGGGGGGTACGCCGACGGTCATTAATGAATATTAAGTCCGGTGGTGACACTGGTTTGTGTGTCTCATGCCGTATCAATTAATTAGCGAACATTTAGTAGCTACTAGTCCAAAAGGATATTTGCAATCCAAACAATAACAAATAATTTACTCTCTTTGATCATCGAAATTGTCAGCTGACAGACATCGGAGCCATTAATAGAATGTATATGCTAATAGCTGAACAGGTTTTCGTGTTAACGTCCATCAGTAATAAATTGAAAAACTGATGTAACACAATATTATTTTGATAGCAAATCATACTAGTCATATTAGTCAACATACGTTTTTTATCGGAAATCCTGTCAACAATACAATTTGTAAATATCAAAAGCAACAACTCGGAACCTTGAAGCATCACGGCTGTTGGAATGAAATTTTAAAAATAGCAATTTTTGATGTTTAACTAGGTATTCTCGATGAAATAAATTAAATGGAAAAAATGAAGAACTAAAAAGTGAGTGGAGATGATCGATTGCGCGATACCGAATTAAAAAGTTTAATGAAAATTATAACTTCGACATTACGAAGGAATCCAATAATCCAAATAACTTGTAAGAAACAGTTTAAAAGAACAAAATTGAAAATAATCCCGGCGCATCCACCATTTTTAATAAATATTGGGCCAGTTTGTAGAAAGGGAATTAAATATTTAATTCGAATTAAATTTTAATGCGCGATTAACTCATGAATCCGAAAGTTCGATTGGTTCAATCTGATCACGTGTTCAGTTTATCTCGCATTTGATTATGATTACCTTAATTTCGCTTGTGTAAACTGGCCCTAAAACTATTTTCTCAAAAATTAATAAATTATTGATACAAATTTAAACTTAACATTTAAATCCAGACCCCAGTAGCTTTGTTTTTTGATAACTACTCGTATACGGATTCGTTCCTTGTATCCTTGCTGTGAAATTTGATAAATGTCGTTACCGTTAGAAACGAACCAAAATAAGGTGATCGATTTATTTCTTTTATGTCATCTGTGTGATATCCTCTTACTGCTCTATTTCGGCCAATTAAAATTGTTGAAAAGGAATCATGTGACACATGAATATAAATAACGGGTGTTCAAATTTGTTCAAGTTGGCTGTGACTTTTTGGTGAAAGAAGATAGAGCGAAAAAGGTATGATGTATTCTTTGACAGATGTCAGATGTGCTTTGCTCACTGGATTATGGAGACTCGCTCCTTCATCACTCGTCCCACAAACCTTCCAGCTCGCTCGTAAATACGCGTCATATGAATAACTATTACGCATTCGAGTGGCAAGGCAAACCATTGTTATTGGGGTGACGTGATGAAAGTTTCTGCCGTGTGTGGCAAGGAGTCATCTTGTTGAGATGTATCGCTTTGTTTGTTTTAAAGAAAATGTCGTAAACGGAGTGTGTACTCGGTGGTGGTATCTGTTTTAACTGATGAAGTCTGAAACTAGGCAAACGGCTGCAAAATTCGGAGCCCCCACGGTCGATTAGCTCCCCCGCATGCTTGTCGTGGCGGAAAAAATTAACATTGGGGTCGGTGTCAAGCCTGGAGATCACAACACAACCGGGGAAACTGCGTGTTAATCCCGGTGTTGCTGATTGCGCCATGTCTGCCATTATACAACACGACCGTAACAGCTTGCCCGGCAGACGGGTCATCAGCGATAAGTGCTGCGCGACCAGACCGTGACGAAATTCCGTGTTTTGGACCGTCAAACGAACGAAAAAAAAAAACAAGGAATGCGATATTAAAGCCGACTCGGCCGAGCCAATCAACCGGCTCCGGGGGCGATCGCCCGGAAACGATCTCGTTAATAACTGCAACGTATCGCGCGTCGGGACGCGGGGAACCCTTGCAGCGTAACCCCTTGGCAGCCGAGTTGGCACTTTCGCGAAAATCGTGATCTTTTCTAATAGATCTCCCGTTTCTGGGGGCAATGAAGCGCGTCAGTGTCCGTCTGTCGGTCGGTTCCGGCCTCCGAAAAGGACCATCGGCGGCGGCGTCGACTCCTAATCCGGACAGGAAATGTAGCCGGTTCCGGTGGAAAAGGACGTGGACTTTTCGAAGAGCAGAAAAAGCTATCCCCGGCCGCGGAATCAATCGCCGGATGATGACCGGACCGGGTGCGGGAAGGAAAAATTACGCCCGGAATTTGTCGCAGGGAGATATCGCGTGACGAAGGCTAATTGGTGCCGGATGGATGAAAAAATGGTGTACAAAAGAGCGACGATTGATCACTGCGCTTATACGGCCGCCGCCGCCGTCGGAAAATCAATTGTTAGGATCTCAATTTGCAGCAACGCCGCCGCTTTGGAAAATCCTCACATTCTGCAATAAATTCGTTTCGTGCGTTAGTCCGGTCGACATGGATTAACCCCGATGGCGAAATGGTGGATGCGCCGGGTCGGCCGTCGAAAAATTATTTGCTCGCGATCCACCGCTTTAAAAATGCATCCGCAGCTTTGTCCCAACGCTCCTGCAATTTATCAACCGTTTCGAGCTTACGGCGCTCTGGTTTTATTTTATGAGGAAACGTAAAGGAACACAACCTCGTGAAGCATTAACGATCGGTTATTCTCATGTTACGAGTGGTTTAAATTTTTTTACCCTGTTCCAAAAGCGGAATTTACATCAGCACTACGAGCAGAGTTCAAAGTTTACAACTAACCTTGAGCACGACTAACTGCAAACTCCGAATTAAGTTTAGCACCTGGAGGATTACACAGTACAAACCGCACACGTGCAGCTCGCCTCGGGTTATTTTCACACGACTGCTTCTGAATAGCACGTTTTTCACATGATAGAATTACGTGATTTGAAATTTCCAAAGCCAGCAACAGTCACCGCGGTTGAATCTGTCCAAATTGAATTTTAAAATATTGTGCACAATACAGACCGCGAAACCTTAGCCAAAGACAAACGAGCTTGGTGGAAATTTAATGCGATAAAGTTCAAAAATTAAAATAATAATAATTCTTTGAAAAGTTTTTCGATTTTTATTTCGTTTAATTATATTTTCCTCGATAAACTAAAAGAGAGTCTGATACTAGAAGCGATATCATAAATATGAAATTACATGTTGACTTTTACCAGGCGCAGCCACCATTTTTTCTTGGAAAATTTCCAAAATGCATAACTCTATTCAATACGGTACTGTAGAAATCCAACTGAATAAATTTCAGAAGTTATTTGAAGCTATTTTCAAACTTGTTGACTTCATAATCTGTTATTTTCCTTTCTTTAACATTAGAATCGTCGAATGAGCTTCCTGCTAACTACCTATAGTCGTCGTCTCATTTTAACACGTGTCTCATTTTTTTCCATAATTATAATTTTCAAATTGTCTAATTACAGTATATTATTCAACGAGGGTGTAAAGAACGCCATTACTCACGAGTCTGCAATTTTTCTAGTGCTAGGCGAATTAATAGTATATTATGCAACAAGATTTATAAACGGCACTTTAGTCACGAGCTTTATTAGGCATGAGCGGAGCGTGTGTTTAATAAACGAATGTCCATAGAAGTTTATAAACGAGTTGCGTACTATACTTTTTCTACGACCAAATAAACAAAACAAATAAAACAAGTAACTTCTTTATTAAACGTTAATTTAAACATAACATTCTAAACTGATAAACGTCAATTGACAAGTGACAACTAACTTGATTTTGAGTGTCACATGATTTTTGCGATTAAAATAGCTGGAGCTAACTTTAGCCCGTGACTAAAAAGCCGGTTGTTAACTTCACCTCGTGACTAAAGCGCACAAAGTCAAGGTCAGGGTGTATTTAAAAGATCAGCTAGCGTCATAGAAACATAATGGGATAAATGGGCGTAGAAATAGTTATTTGCACAACTAGTTATGAAAATCATACTTTTTTTCACGAATTTGTAGATTGATTAACGAGGGCCTAGCCCGAGTTAATCAAGCAAATAAGTGAAAAAAGAGACTTTCATAATGTGTTGTGCATACTATTTTTTTGTATATCGATGTAAGTTGAGGAATTTGGTCTAAAATGATTTATGAAAAATTACAAAAAAAAAAATTGGTATGCTTTGACAATTATCTTCAAGGAGATGGAATAAAATGATACAAAAAAGTACTACTTTCACTACGATTTTGCGTGTAAAAAAGTGCCACTTTCATTACGATATGCAAAAAACCAGTTTTATGGATTTGTTTTTCTTTGACCCGGCGCATCCACCATTTTAAAATTTCCCCCTTTCGAATAGTTTTCCAGAATGTGTCGCTTTGAAAAGCGTAAATAACTGTCGATGCGACATTATCGGCTGTTTTGATCGGTTTAAAACAAAACCAGGGTCGCACGAAACTGGATAAAAATAATCTTCGGGATGTGGTGTCGCCGGCAGTGATATTTATTATCACTGCATAACTAGAACCCAGTTCATATAATACCAATTTGTGGTACTCGCAGAATTTCAAGTGCTTCATTTAACCTAATTGCCTTATCTGGGCAGTAAATCTCGTCCACAATTCGTGTAACAATATTAAACGTACGCTGCACATAAACTGCGAATATGGCGGAGGAATTTTCGAGATAAAAAATGTTGGCGACCGATCGGGCACGTAACGCGCCCTTCTCGTCCTATCTAGGACGACACATCCTCGACTATTTTGCTAACGGTTTCAGGTCACGAAATTAAATTCGAAAAACTTCCGGCACCGTTTTGCCGCGGCGAAGCCGGTTGATTCAACAAAATTAATAAAAAAAGAGGTGAGTTTAGGAATTTGTCGGGCGGCGTTCCTCAATTTGTGCCTAGCGAAAAACTTTTACTTTTTTTTCAAACGTAACGCCGCCGGAACGGGAGTAATCCATCAAGCAAAAAGTGATACCATTAAAGTTATAACTTCCCCGGAATTCATGTCGACGTACGAGTGGAACCGATTCGAGGAAAATTCAAGAGCCCGAGGTTTATTTTCTTTCGACTCGAGGAACACAAACGTCGGATATTTTATTTACCGTGGGCAATAAAAGACTATTTTATTGATATAATTCCGCATTAGACCCACTTTACTACCAGTCCACCTAGCGTGAATTTAATTGAACAATAACACGACCCCCGTCCGTTTTACCCTGCTCATGTTAATTCGTTAAACCCGTGCCCGTCGATTTGTATGCGAACTGCAGCGCAAACCTCACCATTGTTGGCTCGAGTTTGTCGAAGATTTTTCAGCGACGGTGGAAAAGTAAGATTCTTATTTGCGTGAAGACACCCAGAAATAAATAATTGTGGAGGAGTCCCTTTGACGTCATGCATGTTTGTGCGTGTCTCCCCGGCTTGTCAAATTGGTTTGTTTATTTGCACAGCGAAACCCGAGCTTTTGCTAGTCAACAGAAACAAGACGATTTTCATAAAAATCACGACGTTCCGAGTGTCGGTTCGGTTTCTTTTTCGGCTCATTTTCCAAAACGACTTGTCGAAAGCACACCGTCGACGTTTCAAATACCATTCCGCAACTTTCACATTCACCAATTTTGTTGCTACGCTCCAGCCTCCTAAATTCCGAATTTAATTATTTATAATCATGGCAAAATCGCAAAGAGGATTAAATGTAACGTTTTGTTTGATCCTTAATTTCTTTGTTGTCGGATTGCTTTTTTGAGGACGCGTCTAATTAATTTTTCCGATTGAAAAATGTAACCCGCCTAATGATACCATTAAAAATTAATTTTCCCAATTAGCGGAAACAATTCGAACCGGTCGTCGAAGAAAGCAGGTAGGTGCAAATTCCTCCTGGTTTCGGGGTCGATCAACCCCGAAAGATTTTGTTTACTGACGAAGTTCATTTCCGGGTGGATGGGCATGCGAACAAACAGAATTACACGCGTTAGGTACGCAACGTGGGTCAATACCTAAAAATACTCTGCAATGAAGTGTGGGTAATTGTGGGATCCCACAAATTCCGCCAATTACAATTTGAATAAATGAAGTGGGCGAAGTTCCGCTTTCATTGCCAGTTCTGATATTAGAGGGTTGAATAATATCAATTTAGAACCCGCCGAATTGGGACAGATTTTTATTTAAATAAGCGAGAAAATGAGAACGGCGTCTGTCGAAGTGTTCAGTCGTAATAATAATAATAAATGATATCTAATTATTATCAGTTGTCAATTTTGACGGTGAGTCGAGGAAGGATCGCGGAACAATAAATTAAACGTAGTTATAATTTGTTATCTAAAGCTGCTTCCGCACCAGCAGTCGTGAATAGCGTGAAATGAGATGTGCAGCAATACATGTAATGTTCTGTACAACTAGGAGATCAGTTTTACAAAAAGGGACAGAAAGTTGGCAACAGTGACCTGCTGCATTGCCTCATTCAATGTAAGCGTCACCCAACTGACCGCAATCGATACTAATGCTCTCAAAACGCTAATTGTTTTAAGCGTATTTTCACTAATTAAAACGAGATCTGCACTGATTTAAGCGCCCCAAAGGTTTACATGTTCGCCTAAATACTGCAGTCTTATATTTTACGTTAATAAGAGAAGTCTTAAGCTTAAACTGAATTCGTATAATTAATTTGGTTTCAAATTACAAGGGTCATTTGTGAAATTGCCGACAATATAAAACGGTGAAATTCAGTAACATTGGTCTTCAAACCAGGCACGACAACACCGTAACACAGTGGCCGCATTTCGTGCCACACCATGAGCGATTGCCCTATAGGAAAGACCTGCTTCTTGCATTCAGATAACGCGGCCTCTTTCAAATTGAGTTACGTGCTGCTAATGGGCCCGTCTGCGTACTGGAGGCATAGTACAGGGTTATTATAAATGATTGCAGTCGAAGCAGGCCATGTCCATGTTATGAAAATTTTGTTGCTTTCATGTGAACTGTCAATTTTTGTCGCTGTCACTGTCATTTTTTAGGTGAAAAGTGCGGTGATGAGAGTTTTATTTATTTTTTTTAAATTAACGATTGAATTTGGACCCAATTTAACTCCTGTGTGTGAACGATGTGTACGCACTTATTCACATAATTTTGATGTTTTTTATATGGAGCGGCAACCATAAATGTTACATTCAGTTTTTACGCTTACTTGGACTACAATCATTTATAATAACCTTGTATAAGCATTAACACATTAAATGCTGCGATATACTGAAGTTATTGATGATAACTGATCGTCAAGAATAAAAAGAAATGCATGTTCGGATAAGAATAATCTAAAAGATAGGGGTATTTTCTTCACGTATTTCTTTCAAATTATCACCATTTTATCTTTAGTTAACACCTAATTACTGTACCGAATTTCATCAAAATATGTATATTCACTATTTCTGGGTGTTGCATTTTCCATGATAAGTAGTATATTTGCATCTCACAAACACGATATTGAAATACGGGGTTATTATAAATGTTTCTTACATCATAGTTGGCTGTGATTTATGGTATACGTATACATTTGCCCGCCCCTTGTGGATTTGCAAATTTGATATTTGACAGCTCACGCCTGTCACTTTGCAGTTTTCATCGTTTTTTCATTTTTCAAAATATTAACTGCGGTATTTTAAGTTAGTTGCAGAAGTAATAGAGTTTTTTTAAGAGTGTTTCTTGCAGGAAGTTGGTTACTTCATTTGTTTTTATTTTCACTTTTCAGTAAAACAGACAAACTAAATTTAGTTTTGTTGTGGCGTGATTTGACTTCAATTATTTGTTACAGTATTTCTTTTTAAAAACATGTAATTATTGTTTTTAGGCAACCACGCAGTCAATTTATCTTTGGTGTAGTATAGTTACGCTATGTATTGTAAGTGGCAAATTTCACAGCCAACTGCGACGTAAGAAATATTTATAATAACCCATGCTACAACAGAATTTAGACACAATATTGACCTCCAGGTGCCGGGTCGCGTACTTTTCGACCCTCGTATTTTGCTCTCGTTTTTATTCCCTATTTTAGTGGCAAAAAGTATTTTCTTTAAAAAAATATTAACGAAAGCTACGGTAAACAATCTTTGTAAAATTTTATCAAACGTAGGTAAATGTATAAAAATAATAAAAGTTAAGTCTGAAACGAACAAAGTAAGCCCTGCGAAGTTGTCGACAGAGACATAAAAACACATGAAAGAAATATAAATAAATATAAAAGTCTCGAGTGAAATCTGGGAGCTCAGATTTGCTACAGTAGAAATAGAGTTTGGAAAAAAATGTGAAAAATGTCACTCACCCCGTATCGTGATCCTCTCAGCGGCGGAGGACTGTCGAAGTCGAATTTTAATAATTTTCCGAATCGGAAAAACGCCGCCCCCGATCGCTTCCGTTTTTCAGTCGATAATGTAATTTTAATTATTTTTCCCGTCCGATGTGGACCGATCCGCATTTAAATTACTGGCTTACTGACGTTCCTTTTCGGCCTTCCGATACCGTTCAACTTGTAATGGATTTCAAATCAGCGACTCGTTCGTAACTGAAAACAATATTATTGAGTTATAAACTCATTCTGCACTCAGGTTTTAAACTAGATTTATCCATTTCGTCCGAAATTAAAACGTCTGCCCGAGCACACTCTTCCACGGCAGCCGATGCGTGATTGCGGCGTTTTGATTAAAAAAAAAAAAAACAAACAAACAAATTGTCTGCATAGCGAAGAGACGCGACTTCCGATAAACTTATCCGATAAATCTCGTAAAAGTAAACCGATCCGTGTTTGTCTTGTGCTAGTTCGACGATCATGCCAAACAAATTTTATTATGAGAAAGTTCATTAGCAGTTCTCGACGGCAAGAAAAGTTTCGTGTGGAGGGCCCGAAGAAGTTTCTTTTGAGGGATCTCGCCGGGAGTTTGACGAGAGATCAATTCCTCGCTTGATTTAATTCGTTTCGAGCGAGGTCGGACCTTGGCTCATACTTTAGCTAATTGCTGAGCGGCAAGTCACGTTCAACAAGTCCCTCACGGTTCCCGAGAAATGTTAAATTTTCCTCCCGGAAGCTCCTTACTTGCCCCATAATTTGAACTAGTTAAGCTACTGACCAGCTCCGAATTAAAGTCCAATCAGGAAGCATTCTGGTCGGTAGTTCGCACGAGCGGCGCCTCAAATCCCAAACCCAACACTTGTCCGCATCCGGCCGCGGTTACCAGTTATTGTGACAGGCGCTACGTCGCAGTATGCCTACGTTGTGGCGATGTGACCCCGTTAGTTTTAGCAATTTTTCTCGGTTTGTGCTAAGTTGATATTTATTAGAGACGGTTTCAAACAGGGCGTTGACCACAAAACACTCGCACTTTTAATCTCACCGCGTTATCTTCATTATAAATCGCAGCGGCGACTGTATTAAAATTGGAACACACACTAATTTCGGGAGGCACAATGGGATAAGGCGGCGAAGAAACGAGAAAATTGAATAGGGGCGGCCAGCAAAGGAACGGTCCCAGTTATCGTCCAGATTATTACACGAAATAATGTAAACCAAGTTATCGGAGCTTTTTACGCACCCTTAAACGGGGGTTCGGCTTTGCAGAATTAACGCCTAAAGAGAAAATGAAAATTTAAGTGTAATACGACAGAGCGTTCTCGGTGGTGGAAAATGCGTAAATGAGTCTAACGCGACGTGCGCGACGGGTTACCTATGCTCGTGCGATCCTCGATGCATTGTTGCTTTGCGGTGTTTTTAAGCGAAGTTGGGTTCAAGTCGAGCGTGAAATTTTTGTGATCGGTCCATTGTCGCGGCTCTCGTCGAAGTTCCGGGAAGTATTAACAAAAGCTCCCGGCTCCGGTTCCCGCATCAGATAAAACTATTATTAATCGTCGGCTCCGAGAAAATATTTAACATTTTTCAGGAGCATCGTTTCATGACTCTTCCGCGTCGTTAATCATTTACATGAAAACCGGCGGCGAGGGCAATTAAAATGATGACTTTTTTATCGACGAAAAATATCTGTTTTGGAAACAAGTTAACGCGATAAAAACTACACGGGATTCTGTTCAGGTCGGATCATAAAAACGATAACCTAGCGCTTCAGTCCGCATGAAAACGTCGAATGTGACCGGGTCATCCATCACCGCTGGTGGTGGCCATTCACGCTAGGATGCACCGAATATTTTGATTATCCGATAGACAAGCAATTGTGTTCGATATCTGCAGGACCGCCGCCGCAGTAATGGCCCCGGAGTTGAGTGTATGACCGTAAAGGCACGGAATGGATGGCGTTATGCATATTGCATCGGCGGTGCACTCTGCCAAAACGGGACGGGAAACGTTTAGTGGGATTATTTAGTCAAAAAAACGGCGTCGAATCGATTGTGATTGGTCGGAATTGGTGAAATATTTACCAAAGGAATTTGTGACGCACCAAATCAAATTAAGTGGTTTTCATAATTCACTAAAATAACGCATAATTAATTCATCATTTTACCTTACACGAGAATTCGATATCGTTTTGATAAAAAATTCCAACCTACTCGAAATTAATTAATTACACAGGCTTGCAAAACAAAACTTTTTAAGCGATGTTTTGATTTTGATAACTGATTTTGTATAACATTGGAGGAGCCCTGATTACAAAAATACAATTCATTTTTTTGTATCACGTCAGGTTTTTTCACAATTAACAAAAAAAAATAAGCAATTTATTTACGAAATTAAGATGTTTATAATAATTCTTGGTTAATAATCTAACTAAATTTTTTATTCCTTATGAGAATGGCATCTTTAACGCTTTGTGAGGAAACTTCTTTTAATTGATTGCCTGCTGTATATTTTTTTGGGTACATCGCGCTGTAACATCCAGCAAAAGTCTACCATCATTGATACGCTCCATCTTCCTTGATATCACTTCTCCATTTGTTTTATATCTTGGTCAAGACGTTCCCCTTGTTCCTCGTTGACAGCATCAAGATTTTTAGGAAAAAGATTTAAGTGCGAAAAGAGGAAATTCACTTTCAAACTCATATTACATCTCAAAATGTGAAAATTTTTAAACATGATTCTTACAATATTTTCGTAGTCTTCATCTTTGTGATTTCCAAGCAATTTTTCTACGACGTTCTTAAATGCCGTGCAGGCATTCCTTTCAACAACATTCATAGAATTTTGAAAATCATTACCTTTGTACAAAGATCTTATTTGAGGTCCTAAGCTCTTTTAATTTGGCATTGGAGAGATCTGGTAACTTTGTACATTAATACTTAAAACATTGTCCATTTTTATCAAGAGGCTTTACAAATTGCTTCATCAAACAGAGTTTGATATGCATTGGTGGTACCTAATACTACTTTTTTAGAATACAAATAAATTATTTTTTATTATTGCTTCCCGGTACAAGTCTAGTTCTTAAAGGCCACTTCTTTTGAGTCCAATGCTTGTCTCGTGCCCGGCAGTCCCACTCGCAAATAAAACAAGGAAATTTCGAATATCCATATTGTTGTCCGATATTACAATATCGAAATTTTGAAATAATTCATTCATTCTAGGTGAACATTTCAATTTCGAGAAAAAACGCTTTGTGAAAAAACTAGACGTGATAGCGCAAAACCAAAATCATTTTCGTAATCAGGGGGTCGAAATTGTTCAAAAACTGTCAATTTTATGCAAACATCGAAATCAGTGCAGACCTGTGTTATCAATGTTGTTTTTAGGATTTATCACTGCCCGTCAATATATTCGTTGATGTGAATATAATATGTATTTTAGCGTTTGCTAGGCCGAACGATGCACCGTAGGAGTGTCTATTATCCTGATCCTGTTCAGTTGGATATTTGAAGTAACAAAATACACGATGATTAATTGGTCTCGCCGAAACTAGTGCAGTGGAAGTTGTACGAATGCTTTTTATATTTTTTTTATTCCCATGAAATTTGATAGGTGTCAAAATGTAATGAAGATTAATATTGAATTACGTAACACGGCGCAAACTTGTTAACCTTAGTGGAAAATGGTAAAAATAAATTTCTATTAGAGATGAAATCTCATGTCGGTTTGAAAACTATTTCGATTATATTCGTTTTTTTTAATATAAATGACAAATACCAGTAACTGGCCCTCGTATAATAGTATATTATGCAACAAGGTTTATCAACGTCTTTTTAGTCACGAGTTTTATTAGGCAGCGGCGTAGCGAGTGTTTAATGAAACGAGTAACTAAAAAGTTTGGAAACGAGTTGCATACTATACTTTTTCTACGAAACGTCAAATTACCAACTTGATTTGTGTCCAAAAAATTCAAGCCGTGTTTAAAGAATCTTCGAGCGTGTTTACTATGCCGAAAACGCCCGAATGCACATCAAGTCGTGACTAATGAACAATCGTATTTAAAGTGCCGTTTTATACACTATTTGTCAATGCAAAATGTCGCGCTTTAGAGAAGAGAGTAGAAAAAATGAATTTTACAGTTCGTTTAAAATGGTGGATGCGCCGAAATAAATTAGAAATGTAACTCCAAAGTGGTAACTGTTATTAGTATCTATTACTGTCTCATGTTGTTGTTTTTGTTTAATAATAGAGTAATACAAGACGATAAAATTGAATTTTATCTTCGAGAGCGTTTTTTAGCGTCGAGACGTTAGTCGAGATATTCAATTTTTTTCTATCGCATTTGTATATTATTATTAAAACATTTTTTTTAAATCAATACTAATCGTGTCGGGTAGTATGAGCGTTGTTAGGGTAATACAAAAAAAAATCACTTTATCTATCCTTGCTGTTAAAGTAGTACTTTATCTACCCTTGCGGTTAAAATGCTACTTGACCTTTTGATTTGAATAGATAAAAGGACAATTTAACATCTGCTATAAAAAAAAAAAAATAAACACGTTTTACAGTTTCCGTTCTTGTATTATTGCAGCTGGATAATTTCAAGTTCAAATGGGAATTGTTCCGATGTTGAGAAAGTAAATAAATTTCACACAAATTAATTAACGTTTTCAAGCCTTTGAGAAAAAAATTAATTTCTGTAATAAAATGGTGGGGTGAGTTCTTTTCCTTTTGTTTTTGTTAACCTCGTGGCATCAGCTGTGTGAATGATTCCTTAGTGCGGCTGTGTATGTGAAGGAAATCTTAAACCATACTAACTAATTAAGCGACCTACCTTTATAAAAGGGAAAAAAATCATAGTCTTTTTGAACGTCCGTTGCTTCTTAAATGATGTTCAAGTACACTGCCCTCAAAATGTTAACATCGTAGAATTTTATGATTTTTTTTTAAATCGAGTGATCGTCTCTGTAGCAAAAAAAAAAAACAAAGTACGGACAAAAAATTACTCAAGCCCTGAAAGGTCTGAGCACTCTTCCACTTTCGAACGCCTCACGAGGCATTCCCTAAACTGATCGCATCGGTGGCAAATTGTTTTCGCACTTGTCGATCTTCCCAAAGTTTTCCTGTAGAGGGCAAGTCTGGAGACTGCGGTGGCGATAGCGTAAAACTATGTTTCAGATCGTTCATCGTCAAGCACAAAGTAATTTAGGAAGTCGTTCCTTCAAGTTTCGCAAAATCTCCGATTTCACTTACGTGTACTTGAGTAGGTACTTGAATTTTGCATTTTACTCAAAAAAAGTTAAAATATTATTCGTATTTACCATTTTTATTCAAGTAGATATCAAAAAACAGTTTTGTTTAAATAGATAAAAACAGTAATGCAATATTTTACGTATCTCAAATATTACGAACTTTTCAATGGCGGCGCATCCAAATCGAATGTAAAGTTAAATTAATTTGAGTATGTTGGTTCAAAATGAGGGTATTGAAAATTCAGTATTATGTAACTACGGAAACTAATAATTATATGTATATAATTCGTTGAAACTGATTCCAACAATACAACGCGAAATGATATTTTCAAATTCCACAGTATCGTCAGAGATTAATCTGCGTTATTAAAAAAATCCAATTTCGAACAAGTTAAAAATGAAAACTCGTGCAAATTCGAATACTTTTTTAATTTGTTTTTTAAATGAAATTTTCCACCTAATCGAATGCACTTTTATCAACTAACTTCACAAGCCATGATATAATATTAGTATAAAAATTGAACGCGAAACTTGATTATTTCAGCATTAAATAAATAATAAACAGGTCGACGGAGTGCGATTTCATGTTTCCATATTTCCGAAACTGATTAAATCCCAATTCGATTTCGAAGCGTATTTATCATTAAAATAACCGTTCCTTTGAATTCGACCCCTCCTTTTTCCGAACTCTCATTAATACCCCGAAGCCGAGGGTGGAATTCGTAAATGGGCGATCCGATCAAAAAAAAAAAATGTGCATCGTTAATTGATTTCGCCCGGAACGCTAAGAGCTTTTTAATAAAAAAATTATTCCGAGCGCTTTTAATGTCGGACAAATCAAATTTTCATACGTCTGAATTGTTCCAGCGCCCGAAGGCCACATAATCAAACTGGATTTTCGGGATTATTTCGAAATCGAACAGAGCAACAACTGCGAGCACGACTTCCTGGAGGTCAGAAACGGACAACACGGCTACAACGACAGGATCGAGAGGAAGTTCTGCGGCAACGACTTTCCCCCGATGATCCAGTCGTCGGACAGGTACCTCTGGATACACTTCAAGTCCGACGAGAACATCGAGTACAGGGGCTTCAGGGCGGTGTTCGAGTTCGTGCCCAGGCCATCGGGGTGTAAGTACCAGGGATGATGTACGAGGGGCGTGTTTTACGTCGGAAAACGTACTTTTTAATTAAAATTCCAAATAATTACGGCCGGTCTTTGATGTTTCCGCGAAGTGGTGTTAATGGATCTGAACAATAAAAAAACAATAAACAGTGAACTCAATTTTCTCTGCCAGAGTCGAGCCGTAATTAATACATGAAAATTGAAAACGTTCGGAATGGATGCAATAATGAAAACGTTCCTCTTGGCGTTTGTTCCGCGAATTCAAAATTACGCGGTATTCGTCTGTCGACGGAAAAAAAAACATGCAAGGCGATTCGCTCCTCTCCGGAAACGCTCGATCCAGAGCCGTCAACAGACACATGTGAAACAGGATCATACATTAATCCTGACGTTTATTTCGGCGTGACTGCGAGTCCTTGTCTTGTGTTTCCTGCAGGATCCCGGCTTTTACTTAACTAGATAATTTCGCGTCGAGATTGATAACACCTCTTTCGTAATTTAATCCGGAGACTTAGTCGTCGAGAACACTTCTCAACAGTCGTTCATTGGGTACATTACCAATTCTCATCCTGCCCCTCATCCTGTTCAGGAAGTAGTTGACAGTTGTTTCCTTCGAGATTATTTCGGCGTCGACAGTTTCGTGGCGCGTGATTTGCGCCCCCCGAAAGTTTTTTTTTTCTAAATTGTCCCCGACAGATCGGCGACGTTCACTAAAAGTCGATTATTTTCGACATACCGACACGTTTTTCCGTTGGACGCTGCTTCTACGTAAAATGGCAAACGCCTCTTCACAGTAACGGTCGAAACGTTGCCCCTCGAGGCAAACAAGCAGCATCTTCAGTTACTAATTATTCCTAACAAGCTATTATGCTTGTTATCTGTCTGTCAGTCCGACATCTTGAAAAACTATTTCAACAGCAAGTATACAACATCGCGTTTTGTTTTTTCCTTCTTGTTTTCTTTCGTCGCAGCTTTTGTTTAAGTTTTTTTCAGAAGATATATTTCGCAACTCTTATAAATCCCTCGCGTCATATTCTTATTGCGAGAGGTGCATCGTGTTGTTGATCTGAATTGTGTGAGCAACATCAAGTACCCGATTGTTTACTCTAAAGCCACCAATTATGCTACACAAACGACGTGTTGTGAATAGCTAAACCCTGCGGTTTTATAATAAGGCGTATTGACTGTTTTGAGACGAATGCGGTTGAAATAATTAACGTCAAAGTTCAAACATGTCTGTTGCGTAGCAACATGATCACCAAAAAATCTGTCAATCGGCAAGTACGGCGCGCCACACTAGCCACTACTAGATCTAACTTGTGCGCGACATACGTTATCAATGATCGCTTGTTGTTAAATGCGGTGGAGATAAAGACGTGAGAGTTTTCTTGATAGAGACGTCTTACTTATTTATGTGTTTCTAAACGGTGGGCCATCGGCGAGCGGTATTAACACCGCCGCCTCGTGTGCAGAAGCTGTTCCGCCTATTTCATTAAATACTGGTGCAAATTATCCCTTGTTCTAAAAGTATTCACTTACTTTGTGCTGTATCCAAGACTTCTACACTTTTTTCTCGTTAATTTAATTTTCTGGAACTAAGCAATAAAGACAAGCAGACACCGAGGACTTGAAAATTAAGACATTACATTGATCATAACCAGAGCAAGAGCGAAATAAATTCAAACTACAAAGTCCCCATCGAGTGAAATTTAATTTAACGAAGTTGAACTGTTTATTTTGGCATCAAATAACATTTCGTTTAACACTATTGAAGTCACCTAAAATTAATACTAACTTACTAAGCCGAACATGTAGTAATTAATTTAATTGAGCAAAATATGATTAGTTCGTGAAACCATAGGTACGTATGTTCTATTACCCTTTAAAGTTAATTACAGGGTATGCACAAACATTCCTGTGGGAATATAAATGAAACTTCATATATTATATCCCCTGTATGTACGGTATGCAACCAATTATACACGCGTGCATACCCAACTAATCTATTACATTCTGCATCATCGGAACTGAAAATAAAAATGAACAAAGCCATAATTTTTAATTGACAAAATGGGAACACAATTTGTTATTGAACACCTCTCATGTACAGGGTGACTCAAGTTTTACCGCCCGCACGATAAACCCTATTAAAAAATTAGTAAAAATTATAAAACTTTGGGCTTACATTCCCTTCACATAAGGTTTCAAATGTGTGCAATCAATTTTCCCGTATCACTCATTCAGAGCCATAAAATTTAAAAAATCGATTTTGATCCAAAAAAAAATTTTTTTTCGTACACGCTCATAATTCACAATTAATTCAAAGAAAACATTTATCAAAAGAAAAATGTTATTTTTTGAATTATTGGAATTTTAACATTAAGAGAGAAAAATGACTGACAACTGCAGTGTCATAAATAAATACCTCATTGTTAGCAGACATCTGTTGACAACTTTTCTCGCAATTCTTAAGTCACTAAAGGGTACCATAAACAAGCCATGTCAACCTCTTTTGTGGTAGTGACCGCCCAATTTGTAATCATAGCTAAATCTTGGACTTTAATATCAAATTACATTTATTTCGGAAACCGGTGATGTTTTCATGATTTCAATGACACCAAATTTTTCCCAAAGGTTCGAAAGGACTTCCAGTCAAAAATTATGTAAATTTGTAGGCAAATGCTAATGCTATGATGCGAGTGCGAGAAAGATAACTCTCGCAGAGAGAGGCAGCACACAAAAGTAGTAATAATACTGATACTAATCAAATCACCAATCAATATAACACATCAGACTTGATGCAGTGTCAGGATGTCGTAATTTAGTAATTGTCAATAGATGAAATAATTGGGTGAACGTTACGTTAACAATGGTGTCGTGGCGGCTTGAGTCGTGGATCGAGGTGATCGTGGTCTGCACATCTATCACAGGCTTACCTCCTGTAAAATAATAAAATGGGGTGGTGAGTAACCAGTTCGCTGAAAGTGTTGTTCGAGCACAACCACCACATATTTACAATAATGAATCACACACACCTTAAATATGGTACCATCGCAACGTCAACTCCTAATACCTTTGGTGATTGTCAAATATTATTACATATTCATTGAGCTCTAGTACTTTAGGTCATTATCAATTAACATTAACTAATTGAGCTCTGTCCAGGGTTAGGGGAAAGACTAGGGTTCACATAGAACCCTCTAGGACTCAGTCCTCAACTCAATAAACAACTGTAATCAAACGAGGCGCCCTGATAACACTCAGCGACCCTCAATCAATTGTGATCACCATCGCGACGAAGGTGTGCAATGAGTACAAGTACTCGCTCCGCCCGATACACAGATGAGCAGCCCTGATAACACTCAGCGACTCACTCAATCTGTCTCACATCCACTGGCAGCTCCCCGGTCTCTGCCAGTCCAATAGATCACAATCAATTTCACACCACTAGCAGCTCCACGGTCTCTGCTAGTGTACAGTTGCCGGAAACAAAGGAAGGGTGGACAGTCTAATTAATTAGCTCGACATGTCGGGGCTCAATCATATCAAAATTAGGAATCTCATCAACTGTCATTACAACTCTAATTAAATTAACAACATGATCACCCTCAATGGTGAAAATAACATTATCATAATTAATTATAACTCACGAGCAGTCCTGATCTCAGTCAGCGACTCTCAATTAAATATTAATCGCGAGCAGTCCTGATCTCAGTCAGCGACTCTCAATTAATTATTATTATTAATCACGAGCGGTCCTGATCTCAGTCAGCAACCCTCAATTACTTGTAGATCACGGGCAGTCCTGACCCCAGTCAGCGACCCCCAATTAATTATAAAACATTTAAAGACTCACAACACTAATTGTATTTAATTATGGCCATGATCGTTATCAAAATCAATTATTAAACTAGGTAAACTCACCACAACACCAACAGAAACAGGTCACTCAGTGATACACTCACCTTATTGAATATTTTTACACCACAACAACTTCTGCAGGAAAATCGGGTTCAAACTATCGACAGCGATCGAGTTTTGTGTCTGAACGACCGTTTACTCCGAACTTACTCACGCTTTCCTAACAAAGAAATCTAATCGGTATCAATCACGTAACGTGTACCGTCTTAAAACTATGAACTAAAAAAGGAAACAAAAACGGAAAAATCACGGCCACACATTGCGCCGTCCTACAGATTCGGCCATCCTGCAACCATCTCGTCCCGAGATGTCATTCGTCGGTTTCATCGTCACTGTCTTCTGAAAGAACGACCCCGTCTTCGCCGCTTTCGTTAGCCGTTGAGTCGGAAACACCTCCAGGTGTGCACCATGGTTTCATGTGGTCAACAGCAATGACTCTGTTGTAAATTGACTTCTTCGAGGTTCGATGGGAATCTTCCATGTCTGTGACCACATATCGATCGTTAGGTAACACTTTCCTAATTACCATGGGACCACTGAACGGGGGTTGTAGTTTTCGACTGGTGCCCGTAGCCGTCGAGTTTTTCTCGATTGCGACCAAATCGCCTTCTTTGTACTTTCGTGGAGCCTTCCTTTTCCGGTCAAAAGACTTCTTTTGTTGTCGCTGTGCCGCCTCTATCTGTTTAGCAGCGTCCTGTCTTGCGGCTAGCAGGTCCTCGATCACTGATGGTATTTGAGAGACTTCGTCTCGTAAGACGACATCGGTACCACTCCGGGGTGTAAATCCAAATAATAATTGGCTTGCTGTTTTGCGCGTTGATTTATTTACGACGTTATTGATGGCAAATTGGACAGAGCGCAATTGTTCGTCCCATCTTTCCTCTTCTAAGACCGATGTAAGTAATGCCGACAGAATTGTTCTGTTTAGCCTCTCAACTTGGCCATTGGCTCTGGGTGTAGCTACGGCGTTGGTGACGTGCTTGATATTATTTTGCAGACAGAATGTTTTAAATACGTTGGCTGTAAACGCGGTGCTTCGCTTTTGTAGATTTCGCTGCCCGTAGAAAGATGAATTTTGTGAATGCGTCTATACCCGCAATAATGAACATGTGACCCTTTCTGCTTCTGGGGAATGGACCCAAGTGATCAACGTGGAATATATTTAGAGGCTCTGCTGTTTTCTTTATTGGATGTAGAAAACCCTCTTTCTTCCCTGATATCCGTTTGTTGTAAAGACACGGTATGCAGCAGGCAATATATTGTTCCACATACTTGCGCATTCGTGGAAACCAATAGTTCTCGGATAATCTATACAGTGTCTTTTCCACCGCAAAGTGACCAAAATCGTCGTGCGAGGCCCGAACTACTTGCTGCCTCATTCCGCGCGGAACTACCCATTGTATCCCGCGTGCCGTAATTCTGTAAACGCGGCCGTCTCTTAGGGCATAGTCTTTGTATACTCGGAATTCTGCTTCGGTTTGCGGTGGTTTAGATAGAATTTTATGAATATCCTTGATCTTCTGATCGGTTAACTGGCCCGACAAAACCCAATCTGCTTGCTCGATGCGCAGTATCTCCTCTTCTTCAGCGTTGGTAGCGGGCGGGTTTCTACTCAATGCGTCGACATGCTTCATCCGCGTACCTGGTCTGTACTTGACTTCAAAACTAAATTCCTGGAGTTGAAGCCACCACCTAGCGATACGGGGTATGATTTGCTTTTTCACGCTGGTCGCCTTCAAAGCATTGCAATCCGTGACCACAGTAAACTGTATTCCAAGCAAATATGATCGGAATTTCTTTAGACTTTCGACAACTGCGAGAGTTTCAAGTTCATATGAATGAAATTTTTGTTCCCCGTTGGTCGTTTGACGATTGCATCAGTGTGTACTTCCGTTGTCAGCTCCGGGTTAAATAAAGCCAACGTCGGTCTCGTCCCTCCTGCGCCCGTATGCTCGCTTCGATTACTAGTTCGCCGTCGTAGTCACCACCAGTGACAAAGACATGTCCTACATGATTGGACGGTATCACTGTCGTTCGAATAACCTGAAGTTTGATTTTCTTGATGTCTGGTTCCAGCTCTATTGATGCAACGGTGGGACTACTTGTCATAATTTGCAGTGACGAATTATCCTTGACAACAATAACTTCCGGCAATTCAGTGAACGTTCTCCCGATGAGTACCGGTACAATTTGGGCTGCATCAGGTACCACATGTACCTTAACGGGAGCCTCGACTTGATCCACCGAAATCTTGATTGTAGTGGTACCCAAGGTGGTCACCTGTCCACCGCCGTAGCCGCGGAGTAATGTCTTATCGGTAGGGTCATACCGTATACCTAGGCGTTGAATTTCGGACAATTTTATTGTTGTACAGGAGCTCCCCAGGTCGATGTAAGCGGTTGAGGGGGAACCGTCGAGTAGAGCGTCCTTATAAAATTTGCTGTTGGGAGATTTCGGCGACGATGACTGTGCTAGTCACGCGATCGGCCTCGCCGGTTGCCCGGATTTCTTCGATGGACAATCCGCCTCGAAATGTCCGGCCTTGTGACAAACGTAGCACAGTTTACCTCTTTTATCCTTGTTCCTGTAACATTGCCGCGAGGTGTGCCCCGTCTTTCCACAAATGAAGCACTTGTAGATGGTTTTTCTGGAACCTGTCTCAGCCCCCTTATAAGATTTGGTCTTGTGATCGATTTTTGATGACGACGCACGTTGGCTATTCCTGGGTGTTTCAACTAACGAACATAGGTACTGATACAGGGCTTCGGGTGTTTGATGGTTTCCGGCTCTTGCCCCGGTTTTAAGAATCACGTCGTCAATACCTCCGATGATGCAGGACACGGCGTCAGTGCCAGTGATCTTGCATGCGTTTAGGAGGGCTGTCATTTCGTGGAAGTACTTCGCGTAGCTCTCGTCGAGACGCTTGCGACGGCGCATCATTGTTCCTAGATCCTCGTAAAAGTCCCTTTTTGACGGGAAGGCCCGCTGGATTTTATCCTTCCACTGCGTCCAGGACCATTTCAACGTTGGAAGACCTTTATACTAGGTCTCTGCAAGGCCACGCAGTTTCGCGAGGGCGAAATAGATCGTTGCCTCCTCGGACCAATGGAAAGTTTCTCGTAGTTCGTCCACTTTCCCGCACCAGGCCACGGCGTCCTGTCCCACATCCTCGGGGTTAAATATGGGAATAACCTCGCCTTTGGACGAAAATCCCGAAGATTTATTAGCCGTCTGCTGAATAAACGTCGCCATGACGTCCGTTAAGCGGTCAATAGAACTTTCCGTCATGCTCGACTCGTGAGTACGGCGGCGTCTGTATCTTCTTTCTTCGGGAGAGGTTGATTCACGACGACTGCGTCTTCGTTTGTGATGAGAACTCATCGCGAAATCTTATTGAATAGAGAAATAAAAACGAACAAATTTCGGCTATGATCACCTATATATTTTGTTTTGATCACCTCGACCACCATTTTGGAATAACCCAATTCAAAATATTGTTAAAGTCGTACTTAAATAGTTTTCAACTGACCCCTAATATCAAAGATACCAAAAATCCTTAGGCACATAAGTGACAGATCCCACTTCTGATATAATTTGTAGGCAAATGCTAATGCTATGATGCGAGTGCGAGAAAGATAACTCTCGCAGAGAGAGGCAGCACACAAAAGTAGTAATAATACTGATACTAATCAAATCACCAATCAATATAACACATCAGACTTGATGCAGTGTCAGGATGTCGTAATTTAGTAATTGTCAATAGATGAAATAATTGGGTGAACGTTACGTTAACAATGGTGTCGTGGCGGCTTGAGTCGTGGATCGAGGTGATCGTGGTCTGCACATCTATCACAGGCTTACCTCCTGTAAAATAATAAAATGGGGTGGTGAGTAACCAGTTCGCTGAAAGTGTTGTTCGAGCACAACCACCACATATTTACAATAATGAATCACACACACCTTAAATATGGTACCATCGCAACGTCAACTCCTAATACCTTTGGTGATTGTCAAATATTATTACATATTCATTGAGCTCTAGTACTTTAGGTCATTATCAATTAACATTAACTAATTGAGCTCTGTCCAGGGTTAGGGGAAAGACTAGGGTTCACATAGAACCCTCTAGGACTCAGTCCTCAACTCAATAAACAACTGTAATCAAACGAGGCGCCCTGATAACACTCAGCGACCCTCAATCAATTGTGATCACCATCGCGACGAAGGTGTGCAATGAGTACAAGTACTCGCTCCGCCCGATACACAGATGAGCAGCCCTGATAACACTCAGCGACTCACTCAATCTGTCTCACATCCACTGGCAGCTCCCCGGTCTCTGCCAGTCCAATAGATCACAATCAATTTCACACCACTAGCAGCTCCACGGTCTCTGCTAGTGTACAGTTGCCGGAAACAAAGGAAGGGTGGACAGTCTAATTAATTAGCTCGACATGTCGGGGCTCAATCATATCAAAATTAGGAATCTCATCAACTGTCATTACAACTCTAATTAAATTAACAACATGATCACCCTCAATGGTGAAAATAACATTATCATAATTAATTATAACTCACGAGCAGTCCTGATCTCAGTCAGCGACTCTCAATTAAATATTAATCGCGAGCAGTCCTGATCTCAGTCAGCGACTCTCAATTAATTATTATTATTAATCACGAGCGGTCCTGATCTCAGTCAGCAACCCTCAATTACTTGTAGATCACGGGCAGTCCTGACCCCAGTCAGCGACCCCCAATTAATTATAAAACATTTAAAGACTCACAACACTAATTGTATTTAATTATGGCCATGATCGTTATCAAAATCAATTATTAAACTAGGTAAACTCACCACAACACCAACAGAAACAGGTCACTCAGTGATACACTCACCTTATTGAATATTTTTACACCACAACAACTTCTGCAGGAAAATCGGGTTCAAACTATCGACAGCGATCGAGTTTTGTGTCTGAACGACCGTTTACTCCGAACTTACTCACGCTTTCCTAACAAAGAAATCTAATCGGTATCAATCACGTAACGTGTACCGTCTTAAAACTATGAACTAAAAAAGGAAACAAAAACGGAAAAATCACGGCCACACATTGCGCCGTCCTACAAATTAATCTAGCGGTTATTGAATTAAAACGAAATATGTATTTACCTGTTTCATTAAAAAAGTTTAAATTTTTACAGAATATTCTACAGCGATACACAATCTTTCCTGAATTTTTTGAGAATTTTAAATCGATTAGAAGTGGGTGTTTTCGCTAGGGCGCTAAAACTTGATTCACCCTGTACAGACGTGGAAAAAAACAATAGCAACATTTGAATACATGCAGTTTTTGGATGTTGACGTTTCGTTAACGCAACAATGCACATTCTACCGGTTTTTTAAGACTCGTCCATACGGTGCAGAATAGTATATTATTCAATGAGCGGATAATGATGGCTATTATTTGTGAGGATGATTTTTTGTCACGAGCCGCAGGCGAGTGACGTAATTCTTCCGAGCGAATAGAATTCTATACTTCTACGACTATGAAAAGTTTCATTATTAGACAAACTGAAACTGACGTTTTAAAATTATTACTTTGTATACTTGATACCATTGCGTTAAAATTTGCGATTGTACTTGTTATCCAATGAAAACCACTTGAATAATTACAGTATTATCCGATAGGAATAGAAAAATATATTTGTCGGTATTTGTACGTCTTGTGCTGTACACACCGACGCGAACAGGAAAGTCTTCATCATTTTACTCGCCTCATTTTAACATAAATTCCAATGGACGAGTGTTAGTTTCATTTTTCACATCGTTTTATGACGAATCGCGTTTCACACTCTGCTTCGTGATTAATTACCCGTCTCACTCCCACCCCGACGTTTTTTATTAATTCTAATTCGCCCCTCACTCTTTCGCTTATTAAAATTATACAGAATCGCTGGTCGTTTTTCGCGGATGCAATTGCTAAATGCAGATTTCGCCTCATTACTCTCCTACAACTTTGAATAATACTGTAGAGAAAAGCATCTGCGTTTTACGAGTCGCACGGAAAATTATAATGGAATGGAAATGTTATCGCAAGTGGAACTTAATTTCTGTCACACTTTATGAGAAATAAACTGGCAAACGAGTAGACGTAAGTGCGGATGAAACGTAATATCTCGCGATGAAAAAGTTGGAATGGTGGGACGTCTCGTTATTGCAGTTCGCAATCGATAAATAAGCGATGAAAGAAACAAGAGGGAATGTATTGTTGTTGCGGGATATCTCCATTATTGTAATCTTCTACTTGACACAAACAGACAAATAAATATCGGAACCCGAAAGGGTGGAAATTAAAAGGAATTAATAGAAGGAGAGAGGACCGACAAAAGAAGTTTGTTTGGAGGGAACGAGACGGACAGACTCGCAGACGTTATTCGATGTATGTAAATAACAAATTTGAAAAGAAGCAAAGGCAAATGCCACTGTTAAAAGGAAACTCTAGCGTTTTGTACGTAAGTTGGGAGTTCCAAAGAAAAAAAAAACAAAAGAATTCAATCATTTTACGGTGGGAAATTTGCATCTATTCAAATATAAAGTTCGATTTGTGTCCGCAGAATCGAATATACAGTCGCCGTCCATCTTGTTGGTTCGAGCTTTACTTAAAATGTCGGCTGAAATTATAAAATCAAATGGGAGAATCGCCGAACATTGGAGCTTTCCATGGCCGCGAGTTGTAAACCTAACAAACTTTACACTGTTCATCATGACGTTTTGCGTCCGAGGACGGTGTCTCTTTCGCCTCCGACAAGAAATTAACAAATCGCACACAAAGAAAATCTGAATTAGTTTCGCATAAAAAATAACCGCAAACTCGTGATTTATGTGGACATGTATGATTCATGTGGAAGAATGAAAGCGGCGTGAGAGAAGTCGAGCAGAAGAGGATGCGCTTGTTTTAATAATTTGTTTGGAATAATTGTACGAGATATTCAAAGCCGTTAAAACGGGCATAACAGTGGAAAAAAGCGGGCAGCGCTTTATTGGCCTTTGTTCGTGTTTTAAAACGGTGCATTATTGCAACCATTAGAGTGCTCGTCCGGGACAAGTGCGAGTACATTATATTTATGAGGGTTATTTGTTGGGGTGAACTTAACAATCCTGTCATATGTCACGGGATCTCCACAATATCTGTTTTTATACCTGAGTGAAAAGTTTTATTTTTTACCCCGAGCCCGACACCGAAAACAGTGATTCCGTCGTTCCTCACTGCCACTTCCAAATCGTAACTTTCACGTAAGGCGTGTTCGGAAAGTGAATCGACAAAAGTATGATTTGAAAATGGTTTACTGTTGGACGAGCGTGGAATTGCGACCGTATCCCCGAGGTAGTCACGCCTACGGCACAATCATAGCCATTACACGCGAGTAATATGATACAACGCGTATTGAAATGAGTTATTACTCACGGCCACATCCACCGTGACAATCTCGGTGACTTCTTGGAAGAAAAGATTTTTTGTTATCGGAGCACACTTTTTCCAGAACGCCAGACATTCACCAAAGACGAATGATTTCTTATTTTGATTAAATATTATTGCGTCCGTTTTGATCGGTTCCATCTTTGTTAAAAGTGATTGCGTCATGATTCTCCCCGTGCAACCCTCGACTTTTCGCATGTCTGTCCCTAATGGCGCGGATAGGTTATCCACTCCAGAGTGGAAAAATAAATCCTCCGTCAAAAAGTTAGTGTTCGATCACGTGACGACCACTCGTCCCGAACTCGTTTAATTTATCATCGCCGTTTCCCTTTTTTCCAGGGAGCGTCCCGGACATCCCGATGTGCCGCCTGGACAAGACCCTGCAGGAGGAGGGCAACATCAGCAAAATCGACATTCCGCCGAACATAACCGAGTTCAGGCACAAATACAAAGTGGCCACCGATTGCATATGGGCCATCACCGTTAAGCCGAACCAGAGGGTGAGCGACACGATCCTGATTCTGCCGTTTTGAGTCGAACCAATTCGTTTACGCGAATGCAGGAAAATTTCCAACTTTGTTACCCAGTTTTCCTGTTGGAAATGTTCACCTTGTGTTCTTTATGCCGGATGGAACTGTGTTACAAACTTATTATCAGTTTACTCAAAACTCGAATAAAACCGGGGCGAGGTTTGATGTAGCCACAGTTTGGAATTGTTTGAGCGCCGCCGTATTTACATTTCGTACAGGCTAGGAATTTTCAATGCTGTTGATGTTCGCTTTGTGGTGCGAATTCTTACGTTAAACTTCCCTAAACTCCTTAATCGTTTTTCAGAATTGATAAAGTTGCAGCGTTTTCAGACAAACTCGGGTCAAACTGCTTATTTTCAAAACTTCTGCACTGAAATATTTTCGGACCCGAACCAGCTCTTCCCAATTTCCTCTTTCTTTGAAATATCATCTCTGTTTGGAATTTCTTATAGCGTTTTACGCAACACCAAAAAGGTCATTCATTCGTAAATAAATGATACGCGTTTATTTATTTTTTTTAATTAATTAATCAGTTAAACAAACAAAAATGTCATCTGTCGGTCGTTCAAAATAAATAATCAAAAATGTACAGGAAAAATAACACAGGCGGACATAAATCTAGGATTTGATTCACAACTGTGAAACCAGTCAAATATTACTACTCATTTAATATGTAAATATTTTTACAGTAAGAGTAAGGAAGGCAAAGCTTTCGTTCACGCGAATTGCGTGATCGTCCACGAAGCGTGAACGAAAGCGGCCTTACTCTCGAGTGCTGTATTTGGTATTCTGCGATATCTCCTTAGGAATTGAGTTTGTATTCAAAATTTTAAATAAAAATATCACATTTTTGGACGGATCTCTTACTATGGAAGAAAATTAAATACAAAATAAACAAAGTTCTGTAACGTCAATAAAGTGGTTGTGCGCACGTTGTGGAAATTGTGAAAATGGATGATAAAGAATTATATGTTCCTGATGATGTCCTGGAAGAAGCAAGTGCCGCGAGTGCCAAATCAAAATTACGTTATCAGAAAGAATTGGAAAAATTTACGAATGAATGAAAACAAGTGAGTGAAAGACAGTGAGCGAAAGAGAAACCTTCACCCACTGGTAACTATGAATTCCGACTCACTTTCTTGGGAGGTATCGAACAACATAACTATTGCTGTTTTCAAATAAACGAACTGATATTAGTTTAAAAATTGAACAACTAAATGTCTTTTTTTAACATCCGTCAAAAAACGTGCAAGTTTTTTCATTCGTTTGAGTTCATAAAATATGTGATTTTTGAATCGGTCAAGAAGCGTTAAAAAAAGTGCCATAGCGGTTCATCTTTGCACACATTTTGCGTTAAAAAAAGTGCCGTAGCGTGTCATTTTTTAACGCAATTATAAAAATTTTCATTCATAATTAGTAGTTTTTTTAACGAGTTCATATGTAAATTGGGATTTGTTTGGCATGAATGGGGCAATTTAAAACGCGAGTAAAATGAGCGTTTTAAAGGTCCACGGGTTCACAGAGGAGAAAATTTTCAAATGTTGAGAGTGTCGAAAAAATTGTTATCTAAACTTACGGGCGCCAAAAAAAATGTGTATGCAACTCGTTAGTAAAGTATCTTTTTTTTACTCGGTGGATTTGCGCACTCGCTGCGCTCGTGCGGCAAATTTTCCTTCTCGTAAAAAAAGTATTACTTTACTCACTTGTTGCATAAATAACTATTATTATTCTTTTTGCTGGATTAATTTTACTTAGGATAGCAGAACATGCGGTTTACATTGGACAAAGAGGCATTCTCTTCCAGATGTTGAGAACGACTTTTCTGCCAGAACAGGAAATAATTGGGCAAATGCTATTTAAATATTGCAGACGTTTTAATTGGTCCTTAGGTGGTAGAAAAAAGTAGAAGGTATTTTAGAAGATGTTTTGTAGGCAGCTAATTTACGTAATTTAAATCCCCCATTAAAAAGTGAAATTTTGTACCACCCACATCTCTTAAATCACGTTCTGTAATGTGGGAGCGCGCATCGTGATGAAATGTAAAATGAAAATACGGTCGAGGAAAATTGCTTGTATTTTTTAATGTGGCTTTTGGTGTATTAACTTTCAGATTCAGCTCCAGTTCAAGAAATTCGATTTGGACAAGCCGAACGAGTGCGACAAGAATTTCGTGCAGATCTTTTCGACGCACACGGACCTAAACAGCATGGAGAAGCAGTTTTGCGGCTCCATAGCCGACACGGTCCTCTCCAAGAAAAACGTCATGTTCGTTCGTTTTTTCGCCGTGTACAACTCAACGGTAAACTCGAATTTCGAGGCCAATTTCACCGCATATCGGGACATCGACAAACAATCAAGTAAAAAAATAATACAAATGCATGTTTCACCGACGCAACACGAACCGGAGCAAGAACTGATTTGATTTTTTGTTTCCGCAGAGGGGGAGAAGGACGGGTGCAACAAGGACGAGTTCAACTGCGAAGACGCCACCTGCATATCCGAAACGTTGAGGTGTAACGGTCGCTACAACTGCAGGTTTAGGTGGGACGAGGATAACTGTCAGGTATGTGCGATAAGGACTCGTCGCGGTTCTGTCACACACACACACACACACACATTCCACGGGAAGTGACCGCAACTGCAGTTTCACTACGAAAACTAATCACCGCAGACACTGAGGTGCACGCCTCGCACAACAAACTTGTGTGCAGGGCGTGACACTCTTCACCCGTGAAACTGGAGACGGAATCCTCGATTCTGCGGTCGTAGCGCCACGTTTTGGGGGGCGGTATGACCTGAGAAACTTGCCGATCCGACGAAATAATTTTCAACGTTCTGCTTCTCTCATTTACTTTGTTCACGCAAAGAATAAAAATACGGCTTGGTTGTTGAGAACCGAACACGACGCTCATTGTGTTGGGGTTCTTGGCGAACAATGGCGGACAGACCATCAGTCATTTGTTTCGTGGCTAACTAGAATAACAAATAAGTCCGCGTCTTTGATGTTGTGGATGTGTGGGTCCGGTTATAATGATGTCCGTTTTTGTGATACGTTTTCTGAAATTTTGTTGTGTTTGTTTTAGGGAGGAATTGTAAGTGACTAAGCTAAGTCTGTTTGTTGGTTTCGTTTTCCTTGGTTTATTTAGTGTTAGAACATTTGAAAACACTTTGATTTTATTTGTTTCCAAGAGCTTAAGCGTAGACTTAAATCGAGTAGGCAAAACTATTAACGTGAGATCATCCATCGAAAAGGTGGAGTTTGTACTGTAGTTAAAATGTTTTCAATAAAACATACCTGAAGTGTGGTAAAGCACTACTAGTAGTTTATTATTTTCCCGAGTGTTCTTGTTGGATTTGGTTTCCGAAATTAAACCGATGTGAACTGACTTGCGTGCGGAGGACGAAAGGGATTTCCCTCGACCGCGCCCGAGGGCGGAAAATTTAAAATTTCATTCGATGCGAGAGCGGAAAATCTGAAATCTTTAACCATCAATTTTTAACTCCGCAAATAAGGAACTCCTTTCGCAACAAAATTGCCGTGAAAAGTAAAGCAGCTGTTGATGGGGAAAAGAACTCAACTTTTACCGAAGAATTTGGACCGACGCGGTCCATAAAAAATTTACGATCGGGTCAAGTGGAAATCCCTTTTTATCCTCGGCTCCCTTAAATAATTGTTCGTGGATTTGATGGGCCTAATACGTTTGTCGTAATGTTTCAGAGTGCTCAAACGTTGTCGCTGAACGACGACCACATCATCGTCATCATGGTTATATTTTCTTTAATTTTGGCAGGCATGTGTTTCACCTTCATTTACAACTGCATCAAGAAACTGATAAGGGACCACCAAACGATACAGGTGAAGTGGGGGCGCTGCGGACTCGCGTTTCTAAAAAACAAAGTAGATTTGTCGGTGGGACACATTTCGCGCGCGGAGCTTTATGGTGCAAAATTTGTTTGGAAATATAATAACGAAAATGGTGAATAATTTATGAAACAAAGCATGTTTTCTTACTTTGTTCCCGCTTCCGCCTCGCCATATGCGCCGGTTTTTTCACACGAGCTCCGCTTAAGAAATGGCGGATAAAATGGAGGGCCGTGACGCGGTTTGTGCAACGAAATTTGCGCTGTTAATTCATCTTTACTTCCCATTCATAATGTGATTTATTGATCGGCGGGTCGAAAATTAGCCAAAAAAAGAACCACCGCCCAGTTTTAATTTCAGATAGCGCCATGTTTTCGACTTAACCGACCGTGAAACAAAACTAAACAAAAATCAACCGAAATAAACAAAAATAAAAGGGCCGCGCCGGCATCACCGGCAGCGCTGCAATTTATCAACGGCCTTTGTCAGACGTTCATCGTCGATCCCACCTAAACAAAAAGATTTTTATTACGTCACGACGGTGATTAACCGAAACGGTGATATGATGCAAGTTAATGTAAATTGATTGCGGCTCATCCTTTATTTACGTGTGAAAAATGAGCCGAGGGGACGGCTGTTACGAGTCACTTTATTTCTTGTTTAATTTTGATAAATACGACGGCCTTTTGCTTATAATTAAATTCTATTAACGGGGAGACGGTGGAGGTTCAGCAGACGATTCGCAACTTGGATTTTTCATTGTTGGCTCGTCCAGATTTCGCAATTAAGCGTTCAACGGGGCCCTGGAGCGGAACGGCGATAAAAGCGCACCGACGCCGCCCCAAACAAAATCACCGACTCTATTTTAAAAGCCCCCCGAAACATTTTTCCGATACGATGAACTTTTCCAGCGTGGCAACCACAAAAACATCGGTGTATACCTGGTTGCATAAGTATGTTGTAATTGACTGCTGTCATTTTCATCCTTGTCAAAAATTTGACAGCGACAAAAACCCGGTGGAGAGAAGGAATCGGGACAATGGAAAAATTTGTCTTTATATCGTAGCAGAAATAAATGTGCCAAATACACCTTCGCAAGATTCTCCAATAACCATTTGTTACACACGTCGATAGATGGTGTTTCAAGCGAAATCATTTGTTGTGTCTGGAGGCGGCGTTCAAACCTTTGCTTAGGATGGGGTGTCAGCTTGTGAAATATTATTAAGAGTTTCCCCAGTGTTATTGATAGTCTGACAGCTGATATCAACCGAACGTGGTTCATGATTGCATCTGTAGGCTACGTCAGAAGCCACGACAAGCTATTGACTTTCTCGTTAATTTCTGGAGTTTACATAATATTTGAGTGAAATTTATTAAACGGGATGAATTGATAGGGGAAATGTTGTGGTTGGGAACGTTCTGGAGCGGCTGTACCTGGTCGTAAATCGGGATTGAAGTTCTTCGAGCGATAAAAGTTGTACAAAAGAACATCTTCCATTAAGATAAATATAAAAGTTCTCCTTCTGATGTCAGTGCAGCAGAGTATCCGGGGGTTCAAGATAAATATAAGCGTTATAGGAGAGATAAATTGCTCATAAAACGATCATTTATTCAGGACGTGACCGTACATAAATTGGGCGGAAAGCTGAAAATGGAATATATAAGTTTCGGGTCGGCCATAATTAGGTGTCTCGGAGTGGCGTCGGTGTTTTATTGCGTTTTTTTTTAATGTAAGCAGACGGCGGCGGGGCCTGATCGGGTCAGCTTGATCAGGCAAAGCCGGTCGACCAAGCAGAGCCGGACCAACATGTGTTGTTTGCATTCGCAGGAGTACATCCGTCAGAGCCGGGAACAGCAGCTCAACGACCTGGACAAGCAAGAGCCGGCGGAGAAGAAGGCGAGCAAATCGGCATCCCGGTCGCGTTCCAACAGCTCGCCGTCGATGAACTCGGGCCACTTCGACGTGGCGAACGCCGCCACCACCCCCTGCTACGTGCCCGGGGGCGAGCTGCTGCCGATCCTGATCCGCAACGAGCGCAGCATGAGCCCGCCGAACGGGGACGCCTACCACACCAACATCTACACGGTGAGCACGGCAAAGCGGGGCGCGCTCGCCTGAGAGCCGATCTTGACCGGTGGTCGTTTCCTGCCCCAGGTGGACAACGAGCCGATGCCGGAGATGTGCGACAGCGCGTGCCAGACGCGCGAGAGCCTCTTCACCACGCAGGGGTACAGCTCGGGCAACAGCACGCCCAACCACAGCGTCCACACCAACTCGCCGCCGGCGCCGTTCAGCACCTTCGGCTACAAGAAGGACGCCAAGTTCAAGGCGGAGGCCAAGATCGAGGTGGCGCCGCGCAAGGGCAAGTTCGACGACAAGCGCCGGCCGTACAGCGTGCAGACCACCAAATCGGCGCCCGACGTTATCGTCACGCACTGACAGTTGTTGAACGCCGAGTGGGAGCCGTACAAGAGGCGACACCCCCGGCAGTTTTTGAGGACGACGGAGAAAACCCTTGACGGGGAGCGGGACGTCGAAACGCAGACTTACGACGCGGATTTCTGCACGTGATATCGCGCGGGACTCGCCGTTCGCGTGCGATCTCTCACACTTTTCTTGCGACTCTCTTCGTTACCGGAACCTCCCCCAGGTCCCGATCTTTGCCCCCGGTTGTGTGGAGTGACAACGAAGCGGTTCGGTTTCGTTCTTGGATAAATCTTGGTTGTGTTCTTCGATCCGCAGGAGGGCCGCGGAGGCTCGATGTTTGTTCGATCCAACGAACACCCTCCGCCGGTCTCCTGCACTTTGTACGTCTGTAAAACTGCAAATGTTTCACGAAAATGAGAAAACTGCTCGGGTACTTTCGCTCGGCTAGCTCTGCTCAATGACTCTCAAAAGATTGTCACTCTCCCCCCTCCTTTTTCTATCGTATTTTCCTTTTGCTTGTACCTCCTAATATTTTAAATATTTTTTCTACTTTGCGTTCGTACTCATGCTATTACGATCCTGTTTTGCGTATCGTAATAGTGAAATTTAATTTTTTAATTTTGACGCATACTGTGGTGTCGCGGCAGACCGCAGACGTGACCTTGGGTGGAATCCTTCAACTTTAACTTTTTTATTTTTTTTTCATTGAAAAAATGGAAAAGTAGAAAAAATACTGTATGACATCTCGTTTATAAGGCATTTTATCGCACTCCTTTAGGGCACTCCTCGCTACGCTCGTCGTGCTCTAAAACCGTGCGTGCGATAAAATGCTTCTTATAAGACTCGTATCATAATATACTATTAGCGTACAAACAGAATGAAAATACTACGTACTTGGGTGTGGAAAAGTTTTTATCAACCGTTGTTTAAAAGTTAAAAGTGAATTACCCTGTACAGTCTCTTTTTTGCGAAACAGCTGTAGGTGCTGTTGACTAACTAAATGGAAACTTTCCGAGATATGAGTTACCTGCCTTGCTGTTACGATTTCTAAATGATTTTGAATTTGTCGATTTTGATGAATTTTATTGACCTAGTTAATTAGTTAGAATAATAAATTGATATGTCCTGGAACCTGTCTAGATAATTTTATTACAGATTTGTAAAAAAAGATAAAAACCAGAAATCCCAACGAGGCGTTGCTGCCACATTGTATTTTAAGTAAGAACTGTAAATATATCACAACAATAAATTATCACAAGAAATCCGTTTGTCGTAAATAAGAAAAGTTCCGACTATTCTCATAAACTCGCTCGGCTAAAAATAAAGCAAAGAACCATCCCAGAGTCTCGAGAAGAATTTTATGGAGACGAAACAAGATCCAATAAAAGCGGTGTTAAAACGAAGACGACGGCCGTCTTGACCCGGCGCGGCGTGCACGAAACCAATGCAAAATCGCCAACCATTTATTAAACTCCCTAACAGATTAACAAAGTTTTAGAAAAGTAGTGGTGCTAGTTAAGATTCGCCCCTGGTCCACTCCCGCAACGTGAGTAAACAAATCAAGCGGGATTTATACGCTTTCCTGGCCCTGGCGGTACTCGAAAACGCTTCCACGTTCCACGAAGGTCCCAAGCGGAGCGTTAGTCCTGGAATTCCCCGGCTGCGAGCAGCCGTCTTGGTCGTCTCGCTCGTCGCCGTAGCCGCCCCCACCTGGCGTGTGCAGCTGGAAGACGTCCTGGAAGATTCATCAGGAATTAATCGCACCCTAATTGGAAAAACGTCGACGCCTCTCGTCGTAATGAACGACTCCATTACGTCGGCTCGGCCGGATACAATTTTTTTTTCTTATCCGCGAGTGATGGATGCGACGAAAGCGCTCCCGGTTCGGCTGAAGTGTTCGTTTTAAATTGGCGGTTGAAAGTAATTACAATGTAGCGCCAAATAGATAGAGTGTTCATCAGTGAAATTACGCTGCGACCCGAAGAAATTTGCGCGACTTTGCGCTATCTCCTGGCTCTATTTGGGCGTTTATCAAGTGCCACGCTTTGGTACATTACTCTAACGGAAATAAACAAATGCGACAGGGGTTGTAATGAGAAAATTAAACGGGGTGGGCGGCTCACCTCCCCCGATGGAAAACGCACCGCGAGAACAAATAAATTCGAGAGCACACTTGGCCATCAAACGAGAAACTCGAGTCGTAGATTGATTCGCACACGTCTGATGAAAACTTCGACTGGACACACTTCCAGAAACAATCAACGATATGTTTTTCAATGGAAAATATTCTAACTGGCTCATCTGCGGTGTTGGAACAAAATTGTTGCAGTAGTTGTGATTGCGGTAACAATTTGCATCGAAAGCAAAGCAAATTTGACCGAAATGCTGATTGTAAATTTGCTTCAAATGTAACCAACTGTAACTAAAATTATTCTGATTCGCCGAACTGCCATTATTGAAAAATACTTTAGTTGCTTTTTGAATTTACACAATGTGTTATATAAAAATATTCAATTTTTTACACAAACAAAACAAATCACACTAAAATAGCTTTCAAAATTTAAAAACCTTCTCTTCCAAACTTTATTTCCACAATTACAATACAACCGTACGAGTCAATCAACGACTTCACTTTTGTTTTTCACGGCTGGCTCCCAAATTTTATTTGACCATTACGTGATACGCAACAAAAGAGTGATTTTCGCTCAGCTCGTTTTTTCGCTTTCGCCTTTTTTTTTTGTTTTTTCATTTTAACTTTTCGCCCTAGCTCGCCGTGTCTTTTGTTTCACATTCATTTAAACACTCGCTTTTTTTTCCGGTGGCAATTTTGCCATTTGCGCATTTCACAGTTCGCTGATTGCACCGTATCAATTTTCTTCATTTGTTCGACGCTGGAACGGTCCAAAAAAAATTGGAAAAAAATCGCAAAAAAACAACCTCGCCATCTTGCAATGAATTTGCTCGATGTCGTTTATCGGTGCGATTATTATTTCCTCGTTAGAGAAATAAAATTTTGAAGTGGAATCGCTTTCGCGAAAATGTTTACGACACCATTAAGAGCCGTAAAACAAATGATCCGCGACCGCACCCTCTTGATGTGTTAAAAAAAAAAAAACACTTTTGCGCATCGACGAGGCCTGCGGCAAATGCGACCAATCCGGTCGTCGATAAACCGAAAAATAATTAGTTATCGTCCCCAAGTTGTGTATTTATCATTACCGGGATCATCTTATAATGGCTTTTGAGAACGCAGGACATCCTCCGGGAGCCATACATCAACCCGGAGAAAAAATCGGCTATATCATCGCCTAAGCCTGATTAGTTTCGGCTCGGTCGCCATTTAAGAAAACCAATTAGTTCGGCTCGTTAGATTCCAATTATGAAGTTTAATGAGGTCGTCTTGAATGGCGACGGCATTATCGGCCGTCGGAATTGCCACCCCGAAGAGCGCGCCAATAATTCCGAATTCGGTGTTTGTCGTCGGTAAATAAAACATAAATCCGCATTCCGGAAAGCAAACATGATTCAGTGCGTGTTACTAAATGTTGCATGAACTCGGCTTCCGACAAAAGGTGACGAACTCCGGTGTTTGCTTCTGATTATCGCATGATACGGCCGGATTTTCGCCGCACCGGGAGAAGTTTGTTCAGTTCCTTTATGTCCCGGGCCCCGTCCTTACACAAATCCTGTTCCTGGAGCCGTTCGCGCATTTGAATTCGCTGCGGCCAACGCTGCGCGCTTAAGCCTCCAGGGGACGAAGACTTAACGCCGGCTACAATAAGGTTACGCTAATGCTGTTCTCGGTCCGGGAACTTGCCCATCGAGGGAACACCAACTTCACAGATCAAAGGGCCATTTTTGAAAATTCGCAACGAGGCGCAGATGGGAATACACAGGAGCATTAGTTATTTACGCCGGAAAGGAACCAATGAAAGGGGGAAATTTCATAAAAATAGAGGCAACTCCGAAAATGTCGCACCGAGCGACAAGTTACAACAATTTTATAGCAGTATTTTCTACTTTGCCTTACTAATGGGCTCATTATCATGTTTTTGGTAACTTTTAGCTTTGTTACATTGGCAACATCAGCCGTTTCACGTCAGGCGTCAACGTCAAGTGTGAAGCTACGAAGTAAATATAACATTTAGCACACGAATAACAGATATTATTGAATTTGTTTCACGGCTACTACATTATTTTCCAATTTAAATACAAATCGTCAATGTCTGTTACCAACTCACCCACCCAAAAATCCCTACTCTAATATGAAAACTTGAGCAGCCGAAATTTCAGGAATTAGTAAAGCAAAGTAGTATATTACACTCGTTTAATAAGACGTATTATCACACTCGTTGCATTAAAGGACTCCTCGCTACGCTCGCCGTGCTTTAAACACATTCCTGTAATAAAACATCAAGTAAAAATAAATGGTCGTTGTTACATGTGTATTTCATTTATTTTTCTCTTTTCTCGCAGTTGGAACTTGCAAAAGTTCAGTTTTAAAACTAAATTATTTACGAGTTCGTAACTAAAATGTCTAAAAATTTATGTAAAATGGGAAATTCATTCTCAAGAAAGAAGGTAAGTTTGTCGTTCAGTGAAGTTTCTGGACAACTACAGTTTTTAAAAGGGAAGCTTTTTTCGTGAATGCCTTTGGATAAAAAAACAGTACATGTCTGACTTTTAACACAAAATAATATATAGTTATTTACATTAGAGATCGGTAGGGGTATTTTACAGGGTGAAAACTAGATTTCAGGCACGAGGCGAAGCCGAGCTGTAAAATACCTACCGTACGACATTTGTATTAGACTTTTCGGCTGACCAAATGTTTTATTTTGCACTTTTGCAGATTTTTATGAAATAACAAATGTCACACTTTTTGACATACAGAGCTGCCAACCCGGTAGGTTGTATTTTCCATATTATGATCATGATTATTTGTTAGTCAATACAAATAAGAAAAAATAAGCCATTTATCGTATCGTATCGTGAGATCTAAAAAAAAATAGAGTTGGCTGTGACCAAAAATTTCAGTTGGCAATTCGTTAAAATTTCAATTTTCAGATGTCAGTCTTAAACGTTAGGTTAGTGATTTTGAGAACGTTGAAATCTTGATTTTGAGAACGTTGAAATCTTGATTTTCATAAAGGTGTGCATTATGTGCGACATATCGGTTGCAAAAGAATCATGAGCTCCAATCGTATTTACGAACTAGAGTAATGCCTGCCTTCAGCTTCCAAACATAATGTTAATATAAAAAGGAATTTGTTTTTTTTTATTGTACGACAAGAAATGCTAAAAAAAATTGTAGAAGATAATATTCTGGTTTATTTTTTATGCACGTCGAAAACGTTAAAAACAGATTCCATGTGAAGCACAACGCTGGAGATTGGGGAAAATTCTGGAATCAGTTTTAATAATGTTATTAATAAATACTAAAATAAATATAATACATTTTCAAGAATGCGAGTTTATTAAATGTGAAACAAAAGAATCCTACATCCCTTTTTACGTAAAAAAACTATACCAAATCTGGACAGAAATTCTTGTGTTGAATATTTTTTTCCTAACCTAAGCCGACCTCTCTGTACGTGAAGAAGCAACTAATGACCCATTCTCACCCCAAGCTCATCTAATAAGCTGCCTACTCACCCACCGAGACATTAATTATGTCTAATGTTGTACTCCCTATTAATTTCCTAGAAAACGCCCGGGAACTTATTAAAGCCGTCACTCAAACTCGCTTCTTCGCGTTGAACGCAACAAAATTCCCAATCCGAGGCGAAAAATTCCCAAAACTAACTGGTCGCGTTAGAGTCATCGGCGAGCTCGAACACATCGACATGTCGGCAATCGCGAAAGGCGAAAGCTGCAGAGAGATCACTTCCATACTTACACATGTATTTATACTCTTTTCTATTTTCACGGATCTCTCGCATTGAGCTGTTCCATTTTCCCCTTTTCGCGGGATTTAGGCAGATAGCTTTACTATTGTGAAGTCGCCGCTTTATTGTGACTTAGACGGCGAGCGAGAGGTTTTAGCATAATGTCGATCGCGGGTAACAATGACCTTTTTCATTTTCTCGCGGCGGAATTTTGACCGCCTCCGCCGGCCCTGCCGCTTCACCCTTTGATGCGACGTGAATTACTCGGGGAGCTCTTGAGCGCGGATTAAAAACAGGGGGCGGCAAATTTTGTTCCCAAACAAAATACCAAAACGCTTTTTCGAACCGAACGATTCCGGGAGCGAGGGTCGCGTTCGACAAAAGAGCATCGACGTTTCGACCCTCCGCCGACCCAAATCAAATTCTAGCTCTCCCCGACAGCTCTATTAATCCCCACAATACATACTAATCGAGCCGCAGAACCCGAGAAATTGTCTTGTCGACGGCGAGACAAAAAAGCGTCGGCGACTTATCGCCACCCCCGGAACGACGTCTCGCTCCTCTTCGGGAGCGGCAGAATCGGCGCGTGACGGATTAAAAATCCAATTACTCAGGTGGTTAACCTCCCAGCAGTTGACTTAATTTATTATTTAATCCGGCAGGACCTGGTGGCTTGTCCCGTCTTATTTTCGAGACGGCCTGCCATTAATTATTCCCGCGACCTACCCCCTTCAAACGTCGCTCCCGGTGTGAGGCCTTAATCATTATAAATTTTCGGTCCGGTGCAGGCGGCGGTTGCACCGCTCTTAAACAAGTGTAACACCGTTTTATGTGTTGCCGCAACGAGCTGACGAGCCATAAATCCAAGATGGCGCCGTTGGGCGGCTTAACGGTCCCATTTTTGCGAGATTAATGGTGGCGCGTCGACGTAACAATAACGTTATGCTAATAAAACGGACCGGAGTTGATAGGGCCGATTGTTCCGTTTCCGGTTCTTATTGGCGATCGAATCGATTTGTCTTCGTCGTACTTTGGCCGCTCAAAAACCGGTCTGCGGCTTCTTTCACGCCCATTCGGAACGGGGCGACCATGACGGAGGAAAAGCGTACACGCCGTAAACAAAACGGTTTGTCATACTCACCCCGGGCTGGATGGTAACTGCATTTTTCGGGCCGAGATTGATGGTCCTGCCGTCGGCCCTGATTAAGAGATTGAGACCTCGGGCGCCCGGACCGCCACCTGCAAAAAAAAACAACACAAGGGCATAATAAATAAGGAAGCGGGCTCGGATGTAAAGCCCGTGAGGGCTCTTCTTTTTGCAAAGGGCCGCGGCCGAAATTGAGACGCAAAATTGTTCACTCTTTTAACACGCGACTGCACAAGAAATATTTTTATTAATCTGAATTAAGAACACTCAAACGCAAACAACGGATATTTGTGCTTGGTTCTCTTTTGAGAAAGAACTACTGAAACCATTATTACATATACCGTGCCTTCAAATAAATTCGGAATTAGAGTAGGCTGTGATTTATATATTTTATCTAGTAACGGTTGGTAATAGATGTTTAACACATGTACTGTGCTGTGCAAGGTCATTGCTGTGCCTTTAAAAATCGCATGTTACCAACTTCATAATAAAATCACAGCCAACTCTAATTCCGAATTTATTTGATGGCACGGTATGTACATGTTTCCCGGCGCATCCACCATTCTATGAAATAATTGCACGATAACGATAAGTATGCGCTATCGCTTTTCTTTGTTGAATTCTCAATGACGACTACAATTTGTTCACATGCAAGAAAAATGTAAGAGTTTAAAGCAAATATTTCATCGTATTGGTATTCACCGTTTTACAACTTATGAATTGGCCACTTTCAAAGAAGATATACAAGAAATAGACACACAGTTTCCTTTACTACATTTAAGATTATAAAATCTATACGACCTAGTTTTGCAATTTTACCGATCATTTAAGTAGTGTTCTCGGTGTTTTCTCCATTTTTATTTAATTTTATTACGATCACGAGAAATCGAAACATGGAGCTTTCCTTTGTATTCACAGCGATTGTGTCTATAAATCATGCTTTTTAGATCTTATCGAGTTCATCAAACAAGATATATCGCAAGATTCAGGCCAAGTTACCTCGAATATCGACTGTTTTTTGTAATTCATGAATCTCATTTAAGTCGGCAAACAGAAAGAGTACCAAAAAAAAAATCAAAGCAAAATTGTCATTTTCAAGGTTCATGTTAAGAATAAAGAGACGAGAATTTTGTTGCTTTCCATTCACAGAATCGTATCTACGTATAAATTGACATTTTTATTGAATCGAACAATAGACAAAGACATTGAAGTATTCGTTTTATTTTAAAATAATGTCTAGAAAGAAACATTTATTACCAAAGTTTTTGGCTGCTTTCTCATTACTGTGATTTAAGAATCAGTCGTTGCCAAGGTTAACGCAAGTGACAACAATCCAAACAAAAATCTGATCAAGAGCATATCCACATAATATGTTACATTCAATATCACGATAATAGATAATAATTTATTATTATATGAGTTTTATAAGACGCTTGATGTGACACGAGTTGATTATTGGGGCACGACGAACGCAGTGGGGAGAGTGTCACAGTGCGTCTTACAAAACGAGTGTAATATACTATTTTTTCTATTTTGGTCGCATTAATACAGAGTGATCACAAAAAAACGCCCCAGCGTATATCTTTCTTATTTGACATCCGATTTCAACGAGTAATACATCAAATTAAAGAATTCAAAAAGTACTATAAACTGTATATAAAATGTTTCCCTTAGCAACCCTCCCTTGCAAGGGTTAAGGGTCAACTTTATTTTTTTTTAATGGCAACATACAATTTTTTTGGTACAGTTAGATTCATTATGTTTTTCCGAGTTCAAAAATATAGTACATCCTGTATATTTAAATGTCGTTCTAATTTCTAATTCTAATTCTAATTGAAATAAGTAGAACTTTATTCGTAACAGGCCATGAATTACTTATGAACACATTTTTGTAGTCATGGAAACAATATTTATTAAATAATACAAACAATAAAACAACAATAATTTTTTTTCAACTGATCTGTTCAAATTGAGCACCATTTTGTTCGAGACACTTCGCGTGGCATTCAGAAGGCTTTCAGGTGGCGTTTCTTTGCAAGTAGTAATTTCTATTATTTCCGAAATATGCTTGCAACATATCCATATTGTTCATTATTGTTCATTTTATTTCACAACACTAAATTGGAGAAACAAAATTAAACAAAATTAAACAAAAATTACGACAAATAAAGTTTATTTTCAAAATAAATGTTTATTTTTTTGTGTTTCCATGGCTACAAGAATATCTTAAGTAATTCATGACCTGTTACGAATAAAGTTCTACTTATTCCTAATGATTTGTAATTGAATTTTATTTATTTCTTATGTTAGAATAACATTTAAATATACAGGGTGTGCTATATTTTTTAACTCAGAAAAATATAATGAATCTAACTGTACCAAAAAAATTATATGTTGCTATTTAAAAAATTTAAGTTGACCCGTGACCCTTGTAAGATAGGGTTGCTAAGGGCAACATTTTATATCCAGTTTATAGTACATTCTGAACCCTTTAATTTGATACCGCTAGTTGAAATCGGATTTCAAGTAAGAAAGATATAAGCTGGGGCGTTTTTTTGTGATCACTCTGTATAAAAACTCAAAAATCTAATTATGAAATAATCTAGGGACTTTTGTGTGGCATGAGTTATGGTGGCATTTCTGTGAAATTTATGTCAAATGTTTTAATTTTTAATAGGAGCTCCCCAGAGATGCTAGACGCCGGCCAGCGTGCTATTACAGCAATACCAACGTAATACGTATAAAAAAACAAAAACAATTTCACAAAAAGACTAGCATGACACCAAAGTAGAAAAAATGACTTTGTATTATAAAAATCTTGTTTAGTTGAAGCAGATAGGTATTAGTTTGGAAAACCAAACTATTTTCATTAAAAATGGAGCACTCTATTTCCCTTCTTCAAGATAATGGTCCAAATCGAATATTGCACATAATTTTTTATAACCTATTAAACAGCAGATTTATTTATTTATTTATTTATTTATTCGAAATATGTCCTTATTTTTCGGGCAATCAACATTCCAAATTGGTTATTCCTCACTACTGATCCGACGATTGAGAAAAGCAATTTCTTTGTTCTTTGTTGCGCTCTTCGTGACGAAATTTATCTAATGCAATCTTTGGAACTCATCTAACTCGTCAAACAACGCAGAGATTAAATCATTTTATAAATAACTTTCGGCGCCCTCACCACTTTTAAACTTTAATAATAGTCGTAACTCTATTATCACATGCAGCGCTGACAAGCCAGCTTTCTTAGGTTTCTATTTTTTGGACTTTTTTATCAAATAAAATAAACATATAGTTTTCTTCGTTGAATAACGTAACATTGTGATCAAAAAAGTTCAGCCGACTATTGGCGATTTCGGCTACCGTTGGGAGCGCCACTGAGCCACTGTTGCCAAATTGCCACCAGTCATACTCCCGCTCGATCCGGCTTATGTCTGTGCATTGTTTTCTAATATACGTTGTTGGTTATACGTGAATTTGCGGTTTTTGTGATGGCTTTTTTAAGGTTACACAAGACTTTAGTTTATTTAGAGGCAACACCAGAAAGCAGATGTGTTGTGGAAGGCGAAAGTGTTGTGTGCCAAGTTGTTAATTTTATGTGGTGTTACTAAAGTGGTGGAAACAAGGTAAGAAATTTTTGTATTGCGTCTACAAACAAATATCCACATGAAAGTTAAAGATAACAACGTCGAAGTAGACTATTTTGGCTGCAGCTGATGAACTTGCAAACTTATTTCGGCGTATTTATTGTACCTATTGGTCCAGGTATTTTTTTTTGTTGAATGACAAATCACCAAAGCCCAACAATTTTTATTGTGATATTTAACACATTTTATGTATGTACAGTCAGGTTCAAATAAATCTGGGACTTCTTTTTTGGATTTTAAATGTGACTTCAACTCAATGGTTGTCATTTTATTACCATTAGGCATTTGACAGTCATGAAAAATATCACCGAAATTCAGAACGCAGTTCTATAATTTCCGCCCCTTTTACAATTTTTGCACTTCGGCCATTCACTACTACCAAAACTATAAATGTAGTTTATAGAACATGTCAAACATCCGAGACATCGATACACTCCTATTTATTCAAAAATATTTTCTGCGTTGTAGCAATTTGCGAATTGTCTATGATACCGGAGATGAGAAATGCGATTTTCTTTGTCGAGTTCTCAGCAACAGAATCCATCAGTCGAGATAGTTATTGTTAGAACTCACATTTTTCCCAGTTACAAATTGACAATCGTCATATAAGATCATCCAGACAGAAGCTTACAGTTTCTTTTGTTACATTCACCGTCAAAGAATCTGCAAAATAGAATTTTTCAAGTTTAATCTCGCTCTTCAAACGGCAGCGTTACGAAAGGATTTACTAATTATACCCCGTAGCGTATCTACTTTACGAATTCTTTTAATTTCGCTTATAGTTTCGAAAATGAAGAGACGGCAAACGCCATTTTATTTCTCATTTAGTTCATCAGACGACAGCGACAAATTGCAATTTACGGAATGGAGGTATTTAGTGTTCAAGAGTGCACTTTGCGTCAAAAAACTCCGTCAAGTGTAGTTTTAAATTGCATTAGGTCCGTGCGAGTTTTTTAATTATTTTGTGATCAGGTGAAACGAGCTCCATAAAAATTTTAAACGAAAATTCCCCCAGACCTGACGTCGTCGTCGCCGCCCCAAATTTAATCTTTTCCCAGATGCCGCCTCTTAAAAATCGTCCACGGCCCGTAAAACCCTTTGAAACGGGTCCGTGGCGAGGGCGTCAATTTGATTTTCTATTTCGCCGCTATTAAACTGTTGCGGCGCCGTAAACCTAAACCACCCTCACCGTTTAGTCCGTAGGGCTGGAGCACCCTCCTTTCGGTGAGAACGGAGAGCGTGAGCGGCGCCCTGAACAGTATCTCCCTCAGGACTCCATCGCCGCCCCTAAATCTCCCGGTGCCACCGGTGTCTGGTCGTAACATAAACTTGCGCACATGTACAGGATATCTCCTTTCCAATATTTCAACATCGGTTATCCTGGTGTTGGTCATATGCGTGTGTACTCCGGAACATCCGCGCCAGCCGGGGCCCTGAAATGAAAACCATCAACAAACTCGAGCCCCATTAAGGCGGATGAGGCCGGACTCGATCGAGATAAATTGATGGAAACTTGACGTTCCGGATCGAGTCAGTGTTGCCAAAGTGCTGCAATAACAAACGTCAAAACGACATTTCCCTACACAAGCACACTCTGATGCGGAATTTTTTGTCCTCGATCGGAACGAGAGGAATCCTTCAAAGTTAATAACAGTGTTGAAGGGGCGACGCGCCTTATATATCATGGCGCGTCTCAGGATATTACCCGAGACAAAATAGAATATTATAAAGTTGAAATAAAATATGGCTCACCGCGCCGCTGCCTCCTGCGACCGTCTCGTAACACCCCCAGGAGCCGCTGCCAAATGTAATATTATTCATGCAGCCCTGCGAAGCGGCGCACACCCTGAAGGCCTTCAGGACGACGTCGACAACTCTCTGGGACGTCAAGACGTTGCCGCCGACAACCGCGGCGTTGTCGCTGGGGTCCAGGATCGAGCCCTTCGGGACGTGTATTTGCACGGGGGCCAGGCAACCCTGTCGAACACAAACAAAAATATATCAGAATTAGAGGGCCACATCTCGACTTTCTCTTTGAGCGACTCCCGGACGGCCCCGTCAAAATCCAGAAACAAACAACGCAAATCAATCGACGTCGTTTTCCGCTCTGTAACCGCGACAACGCCAAATATAAGACTCAATCGAACGCCACATGATGAAAATTGTCAATTCAGTGAGCACGTCATCGGCGTTTCTCCGGAGGTGAGATGTTGTGAATTCGCGCTGAAACCGAGTTAATTCGCACCGTGTTCAAATTCACGACAGAGGGCCCCACGATTGCCGCAGCCGGCAGACACCATCGCACAGGTAAATATTTCACGGCGGGGTCCCCACGACGATGGACTTGAGGATTCTTCGCGGGGTTCGTGCCCGGGACGGTTCATTATTGATGGCTCCTCAAATATTAACGGCTTAATCCAAACATCTGCTCTATAATCTGCCCCGAGCCCCGAAGTGAATCCGTCTCATTATTGTATTGCCTCGCGGTACCACCCTCTCGTGCAGAGACTCCAACTTCAGACATTTCGCCCAAGTTTTAACCGAATTAAGCGGGACGAGGCTAATGACCCCGCGACGATGAAACAAGGAACAAAAAGTTATTTTACTTCGACAAAAACGAAACTCACAACTCTATTAAAAAACCTACACTAAAGATGATGCAATTCCTTCCCTTGCACCAATTTTTGCATTGTGATCGACATAATGGTGCGAATTGTAGTAACAATATACACGTAAAACCAGTAAACTCGTTAATTTCACGAATAATGTAACAATAGGAATAGATGATGAGGTTATGTGTACGCTCATTGAACAAAATCGAATTTTTAACTTGATGACGGAAAAATACACGAATTCGAGTTTCAGTTGTGTGAATTAAACCTAAATGAATTTTACCTGTTAATTGGATACACGACTAAAAAGTGAAAATAACTGCCACCATTTTCTGGACGATTGAAAAAAAAAAGCGAATCGAAAACAATTCAAAACTTTATTCGAATCACGCGATCGCGTCCGGTCTTTAATCATCAATTTTGGTAATTAATCGTGGTAAAATAAAAATGTATTTAAAGCTAATTCAGTGTCGCACAGCCAATTTCATTTGAATGATTGCATATTAATATTTCGAAACAAAATAAATTATCTGATTTAATATTCATAACAGTAAAACACTAATTTTACAGTTGGCAAAACTTTTATCTTTGGTGTACCGTTAACGTTGTTATCATCAGTTACAGTATTTATTTAAATGCATATTTAAAACCATCATGACAGGCTAGTGCGAGTTGTTGCAACGTCTTTTACGTGACATAAAAGGAATTATGTATGCTGTGGAAACTGTTTTTGGAATAACAATATAACCCTAACCTGTTTGTGCCCTTTGACTACCATTTTTATGGATGGATTATTTAATCTCATGTAAGTACTCAAAATGCCGTTTGCGCCTTAGTTTTAATTAATTCTCTTAAAATATAAACACTACGCGTTGCGTAACAAAAATAATGTTTTTACAACGAAGTGATACCAAACTAAAAGAAACGAGGTTGGATCTGGGGAATTTTGGATGTGATAGTGACAATTGCCACTACCGAAATACGTTATTTTTATTTTTATCGTGAGAACATATTGCACGGGATGGTAAGTTGAAAATCTGGATTGTAATCGATATCAATGGTACCACCCTCGACCCTGTAACTGCACCCCTTCCCTTACTTCCAGATGAACCCCGCCATCCCCAACCACCGTATTAAGATCGACGTGATGAGGCTGATCGAGAACAAATTCGACGTGACGACGTTCGACAACTACCGCAACTTGATCGTGAAATTTTACGGCCCTGCGGACACCCCCTACGAGGGCGGAGTGTGGCGAGTCCGGGTCCTCCTCCCCGACAACTACCCCTTCAAGTCGCCGAGCGTCGGCTTCGACACGCAGATCTTCCACCCGAACGTCGACCAGATATCGGGGACAATCTGTCTCGACGTCCTCAACCAGAAGTGGACGGCGCTCTACGACCTGGTGATCATCTTCGACACGTTCCTGCCGCAGTTGCTCAAAAACCCGAACCCGGACGACCCTCTCAACCACTGCGCGGCGATGGTGTTGACCAGGACGCCGGAGAGGTACAAGTACGTGGTGGCCAAGCATGTGCAGGAGTTCGCCAATCCGGAGAAGGTGAAGCAGTGGGAGAGAGGCGAGGATGTGGAGCAGGAGTCCGGCATATCGGACCTGTCGGACAACGAGGAGGATGGCTGAGGGGTGATGTAGGGGGCGCGTGTCGTAATTTGGTCACAATAAAACTCATCTTCGCAAGGGGTTGGTTATTGAAAGGTTGATCGATGCGACCCCGCAAAGCGTTTACCTCCGCCGGCTTTCTTTAGATTGTCTTAAACACCGACGCGGACACACTTTGCATACCTGATTAAGCGGAACGTCGTGTCCGACCATGCAACGGAGGCAGTAAATAAGCGCCGAGAGCGTGATAGCTTTGGGCGCATTGCAGTTACCCCAAACTTCCGGACCGGTGCCCCTGTTCAAAGATTGAAATCACCAACTCGCTGTAATCGTTATTACTGACTCACGTAAAGTCGCACAACGCCGATCCCTTCTCCTTATCTAGCGTGACTTTGAGCACGATCGGAGTCCCGTCGTCCATGTACTCCTCCGCCTCCAGGACCGTCTCTCCGGTCCTCTGACAGGTGTCCTCTGCCACCTGCCTCAGCATGTCCCTGACGGCGACCTCAGCGTTCTTCTGGATATGATCCATGTACGCCTGCACCACCCCCAACCCGTACTGCTCGATGAGCTCCCCCACCAGAGCGATACCCTTCTTGTTGGCGGCGACCTGCGCCCGCAAGTCGGAGATGTTGTCGCTGAGATTGCGACCGCCGTGCTTGGTGAAGGCAGCGATCACTTCGTCCTCGAGAAAGCGACCGTTTTCGACCAAAGTGAAGGACTTGAAGGCGGCGCCTTCCTGGTTCAAGGTGGTGGAGTGCGGCGGCATCGAGCCGGGGGTGATGCCGCCGATGTCGGCGTGGTGGCCGCGGCTCGCCACGAAAAAGATTGGCTGCGGCTGGTCCCTGCGCATCTCAAACTTGGTACCACCCCGAGAGGACTCGGTACTCACCTGTGAAAAACGGGAGTGATCACCGTGAGGTCCGGCAAGTGCGAGCCCCCAGCGGCCGGATGGTTCGACAAGATCACTTCGCCTTCCTCGAACTTGGTCTTGGTCTTCATCTGGTACTGAACAGCTTCCTGCATGGCTCCCAGGTGCACGGGGATGTGAGGCGCGTTCGATACCAACCCCCCGTCCGGACCGAACAGGGCGCAAGAGAAGTCCAGACGCTCCTTGATGTTGGTCGAAATCGACGTGCGCTGCAAAATTCTACAAAAATTTTGGTCGAATCGTCGATGCGGAAACGCGTCCAGTACCTTCCCATCTGTTCCGCGATGCTCATGAATCTGTGACTGAATATGCTGAGCTGGATCGAGTCCAGTTCAGGACCTATTTCCTTCACCTGTCCGGTACCAATTGTGATTTTGACGTCTCCAAACAAAGTGATCGTTGCCGTGCAGTCAGGCTCGACCAGAACGGTACTCAAATCGTCCATGATGATCGCAGGACCGCTGATCACGTGTCGAGCCTTCAAGTTCTTCAAGAGATAGACGTTGGTCTCTTGGAGTCCATTTTCGAAGTGCACTTGAGTTGTTTGTTCGGGTACCGGATCTTCTGTGGCGGTCTCAATCGCTTTTTCTTCCATCAGATCGCTTTTACCGACTCCCCTCACCCTAACATCGTCGACAATGATATTTCTCTTGTGTATGACAAACCCAAACTCTGACTGGTACCGATCGATGAACGCCAACAAGAAGTCTCCGTGCTTGGTACCTTCCTTTGACGGAACCGGACTACACATGAGTCCGCAATCCGTACCGTCGTACCTCATGTGCAGGTACGGTTTCAAAACTATGTTCTCATCGGTGAAACCCTGTTTCTTCAATTCATCTTTGCACTGCTCTTCTAGAGCACTCAAGCGCTCGTCGAAGTAGTCGTAGTTCGCCTTGTTGTAGATCTTGGCGCTCGGTTCTTGCGCTTCGAAGACCACATCGGCTAACGCCATACCATAAGCCGACAAGATTCCTGCGTACTTGTGAACGAACACAGTTGTCATTCCCAGCGATCGCGCGATAGCACAAGCGTGTTGACCTCCGGCGCCTCCAAAACAAGCCAAAGCGTGCCGAGCCGTGTCGTACCCTTTAGCCTGAGTCAAGGCCCTGATAGGGCGACACATGCTCTCGTTAGCCACGCGGATGAACCCCATCGCGACCTCCTCCAAGCTCATCGGGGTCTCGTTTTTCAAAAAGTCGTTGATCTCGTTCGTCAAAGTCTGCATTTGTTGGAGGGTGGCGTCTTTGTCCAGAGCTGAGTCTTCATCAGGGCCAAAGATTTTGGGGAAGTACTCGGGCAGCAGCCGTCCGAGGGCTAGATTGGCGTCGGTGACGGTCAGAGGACCTCCCTTTTTGTAACAAGCTGGACCTGGATGGGCACCCGCCGATTCGGGACCCACAACAAACAACCCCGATCTGAACCCAATTAAACGAACTACAATGGTACGAGTACTACCTGAAGAAAAGCATCGAGCCGCCTCCCGCGGCGACCGTGTTGACGTCCAGTTGGGGCGCTTGGATGGTGACTCCCGCCGTGGTACTCTCGTAGACGTGCTCGAAGCTCCCCGCGAAGCGGGACACGTCAGTCGAGGTACCACCCATGTCGAAACCTATCACCGGTAGGTTGGTTTCTTTTTGCCACGTGGTCACGGCGTACCCTACAACTCCTCCAGCGGGACCGGAAAGGATGGCTCTGGCTCCGTTGAAATTGTGCATGGGGGTCAAACCCCCGTCGCTCTGCATGAACAACACTCTGGTGCCTTCCAGGTTGTTCTTGAAGCCTCGAGAGAAACTCTCGACGTAGCGTTTCACATGAGGAGTGAGATAAGCGTCGGCGGATGAAGTGAACCCGCGAGGTACTATCCGGACCATTGGTATGATCTGGTGCGACAGCGAGACATGCTGGAAACCTAGAACGACAGTTAGTACCGAGGGCAAGACCTAGTGAAACAGCAGTACCGAGCTTTTGGGCGATTCTTCCAATCTCGAGCTCGTGCTCGTGACAAGTGTAGCTGTGTGCCAGAGCTACTGAAATACTGTTGATTCCTTTGTCTTTGACAGCTTTGAGTTTGTCGTGGACTTCGTCTTTGTTTAAATCTCGCGTGATGTAGAAACGTTCACCGGTGTGACCCTCGACGACGCGCCAGTCTTTCAAAATAGAATCTCCCAGTTCGCATTGACCCTTCAGGAGTGGCACCACTCTGCAGTCTATCTCTACAGTCTCCGAGTAGAGAATTTCCGGTCGTTTGATGTTCTGGAATGTTTTTACAGTCGCCACACGAGTACTCTGGTTTGAGAACTTACTAGCTCGAAAATCTTGGGCCTGGCTTGGTTGCCGATCAGGAGAATATCCTTGAACCCTTGATTGGTCACGAAAGCGATTCTCTCGCCTTTGCGCTCCAGCAGAGCGTTGGTCGCGACCGTGGTACCCATACGGATCCAGTCGATCAAATTACTGTCGACGTTGCCATCGCCATCTAGCGCATTGTTTGTCTCCTGAAACGGTAGAAAAGAAACACACTTCAAACCAACTATTTTATTAACGCGTAAAACAAGTTAACATAACTATCAGTAAATAGGTAACGGGTACAACACTTGGCACCACTGCAGTGGCGTATACGTCTTGGCCAGCTTCCAATCGAGATGCTTGACCGCGCTCTTGTCGAAAGCGTAACCCCCAAACCAACACGTGGAGTGCAACATGGTCCAACACTCTTCCAAAATGTTGCCCTGCTCGGACGCCGCCTTGTTAGCCTTTTTCAAAAACCTGACAGTTTGCGAGATTTTGTTGTTGATCCTGCAGTAATAAGCCCTCAGGTGTAGATACCTGGGTTTGAAAACCGGCCACTTGTTGGCTGCAATTTTCAACTTGTTGAAACAGTTCTGCGCTTCGTCGATCTCGACCTGCAGCAGCGGTTTCTTCTGCTCCAAACAGCGCACGTGCTCCAGGAGGATGCACTCGGTGTATCTGACAGTGTTGTACAAGCTCATCACCTTGTGACTCTCGCCGTCCTCCCAGTTGTAGTTCTTCTTCCAAGCTGGGGCGTGCGCGGGGGCGTTCCTCAGATAGTAGCAGTACATGTTGATGATGAGTTTGTTGCCAAAACTGGAGTAACGCTTTCGCGGGTCAAGAAACTGAGCCGCGAACTGCTCGATTTTCTGGATCGGTTCCAGACAAAAATTCGTCTCGACGAGAAGCTCGATGCAGAAGGCGTAGTAGCCGACGTAACCTTGCGAGTGGTACTTTCTGCCGATGTCGAACAAGATGCGCCCCATGTAGACCGCCTCGTCGATTCGTTGCATGCTCAGCAAGACCGTCGCCAGCGTCGGTACCACTTCGGCCATCGAGTAGTGCGCCTGGATGCTCATTTGGAGGTAGACGCATCTGTAGCCCAGCTGCAGCGACTCGATGATGTAGCCGCTCAGCACTTTCACTTGAAACAGCACAGAAATCACCGTCGAGATGGCGTAGAGCTCGTGCGTTATGTTGTTGGAGTAGTACTTGAGGACGTCTTTGTTGAAGCACCGCTCCAGCTTCTCGCAGATGTGCATGTCTCCGCAGAAGCTGTACAAGTAGACGGCGCTGGTGTAGACGTCGCACAGGACGTCTATGTTGGGGTTGGTGCGCCTCAAACAAGACACGCTTCTTGCGGCGGCTTGTTTGGCAAGATTCCAACACCCTTCGGCGGCGAAGATGTGGCTGATCAAGCCCATGCAGAGCCCGAAGTCGAGCTTGATCAAGGGATTGTCTTGTCTGGTGATGCTGTTGAAGACTCGTCCGAATCTGAGGAACCACGCCTTGTTCAGCAGCATGTAGGGCAGAGTGTACTTGAACGAAATCAGAGGTACGTTGTACTGGCGCAAGCTGAGGATGGCGTGGTTCTTGGCGGCGGCGTTGTTGCCCAGTTTCAAGTACACGTAGCCTAGCAGGCAGTGTATCTTGCCCATCATCATCGTCTTGAAGTTCCCCGTGAAGATGTAAGATTTGTTCGTTTGTACCATGCACAGTTCGCTCGCCTCCTGCAGAATCGGGATGGCCTCTTCGAACTCGCACATGGTGAAGAGGATCACGCTGTACTCCAGCATAAAGAAGATCTTCTTGCCCAGATGTTGGGCGCAGTGACTGTGGTGGATCAAGTCGCGGTAGACTTTGGTCATGATCTCCAAACAAAAGCACGCGGTGGGGTCCCAGACTCGCCTCTTCGGTATGTCCGCGTGCTTCCAGTGTTTCTTCCTGGTTCCCGGCGAGAAAACCGGGGGATTGTGGACGTACTCGCGGATCAGCGCTTTGTAATCCTCTATGGGGCGCTCCGCCTCGTTGAACTTCTCCGCCCAGATGTACTTCTGGTCGTGGCAGTACTTGATCAAGTCTTTGAAGCGGCGCACGCTGATGATCGACGCGGAGTTGTCGCGGAGACAATTCGGACAAGAATTGTTTTGATTCTCTAGCAAATCGGTGATCCTCAAGTGGAGCTCTTTCTTCTGGTTGAGCGGCAAAAGCTCGTACGCCAACAGCTTGATGTTGCGGCTCTTGAAATGCAACACTTTACAGAAAGCGTACCTCGGAAGCTCCGACTCGGTGTCGTACTCTTCGTCCTCCATGTAACACAAACAGACGTTCTTTTTTTCTTGGAGGCCGCCAGAATTGACGTATCTCGAGGCGCAATCGAGCACTTCTTCCTCGAACAGCGTTTTCATCGCAGTCGCCAGCATGTTCTCGTTGGGGTACTTCAACAGCACTATCAGAGTGGTCCTGGTGAAGATCTCGCCCAAGACCGCCGCAGTTTTGATGATCAGCTGCTGGTAAGGCGAGAAGGAGTCGAACAGGTCCAGAGTGACGGCAGTCGAGGTCTCCTCGCTGTGCTCCAGGTACTTCTTGGAGAAACCTGCCACCAGTACTATCGCTTTTTCGTCGGTGTCGTCCAGGAAGGCGTATTCGCCTTCGTTGGTCGAGGCATACTTCACTTCCAACTCGCCGTTGTTGATCATCTTCAACAAGCACGCCTGGACCCATCCCGGGCGACCCTCGCAGGTCTTGTTGATCAAAACTATGAGTTTCTTGGATACGCCCTTGACGTTCAGAAAGTTGCACATCAAAAGTGCGATGTGCGTGGGTGGCAGAGGTTCGATGTTGAACACTTTGATCTGGTTGCTCAGCGACAACTTCCACATGGTGTTCCAAGTGGTGTTGTCTTCGAAACAGCCGGCGCACACCAGAGCGATCAACTTCTTTTGGAGGACAGTCTCCAAAAGCTCGAGACTCCGGTTGTCGATGAACTGCACGTTGTCTATGAACACCACGATCTTGGCGTTCACCTTGCACACTTTCAGAAAGTTCTGCTGGAGTTTTTCCTTGTTGCCTCCGCTGTCGATGATCGACGTGCTGGACTTGGCTTGGAGGATCTCGTTGAGATCCCAGAGGTGTCTGGGCAAGTCGGCGATCACTTTGGGGTGAAACCTCGACATGATGTCGTAGAGTTGTTGGTAGACGGTTGAAACGGTGTAGTAGGGTCTCTGGAGAGCCTCGTTCAACGCCAGCGAACACACGTACTTGTACGAGGCCCACCGCTTGTGTATCTCTTGCAACAACTTGGTCTTCCCCACTTTCGACTCCCCCTTGAAGCAAATGCTGGTCCAGCCGGCCACTTCCGGTTGTTCCAAGATCACGTCGGCCACGCCCACCTCCATGTAACGCCCGATCAGCGGCATCACTTGCTTGTCCTCGATCGCCATCTTGTCGAAGTCCTCGTTGTACTCGAAGATGTGGCCCGCGTCGGCTATCCCCTTGAGCTTCATAGCCGACTGGACTTGGAAGTAGAGCGACGACAGCTTGCAACTCTTGTAGGTCTCGTGGTCGCAAGTGACTTTGCCCTCGTAGGCGCACATTATGCGTGCGGCTTTGTTCACGGCGCCCCCTATCACGGTGTACTCTCTGCGGAAAGGGTGCCCCACCACGCCGCAGTAGACCAGACCGTTGGTGACGCCGATCGAGATCATCTTGACGGAGGTGAGTCGCTTGATCGTTTTTCGAATCGCGAACGCCGACTTGAGGGCGTTTTGACTCTCCACTTCGTGCTCGATGCCTCGCAGCCCGAACAGCACCAGGATCATGCAGTCTTTGTCGAAGAGGGAGACCTTGTTGACGACTCCTCGCACCGTCGACACGATCTTGCACACGATCTGGTACGCTTTGTTGACCATCGCTACCAGTTTGTTGTCTTGGAAGGTGGTCGGTACTATGTTGATGAACTGAATCGTCACCTGTCGCATCTCGGTCAGGTACTCGATGGGTTGTTTTTCTTCGACTTGGCTTTGAACGGGGCGCACGATGAACGGGTTCAAGTCGTTGGGGATCCACCGCAGAGCTGCAATCTTCACGGTCGGCCTCTCCGGAAGTCCGGCGATGAAGCTTTCGGTGATCTTACTGTCGGTGGTGGCATCGTCGATTCTTCTCTTCTCGTGCAGCTGACTCCTGTGCTCTAGATGCTTGACGCACAACGTGTGCGCCACGGGACTCTTCTGGAGGTAGAACTCCTTCAGAGCTGCTTGGTTCGGGAAGTAGATGCAATTCCAGACCTGGAAGTCGTGGATTAGCCCGGCCACGTCTGGATCTCGCGACTAGTACCTTGACGTTCCCGTCAGGTCCGTAAGTGACTTCGTAGTTGTCTTCTGCCAAGTGCCCCCACGCGCTGGGCGCCACGACCACATCCCCGGAGACGCTGACGCGCTCTGCGCACTTCACGTCGCTGATGGCTTGACCGGTGATGATGTAGTGACGGTGCGACTGGTTCCCGATCACCGAGAAGGTCAAGTTTCCGCAAGCTATCGCCAGTTTGACCTTCAGCAGGACGTTGACTTCCGTCTCGAAGCATCCCAAAGTGTTCTGGATGAAGAGGGCGCACACTATCACCTTGTGGATCACCTCGAAGAGGCGCAGATCCGGCGGGGCCTTCCACAAGGCGAGGAATGCGTCACCGGAGAACTTCAAGATGTCGCCTCCGTAGAACGTTATCACTTCGACTAGTGCTCCGATGTAGGCGTTCAGCGTGGCGGTCAGCCGATAGATTCCTCCTTTACCGGTTTTGTTGTACTTCTCACACAAAGGAGTGAAGCCGGAGACGTCGGCGAAGAGGAGGACGCCCACGTAGGTGTGCACTTCGTCCAGTTCGGTCAGAGGCATGTTGAGGATCTCGTCGGGCATGAACGTCGACAGGATCTCGATCTGGCGCTTGATTTGGGTCAGCTCGATCTTGCGTTTGATGTCGGTCTCGCGCAACAGATTTATCCCGTAGGTGTTCCATCTTACTCGCATTTTTCAATCGCGTAATTTTCTTTTTGCGTCGTTTTGACACTTAAAAACACTCGATCTGTTTACACTTTTTCAGTTGCTAAGTCGTGATTATGAATGTGGTAAACAAGAAATGTTACGTAACGGTTGCAAGTTTCGATTGTTACCTCTTGTAAGATCCGCCGGATTCCTTCAGTTGGGGCGTCTTTGTAGTGCTGAGGGTCTTCGGACAGGAGTTTCAGGACACGGATCTTGCCCCCGGGGCATCTGGCAAACACGTCGGTGAATGTACCGCCCCTGTCGATGGCAAATTTGAATTTATCGCCGGTCTCGCTCATTCTGTGCGATCAGTTATCCCTAAAACAGCAACAGGAAGGAAAAAAAAGTTTAATGAGATAATGACACTTGTAATGTGGAGAGTTTTTGCCAACCTGACAAGACAGCATAAAAAATAATGGCACAATGATTGTTTTCATTTTTTTATTTGCTTCTCAGATCATGTAATAAATTAGATTTTTAAGAATTATTAAACGTTGTAGACGATAAGAGGCTTAGGTCGTCTTAAATTGTTGAATTTCACCATTATTATTTTTAGCTAATAAAAAATGAAGTTTGACAGGTGTCAACTGTCAAGTCAGTTGTCACAAGATGACATTTAATTGGATCGACCCCAATTTTATTTAATCGAAGAATTTGTGAATAAATAGGATAAAGAGGGTTGTCCTTGGTTCCAAATTAACTAGAGCTTGCAGTTTATGATTTATTTGGCGTCATTTTAGGGAAGACGAAGTCCCGATCACGAATTCAGTTGCGACCGTAAGAAATTAAAGAAGCGAGTGGGATTACACAAATCCTTCCGATTAATCTCTTCCAAATATTTAATTTGTTGTGAACTTTGGAAGGCCAAAAACGAAATGAGTTTCGGCCGGGACACCTGCTCCAAAATCCATTATGTAACAGTCTTAATATTGCAGCATAGATTATCTCGTGAACTCCAAACGGGAGAGTAAAAATAGTGTCACTAACCTACCCTCACGACAGATAAAAGCGCGTACGTCCTGTATACCCCGCGTGCGGCATTAACACACCCTCTGCACAGACCAGGGGTAACAAATTACAGTTTCCTGTCTAAGAAAATTCCAAAAATTTCAAACATTCTGCAACGAACGCGGCGGGGAAACAATTCCCCGAAAACTAGCGAAATTACAGGTGCACTTACCTGGTGCCGCCGCAAGATAATAGCCGTGGCGAGGACGCGATTAATAACTGCAATCACCTGCCCATCAACGCTTATTATTACAAAGCAGAATAAACACGAACAGAGTAAACAGGTTGATAAGGCGATGAATAGTTGCTGCTTTAAAATCTTAAAATATCGCGACCTTGGAACACATTAAATGGGTTCAAATAGTGCTAGTTAAATTTAATTGTTTGTTTAAAACAATGTGAAACTTTGCAACTTTTAGGTTATGTTGACACTGTAGGAATTATTTCGATTTGGTGTAAAAATAGACAACGTTTCCGTCGATCGTTCAAACATCAGATAAGATTGAGTTTAGAGCCGTAGGCTTGAGTGCAAAAAACACTTATTGATAGTTGCACGAAAACACGGAAAAAACCTATCCATTCTTGACGAGTTTATGTTTAGTATCGCCATAAATAACAGTCACGATAATGGATGTGGACACGACAAAGCCGACCAGGACAAACATCAAAACACCGCTATGGATTTTCCCCGTTTATTAAAAACCGACAGTATATATAATACAGATATATTAATTTTCCTAACACCTAACAGACACCTTGTCATAAGACTCTAGAGTTTCTTATTGGTTGGCCTTGATGAAGTTGATGAGACCGTTGGTCGAGGAGTCATGGGATGAGACCGGTTTGTTGTCTTGCAACTCCGGCTCGATCGCCTTCGCCAACTGTTTCCCCAGCTCCACTCCCCACTGGTCGAACGAGTTGATGTTCCAGATGACACCTTGCGTGAAGATTTTGTGTTCGTAGAGCGCTGCAAAACGCTAATTAGTGCACGCTCAAGTGAGCCCAACCCCCCACCTATCAGAACCCCCAAAGTGAACGGCGTAATCCTCTTGACGACGATGCTGTTGGTGGGCCTGTTCCCCTCGAAGACCTTGTGGGGCAGGATCTTCTCGAGCGCCTCCCCTTGCAAACCCTGCTTTTGCAGTTCCTGCCTGGCTTGGTCGACGCTCTTGCCGGCCATGAGCGCCTCGGTCTGGGCCAAGAAATTGGACAGCAGTATTTTATGGTGCAGTCCGTTATTGATGGGGTTGAGGGACTGGGCCGGGGCTATGAAATCGGCGGGGATGACTCTGGTCCCTTGGTGGATCAGCTGGTAGAAGGCGTGCTGGCCGTTGGTCCCGGGCTCGCCCCACACGATGGGGCCGGTGGTGTAGTTCACCTAGAATCTCAGTCAGAGCGGCGGACGGTGCGCGACTTCACTCACCCTGGCCCCGCTGCGCGTGACGTACTTGCCGTTGCTCTCCATGTCGCCCTGCTGGAAGTAGGCGGCGAAGCGGTGCAGGTACTGGTCGTAGGGCAGCAGGGCGTGGGTCTCGGCGCCGTAGAAGTTGTGGTACCAGACACCCAAAAGGGCGAGGATCACGGGAGCCTGGAACAAATCCCGAGTGTTTTATTGTTGCCGGGGTGATGTTGTTAGTGTCATTCGCGCCAAAATGCCGTTCAGACCGCACGCGCACGGTGCCGGGGGCAAGATCACCTTCATCACCAAGCACATATGCAAGCTCGACCCTCTGGACCTGCAACGGGAGCTGCCGGGAGTGGCCCCGTTCGCGCCGTTGTACAGGAAATGCATCTACAGCATAAGGAAATGGACGATCGCCAGCCGCTGGAACCCCGTCTGTAGGGTGTACTTTCGCAGCAACTACGCCCTCTTCAAGGAGAGACGGAGACAGTTGCGCAGCAAAAGGTACAGAATGATCATCCACCCCCTGAGCAGGTTCGCCATGTTGCGGGAGATGATCGTGTGCACTTTGTGGGTGACAGTGTTCATCGTCGACCCACTGTTCGGCGCCTTCCTCTCGAACTACATCAAACCAAACGAGACCGCCTATCAAGGCGTGGTCTTGACCATCTTGAACTGTATCCTTCTAGTCGACATCATCCTCCAGTTCTTCATCGGGTTCACGATCGACCGCACCAAAGAGATAGTCCTTGACCATCGCAGGATTATAATACAGTACGTCAACACCTACTTCTTCTATGACTTCGTCCCGGTCGCCTACAGCCTCTTCTACCAAATCTCCGACGTCCCGGTCATCAAAGACTTGTTCTCCATCTCCGACAACTTCCACATCTGGATCTCGATCCCGCAGCTGTACTGTCTCCGCTTCGTCCGACTCTACTCCATGTCGATGTTCTTCAGCAACATGCTCAGCTTCTTCAGGGTTCGCGAGTCCATCGCCAAGTGCACCACCATAGCCCTGGTCATGCTGATCATCATCCACTGGTGGACGTGCATGTTGTACTTGGTCCCGGCCATCAGTTACTACCTCGGCTACCCCTTCTCCCACTCTTGGGTCCTCCGGCAGGGTCTCGGCAACAACCGCCGCACCCTCGACAACATCTACATCGAGTGCCTGCTCTGCACCGTCTGCCACTTCTTCGGCGCCGGCAAAGGCAACATCCGCACCAACAACCCCATCGAACAGCTCATCCTCTCGTTGATCCTGATGTCGGGGGTCACCTCGCACATCTACATCATCGCCATCATCCTCCAACTCTTCGGCACCATCAACGTCTCCGAAACCAAATACGAGGAGCTCATCTACCAGCTCAACGAGTACATGGTGACGAAGAAGCTGCCCCAAGTGCTGAGAAAGCGGCTCCTCATGTACTACGAGTACCGCTTCCAGAAGCAGTTTTTCATGGAGAACCTCATCTTGAACTCTCTCTCGGAGCACCTCCGCTACGAAGTGCTGCTGTACAGCTGCAGGAATCTCATCAACAAAGTCAAGCTGTTCCAGGGGGCGCCCAAAGAGGTGATCGGCGCTTTGGTGGCGATGCTCAAGCACGAGATTTTTCTGCCGAACGACCACATCATCAAACCTGACGCTCTCAACGAGCACGTCTACTTCATTTCGTACGGGACGGTGTCGGTGTATTTGCCCAACGGCAAGGAGGCGTTCCATCTCGAAGACGGTCACCACTTCGGAGAGGTTCACGTTGTTCTTCACGGCACCTTCGGCGATCAGTTTCACGCGTCGGTGATGGCGGTCGAGATCACCGAAGTCTTTTATTTGGACAAGAGGGACTTCTGGTATGTGGTGGCGACGCATCCCGAAATTGCGGATAGTTTGGAGAAGAGTGCGCTGACGAAACTGGTGGCCTACAAAGACCTGATGTCCGAATCTGCGGAGAATCTGGAGGTCGACGCTTCAGACATATTGACGGAACTGAGGAAGGGGCACATCCTAGACAGGGGGAGGAAGAGGAACTGAACGTTTCTTTTATTGTTACATTGTTGTGTTTTTAAAGTTTTTAATAAATAATTTTATCGTTAGAAACACCGACAATCCCCATTATTTACTCTTCAACTCTTTGGGGACTTTGAGTTTTAGGTTGGTATTGACAGCTGTCACCGGTGACATTCGCGGGGCGACACTTTGAAATACTCACATTCTGTTCCAACGGAGCCGTCCTGAAATGATTATCGAGGTAGTGGGCCCCCTCCAGCAACTGCAGGAAGTTTTCAAAGCCCACGGCCAACGAAATGCTGAGTCCGATGGCGGACCACAGCGAGTACCTTCCCCCGACCCAGTCCCAGAACCCAAACATGTTGGCAGGATCGATGCCGAACTCTGTCACTTTGGGGGCGTTCGTGCTCAACGCGACGAAATGCTTGGCGACAGCCGCCGGCTAAAAATCCAAAATTAAACAAAAACCCAACCAAAAACGAAAAATTACATCTTTGGCGTGATTCAAAAACCACTGTTTGGCCGACGTGGCATTCGTGATGGTCTCCTGCGTGGTGAAAGTCTTCGATGCGATGATGAAGAGAACCGACTCGGCGTCGACCTTCTTGAGCACCTCGGCCAAGTGCGTGCCGTCGATGTTGGAGACGAAGTGGAGTCTCAAGCCTCGGCCGTACGCTTTCAGCGCCTCGGTCACCATCAGCGGTCCCAAGTCTGAGCCCCCGATGCCGATGTTGACGACGTCGGTGATCGGTTTTCCTGTGTAACTAATTTTTTGCGTAAACTCGACGCGTCTCTTGCGGCGACAGATTTACCCTTTCCACTGGCCGCTCAGGACGGAGTTTGTGAATTGTTTCATGTGTTCCAGGACGGCGTTGACGTCGGGAGTCACGTCTTTGCCGTCCACCAGGATGGGCTTGTTGGAGCGGTTACGCAGAGCGGTGTGAAGCACGGCCCTGTCCTCCGTGAAGTTGATCTTTTGTCCGGCGAACATGGCATCGCGGGCCTCCTCGAGCTTGCGCGCGCGGGCCAGGGCCAAGAGAAGCTTGAGCACCTCCGAGGTGATGCGGTTCTTCGAATAATCGAGAAGAATGTCGCCATCGTGCGGAGTGTCGAGTTTCAAGCTGAAGCATCGATTATTTACAGGATTTTGCAATATTACGAGATTGTAAAAATCGCATAATTTTTAGGGGAAAACAACGTTGGCATGACTGAGAATTGTTTGTTGATGAGGCCTTGCATCAGATTTAACAGAAACAAGATTACAGAGCAAGGTTGTTTGGAGGTCATCGCAGTTTCTCCATTTTCGTGTGTTTTCTAAATGGAAGGTGGTCGGAACTCACCTGAAATTCTTAAACCTGTTCGGGTCCTGCTCGAACAGGTCTTTTATGACCAGCTTTGAGGAGTTCTTGTCGTAGAAATCCTGGAGTTGTTGCCAAGTCGGCTCTGAAGTTAAGGGTCCCACTTCCATGCTGTCAGTTGTCAAAGTCACACCTTGCGATTGCGGGGACGATTTATTGGCATGTTCGTCGCCCTCTGTGGGGCATGCGCACCGCAAGGTCTGATAAGCGTAGACGAAGAATTTTAAACGTGCAAAACGAGCCGAACCAAACCAGAATCTCATCTGTCCCTCAAGATACAATAAAATACATCTCGATAAACAATCCTGTACTTACCTTGCTTAATTTTTTTGTATTCAATCAAAAAAACTCAAAAAACTTGACATTTTGCAAAATTTTTTGACAATTCGCCTGACAATGACAGTTACGTCCACCGCCTTCGCGATCGAAATTCTCGTTTGTCACAGGACAGCAATGAAAGTCAAATTATTGAAAAAATTTAATCGCTCCTTAATTAACAATCCTAAACTTTATTGATTTCTTTCAATTTCTCTTCTTGATACTTGTAATGCAAATCCATGCAGTCGTTGTTGTCAATGTGGACCCAGCCTGTGGACTTCATGTGGTACACCCTGACAATACCTCCTGAGTAAGCGTCTCTGTGTGTGGCGTGATAGATGGCGCGGCGACCCAAGTCATACGCTTCCTCATCCTTCAAATCCCACTTGTATCCAGAATCCAAAACACCAAATGCATAGATGGAGCCAGAACCCACACTGAAGACTTTTCCAGGAGTGCGCGTCCCTTCTGAATCTACATAGTACAACTGGGGCCCGCGTTTGTCCCACCCTGCCAGCATCATTCCCATGGACAGTCCCATTCCTTTGTAGTTGTACACCATGTTGGCCATCAATTTAGATGCTGCAGCTACTGAAATGCGCTCCCTGTTGCGCAACTCGTACATGCGACACTGCTTAGCCAGGACGCGATCCCAGTAGACGCAATCAGCAGCGCCACCAGCCAGAGTACCTAAACAAAACCTTTAATATGTTGGGGTTGCCAATTATACAATCATACCCAACAGAAAATCGTTGATTTCCACAATTTTCTTCATGGTTTGGGACCCGATAAATTGTCCACCGGTGGCTCGCGAGTCCACCGCCAGAACTACACCTCCTTCATACATGAATCCTAGAGTGGTAGTACCGTGATCAAATTTGATTTTTATGTCGCGGCCTGACTCGTCTTTGGAGAAGTGGCCCAGGTTTTCGGCCGGCTACAATTGTCATAATCAAATTTGATAATGGGACTTGGGGTAACTTACGTTGGCGAACGGGGGTACACTCAGATGGGTATTCAACGTGAAATTGTTGCTCATTTTAACAATTTCATTGTGAATGTGGTCTTCTCGGTTAAAAGTGTCGAAATCAGACATTCCACATAATTCTGCCAGAGCCATTTTCGCGTAATTCTTTGGAGAAAACTGATTCAAATGACGATGCGAAAACAATCAGAACATAACCTCACTCTATCTGTCAAAATACTGCTTTGTAGGGGAGGTGGCTCGGATCACACTCGGCGATTGTGTGTTGTGTCTACAATGTCAGCTGTTTCTGTTTATTTACATTTTACGAATCTGTAACGAAGTGCTAGAAATGAAAAAGTAAAAAGTGACTGAAATATGTCGGCGCTGGAAGATGTACAGAATCAAAAATCGTTCCAATATTTGTTCGAGGTCGAAACTGTGGCGCAAGACATTTTGACCGACAAAGACACCAAACTAGATTTGTCCAACGCTCGAAATAAATTCAGGGAAGCTTTAAGAGCCTTGGAGGGAAGCGAAGATCGGAGAACTTGGATGCAAATGGGGTCCGTGTACATAGAGCGCCCCACTCGAGAATGCAAAGACATTTTAAAGAATGGTTTGTAGGTTAGATCATTTTGACAGTTGTGTAATGTTTGTGTTTACAGAACTTGCGAACGCCGATAAAGATATCCAGGAATTAGATAAAAGTATTAAAAATAAGCTACATAAGTTGAGGGATTTGGAACATGAACCTAGATTAGAAGGATTCACTTTGAAGCCAATTTCTGCAGCTGAGGCCAAAACACTGCATAAAGCGTTTGGGTTGCTGTAATTGTAGCAAATTAAATAATTACATACAGAATAACCTCCACTCATAAATTGTTGTAGACCCTGAAATAACGTTTGTTGAAAAAACTAATTTGACATTTCCACCTTCAACCTAACCTCATTTTTGATAAGCTTTAATTTAATTATCAATAAATGGTGGCTATCATGAAAGCCGCGGCGGGTTTTGTGATTTATAAAAAATCTTGTGACGCTATTTTGTATCTTTTGTTGCAAACTTCGTACGGGGAACACCATTGGACTCCACCTAAAGGTGCCGTCACAATATATTTTTATATCTTTACGTAATTAATTGTCCGATTAGGACATGTGGATCCCGGGGAGACGGAGATGACGACGGCCATCAGAGAAACCGTGGAAGAGTCGGGTTTGAAAAAAGGTGATTTGAAAATTTACGAAGACGTGAAGAGGATCTTGAATTATAAAGTGAATGGGAAGCCAAAGGTTGTAACTTATTGGCTCGCCGAGTTGGTGAACCCCCAGGCTAAGGTGAAACTGTCTGAGGAACACCAGGATTACAAATGGCTGAATATCGACGAGGCGTGTGTTTATGGCAAATATCCCGATCTCCAGGAGGCGCTCAAATACTTCGACAATTACATACGTAGCAATAAATTAAATTGATTGTTGCCGAATAAAAATAGAATGTAATTAGTGGAGTTGGTTTTTGTAATTGCGTAACCTTAGCCACTTCCACTTATTCACGATGATGAGTCATATGGCAGATGGCGACGTGACGTTCTAAAAAACAAAACCTGTCAAACTGTCAAAGTTTCTCGTTGGTTAAATTAAATAAAATCGGTATTATTTACGTGAGATTGACTTGTTGGTGGCCAAGTGTGTGGCGGAATATTCGATCAAGATGAGTTTTTTTGGGAAAATGTTCGGGAAGAAGGAGGAGAAGGCCCCTTCGACGGGTGAGGCCATCCAGAAGCTGAAGGAAACGGAAGACATGCTCATCAAGAAACAGGAATATCTGGAAGCTAAAATCGACCAGGAAGTTGTGATAGCGAAGAAAAATGCATCAAAAAATAAACGAGGTAAGCGCCGTGGCTGTCATTGACCCACCATAATTGCTTTGTTAGTCACAAATTCACCGTTTGTCAGAAATCGCGTTTTCTAAATTAATTTTCGCAAACAGCGGCGATCCAGGCCCTCAAAAGGAAGAAGCGGTACGAAAAGCAGCTCCAACAGATCGATGGCACCCTCAGCACAATCGAAGTGCAAAGGGAGGCCTTGGAAGGTGCCAACACGAACACGGCGGTTCTCAAGACCATGAAGAACGCAGCGGACGCTCTCAAAAATGCTCACCTCAACATGTAAGTATTCGATTTTACGTTAGCGCTTGGAGCCGACCGTCGCAAGAATTTTTGATGCCGCGTCAAGTAAAAATTTGGTAAAAACGCAATTTTAAGAGTCGCTCCGTGGTTTGCAGGGACGTGGACGAGGTACACAATATGATGGACGACATCGCCGATCAGCAAGATTTATCGAACGAAATCTCGAATGCGATCAGTAATCCAATCGGTTTCGGGGAGGATATGGACGAGGATGAGCTCGAGAAGGAACTGGAAGCGCTCGAGGAAGAAGCCATGGATGAGCACTTGTTCAAAGTGCCCCATCCGCACGAGTTGCCGGCCGTGCCTACTGGAGAAATCGCCAAACCCAAGCCGTCCAGTGAGTATCCAGTCGTTCTGGTCGACAATTTGATTTTAAACGGTCACAATTACAGAAAAAGTCGAGGATGAAGACGACATGAAGGAATTGGAGAATTGGGCTTCGTAATTTTCGCACTTTAACCACCACTGTAACAGTTGTCTGTCACACTATACAGCTGCAGTAATGTAGGCACATCGATCAACTGTTAGAAATGCAATCGCTTCGAGCATCGTTTGCTTTTTAAATGTACATAAACTGGTATATAATAATGATATAAGCTAAACATTGTGTAATCTAATAATTACTGTTGGATCATGATTTTACTATTGTTTTTGGTAGGTAATAAATATTACATTAAATAATAATTTCATTATGCCAATAGACAAAACTGTCCATAATGGAAACGTAAGACAAAGCAAGACATTTTTAAAATATAAATACTGTTTTTTTGCGACTGGAGCTCTCAAATCGAAATCTAATGATAAATAGCGACATTATCAAATTGTTGCGATTATGCAATTTAAACAAAATATCAAAGAACTGTTTAAATGATGATAGGTGTTGGGTATTTCATGTGTTAGCTCAGATTGCAAATTTTCTATCTGCGTAAACAAATCTTAATTAACTTTTTTTGTAATTATATACAGAAAATTAAATCGGATGTATTTCGTTTTCGTATAATAATCTAATGTTTTCATTGCGCGCTCTGGAACATGCTCTGCATGAAGAATAAAAGATTACGCGTATTATCACATTCCAGGTTCCAGGAGTTGGTATTTTCAGAGATAACGGTATTTTATTTGAAGAAAAAGTGAGGTTATGAGGGTTGTATTGTAGCTGAAGGTGGCAACACTGTTGGAAAATTTAAAAACAAACGTGAATCGTGGACGTGTGGTGGTGAGTGATTGGTGTGAGAAAAACTTTTTGTCGGCGAAGATGCCCAAAAGGAGGAATTTAGATTCGGAAGAACCTTCCAAGAGGAAGAGGTTGAAATCTGTATCGGACAAGGAACAAAACGGCGACAACGTGAACTTAACCAAACAAGCGAAGAAGTTTCAAAAGGAGAATATTCGATGGTCAGACTCGGACATTCTCGAATTGCTTCAAAAAATAGAAGAAAACATTCCCCGCGACGATAGTTTGTCGCATTCGTCCCGTTTGGAAAAACTCAATTGGGCAAACATCACCGTCAAGACGTACTCGGTGAAAGAGTGCCAAGAAGTGTGGACGCACTTGTACAGGCAGGTGAGAAAGTTTCGCTTTTTGAGTGAGGTCGTGGTCGACGCGAAAGAATTGGTGAAAGCGGCCAAATCGTCTTCAGCTCCGAAGCACCCGGACAGGCCGAAGCAGCCCTACAACAGTTTCATGTTCTACATGGAAAACAAACGACAGGAGGTGATGAAAGAATACCCCACGCTCGCCCCGAACGATGTGGTGCGAAAAATGGCACAGTTGTTCAAAAAGTTGCCCCCACAAGAGAGAGAAGTGTACGAAGAGAAGGCCAAAGCTGCCAGACTAGAATACGCAGAAAAGATGCGAGTATTCTACGAGAAATATCCGGAAGTGCTGAAAAAAAGGCTAGGTAAGGGGAAATCGGTGCAGGCGGAGCCGGGTCAGGGCCCCCCTGAGAAGCCCAAGACTCCGTTCGAGCTGTACGCGCAGGTGGAAGCAGAAAAAGAAGAGAGCGACGAGTTGAAGCTTTCGGTGGACCATCGAGAGCTTTGGGAGGAATTACCCGAGACGGACAAAATGTTTTGGATAAGGTGGGCGGAGGAGCGATACACTAAGTACTTGAAAGACCTGAAAGAGTACCTCAAGGTGCACCCCGAGTATCAGCCGGAAAAAATCAGGCCCGTACTAAGTAAGAAGGAAAGAATGCTCAAAGACCGGTGTTCCGGGAGGCCGCAAAGGCCCCCGCGCACCGCCTACCACTTGTTCACCAAAATGATGTTGGAGAGCGACAAAGTGCAAGGGCTGAACAGCAGGCACGTGGTTAACTACAGTGCTGAGAAGTGGAAGGCTTGCACCGAGACGGAAAAGAGAGAATACAAGACTAGAGTGGACCAGATGTGGACCATCTACTATGCACGCCTGGAAGACTACTTGATGACTCTTCCTGCCGAAGAAAGGAACAGAGTTCGGGAGGAAGAAAACGCGAGAAGGATCGAATCGAAAACGACGAAAGAAGCGTCGAAGGGGAAACTGAAGAAGCCGCAAGCGCCTCCCACCACGGAGTACAAATACTTTGTGAGCTTGTACAAGGGGAAGGAGGACCCGGCTCAAGTCTGGAATGGCATGGCCGACGAAGAGAAGAAAGTGTACGAAGAGGAGCTGCAGCGGGAGCGGCGGGAGTATATCAAGGTGTACGAGGAGTTTTTGAAGAGTTTGAGCAGAGAGGAGTTGGAAAAGTTGGGAGAGGGACTCGGCGATCGATACACTTCGAGTGAGTCAGACTCGGCGACATCAGAAGAGGAGAGCGAAGATTAAATCATTGATATTCATATCAGCGATGATTTTGTACGTTTTGTACGTTTTGTTGTGTTTAGTTGTTGAGAGATAATAAACGATCATTACTTCATGCTATCGCTTATTTTTAATTCCTTGCGATAAAACACAGATATGTAATTGCAACGATTTAGGTTGCACAAAGCTAACCAGAACTGTTGTGAATTGCGAACGTGCTTCATTGATGAATCGACGCCGCGTCGTCGCACAAAGCTCGAAGCGTCCATTTACAAACCAGTACCTGATGTGTGTTCACGCAAAATGAGTTTCTTCAAAAAAGTGTTCGGCGAAAAAGCCAAGCCAGCACCGACTCTCCCGCAAGCAATAAGACGGCTTAAGTTGACCCAAGATGTGCTACTCAAAAGACAGGCCGCCTTGGAAGACAAGATCAAGAAGGAAATCGCCACAGCGAGAAAGAACGCATCCACCAACAAAAAACGTAAACCGTTGGTAAAGCTGACGCGGCTGTGTCGAACTTTTGGAAATTTCAGTTGCTTTGCAAGCCGTGCAGAAAAAGAAGCGGTTCGAACGGCAGCTCCAGCAGCTCGACGGGGCCCTGACGACGCTCGAGGCGCAACTGGAGATATTGGAAAGCGCCAACACTAACACTCTGGCGGTGGCGTCCATGGAGAAGGCGTCGAAAGCGTTGAAGGCCACGCAGAAGGATCTGTAAGAGAGGTGGTGTGCAGGGATTCGGTAAGATTTGCTGTTGCAGGGATGTGGCCAAAGTGGAGCAGATTCTGGACGAAATGGCGGCGCAACGAGAGGTCGCTGGTGAGATTGCGGATGCGATTAGCCAACCGGTGGGTTTCGAGGACGACTTCGACGAGGACGAGCTCGAGAGGGAGCTGCAAGAGCTGGAAGATCTCGAGGACTCGTCCGTCGACAGACTGTTACCGACCGTGCCACAAGAGGATATTAAAGATAAAGCTGTGAAAAGTAAGTTGCGGGAGGCGTCTCCGACGTGAGGTGTAATCGAATGGTTTCAGAAGCAGCAAAAGAAGCTTTAGCAGCGTCTTAACCGGACCATTAGCAATAGTGTGAAGAGAAGCTTGTATTTTCATATGGAATTTAGGCTTTATATGCTCTGTTAGTTCTGTTGTTAAAATATGCCGTCTGTGATTGTTTTTCTTGTATTGCGACAGTTTTAGAGTAAATTTTCAAGCGAGGTTCACATGATTTTGAATATTCCGGCGCAGGTTTGCAGTGCAGCGCGCCAGGTGGCGCCACTTGATTAATCGATACCATAGATAAAATAAAACAGAGATTTTATGTTATCTATGATTGATACATAGACAACACAGTAAACCTATACAACGCAATCTCCTACGCATTTTCCCCGTTTTTTAAAAACGCACCCACGCCGTCAGGGGACCCTGCCGTTTTATTAAAATAAAAATCGCGGAAACATGTCAAAATTTAAGAAATTATATTTTGACATATCAAGTCATAAATACCTAATAAATTTACTTATGAGAATTTGCAGCGTGCAAAGGGTATTACGCTCTTAAAACAAGCACTTTACCCAAAACTTGATGGTCTTAAGTTTTTTTGTTCGATTGAAATTTGATTAAAAAATGTTTCGAGTGGATGTTTTGACAGTGAAAAAACAAATGAGAAATGAAGTCGAGTTATGTCAAATGTATTAAAGATGTCGGTATAGATTAATTTGTAATAATGAGATTATTGCTCGCGTTGTAATGTTTTAATTAGAGCAGCTGATGGAAAACAGGATTTTCCATTTTCCGGTGGTTGGTACGAATCGATGAGAGCCGACTTACGGGTGTCAGATGTGGCCAAATTTTCTCTCCGCTCGGGGCAACAATCAGCGAATAAAAGTGAAAAGGAGAGGAATTGCGATCGGAATCTGCCGATTAGAGAAGCCAACACAAACAAGTTAGTCGGAGAGAAATCTGTCCTCGATCTGCGAATCATTTCCTCGCAGTGGGTCACACCAACACGACACCCGATTTGTTACAAGTTCTTTATTATAAAAGTAATACACGTAATATCATACACTGTACATGTCGCGACCCGGAAATGTTCCAGGACCGCCCTAAAGCTACCACATAAAGAAGTTTACCAGTGCGAGCACCATCTAGGCGATATTGACAAAAACGAAAGTCGAAAGGACAGAGTCGAGCAATTTGAAAGTAATGATGTTTCAATAAATAAAATTTTTGTTAATATGCAGCACCAGGTGGTGCCGTCGGAGGCAAACTTCTTTATTAGACCGTCGCCCATCGGTTGGCCGTTCAGGCGAACCGTCCAGTCTTACTGATCCTCGAAATTTTGTTGTCCAGGTGCGTCTCGGTGGCGGTCAAGTCGTCGCCGATTGGCAGGCCGGACACGTCGACGAAGCTGTCCAGGTGCTCGGAAGCTTCGGTGTCGAGGTCGGTTCGTGCCTCGTACGGAACTCTCGTCTCCACCACGTCAGAAGCGGAAGTGTGGGTGTCATCGGAGGAGTTGGCCTCGGCGGCGTCCACGAACGCGCTCGACAACTCCCCGTCCAGTTTGCTGACGGTCTGGGTGGCCACGTCGTACATGAAAATCTCCTTGTCCTTGCCGCCGTCGTTCGCCCTGAAACGCACTCTTTAGACTGCCTCTCCGATAAAACTCTGTTAGCTCACCCCGTCACCAGCAAGATCACCGCCTGCTTGTCGCTCCTGGTGCGATTCTCCTTCTCCAGAAACTTGTTGAAGTTCTCCCGGGTGGGATTCTCGAGTAGATCTTTCAGGCGTCCCTCCACCAGCTCCACTTCTTCGATTTTGGCCTCGCGCACGTTGCGCGTCGACGAAAAGTCGTACGCGACGGGGGCCAAAACCACCACGCTCGAGATTTTCTTCCCCTTGAGTTCCGGGACGTCAGGGATGGGGAACTGCGCCCCGCTCACCTTCAACGGCAAATACCTGTTGTACTTCGCGTCGTTGAGCACCACCGGCTCCACCTGCGTCGCGTCATCTTTAACGTACGCCTCTTGGACTTGCTGACCCCGATCGCTCTCCGGGTCGTATCGGACAACTTTCATCTGCACCTCGGGCTTCACCGTGACTTCGTGGATTTCTGACTCTTCCGCGTCGAACTCCGGAGCCGCCACGGACAGCTGTGGGGCGCTTCCGGCCGCCTGGATCTGCTGCGCCCCTCCGGCGCTGTAAAAGTTAGCCAGTTGGTCCGGAGGCAGCGCCGATATGGGAATGTCGCCGACTTTGTCGTAATCGAGAACGGAAATGTCGGCGTGGTTCAGGATCCCAGAAGAAAGAAGTTGCTGGCGGAGGTCGTCCGGTACCTCGTCCGGGAGTTGGGCGTTCAGTATCTTCGGGTCTTTAGTCGTGGTGGATGGCTTCTCGGGTTCTTGAGTCGTGGTGGTTGTGGGAGTTGTCGAATACGTGGTGCTTCTGGGAGTTGTGGAGTACGTGATGGGTTTCGGTGTAGACTGGTACAAGTTGAGCTGTTGGGACTGTTGGAAGTTGTAGAATTGAGGAGAGGACTGACGGATCGACTCTTGGAGGGCGTTGGCTTCGCGGAGTTGTTGCTGGATCTTCTGATTATGGTCGGTAGAGCCGAGCTGATTTGAGGATTGTTGGGCTTGAGGCTGGTATTGGGGCTGTTGATGATTTTGAAATTGAGATTGAGGAGATTGTTGAAGAGACGGAGACTTGAAGGGCTCCTCTACCGAAATGTGTTGCTCAAATTTGGGAAGAGACTGAATCAATTCGCCACCTGGAGGAATAATACTCGGTTGTTGATTGAACTGTTGAGACTGCGAAATTATGGATTGTTGATATTGAGATTGCTGATATTGATGATGTTGAAGAGCCACCGGTTGTTGCGAATTTATTTGCTGTTGATGTTGCGGATGTTGAGGTATACCTTGCGGTTGATGTTGTGGATGTTGAGGTATACTTTGAGATTGATGTTGCGGATGTTGAGGTATACTTTGCGGTTGATGTTGTGGATGTTGAGGTATACTTTGCTGTTGATATTGAGGGGAAACTTGTTGGTGATGTTGCGAAATGGGTTGTTGATGGTGTTGCGGAATCGGTTGTTGATGAACACTTTGTTGTTGCCGCTGCGAATGATGTTGAGGTACCGTTGGTGGTTGATGATATTGAGGAGCCGTCGGTTGTTGATACTGTCCCGACGACGGTTTATGCTGCGTCACCGGTTGATGTTGAGGTTGTTGATATTGATTCCCTGTCGGTTTTTGCTGATATTGAGGTTTCTGTTGAGGCCTCTCCTCGCCGAATCTAGGAGGTCCATTCTGTTGCGAAAACTGACTGAAAACAACCGGTTTTTGAGTGATGGGAGGCGATTGAGTGGCCGGGAAGTGTGTCTGAGGTCTGAACTGTATCGGCTGTGGTTGCCTCAAACTATCAAAAGGTTGGTAAGGCACGGGTTGACGTTGTTGGAATTGAGGAGGAACCGGTCTGGGAGGAGGGAATTGTTGGTTGGTCTTAGTGGGAGGAAATTGTTGGTTGGTCTTGGTGGGAGGAAATTGTTGATTGGTCTTGGCCGGTTGAGGGAATTGAGGCAACTTAGGGAGAGTGGAATACGGAGGTTGACTCGAGCGGTAGTTTTGAGGAGTTTGTCTGTATTGACTGAATGGACGGTAGGGTTGAGGCTGGCGGAAACTCGAAGGAGGAGAATTGAAGTTGTAATTGGAGGGTCGTCTCGGGGGACTTGGAGGGAACGACGACAGTTGTCTCCCTTGGGGAAACTGAATCGAGCGGTTATCATCGGGAGATGCCTTCAAGTCTTCCGGTTTGCTGGACCTCTTGTCATAATCGAAACCTTCTTTCCCAAAAGTCACTTTGACTCCGCTGGGGCTGTGATAAGTTTCTGAATCCGGTCGGATAATCGTTCGGAGGGTTGTGCTCGGAGGTGGCGCCGAAGTGACGACTTCTTGGTGGTGGTAGGTTTGCGGGGGCGGCTCCTCGTGCTCGTCCTGCACCGGCGGCGAAATCGCAGGGATCGGCTTGTCATAAATAATGCTGTCCTTGCCGTGCCCGTTGGGATTCTTCTTGTACTTGACGTAGAACACCTGCACTTGCTCTTTCTTCTTCGGTGGCGGTGCCGGGGGCGCCGGTGGCGGCGGCAGCGTCACGTTCGACTCCTTGATGATGATCTCGATGATGGGTTCGGGCTCCTTGATGTAGACCGGTCTCTCGATGATGTGCTTTTGCGGTGGTCCATAAACGTTCTCGCTAAGGTGGTTATTATCGGTTAAGAGGTCATCAGGGCCATCTGCATTCAGGGACAAAGAGTTAGTATCGTACAGAGGATCTCGCTGAGAGTAGTGGACGAGGGGCTCCATCTGAACAGCGTAAGGAGGCGGGGGAAGAGAATGCGGTCTACCTTTGTGAAACGGCGAGTAGGACCTAGGACCTGGGAAGAACTGAGAGTGGTAGATTGGAATTTGGGAACCCGTGGATATCCTCCTTTCCAGTCTGTAGGCGTGGGGGCCGTTGTAGTGATGGGCTATGCTGTACTGGAGGTTGCGCTTGCCCCTGCCGTCGTCCTTCTTTTTGGAGCGCTGCTCGTCCGAGGCCAAGGCCGCGATCACGCAGCCTACTAACACCTGCGACCAAAAGAAAGGTTACTGGTAATTTCTTCTCGGTGCTGCCGCGACGGCTCAATTTCTACCACAACTAAAACATTGTCCTTTAAAGGCCTCTCGAAAGCCGACCGTTTGTCCTTTTACAAGCGGAATGCGCCGCCTCTGAATCACCAAGTTTCCAATTAATACATAATTCAACACGGACGACGCGTTTTCTACAGCTAACGGAACTGGAAATGGGTCGACCAAGAAAACGAAAGTTCTTGCGCCACCAAACCGTCCAGATTTGGCTCTCAGACTCCAAAAAAAATCATCACTTTCTTCCCGATTCATTAGGTACGCTAAATGGCGGAAACGATTTGCATTTCCTCGTTGAATGCCTCAACGTTACGTAACGACTTTACAATTAATCGACGCTTTCCGGATTTGGGTGCAGCGATGGATTCGACGACCTTCACCTAGAACTTGGGCACTGGTCGGCTAAGGAGGTCGAAACGACAAAACAGACCATAAAACCGCAACGAGTTTTTGCGACCTACGGTTACCTCTACGTTGCGAATCGTCGTCACAGTTCACAGGATAATTAACGAAAACGCGGATTCGCATAATTTGCATGGGAAAAAAGGAAGTCGAGGGTTTTGGACGTTTTCCATTGTTCAAGTCCGGCCATTTATCATCGAAAAATCGTTTTAATTGTATCGATTACACAATCGAAAGGCGATGGGAAAAACTGAAGCGCTTAATTTCCATAATTAGGGACAGTAAAGTGCGTGGGAGTGTGACGTAAGTGGATTAAGTGTTGTGTTTGCAAATCTGAAGTAAAGTGGAATCTGTGCAAGAAAATTGTGAAACTTTGCAACGAGGATTTTTTTCGAAGAAAACGATGTTACGAGAAAAAGGATAAGATCTGTGGCGAGTTCACATCAAAATGAAAGTGTAGCTCGACGGTTTTTTAAATTTTGCAATTGCGTACTTGCATTTGAGAAATCAAACTTGAAGTCCGGCTCACGTGAAGGACCGTCTCGACGTTTCCACCGAAGCGCGCGTCCGTCGCAGCAGTAAAAGTGACAAATTGGTTTAGAAAACTCGCCCACGATTCGAAATTAATTTGTATCATCGAGTTCGAAAATGCATCTTTTTGCAATTAGAAAGTAAGCAAATGACTTAAGTTGAGTCATACAGTATGTTATAATTTAATCTATTACGAGATGTCGATAAGTAGCGCTTTTTGGGAGAAATCTGCGACAGAAGCTCGAATGGGATCGATCGCATTTATGAAGTGACACGCGAGACCGTTTTGGGGCAATTTGGCCAACCCACTGTGCAGAGCACGTGCAGAAAACGGTACAATAAACATAATTCTTTATTTATTCCACAAACAAATTTCCAAATCGGTGTCAGATTTTGAGGTCGGTCAATTAGCTCCGACGTGAATGTTTATTTGATCGTTAACTCTAGCCCAAGCGCCATTTTCGCAGACTCTCCTTGCCCAAAAAAAAAATTAATCGCCAACCAATCGAGTGTCACTACAACCTGCGCCCCTACTTTCACATGCAACACAGCCGCCGCAACGATCGATTTTTTGTAGCGTTTTTTGCAGCCACCCAAACCGGTACTTTCATTCCGCGATTAGATTTTGGAAAAAGCTGGTTAGTGCTACAGGGGTGCCACAAAAGAGGCGTAAAGCGACACTCACTATCGTCTTAATCCACATCATGAAGACACTTCACACTCGCACAACGAACCGATCAAGAGTCCATCGCGTTCGCCAGTACTGACGGTACCGACACTAACGCGAAGAAGCTGCGGATCTCGACGGTGCCGCGCCAGAGAAGGGGAAGAAAGGGGCTTGTAGAAAGTTGCCCCGCCGCTGGCGGTTAGATCCGTGGTTTACTACCGTGTCAAGTATTGTTTGATCGACGAAAAAACACCACGCTCTTATGCAACGCGACGGGTTGGATTGGGAAAACGAAGTACCACTGGAGGTTGGTCAGTAGGTAGCGGTAATGCGACGGGAAATTATTTTTAAATGCGCGTATGGTGTGTTCTTAAAATCGAAAGTACGAAAAAAGTACTCGCCGGAACATCCTTCAATTATCTACACGAATGCGGCGAGTGCACTTTCGTTGGACACGCACACGTGATCTAAAAACATATTTACAGAGGTACGCCGGTAGTACCCGGGACCCACTCCTCCAGGCGGTCACGGTTTATTCAACCCGTTCGATGCATAATTCATCGCAAAGATATTTCTCGCGGTAGTAGTACCTACCTTCTTCTCCGATTTGACGGTACTCTTGGGGCAAACCCATAATTCATAACTTAAAATTTACGCAACAATTGGAACATATGACGACTTCAGAACGTTGCAGTTTCCAATTTGCAAGGCTGGAAACAGCGATCCAACGCGATCACCTGATTCGTCTCCACTTGAAAATACATGGAACAGTATTTAACCCATGATTTGATTAATCATGCATCTGCATGATAATGAGCGTCGTCTGAAAGAACGCAGCTCTGAGTGCCTTCAATGGTTTCTCAGCTCTTTAAAATAAAGTAATTTGTGTGATTCGCCTTTGAAAGAAGTTTCACACAAATATTTACCTTTGTTGACAAATGTTAGCATTTTCACTGTGTGGAATGTCACTGTTAATCGAGCGTTTTACAACTACTGCCACCACTTGTCTTGTAACACATTCAGCGATACAAAGTAGCACCGACATTTACGGAATGGTACTTTGGAATATTACAAAATGTCTTAAATCAGATCTGACACACGTCCATGTAAAACTGATAATGAATGAAACTGAAGATGTGAAAACATCTTTTGACACTTTTGACATGATTTGAAATTCAAATGAATACTATGCGGGTACCATCTGAGGCAAGAAAGTAAAAGTAATTCCCCATAAAATCTAAATGTGAGCATTTACATAAAACAATTATTTGAGAAGCAGTCCGTAAAGTAATCGAGAACGAAAGTACTATCGCGAGTAACAATCACTGGACAGGAAGACGAGAAGAAAAAACGGGTACTTTGTTATGATTTATTTCCAGCTCGTCACAAACCATGCAATTAAAATCTACTTTGGTTAACAAATAAGAAATTTGATTTGATGGTACTACAGTTGCTTAATTAGTGTAATAAAAGTTGTTATCATGACATCGGTACGACCTTGATCCGGCGTACAATACGAATTGTGTAAATCCAGCCAGTTTTCTCGCAATCCGTCTAACGAAACGCGACCAAATTAATGGTCTCGTCTCATCTGATGATCCAGTTACAAAACTCGCATTTTTTCCCAATTCATTATACGCACAAAACCGTGCCAGCCTTGCAAAATGAATCACACGACATGCAACATCAGAATTGTGCAAGTAATTCGAAAGGATCAATTAATTCCATCTCATGACAAGACTTAGAAAGGAAGTACTATACTGATATTTTCGAGGATTTTTGACGGCGCACTATAATAACCTTTCGCCGTCGCGTTACATAAGGAATGCTAGTATTCTTTGCTGCAACACTTGTGGAACATGTGCAAATACAGATTTCTCGTCTTCTTGTTGAACACTATGAAGTACACGAACATGACGAAACCTTGGAGGGACGAAGTGATGGCAAATGAATAGTCGAAGACGATGCCCAGTTGCAGCTGGGAGAAAAGCCCGAAAGTCCAAGTAATGCCCAGCATGAAGAAAAGCATGATTACGAGGCGCCACTGGTGTTTTAATCCGTCGGTACCACCGTCACTGCTGTCGGTTTTTTTGTGGAACACGCTGTATAAGATATAGATGAAGATAACTACGTTGGTAGTGATGATGGTGGCTACAGGAACCCACAATCCGACAACACTAGCTTCGCCGGACAGAAAGCACAAACCACCGTTGTAGCTCAAGTACGGGTCTGACAGAAACACGAACATGCTTATGATGGGTACAAGAGGCAACCCCCAGCCTATCAGGCAAGTTTTTAAGAGGACGTGCCTCCTGGTCGTTCCCAAAACGACCACAAATCGCTGGAACTGCAAGATGGCAACGGCGAACATCCAACAGAACTCAGACAAAATGGAGTAGTGAAGGAGGACTCCCGCGCAAATACAGATAAAGTTGTTTGTGATACCTGCTGAGATGACAGCACTGCAGTAAAATACCACCAGCTCGAGGATCTTAGAACACACAAAATTGAGGAGGATTTGGTTGCCGGTGTTTTGTCTCCACTTCTTGAACAGGAGAGCTGTGAGGAAGATTCCGCAAAATCCCACTCCGGACAAGATGGCGTTAATGTTGTTGATTATGATTATTATCTGCAAGTCACTGTATTGGTAAATGTCGTCTGATTTCAAAATGGTGAAGTGATTAGCATGCCAGGATTCACACCGAATCAACGAAGAAATTTCCTCGGCGTAGCTGTCTTGTTGCCAAATACCGCTGGCATTGCCCGATGAGGACCAATGTACACATTCGTGACGCGCTGGCGTGCCAGAAATCTTGCGGAAGAGTGAAACCGGCCCGGAGAAATTTCCAAACAACACTCCAAAAACTTGGCCGAACGTTGTGGCCTTGAAAAACTTGTCATCTAAGTAGACAGTTAGCACCATCGTAAAATCCCCATCTATTTGGTTTTTCACATCGGAACTCAACACAACAGCGCTGTTGATTTTGCTGTTTTCAACCAAGTCGCTAGTGTTTACTTCACCCTTCAAAATCAACATTTCAACAGTTTGGTTCCACTCCAAAAGAGCTAAGCCGCTGAAATTGCTTTCTTTGGCGTTCACGGCCAAGAGAAGGAAGTTGTCTGTGATGATTTGAACGCCAGACCACGACTTTGACCCTTGCGCAATAACGTCAACGTATTGAAGGATCTTGTCGGTGGCGCTCGTCTCCACTTGACTCTCAGAAAGAACACTTCTTTCAATTCCAAGCAAATTACTTATAACCTCTGCGAAAACTCTCAAATCAATGTTTTCGTCTCCGCTCACTTTCTCCAAAATTTTTGCAACTAGGGACACATCACTTGGCACAAATTCGTCGTATCTGTTGGAGATTGTCAGAAGTTTTTGCATCGTTTCTGGAACTGTGCAGTTGCTGTTCAAAACATCGACCAAATCGTCGGCCAGATTGCTTTTAGGCGTAACCATCAAAGCCAAGTTGGCAACTCGCCAAAAATCGCAAAGCTGAAATGGTGAAAAATCTTCCACTTCGTCTTCTCTCTTCCACGAACCTCGAGAATATTCGAAATCCCAATAAGCGCAAGATGCCTCGGCGATTTCCAATCGATTAAGGACTCGCACGGGTCCACCTAGAGCAGTTCCTCTGGTCGGAAGGTTCACGCCGAAAACTCTACTAACATTCTTCGAAACAATCTCGCCGAAGAATCCATCATTGAAGAATACCACGAAACTCACTTGGTCGTCCTCATTTAATTGGCTGCGCAATTCAGGACTTAACCAAATTGCACTTTCTAAATTTTTTACACCTAGGATATTATCTATTGTATAGTCGCCTTGCAGTTTTATGACGTTAACTGCACTGTCATTCCTTTGCACAATCACGCCGCTCAGATTCTTTGATATCGTCGACACAAACACAAAGTTTTTTTTGACTATTTCAACACTTCCACACTGTTCGTTCATCACTTTGTTTAGAAAAATCAACAGGTTATCTGTCGCGCTCATCTTCAATTGCGATTCTCTCAACACATCTTTCTCGACATCCAAAAGATTGTTCACGGTTTCGAAGAATTCACTCATGCAAGTTCGAAGTTGAGATGGGGGGAAACGGGAGTAAATGTGGGCAATGAGGTGGACGTCCAAAGATGTCAAATTGTGGTAATTCTTGAAGATTTCGGAAATTTGTACCATTTTTTCCCAACCAGAAGTGTCAAGTGCGACCAGTTCGCTTGATATTGAGGAACTGTTGACAACTTGGCACTCCACACCGATCGGTAACCATCGGGCGCCATCGATAAAGTTACCACCGCAATATCTCAACACGCGACTCCCATTTGAGCAGAAGCAGAATTCCACAGAGGTTGCCTCTCGGCCCAAACTTGTTGTCGGCCAAGTCAGTTTGTCAGTTTTGCTGGGACAAAAATCGGAACTGAAAAAGTCCAACATCTCCATTTGGACTTCGCTGTTGTTCGAGAAATCGATGATGGCAGTTCTCAACAAGTCATATCGTTTTTCTTCAGTGATGTTTCCATATTTGGCAGTAAAGTGAACGTTGACCAAGACTTGATTATTTTCTTCATCTAAATTTAAAATCTTCATTATCCTCGGGGTGTAGTAGTTTGTCACGTGCTCAACACGAAGCAAGATCTTCTGTAAAGTGTCAATAAATTCTTGACTCAAAACAACTGACTTTTTTTTGAACCGCAAAATTCCAACAAATTCGCTAAATCCTTTTGGTCTGAAAAAGACAGTACCACTTTGAACCAACTCCAAGTCCGAGTATTTGAAGGACTCGCACCAGTAACTCCCAGGACCAAATTTCAAAGGTTCAAATTGAAAACTGACAGTATTGTTGCTGCTTGGCATCGTAGAAAGCGTTGGGTAACGATAGACAATCTGGGAAGGGTGAGCATCCGTAAAACAGTAGATAAGAATGTTATTGTCGATCCATTTCAACCCGCGCGGATCAGAAATTTGTAAGAGAAAGCGTCCATTGCGGTCGTCAAGAGTCAGCTGAAGTGAAGGTGTCAAATTTGGTACCTCCTTTGCTACAAGAAGACAGGAAAGTGGCTTTTCTGTCAAAATCCATCCGTTGGGAGTGACAGCTCCATAGATGCGGTCACTGTCAAAAACAACATCACGTGACCAGTACGTGTACCCGATTTCTTGTCTAGTGTTGCTCCAAATGTAAGTTCCATTGGGGCTCTTTTCGAGACCGAAAGTGCATCCCTCGTTTGGTACTCCTCCAAGAATATTGTTTTGGTAGCGTTGTAAAAACTCCGCCAACGGATCCGACTGTTTCTCGGAAGAGTTTGCAAAACAGAAGGACTTTAAATTGTGATCAAAGTCACTTTCTAGACATGAACCCTCCGGGTAGAGTTGGCTGGTACGTCCCAATTTCTCGTAAGCACAAAGTCCCGAATGCTCTTCATCACAAGAAACAGCAACGGTGTAAGAAGTGTTGTAGAACAATAAACAGTCTTTGTTCTTGAGACCTCGCGTAGAATAGTAGTGACCAATGAACGCGGTTTTATACAATGGACTAGCTTCTGTCCATTGGAAGAAACCACTGGTGTTGCGTCTAACTGGCAACCAAAACGGACCAACATTTTGACTGGAAATGATGTTGCTGTAGCTGTTGTAAGGTTGGAGGTTCTTAAATGGACATTGAGGAGGAAAAACTGACTTTTGAGTGATTGTGTAGCAAAGAGAGTCAGTTTCTTTGAAATCTTGTGGGCATTGAGGCATCCGTTTGGGTTGCACTTTGTAACAAGCGGGTTCGTCGTGCCAGTTGCCTTTGGAACACTGTCTGTAGAGGAATTCTTTTGTTTGGTCTAAACAAAACGGTTCTGACAGTGTTTTGTTTGTTGTTTCGGGCCATGTTACGTCGTACATGACGCTTTTGGTGGAAGGGCAAGCCTTAAAATTTTTGTCCAAATTTAACTATCGATATAATTATTGTTGTACTTACGATTTCTGGTTGTGACACAGCTTGGTACACCAAAACAACAATGAAACTTAAGATTTGTTTCTGGATAGTTTTTCTCATGTTAGGCAAGCCGACGAAAACAACTAATTGAGTTATACCATTTATTTGAAACGAGTAGATGCTAATAATCAATTCTTGTACAGATTTGTTTTGTCAACAAGATTAGAAGTGCTTTTACATGTAGCCATTAATGTGTGACAAAGAATACATAAAACATTAATCCACGGAGTAGTTCACTTTCAATTTCCTGCCAAAACAATTTTTGAAGGCGATTAAATACAGGTGTCTCGTGTTCTGATTGAACAGAATGAAAAATAAAAAGATCACGTATCCTTGGAGGGTGGCGGTGAAACAAAATAGGTAGACGAAAACTTCTCCGAAAGCCAGTTCGGCCAAAAACCCGAACGTCCAGGTCAAGCCCAAGAGGAAAAAGAGCAAGACGGCGAGACGTCTGTGGTACTTGTCTTCGTTATCGCAACCACTTGCTACTTGCTCGCACCTTCTGCATACCACGCTGTACAAAATACAGACAAAAATGATAAAGTTGACTGTGATGATTATAGAGATCGGGAGCCAAACGGCGAGATAGAGGCCTAAACCGGAGGGGTAACACAGACCGACTCTAGCTTGGACGTAGCTTTCCTTGTCAAAAACTAAAAGACAGACCACTGGAACAACAGGCAAAATCCAGCCACAGAAACACACTTTCAAAAGAATCCTACTGGGGACTCCCCCCAAAACCACGACAAAACGCTTGAACTGCAAAAGCGCAATGATCAGCATCCAACAAAACTCAGATACCATCGCGTAATGCAGAATTGCTCCGATGGTAACGCAGGCAAGATAATCATCCGAGTCTTGGTAGACGAACTCGGAAATGTAGAACATTCCGATTTGGAGAATGACGACGCCGACGAAGTTTAGAAGGATTTGGTTGCCTGTGTTCATCCTCCATTTCTTGAAAAGGATTGCGGTGAGGATGACACCGCACAAGCCAAACAGAGAAATGGAACAATTAACAATGGTGAGCGTGTCCAAAACACTGGATTCGTTCTGGTACTGGTCTTCGTCGAGGAGGAGAAGAGCGAAATGCGTGGTGTGCCAAAATTCGCACCGGACCAAGTCCTCGGTGATCTTCCCATCGCTGTCTTTCCTCCAAGACCCTGTCACGTTACTGGGCTTGTCGTAGTACCAATGGACGCAATTTTTCTCACCGTTCTCTATTCCTACTTTGTGGAAGACCGACACAGGTCCTGAATAAGTTTTGATTTTGGGGAGAATGACACCAAAAACGCTACTAACCACTTGCGAGTTAGACGTCTTTTCGTTGAACAAACCATCATTGGAGAAGACAGTGACGATGACTTTGTAATCCTCATCCATTGCGGCTTTCAATTCAGAACTGAGCACCACAGCACAATCGAGATGTTCCATTCCCTTCAAATCGTCGTTGTCGACATCTCCGACTAAAACCTGCGTGTCGAAGGTTTGGTTCTCGTACAGAAGTGCCAAACCACTGAAGCTGGTGTCTTGGACGTCATCAATGATAATGATGAAGTTGTCAGTGACGATTTTCACGGGAGATTGACGTTTGTGGTTTTGCAAGATGACGTCTACGTAGTGGAGGAGCATATCGGTAGCGCTTGTTTTATTTTGGCTCGCTGAGAGGACCCCGCGTTTAATTTTGTGCACGTTGTTGATGATGTAAGCCAAAAGCGTCAAGTCGATGTCATCGTCTTGGCTCACTTTCTGCAAAACTTTTCCAAGAAGATAGACATCGAAGGATCTGAATTCGTGATATCTCTTGGTAATCTCATGTACTCTTTTTATGATATCTGAGACGGTGTCGTTAGATTCGAGTACTTCTATAAGATCGATGGTTACGTCTTGGTCATCGTTGCTCTTATCAGTGTGGGAAGTAATAGCCATGGAAAATTTTACATCAGTGTACTCGCAAAACATAAACGAAGAAAAATTCCTGCTCACGCTTATCTTCTCCCAAAATCCCCAGTTCGTGTCAACGTTGTAGTTCCAACGAGAACAAAATCTTTCAACATTTTCCTCCGGTTCCATCTTGTGGAGGATCTTTACAGAAGTACTGTTACAATCGATAGGGACATCTGCTACTGAGACACGAAAAATTCTAGAGACATTTTTACTCTCCACTTCATTATAAAGAGCATCGTTGTGCATAACCATGATTACTATATCAGTTGTTGGCACTATCGAAGAACACCACACCGGATCTATCCACATAGCGCTTTCGAGACTTTCCAAATTTAAAATTTCTTCCAAACTTACATTTCCTTTCAGCTCGGATATCAGCAAGTTATCTCCATCTTTTTGGACGATTATGCCGCTCATTTCTGACAGTTTTGAACATTTTAACATGAAATTACTGCTACTGCTGGATGAAGAACTAGATGCATCAAAAGCAATCAAGTTATCTAAAATCAACAAAAATCTATCAGTGGCCTTCATTTCGACTTGCGATTGTATCAACACAGTCTTGTCGATGTACATAATATTGTTGATCACTTCGGTAAAGATGCTTTGGTCTAAAGAAGCACGATCCGAGAACATATCTGCCACGACGTAAACATCTAACGGATTAAATTTCCCATATTGTTTCGTGAGCTCACAAACTTGTGCAAGATCATCAGTATTTCTGTAGACCAAGAGTTGTGCAGTGATTGCTGACGCTTCGGCGATGTCACAGTCTTCAACTTCCGACCATTTAGCTCCGTTGATAAAATCCTCTAAACACCATCGTACCAGTAAACTTCCATTTCTAAAACAGAGCTGTACGGGAGTTTCAAAATTTCCAGCGCTTGCTTTTTCCCAAGTCAAATTGCCCGTGGTCTCTCCAATGCAAAAATAACTACTCGAAAAGTCCGTCAAATTGGCTTGAACATCTTCAAATGTCTCTAGTGCTTCAGTGATGTAAGTTTTGACATTTGCAAATTCATCATCTTCATTCGAGGACTCGGAGATGGGACCAGAACAATGCAAATTGACCCCAACTTGTCTCTGTTCTTCGTCGAGACTCAGGATCTTCATAATGCGAAAAGTGTATGGAGCTCTACGAAGTTTCGACAATACAGAGTTGTGGAAGAATTGGAGGAAGTCATAGCCCAAAGGGTTGATTCCTTCCGGATACAGTATTTCCAAAACTGCCACAAACTCGAGCTGTATTGTATCACTCGAAAAGGCTCGAACCACGGGAGTTGTAACGAGTTTCATGTCGGAATATCTGAAGGAGTCGCACCAATAGTCCCCAGCACCGTACATGTATGCATCAAATTGATACAGAATAAAATCTTCAGAAGCCGTAACGCGCTGAAGAATAGGAAACCGGTAAACAAGATTGGACCAGTAGGCATCTGTGAAGCAGTAAACCCAAACTCCCTCGTCAAACGCTTTCAAACCACGAGGATTACCAACTTTCAAGCTGAAGGTGTTACCGTCCAGATCAAGATCTAATGATAGATACGGTTCCACATTTTGCACCTCCGTTTCGAACAAATAACACAAAGTTTCTTGTTCCGTCAAAATCCACCCGCAAGAAGTCGCAGCTCCATAGATGTGGCTGTTGTCAAAAGTCACATTCGGTGACCAAAAAGTGTAGTCGACTTCGCGCAGCGAGTTGGTCCAAATATAAGATCCATTGGAAGTTTTCTCAAGCCCTATCGCGCAAACTTCATCTGTCAACAACCCGTAAATGACGTTTTGGTACGGCTTCAAGAACTCAGCTTTGGAGTGTAACAACGACTGTTTGCCAACACAATAGCATTTCGATTTTGGGTCAAAATCGCCTTGACGACAGTTGTAGATGCCACCACATAGCTGGTTCGACAACTGGTCCAGTTTCTTGTACGCACAAACTCCTTTGTGCTCTTCGTCGCATGAAACTGCAACGATGTACGAAGTGTTGTGGTAGACGAGACAGTCCTTGCCTTGAATGTGGCCCGAGTAGGCGTAAGTACCGTTGAAGTCAGTCTTGTACAAGGAGGTCGCTTCCGTCCATTGCATAAACCCGAGACGGTTGGTCGTGTTGCGGTGGACCGGCATCCACACCGGTTCAAGGACGACGTGTTTGTAGGAGTCGAAAGGAAGGACGTCCTTGTAGGGACACGTCGGCGGAAACGGTGACTGGGGGCTTAGCTGATAGCAGAAACTTCCGGCGTCTGTGAAGTTTTCAGGACATTGAGGAGCAACTTCCGGTTGGAGGTAATAACACTCAGGTGTGGTACTCCACTGGCCATTCTCACACATCCTGTACTCAAATTCTCTGTTTTTGTTGAGACACAAAGGCTTGGATAAGGTTTTGGTGCTTGTGCTGGGCCATTCTACTGTGTTTAAGTCATCGTAGGTGGCGCTACAAGTCTGGAGACAAGATTTGTACAGAGCAAAAGCAGGTTGTCCAACTTACTTGTTCTGGAGAGGATTTTTTCGTTAAAAAAATGGAAACAATAAAAATGACTTTATAGTTTGTTTTAGACATTATCAGTAATGCAGACGATAATAACTGATTGGTATATAACATTCACGTCAAGGGGGTGATGGATCGTAATCCTATCATGAATAGATTAGTTTTGATTGACTGAAGTAAATTTTCATGTAACATATTAAGAGCTGCGATTATCCACGAGTTTACAGTATGGCCACAAGCAAAAAACAAAAACACAATCAGAATCTCTTTATTCATTGTTTACACTTGTTACAATGCTTCTTGATGACGCGGGTGTACAGATACCGCGTGTTTGAATTGCACACGATAAAGAACAAAAAGATGATGAACCCTTGCAGAGTAGCGGTGAAGCAGAAGAGATAAACAAAGACCACACCCACCTCGAAGTTGGAGACGAAGCCGAAGACCCAGGTCAAGCCAAACATGAAGAAAAGAAGCACAGCGAGGCGCCACTGGTACATGACTTCGTTATTGGGAACGTCGCTATGTTCGGTTTTCTTGTGAATCACGTTGTGGAGGATGTTAATGAAGATGATACAGTTGACGACGATTATAAAGGCGATGGGCAACCACACCCCTAGATACAGGCCCCAACCTGATGGATAGCAAAGTCCCACTTTGCTGCTGACGTAATTGCTACGATCGAAAACCAAAACGGAAACGACTGGAAACAGTGGCAACACCCATCCGCAGATGCAAGATTTGAACAAGACGTACCTTGGAGGTCCCCCCAAGACAGTTACGAAACGTCTAAACTGCAAAACTGCGATGATCAACATCCAACAAAACTGGGATATGATGGAGTAGTGAAGAATCACTCCGACTACCGTGCAAAGAAGGTAATCTTCAGAAACTCGATTGATTCGTCCTGAGACATAAAACACTCCGATCTGGAGAATACTGACGAAGACGAAATGCAGAAGAATTTGATTGCCAGTGTTTGACCTCCAGTGCTTGAAAAGAACGGCGGTGAAGATTACGAAGGCCAAACAGACGAGACTAAATACGGAATTGATGGTGGTGATGTATTCGAGAACGTCCGTCGCGATGTAGGACTCGTTGCTGAAGTCGTCTTTGGCGAGCAACAAAAGAGCGAAGTGTGTGGTGTGCCAGTAGTCGCACTGGGCCAAATGCGACGCGTTTTTGCTGGTGCTGTCTTCCTTCCAGAAGCCTCTGACTTGGTTGTAAAACCAATGGACACACTGATCCCCATACTTGGTTTTGTGCAGTACTGAAATAGGGCCTTGGAACTCCCCAATCTCGGGGAGAATCACTCCAAAAACTTTGCTGACAAGTTTAGATGGCGAGTCTTCCTCGTTGAACAAAGCGTCGTTGGCAAAAACTGTGACGATCACTTTTGAGCCGTTGACAAGTTGGCGTTTCAAGTCGTCACTCAACACAACAGCGCTGTCAAAACTGTCGAGACTCGATACATCGTCGATGGTGACGTTTCCCTCCAAAATCTGTACGTCGAAAGTGTGCTTATGATTATGAACAGCCAATCCGGTGAAATTTGACTCGTTTGGATCGATAGTGAAAACCATGAAGTTGTCAGCTATTGTTGCAACCCTACTGTCGTATCTGTGCTTCTTTATGATCATGTCGACGTAAGATAGCACCATATCCGTAGCCCGCACTTCAGTCTGACTCTTCAGTAAAACCGATCGTTTGATCTGGTGCAAGTTGCTGACAATGTACGCCAAAACTTGAAGATCAATCTCTTCGTCTTCGCTCACCTTGTGCAGAATCTGTTCAGTGTAGGAAACATCAACCGGCCTGAAAGCGTTGTACCTTTCCGAAATGTTGTAAAGCTTCGCAATGGTATTTGGAGTGGAGTCGTTAGAATTGAGCACGTCTATCAGATCGTCGGTGACGTTGCCGTCACCAGAAAGTTTCGGAGAGAGGACCATGGCAAAATGCGAGACGCGCCAAAACTCGCAAAGTGAGAATGACGAGTAGCGCCTGACTTTTCTCTCTTCTCTCCACGCGCCTTGAACACCCGAACCGTACCTCCAGTACGCACAAGACTGTCGTCTGTCGTCTAGGTTGTCGACGCGCTGGAGAATTTGCACCGGTCCTTCGAACAACCGCGCAAACCCTGGAAGACTCACTCCGAAGATGACTCCATTGGTTTGGAAAAACGGGTGAGGTTCTTGGAAAAAGCGGTCGTCGTAGAAGAGCGAAAAGCTGACCCTGTTGTTCCTACCGATTTGGTTACGCAGCTTCGGGTGCAGCCACACAGCACTCTTTAGGTGTTTTATCTTCAGCACATCTCCCACAGTGTGGTCTCCGCTCATTTGGCGAACGTCAGTCTTTTGACCGTTCTGGACAAAAACCAACCCGCTCAGGTTACTGACGTTTAAAGAGACAAAAACGAAGTTGCGCAAGCCATGGTCGTAACCAGTTCTGCTAGAATTCATGACCCTTTCGACAAAAGATAAAAGCGTGTCCGTCGCTCTTAGTTTCACTTGAGCTTCCCTCAAGACGTTCTTGTTGACTCGAAGAAGATTGTTTATAGTTTCGGGCAACCACACATTGTCAGAATGATCAAAATCTCTAGAATACACTTGTCCCACTAGATAGACATCCAACGGAAGAAATTTCTTGTAGTCTCTTGAGATTTGATGAACGTCTCTGGTAAATCCTTTGGAGGGATTAAGCAACGAAACCAACTCGTTGGTAACGGTTGATTGTGCAAAAGTCTCGCATGGTTCGACTTTAGACCATCTGCTTCCATTCATGAAGTCACCACCACACAATCTGGTCGCCCGTACTCCATTCCTTTTAAAACAGAACTCAACCGAAGCCACTTCGGATCCTAGAGCTGTCTGCGGCCACGACAAATTCCCACTTTCTGCGCTGCAAAACGTGGCGCTCAAAAAATCAACCATTTCGATATTCTTTCTGGTCCTGTTATTAAGAGTAGTTACTGCCAAAACTTTTTCTTTCACTTTCTCAAACTCGTCATGTTGACTAATCGTCTGGGTTAGATTTGTAGAAGTTAAGTGGACGTTGACCAAGACCGTTTGGTTCTTGTTGTCTAAATCTCCAATCTTCATCACTCTAGGTGTGTAGGTGCCTTTGAGATAATCCTGACTTTCAATGTAAGGAAACAGATAGTTTTGCAAGAAATCAGTAGTAGACTTTCCCAACGGGTCTTCGAAATAATCATAACTTAGTTTAAAAATCGCAACAAATTCGAGAAAAGTCTCAAGTGATGAATGGAACAACACCTCGCTTTTGATTATCTTGGAGTCGATAAATCCAAAGGCTTCACACCAGTAGTTTCCAGGAGCACCTACGATGGGTGCGAACTGAGTCCCCATCCAGTTACTTTCAAAGTATATTTTTTGGAGCGGTGGATAACGATAAAGCAGCTCCAAAGGGTTTGCATCAGTAAAGCAAAACACTGGAACCTCCAAATCGAAACTCTGAAGTCTTCCAGGATTTTCTATTATCAGACAAAGAGTATCATTTTGGCAAGGAGATAAGTGTAGAGATGGTTCAAGAGCTTCTATGGACTTTTCGTAGAGAAAACATGGTTCTGGATGCTCGGTCAAGATCCAACCCTGAGGAGTCAAGGCCCCGTAGATGTGTGTATCGTCAAAGACAACACCTTGGGACCAATACGTGTAACTGATCTCTTGTTTTGAGTTGGTCCAAATGTAAGACCCACTGGATTTCTTCAGACCAATGGTGCAGTTCTTCATGCTAATTCGAGATTCCACGGTGTTCCGGAAAGGCTGAAGGAGCTCAACGTTGGAATATGACCCTTCCCAACTTAATCCCATACAAGTACACATGGTCTTGTTGGTAAAATCACTTTGCACACATCCCATCTCTTCGCAGAACTCGTTTTGGAGCTGATCTTTGTGGTACACGCACAACACCGAACGCGATTCGTCGCAAGGAGCGAGAAAAGCAGAGGTTTCGTTGATGTACAAAACGCAGTCGTTCCCCGTGGGCGCAACCCAAACCCAGTAGTCGGTAAAATCGGAACCGTACAATGAACTGGGCTCGGTCCATTGCATAAACCCCAAAGCGTTGTGTCTTACAGGCATCCACACCGGACCCACTACTTTCGTGATGTGTTTGTAGGAATTGAAAGGCAGAACGTTGAAAAAAGGGCACTGCGATCTAGATTTGACAATGTAGCAGAGACTGTCGAGTTCTGTGAAACCTTCAGGACAATTCGGGACGGTCTCGAACTGGACATGAACGCACTCAGGTGTGGCACCCCACTGACCTTCTGTACACTCCCTGTACACAAATTCTTTCGCTGCGTTCACACATGGAGGATTCGAGATGGTTTTGCTGTTGGTGCTGGGCCACAGTACTTTGTTCACTTCGTCGAATTCCAGCGGACACGCCTGTTCAAAGACGCCGGCTTGTCATACTCATTCAAAATGGTATTGGGTACTTACTGGATTTTGTGTGGTCAAAGTGGCCTCGATTAGCCCAGGACAAAAGAACAAAATCAGCCGCAAGTATATTTTTTCCATGTCATGCGAGTGGGAAAACATAACTAATTAGGATTGACATTCAGATGAGAGCCTGATCGCAATTTCCGTATCAAGTGGAGATAATGTAACTGTTATGGGTGGTGATATCGTATCAGATTTACACAGTGAGAACAAATTTCCGCATTCTTACATGTTTATTAAGCATCTTGTATTACACTCACAATTATTTGCAAACTTTGGAGTAGTACCGCCTAATTGCACGCGAGTACAAGTACCTAGTGCTCGGATTTAACACTATGAAGAAGAGAAATATGATGAAACCTTGTAACGTCGCAGTGACACAGAACAAATAGACAAAAACCAAACCAAAATCGAGCTCCGACAAAAAACCAAAGCCCCAAGTCAAGCCCAACATGAAGAAGAGTAAGATGGCGAGGCGCCACTGGTAGACGGCGTCTCTGTTGCCAACTCCGAAGCAATTTACCTTCTTACGCGACACGTTGTACAAAGTTATGGCAAAAATGACGAGATTTATCAAGATGATGAGGCTGACGGGAAGCCACACCCCTAGATAGAGACCCCAGCCAGAAGGGTAACAAAGCCCGACTCTGCTATTGACGTAGTTCTTCCTGTCGAAGGAGAAGACGGATACTGTGGGAACTAAAGGCAACCCCCAGCCACAAATGCAACCCTTCAGTAGAATCGATTTCGGTCGACCGTCCAGCACAATCACGAATCGCCTGAACTGCAAAATCGCGATGACCAACATCCAACAAAACTGAGAGATGAGAGCGTAGTGCAGGAGGACTCCGATGATTGTGCAGAGGAGATAGTCTTCGGAAGTCTTGTCTATCACGTTGGAAATGTAGAACACTACTATGTGGAGGATGATCGCAAACGTGAAGTTCAGAAGGATTTGGTTTCCGGTGTTGGCTCTCCAATCCCTGAAGAGAACAGCAGTGATGATTATACCGCCGAGACTCAACATCGAGATTACGCAGTTGATCGTGGTAATCAAATCTAGGGACTCTGTAGCCTTGTCAGATTCACCACTGTACTTGTCGTCGTCTATTATGAGCATAGAAAAGTGCGTGGTGTGCCAAAAGTCGCATTGGATCATACCAGACTGTTTCTTGCTTGCGTCGTCTTCATGCCAAGCTCCTGGACGGCTGTCAAAATTGTTGTACAACCAATGGACGCACTGTCTTTCGTCGCCGTTTGCTTTCTCCAAAACTGAGACAGGTCCATCGAATTCTCCAATCTTTGGGAGAATCACTCCAAAGATTCTCCTAACTAACTTGGATTTGGGAACTTGCTCGTTGAAGAGAGCATCACTGGCGAAAGCTGTAACGATCACTTTAGAACCCTTCAGTTGCTCTTTCAGCTCGGAACTGAAGACTACAGCGCTGTCGAAACACTCGCACCCTTTCACGTCGTCAATCGTGACATTGTCGCCCAAAATCTGGACTTGGGTGGTGCCGTTGTGATCCAAAAGTGCCAATCCGCTGAAATCAATTTCTTTCAAGTCCACAATCAAGATCATGAAGTTATCTGCAACGACGTGAATTTTATCACTATCGCAATCATGGTTCTGGATGATGGCGTCGACGTAATGGAGGACCATGTCTGTCGCTCCGTTCTTGTTCTGACTGTTCGACAAAACATCGCGCTTGATTTCGTGCAAATTGCTCACAATTTGGGCCAATTTTGCCAAATCCACCTCGTCGTCGTCGCTCACTTTCCTCAGAATTTGTCCAACGAAGGACACATCGATTGCTTTGAACTCGTCGAATTTGTCGGATATGTCCGACAGCTTGTATATTGCTTCCGGAACGGAATCGTTGGATGCCAACAAATCTATCAAGTTGTCGGTCACGTCGTCGTTATGGTGTGAAGAAATCAAGGCAAAGTGAGCGGCGAACCAGAATTCACACATGACGAATGGTGGATAAAGCAGAACTTGTCCATCCCTTCGCCAGGTACCTTTGACCGAGTCGGTGTCGTAACTCCAATAGGCGCAATCTCCATCCGGAGTTCTAGACCGGTGAAGGAGTCTGATAGGGTCGTCCAAATATCCAGCACCCGACACACCAAAGATTACGCTATCTGTACGAACACTTCTAGCTTGTTGAAAGAGAGCATCGTTGAAAAATAAGGAAATTGTCAGTTTTTCTTCATCGTACCAGTATTGACTAAGTTCTGGATTAAGCCAAATTGCACTGTCTAAGTTTTCTATGGCCATTATGTCATCCACTGTTTTGTTGCCTCTTAACTTCACCACTTCAAATTTATCTTCAATTTTTACGACAGCTATGCCACTCAAATTTTTCGATTCTGATAAAAACAAGGCAAAATCGTCCTCAACGACTTCAACAGTTTCGTCACTGTTGATCAAAATGTTGTCTATGAAGTATAGAAACTTATCTGTTGTCCTCAGCTTAAGCTGCGATTCTGCCAAGACAGATTTGTTGATCTTTAAAAAATTGTCAAAAGTTTCAGTAAACACGGACACATTTGGCGGAGTCAAATAATGGCTGTATGCAGTTGCGACAAAGTATACATCCAAAGGCTGAAAATACGTATAATTTCGTAAAATGCGGTTGATCCATTCTGCGCTTTGGTTTCTTGGGATGTTAAGAAAAGTTAACTCTAATTTCTGAGTGACTGAGGAGCCCTTAAAAACTTCGCAATCATCAAACTGTGACCATCGAGCGCCATCGATGAAATCACCGTCGCACAGACGCATCACACGACTACCATCCGCCCTAAAACAGTACTGTTCTGGAAATGCTACAGACCCTAGCGATGTCTTTGGCCAGGATAGTTCGTTGGTTTCAGAAGCACAAAAATCAGTCGCGTGGAAATCAACCAGTTTGACTCCACCGCCTTCGATGACCCTTCCAACGTGTTCCTTCATAAAAGTGCATTCCCCATCGGGATCCACTGAGAAATTCTGTGCGATTTGACTGAAATGCACGTTGACCATCACCTGATCCTTCTCTTCGTCTAGATCCACGATCTTCATGACTCTCAACACGTAGTAGTTGCTTACGTAGAAGTCGTTGTTCAGAACTACGAACAGATTACTCTGGAGGAAGTGTATGACGTCCTGGCTCAAAGGATTCATTTGGATCGCGTCGTAAAGCACTTGAAAGACAGCGACGAACTCGAGCTGGTCGCCTTGACCGAGAAAGTACTCCTGAGATCTGACCACAGAAGAGTCGACGTGTCTGAAAGCTTCGCACCAATAGTGACCAGGCTGGCACCCCACCGGTTCAAATTCATACATGATGGCGTCGCCGTAATCTCGAATGATCTTCGAGACCTGAAAGCGATAAACTAGACTCAGGGAGTCGGCGTCTGTGAAGCAGAAAAGCAAAATCCCCGAATCCGTTGACTTGAGGCTTTGGGTAACCCCAACCGTGACCAAGAAACGAAAGTTGTCCGCGTCAAATTTTAGATTTAGAGATGGTGTCCATTCTTGCACGTCTTTCTCGATTACCATGCAAGCCACTGGTTTCTCGATCAAAATCCAACCTCGGGGAGTGGCGGCTCCATAGATGTGGGTCTCGTCAAAGACCGCATCTGGCGCCCAAAAAGTGTAGTCGATTTCGCGGTTGGAGTTGCTCCAGATGTAGCTACCATTCGGCGTCTTCTCCAAACCTATCGCGCAAGGCTCCTTCGTCAGCTTGTGGTAGATGGTGTACTGATAGGGCTTCACGAACTCCGCTTTGGACTGATTTCTCCAAGACGTCTTGGTGCGGATGTTCGGCAACAAACAGAAACACTTAGACCCGCGGGTGAAGTCGCTTTGGAGGCAAAAACCACCGCACAGTTGGTTGCTCCCGTGGTTCAACTTGTTGTAAGCGCAAACCCCCACGTATTCGTCGAAGCAGGAAACTGCAACGTAGCTCTTCCGGTGATAAATCAAACAATTCTTCTCTGTGATGGGCTTCGTGATTGTGTAATTTTGGACTTCGTTTTTGTAATTCAAATTGTGTTGTGTCCATCGCATGAAACCTAGACCCTCGAGCAAGTCGCGTCGAGCTGGTACCCAAATGGGTCCGACAATGGGAATTTTGTCTTTGTAAGAGTCGAAGGGGAGAACGTTCTCGAAAGGACACCTCGGGGGGAAGGTAGATCTGGTGGTGAACTGATAGCAAATGTCATTCGCGTTGACGAAATTTTCTGGACACTGAGACAGTGTTTTTGGTTGGATGAAGCTACAGCTGGGTTCGGGGCCCCACTGGCCCTTTGAACACTCTCTGTGCACGAATTCTTTGGCTTCGTTGAGACACCGGGGGCTCGACAAGACCTTGCTGCTGTTGGTGGTGGGCCACCATAACCCTGTCGAGCTATTCAAGATGCTGATGCAGATCTATGGGACGAATATCTTACTGATAGAATAAAATCAATTTTGGACTTACTGATGCATCTTGTTGCGCCAAAATCCCTCCCAATGACATATTCAGAAAAATGAAAAAAATCTTTGAAGTATTTTTGGCCATGTCAGGCTTGTACAACGAACCGACTAATCGAAACGAACACAACGTTGACAAGAGAAGAGCTAATAATCATATCATGTACAGATTAGAAGGGATTAACAGCTACAATAATCGTACAATATTACGTGATTTGTAATAATTCTGTCTATCTTGTAAAGTACACAATCCCACTTGTTCGATTAACTACAGACAAATATTTTTATATTGAAAATGAACTTGTAATAAAACAAACAGTTTAATTCGTCATGTTTATTGATTATCTAAAAGTTCTTTCTAAACCACAGTCTTTTAACGGCACGAATGTACAATTGTCTTGTGCTGGAATTAAATACGATGAAGTACAAAAATACCACAAAACCTTGCAGGGTCGCTGTGAAGTCAAACAAATATGCAAATATTGCTCCAGAATCCAAATTTGCCAAAAAACCAAATGTCCAGGTCAAGCCCAACATGAAAAAAAGCAACACTGAAAGTCGCCACTCGTATTTAGCTTCGTTGTTGGCAACCCTGACATTTTCTCTTCTTCGTCTAACTATGGTGTACATGATGTAGATGAAGATAACGAAATTAGTTACAACGATTAGAACAATTGGAAGCCAAACCCCTAGATACAGACCCCACCCTGACGGATAACAAAATCCAACATTACCATTGGTGTAATTGTAAGGGTTTAGTGACAAAACCGTCACCACTGGAACAAGCGGGAAGACCCAACCGCAGAAACAAGTCTTGAACAAGAGCCATTTCGGAGTGCTCCCGAAAACCTCAACAAACCGTTTAAATTGAAGAACCGCGATGATCAACATCCAAAAGAACTGAGAGATGAGGGAGTAGTGCAAAAACGCGCCGACGAAGATGCAAAGCAAATCATTCTGGGAATGTCTGTGGATGTTGGAAACGTAGAATGCCACGATTTGGAGGACGATGACGAAAGCAAAATTCAGAAGAATTTGATTTCCGATGTTCTTCCTCCACTTCTCGAACAGAACGGCTGTGAGGATGATGCACCCCAGCCCCAGAAGAGAAATGATGCAGTTGACAGTGGTGATCCAGTCTAGAATGTCAAAGTTGTCGGGAAACTTGTCTTCGTCTAGAAGAAGAAGAGCAAAGTGGGTGGTGTGCCAAAAATCGCACTGAATCAACCAAGAATAGTCTTGTGCTTTGGTGTCGTCTTTCCAAAAACCTGACCCTTCACTGTAATTCCAGTGGGCACACTGTTGAAGGCGGTCTGCAGCAGAAAGTTTGTGCAATACCGACACAGGACCAGAGAAATTTCCAGTTTTGGGAAGCATCACTCCAAAAATTTTGCTGACAAATTGATGTTGCGATTTGTTCTCGTTGAAAAGTGCGTCGCTGGAGAAAACAGTTATGATCGCTTTACCACGTGGACCAATTTGATCTTTTAATTCAGGACTCAAGACCACAGAGCTGTCGAAATTGTCGGAGCTAGCTGTGTCGCTACCGCTAACATCGCCGAAGAGAATTTCCGCTTGAAAAGACCGACGACGTATCTCGTTCCAGAGAACCAAACCAGTAAAGTCGAATTCTTTGAGATCGAAACTGAAAATCATGAAGTTGTCGGTGGTAATTTGGATTTCAGATTGCTGGTTAGAGTTTTGCAAAATCGCGTCAATGTGGAACAGAATCGAATCTGTGGCTCTGTCTTTCAACTGGCTTTCTGCCAAAATAGACCTGTTGATCTTGTGTAAATTGTCGACCATCTTGGCAAAGCTATCCAGCTTAATATCTGAGTGGTCTCTCATGGTTCCTAGAACTTGTCCAACGAGGGAGACATCTTGCGACACGAAGTCTTCATATCTTTCCGAAATTTGTGCCAATCTTTCGACTACTTCCGAATTGTCGAAGGTATCAGTGTTGAGCAAGTCTATGAGGTCAGATGTCACATTCTTTTCACCACCATCATGATCATCGACAATAAATGAGACGGCAAAACCGTAGCCAAGGTTGTTCCAAAAATGGCAATTCTGAACCTCTCCGGAAGTCTGACTCTCACCATAACGTTTCCAAACACTGCTATTATACCAAACAACACAATTTTTTTCTGTCACATTTGCATCTGGAACCAGTTGTTGAGTGTTGATAGTTCCTGGAAGAGGATTCGCTTTATTGATACTTCCGAGGTGTACTGCAAAAATTGGAGTGAATTTGCTTGAACCAGTAAAGGCTTCCGTAAAAAAACCGTCGTCAAAAAATACAACGAATGTTATTTTTTCCGAGTTTTTGGCAATTTCAGCTTGTAGCTCCGAATTTAACCAAAACATACCATCTAAATAAGTCGTTTGCTGAGGAACTTGCTGCGAGTTTGCACTCATTGGAGTTACCTGAAATCGCCCATCAATTTTTTCCAAAAAAATTCCCTTGATGTACGCTGACTCCTCACGTATCATAGCAAATTTTTCTTTGATGATTTGAAAAGAGCTAGGGTAGTAATGCATAATTTCACGGAGGTAGCGCAACAAAATATCGGTAGCTTGCGTCTTTAACTGAGCCTCCTTCAACGTTTTCTTATCAATTTTGAGAATGTTATCTATAACTTGGCCAAAAGTTTCAATGTCCACCTTGTTCGGATCCAGATTGCTGAGACATTCTGCGAGCAGATAAATATCCAGCGCAACGAACTCATTAGCAAAGTGTTCTTCAAGTATTTTACTTATGTTTAAAATATCAACCGAAACTGGATCGCGATAAAGCAATATCAAACTTGACGTTACTTCAGAATATGGTAACATCTCACATTCTTCAAATGGCAACCAACGAGCTCCGTCGATAAAATTTCCTTCACAGCGTCTCAACACCAGCGTGCCGTGCTTTACAAAACAAAACTCTTCAGGATGAGATTCTTCATTCAGTGCGACTTTTGGCCAAGTCAGCTGACCACTTTCCGCGTTGCAGTAGTCCATGTGAAAAAAATCTACAATTTGTATCTGATCTTGAGTTGTGCTAAGATCATCATCGATTAAATTTCTGATGTCATCATACTCCTTCGATTCTCCGTTTGATATGTCAACGTCTGCATTTGCCGAGAAGTGGATATTAACCCAAATCCACAAGTTCTTTTCGTCGAAATCTTCTATTTTCATAATTCTAGGTGTGTAATAAGTTTGTAAATAGCTAACAGTTAGAAGTCTGGTAAGCAAAGTAGATTCTAAATATTTTATTACGGCTGTATCAATAGGATCCATGGTTGAAGAATACTTCACTTTAAAAAGGGCCACAAATTCGAAGACAGCGACATCTCTCAAGAAAACCACCTCGGAATTGATAACATTCAAACTGACAAAATCAAAAGCTTCGCACCAGTAATGACCAGGACCTGACGCAACAGGTGCAAATTTGTACGAAATAACATCATCATCTTTCTCCAAAATATCAGTTAGGGGAATCGACTGCACTAACATTTTGGGATGGGCATCGGTAAAGCAGAACAGTGAAACATTCAATTGGAACATCTTAATCCACATGGGATTCGTGACTTCAAGGACAAAATAATTGTTACTCTGGTCCAAATCCAGCTTCAACTTTGGTTCCACCTCGGCCAGTTCTTGTTCAACCACAAAACACGAACCAGGATTTTCAGTCAAAACCCAACCATCCGGACTCGATGCTCCATAGACGTGGGTACTGTCAAAAACCACTTCTTTCGACCAAAATGTATAACTGATTTCTTGCTTGGAAGTCTCCCAAATATAGCTTCCATTGATAGCTTTTTTGCAGACCTATACCACACGTACCAGTTGTTAGCACATCATAGACGTAGTTTTGGTAGGGTTTCAAAAATTCCGCTTTGCCATTCGAATCTTGCACTAAACAAAAACATGTGGATCTTGAATCGAAGTTACTCTGGTGGCACACACCAAGTGAATCACACAATGCATTCGTCACCATGCTCAATTTATTGTAGGCACAGACTGCTGGATGCTCTTCGTTGCATGGAACTGCGATTTTCGTGCATTCTTTGCAATAGAGGACACAATTCTTGTCTCTGATACTTGTGTCGTACGTTAACGAACCGTAATTGTAAGTGCTTTTGTACAACTCACTAGCTTCTGTCCATTGGAAGAATCCAAAACCGTTACTCAAGTCACGTGTTACGGGCATCCAGACCGGTTCGACGATCTCATCACCGATGATGCCGCTGTAAACGTTGAAGGGTAAGACATCTTGGAACGGACATGTCGGGGGAAATGTCGATTTTGGGGAGAACGTGTAGCAGATGTCGCCCTTCTCGATGAAACCATCGGGACATTGAGGCAGAGGATCCGCCTGGATTGCAAAGCAAACGGGTTCAGAAGACCATTGACCATTGGAACATTCCCTGTACAAGAATTCCTTCGCTTGGTTCACACAAGGAGGCTCTGATAAGGTCCTGCTGCTTGTTCGAGGCCACTTTACACCATTCGACGTGATTTGGGTAGCATCACAACTCTGCGGAAGCTTTTTCTGTTACAATGAAAAAATTGTGTGGAAATTACCTTGATCTCTTCCGGAGTTGTTGCTTCAATTGAAAGAACACAAAGGAACAGAATTATTTTTGGACTTATTGCGTCCATAATGATAATACAAATGGAATAATCTAATTAGAACGAAGCATTTATTTTAAGAGGGTAATCGTTAACAATCACATGTTCTGATTAGTTTTGTCAATACATTAATGCACACATTTTATCAATACATCGAAACTACATCACTAAATAAGCACCAAGTGTGGTTACAAAATTTACCATTTGCGCTTCCTTCTTTAAGAAACTATTGACTACAAATATTTGTTGTGGAAACATCTGTTAATGGCCCGCGAATACAAACATCTGGTGTTGGCATTGAACACGATAAAAAATAAAAACATGACGAATCCTTGTAGAGTAGCAGTGCTGCAAAACAAATAGACAAAAACCATTCCGAAATCGAATTCAGAGAGAAACCCAAAAACCCAAGTTAACCCTAACATGAAGAAAAGCAGTAGAGCAATCCGCCAATGGTAAACAGTGTCGTTGTCACCACCACACGACTCCACTTTTTTTTGAATGACATTTTGCATGATGCAAACAAAAACAACCAAATTGACGCAAACGATGAGAGAAACTGGAAGCCACACACCGAGATAGAGACCGTACCCCGAGGGGTAGCAAAGTCCAACTTTACCGCTGGCGTAACTGTTGTCGTCAGAGATTAGAACAGACATGACCGGAAGTAGAGGCAACCCCCAGGCGAACAAGCACGCCTTCAGCAAAGCATGATTTGGAGTGCCGCCAAGAACCACCACAAACCGTATAAACTGCAAGCTTGAAACGACCAACATCCAGCAGAACTGGGACAACATGGAGTAATGAAGAGTTGCTCCCATGATGATGCACAGGCGGGAATGTTGGTTGATGGTGTTGGACGCATAAAAGGCGGCGATTTGGAGAACGATGGAAGAAGAGAAGTGGAGGAGGATCTGGTTGCCTTCGTTTGTCCTCCACTTTTTGAAAAGAATCGCGGTGAAGAATATGCCACAGAGACCGAACAAAGACATGGCGCAATTGATTGTTGTAATCCATTCTAAAATGTTCAGTTGGTCGTCGTATTTGTCTCCGTCGAGTAGAAGAAGACCAAAATGTGTGGTGTGCCAAAACTGGCACAGGATCAAAGAAGAAATGTTCTCGCCTTGACTGTCACTTCTCCACGAACCTGCAACACTGCTGGGCTCGTCGTAGTACCAATGAGAGCACTCGTCCAAGTTGTTTTGTGCAGTAATGTTATGAAATATCGAGACCGGTCCGGTGTACTGCTTCAAATGTGGAAGAATAACCCCGAAGATTCTACCAACAACCTTGGGTGTTGGAGATTTGTCATTGAAAAGAACATCACTATGGAATAATGTTACTGCAATTTTACCGCCTTCATGCAGTTGTTGTTTAAGTTCAGAACTCAGAAGCAGAGCACTGTCAAGGTTATCATGCTTCAGTAGATCATCAATACCGGAGTCGTCTGTCAAAATCTCAACTTCTAGAGTGTCATTGGAAGTAAACACTACCACACCACTGAAATTTGTTTCTTTCAGGTCGTAGATCAATAACATGAAGTTATCGGAGGCGAAGAACACCTGTGATTGGTATTTATGCCTACTGACGATTGCATCAACGTAGTAGAGAATGGTATCAGTAGCTCTGTCTTTCATCTGACTCTCCATGAGATAATCTCGCTCGATTTGGTGCAAATTGCTGACTATTTGGACCAACGACTCCAAATCGATGTCTTCACTGTCACTGACTTTCTTCAAGATCTGACCAGTCAGGAGTACATCAGTTGCTACAAACTCGTCGTACCTTTCACTCACTCTTCGCAGTCTTTCGATGATTTCAGAAGAGTTGGCGTCACTTTCAAGGACATCGATCAGGATCTCGGTGACGTTCTGGTCAACGGGTGTTACAACCAGACCGTGGTAACCAAGTTTGAAAATTTCGCAAATCAAAAATGAGGGAAAACCTTTTGACTCGTTGCCGTTCTTCAGGGTCCCTTCGAAGAGATTCATTTGGCTGCCATTCCATTTACCGCAATCTGGTTTCAGTTTTTTGTCAACAGCGACTCTATGGAGGTGCCAAACTGGACCTGCGTAGCTTTGAAGTGTTGGCAACTCCACACCGAAAACATTAGTAACACTTCTAGGTGTCGGCAGGTTCTCGGCAAAGAAACCTTTATTAGAAAATATTGTAAATGCCATTTTTTTCCCAAGAGCAATAATTTGGGCGTACAATTTTGGACTTAACCAAACTGCAGTTTCCAGATTTTCTAACTTCAACATCTCTTCAACTGTTCCAGCTTTTATCAACGTTTTCTCAAAACCATTTTCACTTTTCTGCACCACAATTCCGTTGTACTCGTTGATTTGTAGTGTGACGAAGGCAAAGTTACTATCGAAAGCTGTCAAATTACTCTGCTCTAAAGATACAAACATATCAAGAAAATGTAAGAAGGAAAACGATGTTCTCATTTTAAACTGAGCTTCTGCCAGCACGTCCTTGTTTGTTGCCAACAAATTGCTAAACATTTTGACTACTTCTGTAACATTCCAATCGATAGGATTTTTAACAATCAGAGTAAGTAGATACACATCTAGAGCACTAAATTCTTGATACTCTTCTGTAAGTGATAAAACTACTGTGGTGGGTACCGGAGAAGTATAGTTAAAAACACGCAAAATGTCTTGGGTTACAGCCGAAGGAAGTGCAATCTCACAACTTTCATTAATCGGTGTCCAGCGAGCCCCATTAAAAAAATCGTCAAGACACGTCCTTTTCAAAGGACTATATTGCGAAGTAAAACAATACTCCTCCGAGGTGACCTCTTCGCCCGCTTTTGTTAGCGGCCAACTCAAATTACTACTGACCTCTGCAAGACAATAATCTAAACTGTAAAATTCAACCATCTCGATTTGGTTTTCCAAATTTTTAAGAGCGTCACTAATCGACGTATTCAACTTTCCATATTCACTTTTATCGGCGACTGAAGAAGGGTCAACGGAAGTAAAATGTAGGTTGATCCAAACTCGACGATGCAACTCGTCCAAATCCACTATTTTCATAATTCTATGAGCATAAGTGGGGATTTCGTCGAGCCGAGGAAACAACACATTCTTCAGCAATTCAACAATCTCCTGACTCAACGGGTTGACTTGTTCGTCGTATCGGACTTGCAGAATCGCCACAAACTCAGCCCCAAAAGTTAAAACGCTTCTGGTATTAAACACATCTGAGCTAATCACCTCGGAATCGACATATCTGAAACCCTCACACCAATAGTCGCCTGGTCCAGACTCGTCCACCTCAAACTCAACAACCAATAAATCTCCAAGGGTTGAACGAGTGAGATTTGGGTAACGATATACTAAACTTGAAGATTGTGCATTGGTATAACAGTTAATCAAGGCTTCGGAATCGAGCCACTGAAGACCGTCATTGCCAAAGACTTGCAGTTTAAATCTCTTGGAATCAGAATCAAAATAAAGATCTAGCCCCGGATTCAAGACAGTCATATTTGTCTGAAATAAAGAACACGACTGGGGACTCTCTGTTAAAATCCAACCGTCACTTGTGGAAGCTCCATAGATGTGAGTGCTGTCAAAAATCACATCTTTCGACCAAAAAGTGTAGTCGATTTCTTCACGAGAGGAGCTCCAAATATACTTGCCGTCGGCAGTTTTCTCAAGACCGATGGTACAAACGTCGCTTGTTAATAAATCATAAATGTGGTTTTGGTAAGGTTTCAAAAACTCTGCTTTCTGGTGCAGTCCTGAAGTATTAGTGGCTACACAGAAACATTTTGAGTTGGCAAAAAAGTCGCTTTGGTGGCAAGTTCCACAAAACCGAGTAGACAAACGATCCAATTTACTAAAGGCGCAAACTCCTTGATACTCCTCATCGCAGGATACTGCGACGATGTAGGACGCGTTATGGTACAAAAGACAATTCTTATCTGTGATGGAGCCTTCGTAATGGAAGTTTTCTTCGAAAGTGGTTCTATACAAAGTACTGTGTTCGGTCCATTGCAAGAACCCGAGACCGTTGCTCAAGTCACGTCGTACGGGCATCCATACAGGTCCAAGGACAACAGATTTGAACGAATCAAAGGGCAAGAGATTATCAAAGGGACACTTCGGGGGAAATTTTGACTTTGGGCTGTAGATATAGCAAAAGGTGTCAGTTTCGGCGAACCCTTCCGGACATTGTGGTAGTTGCTTCGGTTGAACGTAGGAACAATCAGGCTCAGAAGACCAGTTACCATTTGAACACTCCCTGAATAAAAATTCCTTGGCCTCGTTCACACATGGGGGTTCCGATAAGGTGGTGTTGGTGGTGCTGGGCCAAGAGACCCCATACAGTGTGCTCTCGACCGATTCACAAACCTTGAAGCATCACGTTGTAGGAGTAGAAAGGTGACAAAGTAACACTTACGCCGTCTTCTTCGTCTGGTAATATTTTAACCACGAAACAACCAAAAACCAAGAGTGCTCCAAAAATGACGCCCATATCGGACACGAACTTGCAATCAAATGAGTCTACTTGAAATGCGCCGCCCTCGGCAGACTTTTATATCATTTGTTAGATTAGTTTTGTCAACAAGGAATAAAAGCAATATGTTGATAGGAAGATTGAACACACAAACAAGATTTTTCACAAAATTACACCGATTAGGTGGTGAAATATGATCAAAGAACTATCAGATAGCAAAATTAAAAAATAAATAACAAAGAAGTCAAAACACTTTTTATTCGATATTGATTTTATCTTTACGATTTACAAAGTACAGAGTTTAACTAACTTACATGTATTTGTTGTAAAAACATCTTCTAAAAGCCCTCGAGTACAAGTATCTAGTATTGGCATTAAATACAATGAAGAATAAAAACACAATGAATCCCTGTAAGGTCGCAGTACTACAAAATAAATACACAAAAACCACCCCAAAGTCTAGTTCAGAAAAGATGCCAAAAATCCAAGTTAACCCCAACATGAAAAAAAGCAACACAACGAGTCGCCACTGGTAAACGGCATCATCACTGCCGACAGAACTACATTCGGTTTTTTTATGAATGACGCTTTTCATAATATACATAAATATGACCAGGTTCATGACAACAGCAAGTGAAATAGGAAGCCAAACTGCAAGATAGAGACCGTACCCTGATGGATAGCAAAGTCCCACGTTGCCGTTAACGTAATTTTCTTTGTCAAAACTTAGAAGAAATATAATCGGGACAAGAGGAAACCCCCAAGCAAACAAACAAGCTTTTAACAAAACGTATCGGGAAGTTTCACCAAAAACCACCACGAATCGCTGAAATTGCAAGAACGCGATCACCAACATCCAACAAAACTGAGCGACGACAGAGTAGTGAAGAAGTACCCCGATGGTGATGCACTGTACAAAATCTTCGGAATATTCCTTGATATTGTACGAAACGTAAAACACCACAATTAGGAGCATGACGGAGAAGGCAAAATTGAGCAAGAGCTGATTCCCTGTATTTGTCCTCCATCTTTTAAAAAGAACAGCTGTGAGAATAATGCCGGACAGACCAAAGAAAGACAGAGCACAAGTGACGGTCGTCATCCAATCCAAAACATTGAGGTTGTCTTCGTATCGATCTTCGTCGAGTAGAAGAAGAGCGAAATGAGTGGTGTGCCAAAACTGACACTCAATCAACGAAGAAATTTCCTCGCCGTTGCTGTCGCTCTTCCAGGCACCTGGAACTCCACTGGACTGATTGTACGACCAGAAGGCGCATTCATTCTCGTTCTTCGTGTCCACGACTTTGTGAAACACCTGTACAGGTCCTGAGTAATTCTTGATTTCTGGTAGAACGACCCCAAAAATTTTGCTAATCGATCCAGAGTTGGGATTTCTTTGGTTGAACAAAACATCTTTGTAGAATAAAGTCACCACGACTCTTGTATCCCCATCCAGCTGACTTTTCAAGTCAGAACTTAACACCACAGCGCAGTCAAAATCATCGTACTTCAGCAAATCAGAAGTGTTTACGTCGCCATGCAAAATTTCTATCTGGTACGTCTGGTTCCTGTCCAAGACTACCAAACCGCTGAAATTTGTTACGTTCAAATGATAAACCAGTGCCACGAAATTGTCCGAATTCAGCAAAACTTGAGATTGATTATTGTTCCGTATGATGGTGTCGATGTGGTAGAGAATCGTGTCCGTAGCGCTGGTCTCCAGTTGACTCATTAAGAGAACACTCGAGTTAATTTCTTGCAAGTTGCTGACGATCTGCACCAAAGCTTTCAAATCGATGTCGTCATCGTCGCTGACTTTCTTCAAAATTTGACCAACGAGGAACACGTCAACGGAAACAAATTTGTTGTGTTTGTCGGACACGTGCAAAAGCACCTCGATTATTTCCGATGTAGGTGCATTCGACTGAAGCAGGTCTGTCAAGATTTCGGTGATGTTAGTGGCGAGCGTTGCCAAGGCGTAGTTAGAAGACTCCAAGTACTCGCAGAGCAGAAAAGACGAATCAACTATATTAATTTGTTTGCTCATCCAGTATCCCCGAGTCGTCTGCTGACTGTGACTCCAGTACACGCAAGTCTGTTCCACGCTCGTATAATTGTTGACTTTGTGCAGAGTCAAAATTGGTGCTCCTTGGCTGAGACCTGGCACTACTGCGCCAAATACTTTACTAACATTTCTAGTCATGGTCACACTTTCTGGAAAGAAAGCATCGTTGGAATAAAACATGAAAGAGATCATGGAATCATGAATTTGATCCTTAAGAGTGGAACTTAAAAGTATCGCGCTATCCAAATCTTTCATTACTAGTATCTCTTCAAGGCCACAGTCGCTCGTCAGTTTGCTCACAACCAGTTGTCCTCCAATTCTCTGCACAACCAATCCATTAATATCAACAACATTTCCAACTATCACGCTAAAATTTGTAAATATGTATTCAAATTCATGACCAAAAGACGCGATAGAGCTGTTGATGTTCTCCAGGAGCAAATCCGTTGCGCGCATCTTCAACTGCGCCTGAGCCAACTCATCTTGGTCGACTTGTAGAATATTGTTTACGATCTTGGCAAATAATTCAGGATCGGTTTTTACCCCGAACCAATTCATTTTATCAAAAATTGCTGCAACTAAGTAAACGTCCAAAGATCTAAACTGTTGGTAATTTTTCGAAACGTCATAGACTGCAGTCAACGTGTCAGAAGTCGTGTTATAAAGCAGTCCTGACAACTGAGTTGACAATGAAGTGTTACTGGCAATCTCACAATTGTCGTCGGCCGGTGCCCACCGCGCCCCATTAACAAAGTCGTCACTGCACAATCTTGTTACGCGAGTACCGTCTGGCCTGAAACAGCACTCGAGTGAAGATCCTTCAACTCCAGATTTGGTTTTCGGCCAAGTCAACTTCCCAACTTCGGCTAGACAATAATCTGACCTCAACAGATCGATCAGTACCACATCGATTTCCTCGATTGCACCCAGAGCACCCTCAATCAAAGTCTTCAGATGCTGATACTCGTCGTCCTCATCAAAAGGGTACGACGAACTAAAATGGACATTGACCCAAACTTGCTTGTCCTTCTCGACCACATCTACTATCTTCATGACTCTGAAAGTATAATAAGCTTGCAGATATCTGTCGTTGTTAAGTTGCGGGAACAAAACTGTTTCTAAAAGCTTGATAAGGTCTTCACTCAACGGATTAATTTCTTCTTTGTACTCCACTCGCAGAATTGTAACGTATTCGGGACCGAACGTGACGTTGTCTCTAATGGAGACCACGTTGCTGACTAACGTTTCCGAATCTGCGTATCTGAAGGATTCACACCAGTAGTCTCCAGGACCGTAATGATACGGATCAAATTCGTATTGAAAAAAAGTACTACCATTTACCACGACAGTCAGATTGTCGTAACGACTGATTAAATTTGAAGCGTTTGCATTGGTGAAACAGAAAACTAAAGGCTCGCTACCGTTCCATTTGACAGCATCAGCGGCGTTGATTGATACAGAAATACTAACGTAATCATAAAACAAAACTAAGTTAGGTTCAGTATTCACCAAGTTCTTCTCAAATAAAAAAATCGGTGCTGGTTCTTCCGTCAAAATCCACCCATCAAGAGTTAGAGCCCCATAAAGATGGGTGTCATCGAATACCACACTTGTCGACCAATACGTATAGTCAATTTCCTTCCCCGAGTTGCTCCAGATGTAAGTACCATTCAAAGTTTTTTCCAGAGCCATTGCACAACTCTCGTTGGTCAACAAATGATAAACGTTGTTTTGGTAAAGCTCCAAGAACTCCGCCTTGGGAAATTGCGATTCCGTTGTCGAATTTCCCAAACAAAAGCATTTAGAATTCGCTGTGAGTCTGCTTTGGTGACAGACGTAATCAAAACCGCACGAGTGATTCGTCAACTGATCCAACTTCTTGTAAGCACAAACACCTACATGTTCCTCCTCGCACGAAACCGCAACTATGTAAGAGTTGTTGTGGTACAAGAGACAATCCTTGTCTTTAATCTCCCCTTCGTAGTAAAATTTGTCAGTTACGTAACTTTTGTAAAGTAAACTCTGCTCAATCCACTGTAAAAATCCTAGACCATTACTCGAATCGCGCCTCACGGGCATCCACACCGGGCCGATGTTGTTTGCTGTGATGACATCTTTGTAAGAAGCAAACGGTATCACGTCTCTGGAAGGACACTTCGGTGGAAATTTTGCTTTTGGAATGAGGGTGTAGCAGAAATTTTCACTTTCATTAAAACCTTCCGGACACTGCGGAAGAGTTGTTGGTTGGATGTAGGAACAATCCGGTTCTGCACCCCAACTACCCTCCAAGCACTTCCTGTACGACAATTCGTTCGCCTCGTTGACACACGGGGGTTGCGATGTTGTCGCGCTGTTTGTGTCAGGCCACAGCACTCCATAGAGGGTGCTGTTGACTGAGTGGCAAATCTACAAAACGAGTGTTCTAGAAGTGAAAACATTGATTTTAGGACTTACTGCGTCTTCAGATGATGTCCTTTTGACCAAGAGCATTAGAAATATTAACAAACGCATTGGATTTATCATGTCTGCGAGTTATGCAGATCAAAGCAACTGGATCAAAAAAACTGTTGGAAATGTAGCAAACCATTGATTTTGCGGTTTCTTTAATGATAAGCGTTAATCGTGTCTGATTAACCTTGTCCACGAACAAATAAATGTACTCGACTAAAAGCAATCTGTAGAATGTTCTAGATAGTGTTAATTCTAACTATTTCAAGTGTTTTGTTGGAACAAAGCACCAAATCCATTAAAAACGTCAAATGTCATTAAAATGCTATTCTTTCATTAATTATACACTTTCACAGCTGGGATTTTGGTGTCTTTGCAAAGACAACAAGAATAGAAAAAAATAGAAAACCTTATTAAGTTGCTGAAGTGCAAAATAACTACACAAAAACTATACTGTATATCCAGTTCGGACAGTTATTCTAATTCATGGCGAACGAACACAGTACTAAAACCCCATAGAAGGACGAAATAAATTAACAGGATAAGATTATCTATCACGTTTGATTGGAATAGCATTAGCATTATCAAAAAATAAACGAAAGAAAAAGATTACCGCAGGAGAGGTTGACAGGAAACGAATTATCAAAGAGAATTAATTAATTAAAAGTCAAATAAATATTTTTCAATTAATTTAATTAATTACATGAACAAAGTTTTAGTAAAATATTTATTTCAATACTTGACTAAACAGATACTATGATATACACTGACTATCATAATTTAAACATATACTTCTGGACTTGTGATCTTAAAACATATTCGAATCTAGATTAACACTAAAATCAGAAATTTTTGGTGTAATATTTTAATTTTATGAATTGCGCGTAGAAATTTCTCGTGTTTTTATTGAATAGAACAAAGAAGAGAAACATCACAAACCCTTGCAAAGTTGCTAGAGTGCAAAATAAATATTCGAAAACCACGCCAAAATCCAGTTCGGCAAGAAACCCAAAGATCCAAGTCATACCCAACATGAAGAAAAGAAAGAAGGCGAGTATCCAATGGTAGATCGTATCATCCGTGCCAAAATGGGTGCATTCGATTTTCTTCTGCGTCACGTTGTTCACGATGTAAGCAAAAATAAAGCCGTTGATCATTAGAGCCATGCAAATGGGAAGCCACACTCCCAGATAGAGACCGTATCCTGAAGGATAACACAGACCGACTTTACCACTCACATAACTGTCAGCGTGGAAGACGAAAACGCCCAAAACCGGAATCAGAGGACAACCCCAAGCGAACAGACACGACTTAAGCTGGAGATACTCGGAGTGCCCTCCGAAAACCACGACGAACCGCTTGAATTGCAAAATCGCAATCACCAACATCCAGCAGAACTGCGATATGATGGAGTAGTGAAGAAGCATTCCCGTGAAAGTACAACCTACATTATCAGACCGACTGACGGTGCTGGATACGTAGAAGAGAAGAAGCTGGAGCATGCTAGACAAGACGAAATGAAGGAGGAGTTGATTGCCCACTTTGTTCCTCCACTTTTGGAAGAGGATGGCAGTGATGACGATGACGCACATACCCAAGAAAGAAATCGTGCAATTGATCGCCGTGATCCAGTCCAGAACTGCATCGTCGTATTTGTCGTCGTCGAGTAGAAGCAGACCAAAATGCGTAGTGTGCCAGTATTTGCAAAGAACTAAAGGTGTGAGGTCTAGACTGTCGCTGTCGTCTTTCCATAATCCTGGAGTAGATTCGTCGTAGTTCCAATAGGCACACTCACCGTGACTGTCCTTTTTAGCGACTTTATGATATACGGAAACAGGTCCTTCGTAATCAGCAGTTACGGGAAGAACGACGCCAAAAATTTTGCTGATCGATTCCGCTCTGGATTTGTTCTCGTTGAACAGAACGTCGTTGTAGTACACGGTTAAAACGACTTTACCACTTTCTTCTGTTTGATTTTTCAGTTTGGAACTTAGAAGCACCGCACTGTCAAGATTATCGTACTCCAGTAGATCAAAAATGTTGGCGTCCCCCTCCAAAATCTCTGGCCGGAACGAATGATCGTCGTTCAAAAGTGCAAAACCAGTGAAATTGGTTTCGTCCAAGTCATAGATCAACAACATGCAGTTTTCTGCGCTGAACCAAACATTCGACTGATTGTTGTTCTGCATAATAACGTCGACGTACCGGAGGATTAGATCCGTGGCGGCGTATTCCTTCTGACTTTGTGAAAGAACATCTGATTTAACTTTGTGCATGTTGCTAATTATTCTAGCCAAAATGTCCAAATCGATATCAACACTCGGACTCACTTGTTCCAAGATTTGGCCAACAAGAAAAACATCGATGCTAGTAAACTCGCGGTATCTTTGAGACAGTATCAAAAGTTTTGACATTTTCTCCGACACTGTGGAATTAGATTGAAAAATAATCGTCAGCAGCTCCGTCACGTCGTCGATGTCGGTCAGAGCGATGGCGAAATAACCACGACGGTTGTATTTGCAAATTGAGAAATTCGATATGATCTGGAATTCGCCGTCGCTCTCCCACGAACCCCGTTTCAACTCAATGTCGTAGTTCCAATACATGCAAGTTTGCATTTTGTATGCATCGCTGTTGATTCGATGAAGAATCCAGACTGGACCGTCGTAGGACACCAAGACCGGTATTCTTACACCAAAAATTTTAGTAACGTTTTTGGAAGTGTTTAAAGCTTCAGTAAAGAAGCCATCGTCTAAAAATAAACTAAAAACAATTAGTTCTACTTCTGGTGTTCTTATTGGTTGTGGCATCAATTCATCTGAATTTATCCAAACGGCACTTTCTAGGTTTTCGTAATTCATTATCTGCTGCGGACTATTGTAACCGATTAGTTTTGTTGTAATTTGTTCCTCTCCAACACTTTGCACAATGATTCCATTTGATGCAGAAGGTTGCACATAAACGTAAGGTTTTACTCTAAAGAATACACAGTGATCATTTATAAGTTCAAATTCATCATAACCAAAACCATAACATATCAAATCATCACTCATCGTCTCCAATAAAGCATCTGTCGCTCGCATTTTTAACTGTGACTCTCTTAACACACTCTTTTTTACTTTCAAAAAATTGTCAATAATTTCTGCAAAATCGCTCAAGTCTGTGTCGCCGAAAGTTACACCCATCAAAGAAATATCGAAGACATTAAGCGTTGTGGCGTGGAAAATTATAATTCCCATCAAATAAATATCGAAGGCATTAAACAGTTTATAATTTCTAGAAAGTTGAACAATATCACTTATTGAGACTTGCCAGTTGTCTAAAAAACTCAGAATTTGATCTGTCACTGTTGAAAATGTTGGAACTGTGCAATCTTCATCCGTTGACCATCGAGCTCCGTCGATAAAATTATCAATACACAATCTTTGTAGATTAGTACCGTCCGATTTAAAACAATAATCCTTAGAAGGCAACGCACCCCTTCCCGGTAGTGTTGTTGGCCACGTTACATTACTCCATGTCTCCGTCAAACAGTAATCGGCAATTAAGAAATTAGTCACATTGGCTTGATCAAAATTCAAAGAGTCGACCGACTTTTGCATAATGATGTACTCATCCTCCACAGATACATTTATCTTAGTCCTGGGACTAAAGCGCAAATTTACAACGACTTGACGAGATACTTCATCTACATCTATTATCTTCATGATTCTATACACGTAGTAAGTTTTCAAATGTTCAATCTCGTCAAGTTTAGGAAACACATATTCTTCGATCAATTCCATAATGGCAGAACTTAAAGGATTTATCCCTTCAAGATATTTCACTTGAAGGATTGCAATATATTCAGCACTTTCGTACATCACATGTTTAAAAGAAACTACATTACTCCTAATTACTCCGGAATCGACGATTCCGAAAGCTTCGCACCAATAGTCACCACTCACATTTGCGTAAGGAGTAAATGTATACACATTTTTGTCAGTTGTCGTATTAGTACTGGTAATGTCATATCGGAAAAGAAGACTAGACGGATAAGCATTGGTAAAACAGTTAACCAAAACATCAGAATTATACCACTTCAGCCCACGAGATTGCACGACCGTTAACGTTAACTCATTTTGATTTCCACTCAACTCTAAGCTGGAAAAATACTCTTCTGCCTCCTTTTGACACAACACATCCCATGATGTGTCTGGCATTAAAACCCAACCACTAGAAGTTAAACTCCCATACCAGTTAGTGTCGTCGTAAACCACGTTCCTAGACCAGAAAGTGTAGTTAATCTCTTTTCCAGAATTGCTCCAAACGTAGCTACCACGTTGGGTTTTCTTTAGACCGATGGCACAAGTCAGGTTTATTAGTCTACTGTAAACATTGTTCTGATAGGGTTCAAAAAACTCTGCTTGTAGACAAGTTTCATCATAATAATTTCCCACATAAAAACACGCGGATTTTGGAGCGAAAACGCTTTGGAAGGAGTCTGTAGCACCGCATAACTTATTGCTCCACAAATTCGATTTATCATAAGCACAAACGATTGAGTGTTTCTCATCGCAGGAAACCGCAACCATGTAGGAGTTGTTGTAGTATAAGAGACAATCTTTGCCTTTAATTTCGCCCTCGTAGAAAATGGTACCGTTAAAATCAGTTTTGTAGAGCGTACTCTGTTCAATCCATTGCAAGAATTCCAAACCATCAGTGACGTTTCGTCGAACGGGCATCCAAACAGGAGCAATTTTCTTGTCAATAATGATGTTTTTGTACAAAGGAAATGACATCAAGTTGTTAAATGGACAGTCTGGTGGAAAACTTGATTTTGGACTAAGCGTGTAGCACATACTACCGTTATCAATCAAACCCTCAGGACATTCGGGTAGTTTCTCTGGTTGCACGGAAGAACAAACAGGTTCGGGACCCCACTGACCATCAGAGCATGTCCTATACGCCAGTTCTTTCGCCTGGTTGACGCACAAAGGTTTCGACAAAGTCGCATTGATCGTTGCTGGCCACTCGACTCCGTACAAGGTGCTGCTGGTAGAATTACAAGACTACAAAGATTGATGTTTTTTCAAAAACGTCAAAAATCACTTACTGCGTCTTCAGACGATACACTTTCCATAACGAAAAATGCAGAACAAAATAAAAACCACACGAAATGCTTCATGACGCACTTTTTAGTGGTATGTTTGCAGTTGTCATATAAGTACATCCACATGAACAGAAACAGTGTTACTGACCATTACGTGGAATTTGTACGTTTTATCGTGGTACGATAAAGGAAATAAGTCTGAATCTACTACGATTAGTTTAAATTAAAAGTTAAATTAGATTAGATTAGACTAAGCTTGACAATTATTCCGCCAGATTTTATTAAAACTACTGAACTAATAACGTTAGTAATATTTATTATTACAACACCTCTTGAGAGCACGTGTATACAAATATAGTGTATTAGTGTTGAATAGAATAAAAAATAAAAACATGACAAAACTTTGCAACGTGGCCATTATGCAGAACACATAAAAGAAGACCTCTCCGAAATCCAATTTTGACAAAAAAACAAAAGTCCAAGTCAATCCCAGCATGAAAAAAAGTAAGATGGCGAGACGCCACTGAAACATCGCTTCGCTGTTGTTGACGCCAGACTTTGTCTTCCTGTGAAATGATGAAGAGAAAAATGACGATGTTAATTTGAACAGAGCCTAAAAGTCAGATAGGAATGCGCCAAAGTTATTCCATTCATAGCTTTTTTTTGATTTAGGTTTACAATAATAAAATTTTACTAAATTTAGGGAATTTAATAATATCTACTCGCTACATCTGCCAAGACCTGTCATTTTTAATGTCATTGAAAATACGCAAACTCCCTAATGCGACATTTATAAAATTCTCAAATTACTTGCTATTAACTTTTATTAACTAATATCTCTATACAGGGTGTTATGAAGTCCACGTAATAAATTTAATCAACAAATGAATTCTTTAAAATAAACATTTTTTACATTATTGATCTTTTTTTAATCGAATATTTTTTTTACATTTTTCTAACCCCTAATTTGACACTTCGCACATGGGATAATCATCAATTGAAACGAAAAAGTAAGTGAAAATATGTTTGTGCGGTAAAAACTTTACAGTTTTTTGAAAAAAGACCGCTGTTCTAATACTAACAGTTTTTACTGTTTTTCATTCGAGTATTTTAATCGATTAATTCTTTTTTCGTGCTTCGTTATCAATGGATGTGTAAACACATGAGCGGGTACGAATTTTAGGGTTGAAATTATATTTAATTTTAACTCTGGAAGAATTTGTGGAATCAATGATAAATAAAAAAAATGTTTATTTTAACGGCCCTATTGGTAGTTAAATTTATTACGTGGACTTCCATATCACCCGGTATAACCTCAATTTTTATATTGACATTTTTCAGTTTTTCACCTTAGGTCGAAAGTGTACAGTGTTGCCAGCTCTATTTTGAATGTAAATTGCGGTGTCGGTGGTTCTTTGATAAAAAAAACAGATTATAGATGGACGAAATAAATTAACAGGATAAGATTATTATCACGTTTGATTAGAATATCATTAGCATCATCAAAAAATAAACGAAAGAAAAAGATTATCACACGAGAGGTTGACAGGAAACGAATGATTAAAGAGAATTAATTAAAAGTCGATGAAATATTTTTAAATCATTTAATTAATTACATAAACAAAGTCTTGGTAAAATATTTATTACAATAATTGGATAAACGTTTGGATACAATGATAGGTACAACAAAGTCTACCCTGATTATCAAAATTTAAACAAATACTTGTGGCCTTATAATATGTATTATATTGGGTGATTCAAAATGATTGTGAATAAGTATGGCAACTATGTACGAAAATTTATGTGGCAACTGTGTGGGTAGGATAGAGTTGACATTTTTTTGACAGTTCATAGTCGCGCTATTTTGAAAATTGTGAACTCAATGTGCAATGGTATAAAACAAATCAAATGCACGCTTATGAAATGTCATACAAATGTCACCCAATATATGGGGATATTTTTTTAACGCTGAACATACTCATAGTCCCTATGTTCAGTTTAAAAAAACATAGATCAATATATTATGAGTATTCTCGTAGCTACACAACCAAAAATTGTAAAAATTATTCCGATTGATGGAATTGATCTATCGGGATACGTGACTGAAAAAACGTCACGCACATGTCTTATGCTCTGATTGGTTGCTTGATTACATAAATGCATTGACCTGTGTTTTTTAAAACTGAACAAAGCGAATAAGTATGGACTATGTTAAGTGTTAAAGAAGTGTCCCGATATGTATATACGATACGATATGATATGTAATAACATATTCGAATCAACATTAACACTAAACTTAGAAATTTTTTGTGTAATATTTTAATTTTATTAACTGCGTGTAGAAATATCTCGTATTCTTATTGAATAGAATAAAGAAGAGAAACATCACAAACCCTTGCAAAGTTGATAGAGTGCAAAACAAATATTCGAAAACCACGCCAAAATCCAGTTCGGCAAGAAACCCAAAGATCCAAGTCATACCCAACATGAAGAAAAGAAAGAAGGCGAGTATCCAATGGTAGATCGTATCATCCGTGCCAAAATGGGTGCATTCGATTCTCTTCTGCGTCACGTTATTCACGATGTAAGCAAAAATAAAACCGTTGATGATCAGAGCGATGCAAATGGGAAGCCACACTGCCAGATATAGACCGTATCCTGAAGGATAACACAGACCGACTTTACCACTCACATAACTGTCAGCGTCGAAGACGAAAACGCCGAAAACCGGAATCAGAGGACAACCCCAAGCGAACAGACACGACTTAAGCTGGAGATACTCGGAGTGTCCTCCGAAAACCACGACGAACCGCTTGAATTGCAAAATCGCAATCACCAACATCCAGCAGAACTGCGATATGATGGAGTAGTGAAGAAGCATTCCCGTGAAAGTACAACCTACATTATCAGACCGACTGACGGTGCTGGATACGTAGAAGAGAAGAAGCTGGAGCATGCTAGACAAGACGAAATGAAGGAGGAGTTGATTGCCCACTTTGTTCCTCCACTTTTGGAAGAGGATGGCAGTGAGGACGATGACGCACATACCCAAGAAAGAAATAGTGCAATTGATCGCCGTGATCCAGTCCAGAACTGCATCGTCGTATTTGTCGTCGTCGAGTAGAAGCAGACCAAAATGCGTAGTGTGCCAGTATTTGCAAAGAACTAAAGGTGTGAGGTCTAGACTGTCGCTGTCGTCTTTCCATAATCCTGGAGTAGATTCGTCGTAGTTCCAATAGGCACACTCACCGTGACTGTCCTTTTTAGCGACTTTATGATATACGGAAACAGGTCCTTCGTAATCAGCAGTTACGGGAAGAACGACGCCAAAAATTTTGCTGATCGATTCCGCTCTGGATTTGTTCTCGTTGAACAGAGCGTCGTTGTAGTACACGGTTAAAACGACTTTAGAACTTTCTTCGGTTTGATTTTTCAGTTTGGAACTTAACAAAACCGCACTGTCAAGATTATCGTACTCCAGTAGATCTAAAATGTTGGCGTCCCCCTCTAAAATCTCTGGCCGAAATGAATGATCGTCGTTCAAAAGTGCAAATCCAGTGAAATTGGTTTCGTCCAAGTCGTAGATCAACAGCATGAAGTTTTCTGCGCTGAACCAAACATTCGACTGATTGTTGTTCTGGATAATAACGTCGACGTACCGGAGGATCAGATCCGTGGCGGCGTATTCTTTCTGACTTTGTGAAAGAACATCTGATTTAACTTTGTGCATGTTGCTAATTATTCTACCCAAAATGTCCAAATCGATATCGACACTCGGACTCACTTGTTCCAAGATTTGGCCAACAAGATAAACATCGATGCTAATAAATTGGCAGTATCTTTGAGACAGTATCAGAAGTTTTGACATTTTCTCAGACACTGTGAAATTAGATTGAAAAATAATCGTCAGCAGCTCCGTCACGTCGTCGATGTCGGTCAGAGCGATGGCGAAATAACCACGACGGTTGTATTTGCAAATTGAGAAATTTGATATGATCTGAAATTCGCCATCGCTCTCCCAGGAACCCCGTTTCAACTCAATGTCGTAGTTCCAATACTCGCAAGTTTGCATTTTGTATCCATCGCTGTTGATTCGATGAAGAATCCAGACTGGACCGTCGTAGGACACCAAGGCCGGTATTCTTACACCAAAAATTTTAGTAACGTTTTTGGAAGTCTTTAAAGCTTCAGTAAAGAAGCCATCGTCTAAAAATAAAGTAAAAAGAATTAGTTCCACTTCCTGTGATGTTATTGGTTGTGGCATCAATTCAACTGAATTTATCCAAACTGCACTTTCTAGGTTTTCGTAATTCATTATTTGTTCCGGACTATTGGGACCGATTAGTTTTGTTGTAATTTGTTCCTTTCCAACACTTTGCACAATGATTCCATTTGATGCAGAGGATTGCACATAAACGTAAGGTTTTACTCGAAAGAACCCAAAGTGATCATTTATAAGTTCAAATTCGTCAGAACCAAAAGTACGACCTATCAAATCATCACTCATTGTCTCCAGTAAAGCATCTGTCGCTCGCATTTTTAACTGTGACTCTCTTAACACATTCTTTTCTACTTTCAACAAATTGTTAATAATTTCTGCAAAATCGCTCAACTCTGTGTCGCCGGAAGTTGCAATTCTCATCAAAGAATTATCGAAGCCGTAAGGACTTACGACACCGGAAATTACAATTGCCATCAAATAAATATCGAAGGCATTAAACAGTTTATAATCTGTAGAAAATTGAGCAATATCACTTATTGAGACATCCCAGTTGTCTAAAAAACTCAGAATTTGATCTGTCACTGTTGAAAATGTTGGAACTGTGCAATCTACATCCGTTGACCATCGAGCTCCGTCGATAAAATCATCGATACACAATCTTTGTAGGTTAGTACCGTCCGACTGAAAACAATAATCGTTCGACGGCAACACACCGCTTCCCGCTTGTGTTGTTGGCCACGTTACATTTCTCCATGTCTCCGTCAAGCAGTAATCAGCAATTAAGAAATTAGTCACATTGGCTTGATCAAAATCCAAAGAGTCGACCGATTTTTGCATAATCATGTACTCATCCTCCACAGATAGATCTATCTTAGTCCTCGGACTAAAACGCAAATTTACTACGACTTGACGAGATACTTCGTCTAGATCTATTATCTTCATGATTCTGTACACGTAGTAAGTTTTCAAATGTTCAATCTTGCCAAGTGTGGGAAACACATATTCTTCGATCAATCCCATAATGGCAGAACTTAAAGGATTTATCCCTTCAAGATATTTCACTTGCAGAATTGCAATATATTCAGCACTTTCCGACATCACATGTTTAAAAGAAACTACATTACTCCTAATTACTTCGGAATCGACGATTCCGAAAGCTTCGCACCAATAGTCGCCACTCACATTTGCGTAAGGAGTAAATGTATACACATTTTTGTCAGTTGTCGCATTAGTACTGGTAATGTCATATCGGAAAAGAAGACTAGTCGGATAAGCATTGGTAAAACAGTTAACCAAAACATCAGAATTATACCACTTCAGCCCACGAGGTTGCACGACCGTTAACGTTAACTCATTTTTATTTCCACGCAACTCCAAACTGGGAAAATACTCTTCTGCCGCTTTCTGACACATCACAGACCATGATAGTTCATGCTTTAAAACCCAACCACTAGAAGTTAAACCCCCATACCAGTGAGTGTCGTCATAAACTACGTCCCTAGACCAGAAAGTGTAGTTAATCTCTTTTGCAGAACTGCTCCAAACGTAACTACCACGTTGGGTTTTATTTAGACCAATGAGAAAACTCGTGCCTCCTAGCCTACTAAAGACATTGTTCTGATATGGTTCAATAAACTCTGCTTTTAGACAAGATTCTAAATAATATCCCTCATAGAAACATGCGGATTTTGGAGAGAAAACGCTTTGGAAGCTGTCTGTAGTACCGCACAACTGATTGCTCCACAAATTCGATTTATCATAAGCACAAACGGCCGAGTGTTTCTCATCGCACGAAACCGCAACCATGTAGGAGTTGTTGTAGTATAAGAGACAATCTTTGCCTTTAATTTCGCCCTCGTAGAAAATGGTACCGTTAAAATCAGTTTTGTAGAGCGTACTCTGTTCAATCCATTGCAAGAATTCCAAACCATCAGTGACGTTTCGTCGAACGGGCATCCAAACAGGAGCAATTTTCTTGTCAATAATGATGTTTTTGTACAAAGGAAATGACATCAAGTTGTTAAATGGACAGTCTGGTGGAAAACTTGATTTTGGACTAAGCGTGTAGCACATACTACCGTTATCAATCAAACCCTCAGGACATTCGGGTAGTTTCTCTGGTTGCACGGAAGAACAAACAGGTTCGGGACCCCACTGACCATCAGAGCATGTCCTATACGCCAGTTCTTTCGCCTGGTTGACGCACAAAGGTTTCGACAAAGTCGCATTGATCGTTGCTGGCCACTCGACTCCGTACAAGGTGCTGCTGGTAGAATTACAAGACTACAAAGATTGATGTTTTTTCAAAAACGTCAAAAATCACTTACTGCGTTTTGAGACCGTACACTTTCCATAATGAAAAAAGCGGAACAAAATAAAAACCACACGAAATGCTTCATGACGCACTTTTTATTAGTTGTCATATACATCCACATAAACAGAAAAAATGTTACTGACCATTAGGTGGAATTTGTACGTTTTATCTTGGTACGATAAAGGGAATAAGTCTGAATCTACCACGATTAGTTAAAATTAAAAGTTAAATTAGATTAGATTAGACTAAGCTTTTTTTTTATTAAAACAACTGAACTAATAACATTAGTAATCTTTATTATTACAACATCTCTTGAGAGCATGTGAATACAAATATCGTGTATTAGTGTTGAATAGATACAATAAAAAATAAAAACATGACAAAACCTTGCAACGTGGCCGTTATGCAGAACACATAAAAGAAGACCTCTCCGAAATCCAATTTTGACAAAAAAACAAAAGTCCAAGTCAATCCCAGCATGAAAAAAAGTAAGATGGCGAGACGCCACTGAAACATCGCTTCGCTGTTGTTGACGCCAGACTTTGTCTTCCTGTGAAATGATGAAGAGAAAAATGACAATGTTAATTTGAACAGAACCTCAAAGTCAGATAGGAATGCGTCAAAGTTATTCCATTCATGGCGAACGGAAACAGTACTAAAACCACATATTAGGGCGTATTCTGTAGGCGATACGTGAATTTTAGCGGACGTTAAATTTTGACGGCACGTTAAAGTGTAGACTCCAGTCGCTTCGTGAAGGGACATTAGGTGGGGATATGCAGCAACGCTATTAACGTGCGGTCTAAATTTAACACCGGCTAAAAATTAACGTATCGCTTACAGAATACATCCTTTTATCTTGTTTTTTTTTTAATCAAAAAACTACGACCTTTTGATTTAGGCTTACAATAATAAAATTTTACTAAATTTAGGGAATTTAATAATATCTACTCGCTACACCTGCCAAGACCTGTCATTTTTAATGTCATTGAAAATACGCAAACTCGCTTATAAAATTTGAACGTGTAATTAAAAATGACTTGCAAAGTGCGACATTTATAAAATTCTCAAATTAGTTGCTATTAACTTTTATTAACTAATATCTCTATACAGGGTGTTATGAAGTCCACGTAATAAATTTAATCAACACATGAATTCTTTAAAATAAACATTTTTTACATAATTGATCTTTTTTTAATCGAATATTTTTTTTACATTTTTCTAACCCCTAATTTGACACTTCGCACATGGGATAATCATCAATTGAAACGAAAAAAGTAAGTGAAAATATTTTTGTGCGGTAAAAACTTTACAGTTTTTTGAAGAAAGAATGCTGTTCTAATACATACTAACAGTTTTTACTGTTTTTCATTCCAGTATTTTAATGAGTGTACGAATTTTAGGGTTGAAATTATATTTAATTTTAACTCTGTTTGGAAGAATTTGTGGAATCAATGATAAATAAAAAAACGTTTATTTTAACAGCCCGATTGGTGGTTATAGTATTTTACAGTAGAAGTTCGTTAGGATAGCCTTTACTGCCGAGCCAGAGGTTTTGTGAGGCTGTGAAGGCCCTAACGGACGTGTATTGTCAAGGCGGTCTCAAGTTACAGGCCAGGACACTGGCTGCGTTGCCACATTCCCTGGTAGGCCATTCCATGACCTACGACGTTCCTAAAATTTTTAAACTAATTCGACATTTAAAATAAATGTTGACAAGTCCTTGGTCAAATTCGTCAAATTGAATTAAAAATGTCATTTAAGTGTTGCGTAGCAAATTGCAACTCAAATTATGCGTCTTCTTCTTCAAATTACGTAGTCGAAGAGTGAAGAATTCGCAAAAGTAGCTAGTTATGTTTGTGCTAAACATTTTAGGGGAACAGATATCAATGGGGACAAAATGATGCGACTTGTGCCAAACGAGGTGCCAATAACTTCTAATTACGAAGAAATTACAATTTGGGAAGAAATAATCAAAATTAGTAACGAAGACACAATCACTGGGGAAAATCTTTTGGCTTTAAAAACGAATATTGAAATGAAACTGGGAAGCAAGTTACAAGAAATGGGGTGGGATTTAGACAATGGGGAGAACAAAATTGTTATATTTAAATTGGAAATGCCCACCTCGCGTTAGTTTATAACCAAGCAGTTTCAATAGCCCGGAACACCACAGAGGATCTGAAATATTATCAGTAACAGTAATGAGCCCCGTTATTTTTCTGTCCCCAAGGTGGTTCTAAATTACTGTATTACAATGCGATAACGCACTTTTGAACTGTCGTAAAATTAGATCACTCATATTTGACAAGTGCAAATACAATGACAGGTTTAGTGGATTTCGAATTTTTTCACTAAATGTTGGTGAAGCAATGTTGTCAGACTGTGGTAGGCCATTCCATAGCACACTGTCTTTGGTCAGTGTCATGGCCTGGTAAATGAAGATCGCCTTGGTATTGTACAATAGTTTTTGTAATATCACTACGATTCGTTCACAATAATCTTTTTGAAATACATTTTTTTCAACGCCATCGAAAAACCGAATGATTAATAAGTGTGCGGAGGAGGTCGTCATGTCAACCGTTGTTTGTGAAAAAAAATTGTCTCAATGTTGTTTGTCAGATCTGTTCAACGCTTAAATTTCCGTTGAAAATAAATGAATGAAATCAATAAAAAGTCGCAATCAAGATATTCCCGATGTACGGAAGTGAGGTCATCGTTATTGCCTGCAAAATCGCGCTTGTGTTAGTGTTAAAATTGTGAAGCATCATCTTCGATCTTGTCTACATTTGCTGCTGTTTGTCATATTCTTTCAACACTTAACTTTCCGTTGAAAATAAACGACTGAAATCAATAAAAAATCGCGATCAAGATATTACCGATGTCCGGATGGCCACAAGTGAGGTCATCGTTATTCCGTGCAAAATCGCGCTTGTGTTGGTGTTAAAATTCTTCGATCTCGTCTACATCTGCTAGTGGCATACGGATTTCGATTAATTCAAGGTGTGTCTCATAACATTAAACATTAATTATTGTACCAATTATAAAAAAGTTGAAAAATAAAGTTTAGATCTACGTAGCTATAATTATTTAGTCATTCATAAGGGCCGCTCCCGCTCATAACAGACAGCCTTAACGGACTGCGGCCGTTATGAGGTTGTTTACATGGTGACAAACAGTCCGGAAAGCCACCTTTAACAACTAGATATTACAATAAATGTATTACGTGAACTTCCATATCACCAGGTATAACCTCAATTTTTATATTGACATTTTTCAGTTTTTCACCTTAGGTCGAAAGTGTACAGTGTTGCCAGCTCTATTTTGAGTGTAAATTGCGGTGTCGGTGGTTCTTTGATAAAAAAAAACAGATTGTAAATAGACGAAATAAATTAACAGAATAAGAGTATTATCACTTTTGATTAAAATATCATTAGCATCATCAAAAAATAAACGAAAGAAAAAGATAATGGCACGAGAGGTTGACAGGAAACGAATAATTAAAGAGAATTAATTAAAAGTCGATGAAATATTTTTTAATTCATTTAATTAATTACATAAACAAAGTCTTGGTAAAATATTTATTACAATAATTGGATAAACGTTTGGATACAATGATACAACAAAGTATACCCTGATTATCAAAATTTAAACAAATACATACTTATGGCCTTATAATATGTAAAGGGTGTTTTTTTTTTTAATTTGGCCTCGAAGTAGGCGTTGAAGAGTCGATTGAGAGCGCACCACTCGTGTAAAAGCGTAAGATTTAAACAGCTGATCCGTGATCCGTAACCTGTATAGTGCGTTCACAATCGACAGTTCAACGCCTACTTCGACGCCAAATTTAAAAAAACACCCGTTATTATATTGGGTGATTCAAAATGATTGTGGATAAGTATGGCAACTATGTACGAAAATTTATGTGGCAACTGTGTGAGTAGGATAGAGTTGACATTTTTTTGACAGTTCATAGTCGCGCTATTTTGAAAATTGTGAAATCAATGTGCAATGGTATAAAACAAATCAAATGCACGCTTATGAAATGTCATACAAATGTCAACTCTACCCGATCCACACACTTGCCACATAAATTTTCGTACATAGTTGCCATACTTATCCACAATCATTTTGAGCCACCCAATATATGGGGATATTTTTTTAACGCTGAACATACTCATAGTCCCTATGTTCAGTTTAAAAAAACATAGATCAATATATTATGAGTATTCTCGTAGCTACGCAACCAAAAATTGTAAAAATTGTTCCGATTGATGGAATTGATCTATCGGGATACGTGACTGAAAAAACGTCACGCACATGTCTTATGCTCTGATTGGTTGCTTGATTACATAAATGCATTGACCTGTGTTTTTTAAAACTGAACAAAGCGAATAAGTATGGACTATGTTAAGTGTTAAAGAAGTGTCCCGATATGTATAAGTAATAACACTAAATTTAGAAATTTTTTGTGTAATATTTTAATTTTATTAACTGCGTGTAGAAATATCTCGTATTCTTATTGAATAGAATAAAGAAGAGAAACATCACAAACCCTTGCAAAGTTGCTAGAGTACAAAAAAAATATTCGAAAACCACGCCAAAATCCAGTTCGGCAAGAAACCCAAAGATCCAAGTCATACCCAACATGAAGAAAAGAAAGAAGGCGAGTATCCAATGGTAGATCGTATCATCCGTGCCAAAATGGGTGCATTCGATTCTCTTCTGCGTCACGTTATTCACGATGTAAGCAAAAATAAAGCCGTTGATCATCAGAGCCATGCAAATAGGAAGCCACACTCCCAGATAGAGACCGTATCCTGAAGGATAACACAGACCGACTTTACCACTCACATAACTGTCAGCGTCAAAGACGAGAACGCCCAAAACCGGAATCAGAGGACAACCCCAAGCGAACAGACACGACTTAAGCTGGAGATACTCAGAGTGTCCTCCGAAAACCACGACGAACCGCTTGAATTGCAAAATCGCAATCACCAACATCCAGCAGAACTGCGATATGATGGAATAGTGAAGAAGCACTCCCGTGAAAGTACAACCTACATTATCAGACTGACTGACGGTGCTGGATACGTAGAAGAGAAGAAGCTGGAACATGCTAGACAAAACGAAATGAAGGAGGAGTTGATTGCCCACTTTGTTCCTCCACTTTTGGAAGAGGATGGCAGTGAGGACGATGACGCACATACCCAAGAAAGAAATAGTGCAATTGATCGCCGTGATCCAGTCCAGAACTGCATCGTCGTATTTGTCGTCGTCGAGTAGAAGCAGACCAAAATGCGTAGTGTGCCAGTATTTGCAAAGAACTAAAGGTGTGAGGTCTAGACTGTCGCTGTCGTCTTTCCATAATCCTGGAGTAGATTCGTCGTAGTTCCAATAGGCACACTCACCGTGACTGTCGTTTTTAGTGACTTTATGATACACGGAAACAGGCCCTTCATAATCAGCAGATACGGGAAGAACGACGCCAAAAATTTTGCTGATCGATTCTTCTCTGGGTTTCTTCTCGTTGAACAGAGCGTCGTTGTAGTACACGGTTAAAACGACTTTAGCACTGTCTTCTGTTTGGTTTTTCAGTTTGGAACTTAACAAAACCGCACTGTCAAGATTATCGTACTCCAGTAGATCTAAAATGTTGGCGTCCCCTTCCAAAATCTCTGGCCGCAACGAATGATTGACGTTCAGAAGTGCAAAACCAGTGAAATTGGTTTCGTCCAAGTCATAGATCAACAACATGCAGTTTTCTGAGCTGAACCAAACATTCGACTGATTGTTGTTCTGCATAATAACGTCGACGTACCGTAGGATTAGATCCGTGGAGGCGTATTCCTTCTGACTTTGTGAAAGAACATCTGATTTAACTTTGTGCATGTTGCTAATTATTCTAACCAAAATGTCCAAATCGATATCGACACTCGGACTCACTTGTTCCAAGATTTGGCCGACAAGATAAACATCGATGCTAGTAAACTCGCGGTATCTTTGAGACAGTATCAGAAGTTTTGACATTTTCTCAGACACTGTGGAATTAGATTGAAAAATAATCGTCAACAGCTCCGTCACGTCGTCGAAGTCGGTCAGAGCGATGGCGAAATAACCACGACGGTTGTATTTGCAAATTGAGAAATTCGATATGATCTGGAATTCGCCATCGCTCTCCCAAGAACCCCGTTTTAACTCAATGTCGTAGTTCCAATACTCGCAAGTTTGCATTTTGTATCCATCGCTGTTGATTCGATGAAGAATCCAGACTGGACCGTCGTAAGACACCAAGGCCGGTATTGATACACCAAAAATTTTAGTAACATTTTTGGATGTGTTTAAAGCTTCAATAAACAAGCCATCGTCTAAAAATAAAGTAAAAACGATTTGTTCTACTTGTTGTGGTCTCGTCACTGGTTGTGGCATCAATTGATCTGAATTTAACCAAACTGCACTTTCAAGGTTTTCGTAATTCATTATTTGTTCCGGACTATTGTAACCGATTAGTTTTGTTGTAATTTTTTCATTTCCAACACTTTGAACAATTATTCCATTTGATGCAGAAGATTGTACATAAACGTAGGGTTTCACTCTAAAGAAAACAAAGCGATCATTTTTAACTTCAAATTCGTTATAACCAAAATGAGAACTTATCAAACCATCATTCATCATCTCCAGTAAAGCATCTGTCGCTCGCATTTTTAACTGTGACTCTCTTAACACATTATTTTCTATTTTCAACAAATTTTCAATAATTTCTGCAAAATAGCTCAACTCTGCATTGCCGGAAGTTACAATACGCCTCAAAGGAATATCTAAGACAAATATGCCTCTGACGCGGAAAGTTACAACACCCATCAAATAAATATCGAAGGCATTAAACAGTTTATAATTTCTAGAAAGATAAACAATATCACTTATTGAGACTTGCAAGCTGTCTAAATAAATCAGAATTTGATCTGTCACTGTTGAAAATGTTGGAACTGTGCAATCTTCATCCGTTGACCATCGAGCTCCGTCGATAAAATCATCGATACACAATCTTTGTAGGTTAGTACCGTCCGACTGAAAACAATAATCGTTCGACGGCAACACACCGCTTCCCGCTTGTGTTGTTGGCCACGTTACATTACTCCATGTCTCCGTCAAACAGTAATCAGCAATTAAGAAATTAGTCACATTGGCTTGATCAAAATCCAAAGAGTCGATCGACTTTCGCATAATGATGTACTCATCCTCCACAGATACATTTATCTTAGTCCTGGGACTAAAACGCAAATTTACTACGACTTGACGAGATACTTCGTCTACATCTATTATCTTCATGATTCTGGACACGTAGTAAGTTTTCAAATGTTCAATCTTGTCAAGTGTGGGAAACACATATTCTTCGATCAATCCCATAATGGCAGAACTTAAAGGATTTATCCCTTCAAGATATTTCACTTGCAGAATTGCAATATATTCAGCACTTTCCGACATCACATGTTTAAAGGAAACTACATTACTCCTAATTACTTCGGAATCGACGATTCCAAAAGCTTCGCACCAATAGTCACCACTTACATATGCGTAAGGAGTAAATGTATACAGATTTTTGTCAGTTGTCGTATTAGTACTGGTAATGTCATATCGGAAAAGAAGACTAGTCGGATAAGCATTGGTAAAACAGTTAACCAAAACATCAGAATTATACCACTTCAGCCCACGAGGTTGCACGACCGTTAACGTTAACTCATTTTTATTTCCACGCAACTCCAAACTGGGAAAATACTCTTCTGCCGCTTTCTGACACAACACAGACCAATATAGATCTTGCTTTAAAACCCAACCACTAGAAGTTAAACCCCCATACCAGTGAGTGTCGTCATAAACTACGTCCCTAGACCAGAAAGTGTAGTTAATCTCTTTTGCAGAACTGCTCCAAACGTAACTACCACGTTGGGTTTTATTTAGACCAATGAGAAAACTCGTGTTTGTTAGCCTACTAAAGACATTGTTCTGATATGGTTCAATAAACTCTGCTTGTGGACAAGAATCTCGATCATAACTCTTATAGAAACATGCGGATTTTGGAGCAAAAACGCTTTGGAAAGAGTTTGTAGTACCGCACAACTGATTGCTCCACAAATTCGATTTATCATAAGCACAAACGGCCGAGTGTTTCTCATCGCACGAAACCGCAACCATGTAGGAGTTGTTGTAGTATAAGAGACAATCTTTGCCTTTAATTTCGTCCTCGTAGAAAATGGTACCGTTAAAATCAGTTTTGTAGAGCGTACTCTGTTCGATCCATTGCAAGAATTCCAAACCATGAGTGACGTTTCGTCGAACGGGCATCCAAACAGGAGCAATTTTCTTGCAAATAATCATGTTTTTGTACAAAGAAAATGACATCAAGTTGTTAAATGGACAGTCTGGTGGAAAACTTGATTTTGGAGTAAGCGTGTAGCACACACTACCGTTATCTATCAAACCCTCAGGACATTCGGGTAGTTTTTCTGGTTGCACGGAAGAACAAACAGGTTCGGGACCCCACTGACCATCAGAGCATGTCCTATACGCCAGTTCTTTCGCTTGGTTGACGCACAAAGGTTTCGACAAAGTCGCATTGGTCGTTGCTGGCCACTCGACTCCGTACAAGGTGCTGCTGGTAGAATTACAAGACTACAAAGACTTATGTTTTTCCAAAAACGTCAAAAATCACTTACTGCGTCTTGAGACGATACACTTTCCATAACGAAAAAAGCAGAACAAAATAAAAACCACACGAAATGCTTCATGACGCACTTTTTATTAGTTGTCATGTACATCCACATAAATAGAAAAAATGCTACTGACCATTAGGTGGAATTTGTACGTTTTATCTTGGGACGATAAAGGGAATGAGTCTGAATCTACCACGATTAGTTTAAATTAAAAGTTAAATTAGATTAGATTAGACTAAGCTTTTTTTTTTATTAAAACAACTAAACTAATAACGTTAGTAATCTTTATTATTACAACATCTCTTGAGAGCATGTGAATACAAATATCGTGTATTAGTGTTGAATACAATAAAAAATAAAAACATGACAAAACCTTGCAAAGTCGCCGTTATGCAGAACACATAAATGAAGACCTCTCCGAAATCCAATTCTGACAAAAAACCAAAAGTCCAAGTCAATCCTAGCATGAAAAAGAGTAAGATGGCGAGCCGCCACTGAAACATCGCTTCGTTGTTGTTGACGCCAGACTCGGTCTTCCTGTGGACCACGCTGTATATGATAAAGAGAAAAATGACAATATTGATGCCAACAACTATGGCAATGGGAAGCCACACTCCCAGATACAGCCCCAAACCTGAAGGATAACAAAGATGAACACTACCGTCGACGTAAGTGTTGTTGTCGAAAACGTAAACACAGGCGACTGGAAGACACGGCAAGATCCAACCGCACAGACAAGCTTTCAACAAGACGCACTTCGGGGGTCCCCCTAGAACCTCCACGAAACGTTTGAACTGCAAAATTGCTATAACGAGCATCCAACAAAACTGCGAAACAATGGAATAGTGAAGAACCACTCCGATTATGACGCAGAGCAGATAGTCATCGGAACGTCTGTTGACTTTGTTGGAACCGTAGAACACGCAAATTTGAAGAATCATCGCGAAAGTGAAGTTGAGGAGGATTTGGTTGCCGGTGTTCATCCGCCACTGCTTGAACAGTATCGCCGTGAAGACAATACAGATTAAACCGAACATGGAAAGGGCACAGTTGATCGTGGTGATCCAGTCTAAAAAATCCGAATCGTACTTGTCCTGGTCGAGCAAAATCAGACCAAAATGAGTGGTGTGCCAAAATTCGCACTGACTCAAAGTCGACAGATTTGTACCGTCGTTGTCGCTCATCCACGAACCCATCACGTCGTTGGTGTTGTTGAACATCCAGTGGACACACTTCCTACTATAGTCTTCTGCGGAGACCTTGTGAATAATCCGAATCGGTTCGGAGTAATTGCCGATGTCGGGAAGAATGATGCCGAAAATTTTGCTGACATACTTGGACTTGTTCACCTCCTCGTTGAACATACCATCATTCAAGAAGATGGTCACGACGGCTTTACCGTCCAACAGTTGTTGTTTCAACCCAGAAGTCAACACGACAGCACTGTCGAGATCATCATACTCGAGTACTTCTTCAATGTCGACGTCACCGGTCAAACTCTCAGTGTGAAACTCTTCGGGATGATCCAACAGAACTAGACCGCTGAAATCGGTCTCGTTCAGGTCAGAAATGAAAATCATAAAGTTCTCAGCGGTGACGTTAACCTGAGAGGTGTAGTTGTGATTGTTGATGATGACGTCGACGTTGTAAAGGATCATGTCGGTGGCACTCTTCTTCTTCTGACTGTCGGAGAGTATAGACCGTTCGATCAAGTGCAAGTTACTGACGATCTTGGCCAAAGACTCCAAGTTGATGTCGTTGTGGTCCCTCACTTTCTCCAGAATTCGCCCGACACGGTACACATCGTCGGAGGTAAATTCGGAATACCTTTCCGAAATATCGGAAAGCTCATCGATGATTTCCGAAGCGCTTTCGTCGGATTCCATCAAAGATTCCAAATCTGAAGTGACACTAGTGCTAGTGGAACCAGTAGCAGACACGAGAGCAAAAGCAGAAGTATCTGCATATAGATAGTAGTCGCAGAGCACGAAAGGAGAATGGATCTCGCTTTGTCCCACATTTTTCCACGACCCTCGACCCGCGGGACTTGTCAAGTTATAATTCCAATGGGCGCAAGCTCCATTCGCATCTTCGTCATCGTCGACACGATGGAGTACTCGAATAGGAACGTCGGGAGTTTGCTCGTGGAGAACATCCGGCAGAACAACTCCGAAAATATTACTGATTCTCTTGTAAATGGTTACAGATTCTGTGAAAAATATGTCGTTGAAGAACAACTTGAAAACGACTTCCTCTCCATCCAACAGTGCACGGAGTTCTGAGCTTAACCAAATGGCGCTTTCTATGTTCTCCATCTCGAGTAGCTGCTCCAAAGTGTAGTCGCCAGTCAGATTAGTCACAACTCCGTTCGTCAGCAAAACTATCCCGCTCAGATGTTCAGGTGTCGAAGACGTGGTGACAAAATTGGTGGAGTTAATTTCTCCGGTTGAAGCTGCTTTGTCTATAACATTCAACACTCTATCCATCGCCCTCATGTTGAATTGTGCGGCCGTCAACTCCTTCTTGTGAACTTTCATAAGACTGTCGACTGTGCTGGCGAAGACTTTCGTGTCGAAATCTTGACAAGAAGTGTAAATCAGCGCCACCAAATAGACATCGAAAGAATTGAAATCGTCGTAACGTTGACAAATATCGTTGAGTTGCTCTTCCCAACCAGCGTTCCTACTCGGATCGTTGATTTTCGAATTCAAATCCAACAACTGCTCTGTCACTGTAGAACTCTGAGGAATGTTGCATTCTTCCACGTCGGACCAACGAGCCCCGTCGATGAAGTTGCCGTCACACGACCGAGTCACTCGAATGCCACTCTCTGAGAAACAAAACTCTTCGGGAGTTGCCTCTTTACCCAACTCTGTTCTGGGCCACGCGAGAGTACCGGACTCCGCGGGGCAATACTCGGCCCTCAAGAACTCCACCATTTCGATGTTCATGTGCTGGAGTTCACCGATGGTGTCTTTCACCATCACCTTCATTCTTTCAAACTCTTCGTCTTCGTCCAGGGAAACATCTCTGTAAGTGAAGTGCACGTTCAGCCAGACAGTATTATGTTCCTCATCCACCTTCAGTATTTTCATGGCGCGAGAGGTGTACTGATACGGTTGTTCCGTCAAGTCCAGTTTGATGAAAAAAATCCTCTGCAAGAACTCGATGATGCTTTGACTTAACGGATTCGTACCGATCACGTATTCCACTTTTAAAACTGTGACGAACTCTGCGGTGAAGAACTTTTTGTTGTTGACGAAGATCACTTGGGTTTTGAGCGGTTGGGAGTCGCGAAATCTGAAAGCTTCGCACCAGTAGTGTGCAGGTCCGTATCTGTGCGGCTCAAATCCGTACTCCTCTTCGGATATTTTGTCTAGAGTGTCGTAGCGGTAGATCAAAGACAACGCTCCGGCATCAGTAAAACAATACATCAGCGGGTTGGATCCTGCACGAATCAGACCTTGAGGATTCGCCACTTCCAGGTGAAAATAATTGCTGTCTTCGTCATACCGAAGGACGAGACTTGGTTCGGGAACGGCTGCTTGTTTCTCGAATATGAAACACAGATAGGGCTCTTTGGTCAAAATCCAACCGCCCCCTGTGGCAGCTCCGTAAACGAGGTCGGTGTCAAAAGTCGCCTCCGGAGCCCAAAACGTGTAGTCGATTGTCCGGCGAGAGTTGCTCCAGACGTAGGTCCCATTGGAAGTCTTCTCGAGCCCGATGGTGCAAGGATCGGACGTCAAAGCTTGATAGATATTGTTTTGGTACAACTGCAAGAACTCCGCCTTGATGTATTGCGACTGGTCTTGGGCTCCACTCCCCAAACAAAAACACTTGCCAGATTCGGGACTCAACTCGCTTTGGCGACACATCCCGGCAGGATCCACACAAAACTCGTTGGCGATCTGGTCCAGTCTTCTGTAGGCGCAAACCCCCACGTGTTCTTCGTCACAAGAGACTGCGTACGTGTGCGTGGTGTTGTAGTAGATGAGACAATCCTTGCCCTTGATTTGCCCCACGACGTAATAAGGTGTAGCGACCTCCACCTTGTACTTATCACTGGCTTCAATCCACAGCAAAAACCCGAGACCGTTGGTCTCGTCGCGTCTCACGGGCATCCAAACTGGCTCAGTTATGGAAACCATGTCTTTGTAAGAATTGAAATTGACCACGTTCGCGAACGGACACTTCGGAGGGTACGTGGATTTTTCCGTGAACATGTAACAGATGTTGCCGGTGTCGATGAACCCGTCAGGACACTGAGGAAGGGTCTCGACTTGCACTTGGTAACATTGGGGCTCGGGGCCCCAAACGCCGTCGTGGCACTCTCTGTACACGAGTTCCATTCCATCGTGCACGCACAGAGGTTTGGATAAAGTCGAGGTGCTCGTGCTGGACCATTCGACGCCGTAAAACATGCTGTTGGTGGGCGCACAAGTCTGTGGAAAACAAACTTGTTTCAGGGACTGCGCTGATTTAAGTTTCGTGATTTTGGCATTGCAAGGTTGGCACCAGAACAAAGACGCACCGTTTCGTTGGTACTTTTAGATTTGGCCAAAATAGAAACAATTTTCTATGATCCCGCCATATTGGGTTGAAGGTCGCTTGGATTAATCAGGAATTACAGGAATTATCGATAGGTATTGATATTATCATACGAGGATTAGTTGCGAAAGCATTTAGTTCTGCAGATGATTACTTGATTATGCATTTTTATGATGTTGTCCAAATGTCAAAGTGACAGACAATTGTGCATAGTAGAAAATCTTGTTTAAAAATATATTAACAACGACAATATAATTCATGCATCACGTGATCATCACATGATCCAATGAAAACGCGTAAAGTCCTTAGTTGCATGGCTATCACAGCGATAATAAAAAACAAAAAAAATATTATCTTGTTTACTTTCGTCGTTGCGATTTTTGATTGAAATAAATTTGTCAGTTTGACAAATAAATGAATAATTTTGTATTTCATTCATTATATTACCTCATCGAATATAACACGTGGTATGATTAATCATCGATGATATTAAATTCGTGAAATTGAAGCAGGACATTTCACTCGTCCTTCGGACTCGTGAAATCTCCAGCTCAATGTCACTCATAATATCATCGATAATAATCATACCACTAGTTATATTATAGTCGATAATATTTTTTTTATCAAGAAAATCGAAAAAGAGATAATAAATAATAAATAATTTTCGGTAGTGAAAAATTTTTTGTGTTAGAGTATCGTATAAATAAACAATTCGTCTGAACTAATTATTCTATTCTCTAAACTGTAACATTTAGAAATTCGTTGTAATACTAAAATTCTGACATGACAATCCAACTTCAACACTTCCGTTTTAAGCGGAAATGACTGTAGTTGAATTGTCTTAAATACAATTAATCTGAGAATTATTTCATAATTGTCTTAACAATCCAAAAATTTGAATACAAAAAAAGAGCTTCAAATAGCAAATTAATAATAAAAATAAAATACAGAATGCAAACTAATTAACGTAGTAATTTTTTCTTTTATCTATTGACAATACTGAATCTAGTAGCAGGTGTACAGCGGTACAATTATGCTTCCCATAATGAATAATCAAAGAGTTTCTTCACTGACATTAACATTACTTGTTAACGAGTTTAGTTGAGATCCAATCCAAACAAATTAGAAAAAAATCATTACGAAATCATCATTTGAAACATCCATCCGAATAAAATAACATCAACAACAAAACAGACATAACCTTATTCTTAATTCTTAATATAAAGTTCAAGCACACTTTACTCATTTAAAGAGTTTATTTAAGTTGCTGTATTCTGAGTTTTAATTAAATCATCACTATTAACCCACACGTTTTCTGTATGGTTTAAATCAGGAAACTGCAAAGATCAACCCACACCTATTGGTATCTATTTCTTCTTTTTCGAGCTTATGTAACAACAATGGACTGAATTCCGTCTGAAAATGAGTAATTTGATCAAGTACGCTACAATGTGCAAGTTTAGAACAAAATATGCCAAATTACAGATTTTGAGAAATCGTTATTTTTTTTGTAAACTCTTGAATCAGAAAGTATCTCAAGCTAGCCATTCAACAAACATACACATACAAACTAGACCAAGACCAAATTTTATTTTAAGCTCATTAATTTTTATAATGAACTTTTTCTGTTAAGAGAAAAACCAAACAATCATTCTATCAATCAGTTTTTAATAAAAAAAATTTTTAGGTATTGAAAAATTAATGGAGTTCTAAATATGTTGGATTCTCTCATGGGATGTGACCTTGGAAATATCTGCGCGAAGGCGTAGCGATAAACCAGTGAAAAATCTGTAATTGAAAACTGAAAACTTCGACCACTTTACATGCAAATAGACGAGAGAGAGACGACACTAACGTAACAAATGACGATGTTTTCCGGTCGGTTTGTAGCGCCTACTTGAGACCGATATTCGTCGTTTGCGCAGACATGACTCACAGCCCATGAGAAAATCCAATAGGTACTTCTACATACAGTCCCAATTAAAATTTATTTTAAAAAAGATTTCTTTCTTTTCACTATTCTACGAGAAAAGAGAAAAACGAAATAATTACTCTATCATACCTATTTTTTAACAAAGAATTATTTTTAAAAATTTTCTAGGTGATGACAAAATTACCGAAATTGGAAAGTCTCAAGTAAAATTTAAAAAAGGATTTTTTTGCTTTCCATTATTTTTCTATTAGGAGAAAGCAAATCAATCACTCTATTAATCACATTTTTAAACAAAACCATTATTTGCATTCATAGTTATTTGTATCACCAGAAACAGCACGTTTGCGAGTGAGTAAGATTTGCGGGCCGAGGCGATAGCCGAGGCTTGCAATGCGACTACTCGCAAAACCGTTTCTGTACGTATGATACACACATTTTTTGTGCGGATTTTTATTAAATAAAAGTTAAAGCACTTGTTTTAATACTTGGTATTAGGGACTTTTCTGTTGGCAACACTTAAACATTTAAATTTTAAAATCAACATGGCTCTTAAGAACTTAATGATGTCAGTAATACTACTGTGACTGTCAACAAAATAACACTGCATTTAAATGTTAATATATTCCTACACTCTCACACTGTCGATAAAAACTTGCTGCAGGTCATTGTGTTGCATTACTCGTATCGCAAAATCTTGACTTAGAAGGTGTGGCCGTTGCAATTACATCACGTCGCAACACATTTCTCGGACAAACCCGCTTTGTTGAGAAACTATCCTCTGGACAGTTTCCAGTGCCAACCACACAATTCCAAAATTACTCGTTCCAAAATACTTACAGCATCGTCTTGCACTAGATTCTCTTTGATCAGAAATGTGCAAAAGAACAGCAGTCGGATCAGGTTTGTTTTGCCCATGTCAAGCATTCACACAAAGCTACTAATTGGAATCTAACAATGATTTGAAGAGTTGTCCCGCTAATCACCCTATCACAGATTAGCTCTGTCAACATAATAAAGGCACCTTCATACATGACTTGGTGCGTGACGGCACAACTACAGTGGTGCTATTAAAACGCGGAATTTTTCATGATTAGTGCGACCATCTGTTTTAACTTTGTCTCAGGTGCATCGACATTATTGGCCTATTTAGATATCCTCCTGTTGTCCGGAGCAAAAGTTATCTTTATTGTTCGATTCGCGCTTGTTAGTGAGAGATAACGGTTCCGGCGGATTGACGCGCAAGATGCAAAACGCTTTCGCCGAAAAACTCTCATAGCCCGTGTTGCACAATCGGTCCCAGCGACAAGGATCAGGTGCATCTCCCAAGCGACGTTATACTTAAACAAACATCACGACACGCCGGCTTTCACTCGTCCTTGGTCATCATCACTTTCTCTTGCGGACAATCACATTCATAAACACACTTTGAGAAACGACGTCACCAAACCATGACAGCAATTATTACTCGGGTGAACCTTCTGTCATTCATCGGAGACAATTCCAATGTTCGTTTGTCCGTCCGGGACTTTCTTTTTGAAAGGTTGCGCCCAAATATGCGTACCGGCGGCGGTGCATACTGATGCCGCAACTTGGGGACCAAACGTGAGCAAATGTGATTCTTTCGGGAGCAGAAAGTGTGAAACTTACGTAAACGTACATAATCTGGTGTGTTATCGCATCGCAATTAAATATTACTCCGAGGAGAGGATTAGGCGAATTTTAACGGGGAGATAGAGGCGGTGCGCTGGAGGCGGCAGCGATGACCATCTCACACAATGGGTTGGCTAAGCCTCAGGTGACCGATCTGCGATAATCTAAATGCTAATGCACTCCAATCTAGATCACATCTCCTACATTAGCGTGTTTGTAACTAAGTAGGTATTTTAAAAATGTTGAAATCTTCCGCTTTTGATAAAGTGATTTACATTTCGTACCGGCAGGTTCTTCCCGAGTTAAACTATTCGAGTACACAAATTTCGGCTTAAAAACGTCTACCGGAATCCGCTAAAGCGCATTCGCGAGTTGAAATTATGCAATTAACGGGTGCGCTCAAATTTGAGGTTAGGAAAGCGGTAACGGGAATTTGTGCAAAACAAATCAAACTGACTCACCTACATGTCGAATCGCAGGATTTGAGAAAAACTAGTGCACTCACGTCACTAGCACTGGTCTAATTAATAAAGGCCACAACAATCAAATTTGAATGTCAACAAATATAATAATTAAAAATGGTGCCAACCGAAGTGTCGCTAAAACTAAAAACAAAGCCGTGCTGACCAGCTTGCAACATAAACAATGTTTTATTTAATTTTGGAAAAGATATATTTTGGTGTTTGTTAATACAGAAAAACTTTGGAAAAAATTTAGTACATTATTTTGTTTATATTTTAGCACACATGGGTTAGAAAATAAAAGTGTATGGCAAAAATGTTTACACATATAATAGGTATTTTATGCTTAATAGGTTTGTGCTAAATGGATAGATAGACAAACAACAAATATCTCTTAAATGATGATATAAAATACAATTTAATATATTTAGGAAGACAAAATTTTCAGTTTTTACACAAAATTCTTTATTATACCAGTGATACCAACCATCGTCTTCATTAGCTGCAAAGATGCCGATTTAACAAGATAAAACTAAAAACAATATTTTTAAATTAAAAAAGATATGAGAAACACCAGTTTGGTAAATACAGGGTGAGCAACAATAACTGTTACAGTTGGCAAAAAAAAATTTTACATAAAATGTTCAAGACTGTGAATTGTACCTATTCCGGTTTGTTTTATTGACATTATTGACAGCTGGTATACATTTCAAATTTAAACGTTTTGGTTTTTGTAATCTTTTGTTAATAAAATGGTTTTCTCGTTGGAACATGACATAAAAGTCACCAAAAATCACCAGAATTTATTGCCAACTCAATCAGTACTTGTTGCTCACACGGTATATTGTAAAATTTTTATATTGAGCAAATTTAGACTGTAGAAGTTGGCAAGACTTTTAAAATGTTTGTTGTATTTTGTGTTTACTTCCTATATTGGTGTTAAAATACTAATTTTCATGCATGAGAAGATGTGAATTTGCAATATTTGAAGTAGTTTTAACGTAAATGGTAAGTACCGGGTGAGTGAAATTGTTTATGTTCGGTTGGCAACACATTCACGATTTTATGTTGATACACTTGATTCAAATATGACAGTTCCAAAGTCAAAATAAATCAGATTGTCGTTATTTATTTCTAGAATCTTAACCTAGAAAGCGAATCAACAGACAACTCTTTGACAAATGACTAGGCGTACCAATTATTCGGGAGTGCCAACCCACTAAATTTGTCTCAATCATTAAAAGTCACCCAGTATTTGCTTTTGCAACACTGCAACCGTAAATGTTTTGTTGATTTATGTGACACATATCTGACGTAACATTAACAGCGACAAAATGATTGTAAAAAGAACTGTAAAAAGAAATACAGAACAATTATCTAAAAATTAATCAAAGGAAATGCTGGAAGTGCGCCCCATTTTGCTCTATGTAAACATAAATTAACTCTTTCTTTTAGGCTCTCGAACAGAATGTTTAATTTAGTTTGAAATGTCAAATGTCACTTGCGAATGATGCGGCGCATGATGTTAAGCCGCAACTTCCGGAAGTTACTCCAGTTGTACCATTTGCAAATAAAATTCAATATTACCAATTTAAACACTCCTTCGTGATGACCTTGTATTTCTTGAATTTTAAATGTAATCTGCCTTAACCTCAATCTTTTGTACTTTTTTAATGAGTTTGAATGCAGAGATGACATTAAAATTGATAAACGGCGACAAATTGTAACCAATTGTAAATCCGTAGCGTCAACAAATGTGTGAGCAGTGAAAATGACCTCTGGGAGTCAATAAGCAGCAGAAATGGAAAATCTGTGCACAGTGCCCCCAGATATCCATAATTTGACGGTGGCGCAAGGTTATGATAAAATATGGTCGTCGTATTATAATTAATACGTTTGGAAAAGTTCAGACTTTTACTTCTTGGTGGAAAATTTCGCAAAATAAAAGAAAACGGCGACCCTTAAGAAACGTCAAAGAAAGTAAAATTTAGACAGGTATTAATTTGTTCTTTACGGCACCCACAAGCGTTTACGTATCAAGAGAAAGCCCAAATCGTCGTAAATCTCGTATTTGCTTTAATTATTATAAAACGAAGAGCCCGCCATAAAACATAATCGACCATTAGCACCAGAGTGTCTTGGGAAAAAGACGTCCATCCAATCCATTTATGCATCACTTCCGGCAAACGCCATGTACAATTATTACCGATCAACAATAGCATCTGTCGATACTTTCACTACTGGTAGTCCCATTCTCGGTCATGATTTGATAACAAACGTTCCACGGCGGTCTCTTCCCGGCCGTTCTAGTTCTACATTTCAAAAGACTCTTCCTTGCCCCCCGAAATTAATTAATAAAAGCCAGTCACGTGCTGAGTTGCACAAGTCCTCAAACGGCAATAAAAACAAAACTGAAGCGGCGAAAAAAACCGCTAAATTATCATTTCCTCAATTATTGATTAGAAGCGGCGTCGAGCGTCCTCGAAACCTTCAAACCAGATACAATTACATAAATTCAAAGAGTCTTGTTTGGACTTGCACAACTCGTAAAGGTTAAATTAGCAATCTGTGCGCTCCAGATGCTTCCAATAAACCATCAACTTTCACACTTGCGGCGATCCGCGCAAACATTTGGAATTGTTTCGTTTTTTCCGGCGAGCTGCACAAGTTAAATCCAGGCTAATTAATAACTAATTCTAATCAGGCGTGTAATTTCGACGTTGAGGAGTGAATGTTGGTCATTGCGATGCAAAATGCTCACCTTCTAATTGAACATCTCATGCACAATCCTTATGCAATTTTGCGTCGATTTTTATTAGTGCCGTTGTGCAACCGCTTCTCGTAGCTAATCCCGATGTCAGTAAACTTTACGCTAGATTAAGTTTCTTGTGTCTTACAAGAGGCAGTAAAATCCCGGTCGCTCGCAATATCACGTCGAAGACGGGATAATGAGAATCTTCACAAAAATTAGTTCCCATCGCGGCCTGCAACAGCGTTGGGCAACCCAAAACAAATAAAACTTTCATTGCAAATAATTCTGTAATGGCTCCTTTGTTGTACAAAGTATTGTGTTGGCATCTTCAGCGATTGTCGGTCGCGGGGTTGGGACAAGGACAGCTGGGTCTCTCCAGGACGCGCCTGAAAGGATGCTTGAACGCCTGGTCCTCCAATCTGTTGTTGATGATGTGGAGGACGTGCTGCCGGCGGCGCTCCTCCTCGGCGAGGCCCTCGGCAAGTTCTCGCTGCAGTTGCTCCTTTTCCAATCTCTACCAATAGAAAGAAATTGCATTTGGCATGTTGGCAGGCGTGTCGCAAGGAACACATTTAATTAGCAAGTGTGAAATATGAGCCTTACGAAAAGACAAAATTAGAAATCTAGACGTTTTGCCATCGGCTTCTCATAATTAAAATACAAATTCACAAGCTCTCAGAGTAAGTAAATATTGATCACGCCGTCTAATTGCACAAATCGTTATGTAAGTACCGTTCTTAACATTTTTTAAATTTTGTTCAAGAAAAAAAATGTGTCCCATATGTCTCCTCCACCGGACCACTACTATTCCAACAAAACTGGAATATAATAAACAAAAATTCGACTCTCTGAATAGGGCTTTTGAATGATTTATCTTAAAATATTTTATAGCTGCCCATATTTCTAGATACGAAGAAGAAATTGAAACAACCAAGCAATATTTTTTTCCAACAACCAAAGTAAAAACGCTTGGTGTGAATTGTCAAACTTAAGGTCGCTTAAAACTTATGACTGAACTGTACGTTAGTGAGATCTGTCATAAATTCCAATAACCTTATTGGCGCGCCTAGTTACTTTTGCTCGTAGTGCCAACCTAACAACAAGTCCCCAAGCTCTACACCTCCACTCACCCTCTTCTCATTGTTGTACTCTATCTGCTGTCTCAAATCCTCCCTGTACTGCCTCACTTCCTCCGCCTGCATCCTGTCGTGCTCAGCCTGCAGCCTCTCATTAGTCTCGCACGCCATCCTGCACAGCTCGTTCTCCGCCTCCTTCAACTTCAGCTGACTCTCCGCCTCCTGCCTCTTGTACTCCAACTGTTGAGCCCGCCCTGCCAACACGTTCTTCTGCAGCTCCTCCCGCGCCCACTTCAACTTGCAGATCGCCTCTTCTTGCTTCTTCTCGACCATCTTCCTGTGCTCGTCGAGCAACTCGTGCAACTGCTTCTCCTCCTTCTTCCTCTCCTCTTCCAACTCCTTCAAATGGTGGCGGTAGATCGCGGTCTCGCGTTTCGCTAGCGACGTGGTGTCTTGCATCTTCTGCCTCTCTCGCTCGATCTCCACTTCGGCCAAGTGACTCAACGCGTTGTTGAGGGCGTCTTCTTCTTTTTTCCTCTGAGCCAAGTATTTCTCTTGGAGTTCGATCTGTGCCCTCAGCTCTTTGGCGATCTGGTCGCGTTTGCGTCGTTTCGAGTCGAGGGCTTCGATTTCTTCGCGGCGAATCTGTTCCTGCAACTTGATCATTTCGATTCGGTCCTCGGCCGCGATTCTTTCTTTTTCTTCTTTCAACAGCTGCTTCCCGCGGATCTGCTTCTCCCAGACCTCCATCGTCTCGTCCATCGCACGATTCTTCTTCAGCATGTCTTGAGTTTCTCTCTCCATCTGTCAGAAAACCTTGCTAGATTAATTCTTCCATCGCAACAACACCAATACCTTAGCCTCCATCTCTTTAACCATCAGATCGTACCACATGCTGTCCAGCTCCTTCTCAGCCTCTCTCTTCATCTCGTTCTCCTTTATCTGCTGCAGCTGAGTATTCTTGCTGTCCATGAGATTCCTCTTCACCAAAACCGGACGCAACTCCTTGCATTCGTCCCTTCAACAAAACAATTACCACCCCCACCACTGCCTCGATTGCATTATTTACATGTATTGCAGCATGCGCCGCTCGTTGACAATCTGCTGTCTTTCTTCTTCTCGCTGCGCCTTCAACATCTGAGCTTTCTTCCTCATATTTTCCATCTTGCTGGCCACGCCTTTCTGGGCCTGGTCTATGGTCTCCAAGATGAACTCTTCTTCTTCCCTACATAACAGTTCTTTCAATTTTTTACGCCGTTTCTCAATTTCCTCATCATATGCTCTGACTTTTTCCTTGAAACGATCTTGGACATGGCGTTTAAACAGTTTCTTCTCGGCGTGTTTGTCGTATGTGGCCTCGACCGCTTCCTTGGTCAGTCGTTTAGCCTCGGTGGCTAAAAAATGGCTCTCGGTATCGACGAGGCGTTGTCGGTAGTGCAGCCATCGCACGTGATAGTCTGTGTTGGAGGGACGACCCATCTGGGCAAATAAAAATGAAACAAGAAGTAGAGCAAGCCTTGAACTTTCGAACTTCTTGGAGAAAATGTGTATTTCGCTTAATACGACACATTTTACTAATAACAGTCGTGATAAAGAATAGATTTTATTTTGCTTACGTGTCCATACACCCCCGGCGAGATGGTTGGTAGTTGTATGTCATACGTCATCGGTTTCGGCCTTGAACGCTTCTCATACTTGGGTTGCGCCAAGCTGCCTCCAAACATCGTCTTTTCGTAATAGATTCGATTGATCAAGAACAACGAAGAGGAATTATTTTCGAGAGCTGAATCGTAAAAGCGTGACAGCTATTAGATCAATAGTCGGCATGGTGACGATCGCCATGGCGAAGGGCGCTAATCACCCTATTGTGTGCGGCCCTCGACAGGGATTACACCTGAGCACCCATTAATCCATGTAAAAATGGGTCGAACTCGACCATGCGCCTGACCATCGACAATATTCCCAGATCGACCGTCCCAACTCCAGTCGATCTCTGACACGCGAACCATGACTACCCCTCCAGAAGCATGGATCTAACATCGACGAAAGTCCTGGTGGCTGTGCTGTTCGGCATCCTTCGCTTCTTCTTCGGGATCCTTCCGGTGAAGCTGTACAAGCTTCTCCTGCACTGGGAGGGCGAAGATGACTCCCATCACTTCATCAACAAGAGGCGCCATCAACAAGTGACTTGCACCCTCGCGCTGTGCCAGTCGTTCGGGGGCGGCGTCCTCTTCGCCACGTGTTTTCTCCACATGATGCCCGAAGTGTACAAATCGGTGGAGCAGCTGAAGGACTACGGCAACCTCACCACAGACTACCCCCTCTCGCAGATGACCATCTCTCTCGGGTTCTTCTTCGTCTACTTCGTCGAGGAGTTCTCGCACTGGTTCGTCACCAAAGTGCCGGACGACTTCTGCGACAAAAAAACCAACGTGGTGACGCCCAGTGCCGAGACTAAAGTGGTACCGAGAAGCGCCTTCATCATCGAAGACAACATCGAGAAAGAGCTACCTCGAAGTGCGTTTATCGTCCAGGACGAGATGTACAAAGAGAAGGACGATTGTGTGTCGCAATCGGACGCCTACAGCGTCACCACCGAGGTGATGAAAGAGAACGAAAAGAACCAAGAGAAGAGTCTCGATCTGGACGAAGAACTGGAGAGAGTCGACGAGATAGAAGAAGCTGCAGAGAAAGAAGCCAAGTCGAAGCAACAGATCGTGAGGTATATCCTCGTGGTGTTGGCGCTGTCGCTTCACGCGTTCTTCGAAGGCCTCGCCATAGGCTTGCAACAATCGGTTGCCAACATTTGGTACCTCTTCGTCGCGGTATCCATACACTCTGCCACCATACTCTTCTACATCAGTCTGGAACTGATCCTGGCGAAGACGCAAATAACCAGAATCATCATTCACGTGTCAGTACTCTCGTTGACCAGTCCAGTGGGTGTTCTGTTAGGTCTTTTGATAATACAACACGCGAATATGAACACTCAAGCCAAGTCTACTGCCGTGGTACTACTCGAGGGGTTGTCTGCCGGGACCATCCTCTACATTACGTTCTTTGAGGTGCTCAATCGGGAAAAAGAGCGCCGGGCCTACACCTTCCGACGTGCCGTTTGCATTTTGGGAGGATTTGGATTGATGGCTGTGTTGCAATGTGCAGAAATGTACATAGAGTAATTCTAATAAAATTTACTTTTCTAACAAACGATTTATTATTTACGAGGAGACATTATTCATGTGGGAACTATAATACTTAGTGTATTGATTGGAGAACCTGGTGTGCAATTTTGGTACTTGACACAATAATCTCTGTCATGGCAAATCGGCGAAGGAAAAAATCGATTGTACTATTTGGGGACCTCCATTATTTAATCAAAAGGGATATTTACATGTTTATAAATAGGCAAGAACTAATTTTTAATGACCACACAGAGACCAGAGGACCACAGGGTTTAGACCATGGAGGTGGATTAATAAAAAATGCAAGACATGTTTTTTTTAACTTCTCGGAAAATCTCTTCTAGCCCGGAATAGATAACGAGGCGATTAGATTTTTTTCGTCTGAAGACACTGGACCCTGTTGAGAGCCTCCCATTAGCCTGATTTCGTCCAATTGGTGGTACCGGCGGCTTACGCAACCGAATAAAAGCAGTTCAATTATGAATCAATCAATTAACCCACAAACCATAATTGCGTGAATATTTTATGACGCCCAGTCGATAAGCGTTTATCATCGTTTCGAAGAGATAACGAGAGCATCGCGGTCGGGTCGCCCCGGCCGTCAGATGGCGCCAAGTGGGTCTTGGTCGCGATCAATAACACATAACAAGAGCAAAATGCAGAAAACCCCGTCGATGGTGAGTTCGCATCGGTTAGAAACCGCGTTTGACACGTGCCAAATTCCAGAGGCATTGCCTGTTGCTCCTGGTGCCGTTCCTGCTGGTCGACGACGGGTCGGCGCGCCTCCTCAGCAGGAGGAGCATCTCGGACAGATCCGTCAGCGGATATTTAACAGAGGTACGGTCGAGTCAGGTTGTGGCGAGTTGCAAAGTCGTTTTTTAGAGGACTTGTTGGTGGAACGAGGTGTGCAAGGAGGAGTTCCAGAGCCTGTTCCGGTGCAAGTGCCCGGAGTGGTCGTTTTGCAGGGCCCCCGGACGGTACTACAACGCGTTCTGCTCGATGACAGCGACGGGGTACATCTGGATGCAGCCGGGGATCAGGGACGGATAGCAGTTGAGAAGTCGTCGGGCCAAGCACAAGCCCGGCGACCGATTCAAAACGCCCAAGCTGCCAGCTCTGGCTTGACGATGCTGACCAACTCACGCTTGCAAGCTTCACCGCTGGGGACGTCGTTGTTTTACCATTTTCTTCGATAAATACTTTGTGTGGATTGAGTGCACGTCGACAACATAATTACAATAAACAACACCTGAGTGATGATGTCACATACGCCATTGTTGTTTGGTTGTTTTGAATAAAACTTCAGCTGCAGCGTTTTTCAATTGGACTTTCTAGGCGAAAAATTAATCCTTCGGGCGTTTTCTCTTCGATTTATCGGAGCTTTCGTTGCACACGAACGCGTGCGTTAATCCTTTATCAAGTTGCGACGGTTTAATGGCAATTTCGCGGCACAATAAATCGAATCTGCGGTCGAGTCTTCACAATCAAAATTGATTGTGGGGTTACGTGGAACGGCACAACTTGTTATATTTTCGTTTGATATTTATGTGATGACAGGTTCATCCGCAAACAAGTACAATCTTTATTTGGACGCGTTAGTGCGACTCTGTACCAAGGTAGGACTGGCCAAGTGGTACAAAAATAGCGGAATCGTGTTTATTCATGAACAAATTGGGAAGATCGACAAAAATTCCAATACATTTCGGCGAAGGTTACGAAAAGTCGCATAAATTTGTTATGTAAAGTTTGCGGTGATGAAGAAGTGGAGAAAGTGGAACCGAGCCGCAGCACAGTAACAAAACTGGCTACCAGAGGATTCACCAATCGTGCATCCTTTGTTCTATTGGTCAAATGCGGATTAAATTCTTTTTTTTTCAATCAGTAAAGATGTAAATTGATTCGCTTCGTGACCTTCGTAAAGGTGAATGAAACTTTCGTTGGAAATAATTCTGCAATCGCTCCTTTGTTGCACAAAGTATTGTGCCTGGTTCGGAGTTGGTCACGTGGAGGACGTCCTCGGCGAATTGCTCCTTTTCGAGTCTCAGGCAAAAAGAATTTGACATGATTTTGCAAAATTGCACTTGGAAATGTTGGTAGCCGTGTGGCAAGTGATAAATTTAATTAACAAGTGTGAAACATGATCTTTATGAAAATAAGGAAATTGCAGATTTTGCTTTCGATTTCGCATAATTAAAATACTGATTCACAAACTTTAGTGTAAGTAAATATTGATTGCGTCGTCTAATTGCACAAATCGTTATATAAGTACCGTCTTTAACATTTTTTAAAGTTTCGTTAATGTGAAAAAAAAGTGTGTCCCACATGCTTCCTCTAAGGGACCACTACTTTTACAATAAAATTGTAACAACTGATAAAACAAAATATTGTCTGGAATGATAATTAAAAAAAAATCATTAGAAAGAAATTTCTCCAATAAAATCTTCTACTCTTCTTGTTGTTCTGTTCTATTTGCTTCCCCAAATCCTCCCAATAAAGTCTCACTCCTTGCGCTTACATCCTGTCCTGCTCGGTCTGCAGCCCTTAGTCAATCTGGCATGCCATCCGTTACAGCTCGTTCTTTCTCTCTTGTACTCCATCTTCCTGCCTCTTCTCCATTTTCTTCTTCTCTTCCGACTCCTTGGAGTGGTTGCCATAGATGACAACATCGCATTTTGCTTGAACCGTGGTGTGGTGGTGGTTTCTTCTACCTCTCTGGCTCGATCTTCAACCAAAACGCTGAGATCCTTGGTAAGAGCGCCTTTTTCTATTTCCTTTCATCTTTCTTTTCTTTTTGGTTTCCTCGTTTACAATGTAGAACTTTTTCTTCTCATCGGATCTGTTACTGTACCTTGATCATCTCCATTGGGTCTTCCCCGTCTGTTCTTTCTGCTTGTTCTTTCAACAGTTTTTCGAAGATCTGCTTCAGCCACACAACCTCCATTGTCGCGTATATGGCAAGATTCTTCTTTAACATGGCTCAAATTTCTTTTGCAAACACTCAACAAAGTGGAAACACGTCAAAAATCGTTGATCTTTTAATTTATTAATAAAACTATTGCAGCGTTTTTCACGAGTGATGAGCCCGGCGGAATTGAAAATGCAACCCACAATACATTTACAAAATTAACGTAGCTATTTTAAATATCGTATTGTTTTAAAACAAAATGATGAATCCATGATGGCTTTGTTTCCAATAATTTTATTTGTCACAACTGACATTTACTAAAAAGTTAAGACACGACGGTTAAAACCGTTTTCGAACGATAAGAAAACAGACATGATCCTGATTTATGGAGAATGTAGTAAACATGCTTCTGCCGTTGAGCGTTTATGCAGACAATAAACATTTTCTCAAAAATTCTTCGTTTTTTCACAGTTTCATTTAACCAGGCGAATGACGTTTGTGTCAAAATTTACGAAACTGCACAGCATGTTTTATGTTTTTTAAATCCAAAAACAAATATCCACGTTAATAATGGTAATGTGGGTTGTATTTTCAATTCCGTCGGATATGCTTTGAAGTTTTAACATTTTTAATACCAGGTATACCAGGTGATCAAGAAGGACTGTTTGTGTTGGCAATACAATTAAGAGCATTTTGTTATTCGGCTATTTGCAATACTAAGTACAGCCGGATACGTCTTTTGACAGATATTTGACGTGAAATCAACAGCGACAAAATTGTAGGTTATGTACCTATGTGTAAAAATCAACGGTATAAAAAAACAACTTGAACTGTCAACTGTCAGTGTGAAGTCGTCAAGAACCGGAAGTTACTCCAGTTATACCATTTAAAAGTAAAAATATTCAATACTGCCAACGCAAACTGTCCTTTTTGATCACGCTGAACTTTAAAAACAGGGCCAAATCCTTGAAATTTCAATAGCTGGAACTGGTCTTTTCTAGAAGCTAAAACAGCTGAAAATATATTGATATTTTATAATTTGGACCTAAAAACCAAATTGACCTGAATATGGGTCTGATCTACCTAAAGTCTGTCTCAATTCTAAATTTCCACCAACACTGCATTCTACGTTGGAAATACAACCGGCAACACTGTTTGGTGAAAAATGCGTCAGATTGTATTTGTTAGGTTATCTGTCAATTTACGTTTTTACAACTCAAAATTTTAGAATAAAGGAAAAGAACGTAAACCTTTTTTTTTTTAATACAGCAAGTAAGTAGGTAGAAAATCAAATTCTAAAAGCAAAATAAACTTATGAATTAATTTTAATGTTTTCGAATCATGTTTATAAAATAATTATATTGCCAACTTTGGTTATAAGAATCCCCAATTTACAAATATTTTCATTTTGCCAACATAATTCAACAGGTGGTGGAAATTTAGAATTGAGACAAACTATAGTAGTAATAATAAACCTAATAAAGAAAATATTTTCACTAAGTAATTATTATCCGTTCACGATTGTTTCAAATTCGGACTGTCTATGAAAATCTGACATTTTAGTTGACAATATTGTGGTTTGGCATAATAAATCTATTTTAGGTTATAATTGAATTACACTAAATCAATTAGGGAATTGACAACAAGGCGAATATTTAATAACGAAACGTCATATGACAGGACCTGACGCCAATCTAACAAAAAGATATCGTGGTCTCCTGCGTGTTTAAAACAATCGTGAACGGCATATACCGGGTGATTTTAAATGATTGTGACTTTTTTTCTTAAGTTGATACCTTAATCAACACATTGGCGTACGTACGTCATTTTTGACATTTTATGTATTAATAAATTGTGTCAAATAGGCGAGGACACCTGTGTTTATGTCAATTATCACATTAAAAAACAGAATAACCAACAATAAGAGAGGAGTCTCTTACATATGTATCTAGGAGGCCCTTCATTTTGATTTTTTCAGATTATTAAACTTGCAACAAGCAGTTGTTTTTCTTTCATTTTTTACAAACAACATACTTAATTCCTGTTTGTCAAATGACTAAGCTAAAACTCTGAAACATTTAAATTGACTACATTTTTGTACCTATTATTTGGTAACAATGAAAACTTCAGCTTCCGGTCGTTATCCGAATGATTAATTTGTGTGCCGTACTGTTTGTGTTACAATAGTAGTTTATTTAATGAGTTCGTGTGTAAATTGGGCTTTTTTTGGCATGAGTGGACCAGTTTAAAACGCGAGTGAAACAAGCGTTTTAATTGCCCACGAGCGCCAAAAAAGCCCAATTTACACACGAACGAGTTGAATACAACGTTTTTTTGTTCGACGAGTTTAAAATTTTTGAAATTAGCTTGACGTTTCGTTTTGACAAGTTGTGACATTTATCCAAATCCGTTCACACAGGAGAAAATTCTGAAATTCTGACAGTGTCATAATATTGTCTAATTTGATGAACTTCTCAAGTGCTTTTATTTGATCGCTGATTGTCCCTCGACATTAAAATTACATCAGAATTTGCTTGGCACAGACTTTTTTCTTAACGGAACGAAACGGAAATTATTCCTGCAAACACAATCTCATTTTTTATTGATGCTCAAACCGATAAACGGCTAAATAGTCTTGTCAATAAAAAGCGATTATCACCAAGAGGCCATACTAAATCGATTCTTCATTTATAGCTACTCCTACAGTTTGTTTTTTTCTTGTCACATGACTTAATACTGTCAACCCCCACACAAAGCTGTCACACGAACGACGCCAGAGCGTCACAAAATCCAACAAAAACGCAGTCTCGTCCATTAATCAAATCTCGATAATCAACCCTCGCAGCAATTACCCTCGCAATCAAAATCGCGTGAAACACCGCGACTTGATCGATAGGAAAATCGCGAATTGCCTTATCCTTGACCGTGAAAATGACGTTTTCTCCAAGCTCCATCTCATGATGATATCGGGCTTCGCGCGCGCACCGATGGAGTCCTGCTATTGATTTGAAAACGACCAGTCGAGCCATGGCGACCCCAACCGTCGCTATATTGGGCCTGGTGCTCCTCACCGGGGCCCTCGCAGGGCCCTTCCAGAACCGCCAGCAGAACGCCCAGTTCTACGACGAGGTCAGACAGCTGCTCTCGCTCAACCCGGCATACCAGGTGAGACGCTTTGCACCCCGGACCCGCACCCGGAAACCGGAATCTTACCTTGCCTTCGCGACTAGTCTCCCCACGTATGCAACCCCACATGCACCGCTGTCATGTGGGTGGCCCGCGTGAACACTCCACGTATTCAAATGCGATTTTGGCAGATTTTTTGAACATTCCTGTCCATTTTTATCGCTGCAATTAACGCGTTTCTGACCATTACAAAACCATTATCGCTGAGGGCCGGCGATAGCTGTCCCACTCCCGCCTGCGAGTTCGTCAAACTGTGGTAATGGTTGAGCGATCGACAAGTCGTTGCGAAAAAATGTCGAGATTTGTCAGGTGAAATGAACATAAAACGGCATAACCTTGTGACGGGGGTGGCGGTAGGGATTGTTTTTCTCGTGGTGGTGGTGATTTGCAGTCTCGAGGTGAGTGAGGCGGCCATTTTGAGCGACAGAAGGACTCTGGCAGGGCTTGTTTACTCGGCATTGACGCACGTTGTTATGGTACCATATGTTGGAGGCAGCCAATGGCGGCCCCGGAATTCCCGGAAGCTCCGGTCCACGATTCGGATAATTGGACACGTGGATTAAACTTTTCGTTCTAAAAATAACCTTTCGGAGATGGTATCGATCGACGGTTTTGTAAAAAATACAACAAATGGAGTGTGAAATAGTCAGAAAAATAGCACACGAACGGCGAACCGTGACCCTCTTTGTTCTCGGAACAACAGGTGCCTAAGCCTAGTACACACAATTACGAAATAAAGATGATGAGAGTAAAAAGTTGTTTTATTGAAATGTGTTTTGTTGTATAGTTGGTCCTTCGCGCCGGATACTAATATACTGCAAACTGTTTTTTTAGCCAAATAGTGTTAATGATGAGTCCGTTGAAGAAGTCTCCGACAAGCCTGACGTCCCCAGGGCTGTGAAAAACTGGCCGAAAGAGCCACTAAACCTAGGTCAAGTGTCTGGAGTTTCGGTGAACTCTGCATTGCAACCGGTGCTCTTCCACCGTGCAGATCGCGTCTTCGACCAGTAGTGAGTGTCACGTTACGGCGTCCAGGCCGGATCAAACGATTTCTTTGCAGTTCTTTCAACTCGACGAACCATTTCCAGCAACTCCACTTGGGACCAATTCCGGAGCACACTGTCCTGACCCTCGACCCCCAAAACGGGCGAGTCTTGGGGCGCTGGGGGGACAACCTCTTCTACATGCCGCACGGCTTGACCATCGACAGACATGACAATTTGTGGGTGACCGACGTCGCCCTCCACCAAGCCTTCAAGGTAAGCCGTCGCCCCCCAAAACTCGTCCCTCAAGTCTGTTTCCCCCCAGTTCAAGCCCGGGGAGCTCACCCCCGTCCTCACGTTCGGCCAGCGCTTCGTCCCCGGCTCCAGCAAGAACCACCTGTGCATGCCCACCTCGATCGCGGTCGCCTCCGAGGGCGAGGTCTTCATCGCCGACGGCTACTGCAACAGCAGGATCCTGAAGTTCAACGCCGCGGGAGTGCTGCTGCGCGTCATCCCCAACCCCCCAGGTGCGTCGCCGCCGCCCCCAAGCTCAAACTAAAACTGTCGTTTTAGAGTTCCTGTCGCTGCAAGTGCCCCACGCCCTGGCCCTGATCGAATCGATGGACAGGTTGTGCGTGGCGGACCGGGAGAACATGAGGGTGACCTGCCCCCGGGCTGAGTTGTACCGGACTCAGGAGAAATTGGAACCGGCGCTCACCATTCAACAGCCCGACATGGGGAGGGTGTTCGGGGTGGCCGCCAAGGGTGAGCACAAATAAAAAAAAATGCGCCCCCGGGTGGGCTCGAACCACCAACCTTTCGGTTAACAGCCGAACGCGCTATCCGATTGCGCCACGGAGGCGATATAAGAAGAGTCCACACGCCGGGAATTCCATTACAAGAGACTTTTTTCTTTTTATCGCTCTTATTAAAATCTCATCCGTTTTGTTGATTCCACAACTGTATAAACAACAGATTGAGATTAATTTAATCGCTAGTTAAATTCGCGACTAGGCAACATTGTGTCACCAGTTATGCAAAGATGGTTGCATAACTGTCGCCAATTTCTTTCTACAAACCCTTTTTTTATTTTTTAGGAAAACTTGTCTACGCAGTTAATGGTCCAACTTCTCAGTTATTGTCAATACAAGGTCTCACTATTGATCCACAGACAGAATCCGTCATCGATCACTGGGCCCCAGAAGAGGTAATTAAGTCACAATTTTTCTCTCAAGAGTAGGGTTTTTTTTTTCTTTGTAGTAATTACAGACGCCCCAGTAATCATTTCTCTTCTTCCATTCCTCCATAATTATGTATTTGTTTTTCTACTATTAATCGTCAACAATTTATTTTTGCTTTTTTTATTAATTTTTTCTTCTATTTCTCGTTCATTGTCTCTGTCAACCTTGAATCAATTTATTTCCCATATTTTAAATCGCAGCATACCTGTGGCCACTTCCACGAAACATCATTCGCTCACTACCACCTCCTTTTTATTTTATATTATCTCATGTTCTTGTTATTTCCTCTTAACGCTCCTAGAAAACTCCCCCTCAAAGTCACTTTTTACGTTTGGGTTGCTGCGTTCGCGTGCGCAAACTTCCAACTTGTCACAAGTAGTGCAGGTGTTGCCTAAATATCTATTTCAACTCACTGATGAAATGATATTTATCTGGACGCAGCTGTCCCCGTTTTGGAGCTCCGATCCTTCATCCCCAGCGAACCCATAAATCCCGCATTTTTTCCGGACCACCTGTACCTTCATCCATCTCCCTCCGACAAAACGTGTCGCTAATTAGGCGCAGCAAAACCAGGGCAAGACGATACCCTTCTAAATCACCCTGTACAAGTCACAAAGACGCCATTGAAAATTTATTGCGTTCAGCTGCGACCTCCTTGTAATAAAGCCACAATTAAAACGTTGTCAGTGTGTTAACACGACTCTTAAAAACACTCGTTTCACTCATTTGTCCATCTACAAGACATCTCTCGTCACGCTCAACAAACATTTTTTCTCTGACGTTACTCGAGACGTCGCGGTCACGTCGGAGCTAAATTGAGACAATTGTATTGTGTTTTTTGTTGGGCAGGGTTTCCACCAGCCGCACGCCATCGCAGTTTGCCCCAACGGTTCGGCCCTGTACGTGGCCGAAATCGGACCGAACCGGATCTGGAAATTCGAGCTGGTCCCGCCGAAGAAGAAGTAACAAGGCAACCGAACCGTCTCTTTATTTTCAACAGATCGAGCAAAATATCACCACTGTATCGTGAATAGCTCTAGGTATCCATAGGTGGACGTAAACTACGTATAGGATGTTAAATTATCATTGTTAAACATGTTTGCATAGCACATTTACATAATTGACTTATATGAAACGTACCATCATTTATATAGACAATAAAAATAAATTTTCCGGTTTTACTTTAGCACCGAATCGGCTCTCATTGGCAAGATGGCCGCCGCCCTAGACTTAATTACAGGTGGTTCAGCGATTTACGACCCGTTTCGGGATAATTACGGCAGTTTCGTCGAAACTTTACGCACGACTGTACACTCGCGGAGTATTTAAATGAGACGAACTGCTCTGGTGGAAGAAAAAGAACAAGCCAACACCTCACGTCTCGCCTGTAAACGGCACTTTAAAAAACCGAGATAATGTCTTATTTATAAGGCGGCCCCGTTAGGAAATAAAGAACTAGCCCCGCGAGCGCGCTTCTATTTCGCCAGAGCCGTTGCATGCTAATATATTTCTCTGGACTTTTTCTTTTGCCTTGCGAGCACACCTGACAACTTTATTTGCACGTTAACGAGGTGAAAATCGTGAAATTGCCAAGACGGGGGTCGCACTCAAATTACGGGGTAAAAAAACAACGGGAAGGGTCGAGGAGAAAGGAGGAAGACGCGTGGGGGCCATATTTGGCACCTGTTGCTTTTTTGTGGTTGCGCGGATTGAGAAATCAGGACCAGCGACGGAAGAGCTGAGTGCACCACGTTTAATTAATATTTATGAGATTGTGGAATCGTTGTCCTGGCGTTATCTCCGCCCCGACGTGTCCAAAAATGATAAGCCAATTAAAATTCTCTCCGAAGTGATATCGTAATAAAGACGGTCGTGTTTTACGGCTTGCTCCTCGCTGTAAATTGGCCACTCGTCAAGTGGCCCAAGAATGTGCCCCAGAGAGGGGTCACCTGCCTCAATTACATTTTTTTCATCTCGAAAAACGAGACGGAGATATGGGACGGACGCCTCCAAATCGGCCGTTAGGCTGAAGAAGTGTTTCGACAAGGACAGGGCCGGGCCCAGGAGGGCACACTACAAGAGGGAGATCTAGAAGGGGAGGAGAAATTGCCACAAAGCAACAGTGATTCAAAAAAGAGAAGAAATATACTTAAGGCAGTTTGGTTGAATTAAGTAATTAATTAAATAAAATATGTGGAAGTTTAGTTGGTAACTGGGGAAAACTAGTCGAGTCGTAGATTAATTCGTGTGGGTTTTTAATGGTCACAATAAAAACGGACTGCAGGAAAGTGTAATAATTTTTATGGAGAAACCTTTATCCAACACCTACTCATAATAAGTATATTACCATGGTCGTTTCATATAAATAATGTCGACCATTACTCACGAGTGAGAGAATAATAGAAAGTCAGGGAGTAATAATAATTATTATAGGTCTGTACATTTATGTAGCGCAACAAAACAATAAATAACAGACAACTTACCATGACAACTAATCCAAGCCTTCTTTGTAATTTCTAAAATAGCACATCAGATGACTTTTCGCTGTCAGTTGGTAGAAAAATGAAAATGATTTAATTAGATTTGAAAAAAGTGATGGATAAAAGGTTTGGAATGCACAATAAACAACTAGTTTTCTCAAAATTGACTGCATCTAATATTTAAAAGTGGTTTATTGTTTTCAACTGTCATAAATTTTAATTTTTTTCCTTTGTAAACTGCCTCTTAACTGCCCTAAAGCAAAATGAACCGTTGCCCTAGACAACACATTCAACGTCACATTTCTAACAGGTCTTGAAAAATTTGTCAAAACTGTCAAAAGCAAATGCGAAACCATTTTTAAAAGATTTGGAAGCTTCAGGGACGTCGTTTCAAACAATAAAATTTTGTATGCAACTCGTTTTCGGGTAAATTGGGCTTTTCTGAGTCCCTCGGGCAATTAGAAAAGCCCAATTTACACAGAAACTCGTTGCATAAATAACTATTATTCAATGGAACAAAAAGCATTTACCACAGAAATGTATTTTCCAATGTGTTCAAGACCAAGCTAAATGTATCATATTATGCTAGACATGCGTTCGTAAAATTTTTCAAAGCACACAAGACCACACCCGATACAATGATTTTTTTTTTTTTAACTAATGTCAATACAAATTTCTTGTAAATGATTAACAGGCAAGATGTCTGATCTAACCTATCTTTAATTATCAACTCAAACAGTATCTAATGAGGGATTCAAAATGGTTGTGGATAAATATGGCAACTATGTACGAAAATGTATGTGGCAACTATGTGGGTGAAGTAGAGTTAACATTTATATGAGATTTTATAGGCGTGCATTTGTTTTTTTATACCATTGCAAATTGATTTGAAAATATTCAAAATTGGGCGACTATGAACTGTCAGAGAATTGTCAACTCTATCCTACCTACAGAGTTGCCACATACATTTTCGTACATAGTTGCCATACTTATCCACCACCATTTTGAATCACCCAATAAGCTATGATCTGATTTTTGTTTTCTGTAACGAACTGTCTTGCAATTTATTTAATCAACGACAGTGCACTTTCATTGCAGTTTTTATAATACCTTATGCATTCTTATTTTGTTACTTTTTCCCGCAACAATGTGAATCCAACCCTGCGAACACAATACATATCGCCCGTTCAAATGAAATCCTGGGCTGAGTAGGCGTTGGAAAAATTAAATCATTTAGAACAGTGTAAAGTTTGAAATTCCCGCCGTTTGACACGAATAACGTTTGGTTATGTTTCATCGGGACATAATTAAACATGTTTGTTTTCAGCAAAGGGTGCCTTTAGATATTTGCTTCGTGAATAAGAATCGTTAAGTTATTCTATTTTTAATGTAAAACATTGCAAAGAAAGAAAAAAATAAAAAAAAATTTGCTCTAAATTTTAGGTTAGCTGTCAACATGCTCCAATTAACCTACGCTTTAAAAAAGCAGAACAATTGACGGTTTCCAGCGCCTTCCCAGTCCAGCATTTCATTTGAACGCGCGATATTATTTTCTATCAAAGTTTTTTATGCCTAATTGAGAGCACTTTACGTAAAAACAAGATTGATTTATTTATAATGTGATATGAGTCAACAGAATCCATGATAGAAGAATTTGGGCGATTTGCAAATAGGAATAACGTGTGTTTTTGCATTTGTTTCTGTTAACGTAGGACGTCGCTTCTTCAACTGTCAAACCATAAATGTCAAACGTCAGTTCAACTAACGGGCAGAGGTGTGGACGTTTTCTTAGAGTGCCAAAGTAGTTTGCACTTTAATCCGTAACTTAATTTGAGTTAAAATCATGTCAAAGCATACCAACTTAAATCCGCGGCCCGATTGACAGCACATTTTTTGAACACTCTTTACATTCTGCCGATTGACAGAACAGTTGACGTCACAACGTGATGAATGCAATTGACACTTTGATTTCGCCGCTGTGGCAGATTGAATTGAAGCTTTGATCGCCTGTGGAAGACCAGTCCGGCCCTGTCCGTCGACAAAAAAAGAGGAATCGACTCCGGTCGGAATTAAGTTGTTAAGTTCGTGTTGCCGGAGGCTGGGCAACATGGCGCGGCTACAAATAAATAAAAAATATAATAATGACTAATTGAAGGCTGGTTCTTCAGCTGGGCGGCTCGCTCTCAAGACAAAGCTCTCGCTCCTCGCCGAGATTTTTCCGATTCTGAGGCGACGATACTTCTCGGATTTTTACGAGAGCGGAGCCGTCGACCGGTGCTCACGCAAGAAATAGATGTCCAACTGTTTTACAACGAGGATCTCGCCGTGTTGTAAACGGCCGTAAACTAGACAACACAGATTTTTAGTCCTTGGAACGACATCGTTCCAGATGATGGTTTTAATTTAACTACCGAGAAATTAGTCCGGTGGTATTTTAAAGACGCAAGATGCGCTTAATTGGCCGCATGGATGGATTTTACGGCGGCGGTGGTGGTTTTCCACAGCAAAGGAGGAACGTAATGGATGAAGGAGTGAAGAGATGTTGAGGACCGCTGGCCCGCGCAGCGGTGACGGTTTGATATATGGCCTCGTCTCCGCCATAGTAGAACCGTAATTTGGAAATTTGACTCGGACCGATGTAAACAACATCAAAAGTCCCCGGAAAAAATCCTGGGGCCAGGTCTGATCGATCGGCTGCCGCAAACGACGGACGTGTCACCGGAGCCGCAACATTTCGCCGACAAATTATCGCCACTTTCGCCGCCGCAACATGTTAATCTGGCAGGTTTTTTCGACGTACAGGACCGGAGCGCTACATAATAGACCGGCCGAGGTAATATGAAATGTTGCGAGGCAGGTGTAGCCGGTTATAAATGTTTTCCGGTGATTATACACCCGGTGGATAATATTTTTTAAACGCAACGCAGAAACCACCAATCACATTCGATACCCGCGGTGCTTTTCATGGCACAAACCATGAAGAATTATTACACCGAATTCCCAATCACGTCCACATTTTTTATCGCGATGATCGTGAAAGGAGGCGCAGAGCGCGATTTTGTCAAAAACAAGAGATTTTGCTCCCAGAATGGACCACCCAATGAATGTCAATTGTGGCAACGGATGGATTTACATATTACCAAAGAATCTGAAAAAAATTAAACTTCCCAAATTAGAGCTTCAGAGTGAGCACACTTGCCATGACCGACATAGCGTTGTATCTCTAAATATTTTATTAGTTTTCACGAACTTTTTAAGAATGGATTACGGTAATGATTCCGAGGAAATCGTTCCAAGAGACCCTCGAAGAGGTTAGAATGGCATGATTGATTTATTATCAAAAAAATCAACGGAAAGAAATGCCAAAAAAGTAACGAAAGGTGTTGTTTTGGTTTTTCCAAAAAGGTTAAAACAGCGCTGACGACTAAAAAAGTATTTTGAATCAGTTTTAAGAAAACATAATTACATAACATGTTGAATGGCAGGGGAAATGTTTTAAGAAGGTCCCACCATTAATTATTATTAAATTCCCCTTAAATTCCCCCGAAAGTCTATATACTGGGTGCCCCAAAATTCCAGGAGCCGACCCGGAAACCACCCGCAGCCGACTCGGAACTTACCCGGAGCCGACCCGGAAATCACCCGAAGTCGACCCGGAACGCACCCGGAACGAAACCCGAGCCGACCCGGAACCGACCCGAAATCCACCCGGAGCCGACCCGGAACCTACCCTGAGCCGACCCGGAGCTCCAAATAAAGCTTCAGAAAAGCTTCCAAAGACGCTACAGAAAAGAATTTGATAAATAAGAAGCAAAAAGGAAGACAGAGGCTCATTTTTGTCTTATTTATTATTAAATATCATCGGAATTAGCCAAGAGGGGAAATTCCGATCACAAGTATTTTTTGAATGCAACTGCGAGGCCACCAATTAAATTCGATATCCGCGGTACTTTTCGCGGCACAAACCGTGGAAAATGGTTGCACGGAATTGCCAATCACGTTCAGATTTTTTAATCGCGACGTTCGCAAGAAGGAAGCGCAAAGAAGAACAGCGCGATTTTGTCAAAAACAAGAGATTTAGTTCCGCGAGTGGACCACCCAGTAGATGTCAATTGCGTCAACGCATTTAACATCAGATGCTCCCAGAAGAGCCGAATAAGTGGAATTGTGTTTGCTTCTAATTTTATTATATTGTGTGCAGTTACTTTAATTGATCGAACTAATTCTTGTTGTGTTGTACAGCTGGTTTATGGTTTCGGAACGTGGGCGACTGTAAATCGCTGTCACACCATGATAGTGACGGAATTTTTGCGCGGAAGAACTGGACCACCAACGACACCGTTGACAGTTATTTTAATAGACAAGGATGTTAGAATTTAATTAGTTTCTATAATTTACAATCGCCTCTACGCGGATATAAATTAAAATAACATACCGAGCTGCTAGTGTAAATTCAAATGGATTGGAAAGCGATGCCGCTCCACCATAAATTTATCGTGGGTCGGCTTCGATTCTGACCGACCGTAGAATGGCCGCGATGGTTATGTTATTGTAATAATTGTTTCGAATCGGAGGTGTGAACCCGTTAAACTGCGAGTGTGACGCCGCAATTGCTGTGGAGCGAATACGGCGAAGAGAATTGCGGTTGAAAGAGAAATGCTAGAAACTCAAATGGCGTTGTGGGGGTGAAAAATTGAAAAAAAATTATATAGCGCGGTAGGGAATCGAACGTGCGACTCGTAAAGAGACTCGTATAGAGACGTTGATCGGTGTTTGAGCGATTTTTATGGTTTAAAACGGAAAAAAAGATTTGAAAAAGATTGTCAGAAGTGGGATTCGAACCCACGCCCACAGAGTGGACCAGAACGCTCATCAACCTAACAGCATTAGGCAAGGAAACCTTGAGTCTGGCGCCTTAGACCGCTCGGCCATCCTGACATGTGTATATAATCTATTATCAGATGTACTTTAATGGTTATTGCAATTTATTAATAGAACAAACATTTTTAGATAATAACAATTTACAACAATATTTTCGTAAAAAGTCAAAATATTAAAAACAAACAGGAACACAATGAAAATGATTACTACACATGTAATAAATAGAAAATGATAAAAATATATTGGCGAACGTTCCACTTCTTCAATCTGAGATGATTAGGTGAAGAAACTTTAAATGCAGGAAATAATTTAAGGCGAGCTCGTTAATATTATTTACAGCCATTGTTGGTGAAGTCGCAATTGTCTAACAAAGGAATTTAAAAATTCTGGCTGATAACGTTAAGCGGAAATGCAAGATATAAAAATAATAAAAGGATTCTCGGAAATGATGAGTAAAGGCAGATAGGAACCTCCAGAAATTAACTACACACACGGTAAATAAGAAAATGAGGAAAGTGGCGAATTTTCAGCCTGAAATTACTACGGAGAAAACTTTAAATCTACAGCAATTTTTAAATTCAAATCCAAATGTATCCATTAATACCGTTTGTTAGCATTTTTGCAACTTTTATCGATTAGAATTGAATAAAAAAAACATAAAAACGTTGTGTCAGAAGTGGGATTCGAACCCACGCCCACAGAAGTGGACCAGAACGCTCATCAGCCTAAGAGTATTAGGCAAGGAAACCTTGAGTCTGGCGCCTTAGACCGCTCGGCCATCCTGACATATGATACCAACCTATCACCAGATATACCTAATTAAACGCTTGTCATATATTTAATTAATAAAACAATATAACAGATAAATAAGAAAAAAATGATAATACGTGTTATCAAAAACAACAATGAGAATTCACAGTCATGCTGTCATATCTGGTACCATTTTTTCAACATTATTTATCTACATCCAAACAATTGTTTGAATTTTCTGTCAATTCATAAATCTGTCACAAAGAAACAAAACTTTTTTCTGATTATTGGGCGTCACTGTTGAGTATCTGAGGAATCGATGCAAGCAAACCTGCAAGAAAAAAATATTTTTGTACGTTTCTTTATTTGAGACATAACAAAAGATAAAATACGGACTTTACAAAAATGTTAGAGCCCGAAGACAATGGGATAAACTGCATGTCAAAATAAGAACTTCAGTCAAAGAAGATTATGTTGTCAGCATGACAGAATATGGACAAAATTATTCACTCTCAGTTAACAATGAATCCTAAGTACACGTGTTTGATAAACAATAACAATAAGAACTGTTCTTTCACCAAGACAATGTGAAACAACAGATCATGACATTCTTCATATGTTCCAGATTTAATCCCACTCGTTCCAGATCCGACAAAATGATTTGAAAAAGAGCGTAAAGCTGAGTCATTATAAATGTTCCTTACATCATAGTTGGCGGTGAAATTTGCCACCTACAACACACAGCGTAACTATACTACACTCAAGATAAAATGCCGTGATTGTTTGGTTGCCTAAATCAAGGGACTGTGAGATAAAAAATAAAACTGTACCAAATAATTAAAATCAAATCAGCCCACGACAAATTTCTTCTGTTCGATTGATTAAAATTTTATTGAGAAATGATAAAAACAAAAATATAGTACAAAAACAACAAAATGTTTCTTGCTGAGTAAATTGATTTATCTATATAGAATAATAATTTTCAATGTTGTTCAATAATAAAATTTTAAAAGGATGTAGCTTCCTGTGGAAAATTTTCATTCTTATTTTCAAGTGAAAAAAAAAGAGTTTGTGTCAACAAAATGCTTACTACGCGCTGCAGAGATTAATGTCCTGTGTGAGACATTCTTGAACAAAAATTCTTTTGACAATTTGAAAAATGATAAACAACGAAAACTGGGAAGCAACAAGTGTGAGCTGTCAAATGACAAATTTACAAAACCAGAAGAATGGGCAAATCTAAATGATAAATCCCACTACAATGGATGTGGTCGATGCCAAGAACTGGATGATTTTTTAAGCATCAAGAATAGAACAATTTGTAAAGACGCCAGGAAAATTTAATTTACCATGGAAGCTCTTTTGAAAACTGAGTGGAAAACATAATTAACAAATATAATTTTTCTCCTTGGATTTCTCGCTACTATCTTCTCGACAAAATTAAGAACCAGCCGCTTTTACAACGAACCGGTCGCGCTGATTACATGATACACTGGTACCTTAGTACCTGGTGTGAGATGTTACAGTTGTCCAACTTACGAAACGCTGGAAAAAAACAAAACCGGGCAACATATTGAGCTGACGTTATCTGGTACCTCGTTGTGGTACCGCTGGGACGGTACGAGGCCAGATTGTCGGCCGGATAGGGCCACGGGGCGCCTCGTACCGCCCATAAAAACTGACAGATACGTCTTTATTGTGAAGACTGGTTCTATGGAATCACCGTGCTACGACCGACCCAGACCCAACTCCACCAAGTGATTTACGCACCCAACTAATATGCATAAATGGACGTCTTTCCTAGCCTTGTTCGACACGACCGTTCCGGGAAGCTTTCGGATTTTTCGACAGCTTCCACGAACGAATCGATCAATCTCGGAGAGTTTATCCAAATGTCGGACTGACATCGGTCCGGAAAAATGGACCAAATGAAGAGGTCCGGCCCTAATTACAGCTCTTGTTCGAGGGAGCGTTTAGAAAACATCTTGGACGTGGAAGAGAATTTGAAGATAACAATCGCGCTTTAATTAAGAGGGAATTCGTGGAGGGAGTGTTTTGCCAAGCAAAAAATGACACAGCTTTTGAAAAGAAGAACATCGCAGATTGAGTCGTTGGTGTGATTTCTTCCCGTGTGGGCCACACCGCAAAATAATGAAGATAAAAAGGATTTGATTGTAGATTGGAAGCATTCTTCCGCAGCCCCACACTTCAACACCCATCAACAATGGAAGAACCCACCGTGGGCAAAATAACGCACCGTAAGCCGAAATAATGTGAATCGCTTTACAGCATCCGTTTCGAAAATTAAAAGTACCCGAGCGTCATTGTTGCCGATCCAATTGTTAACCTCCACAAAAGAAGACTGTTCTGCGCGGGAGCCACGTAGCGAAGTACACCTGTCGAGAAAAAATGACAAAAACACTCTTTTCCTTAAAATACCAATTTGTCCTCAACAGGTATAGTTTACTACTCAGCCACGCACGCAGCATCACAATCATCTCGTAATTGTACTCGGAATCGTGGTCGAGACGAAAAAAGTCCGACCGTGATGGCTTCATCTGCGGATAATTGCCGGACGGTGATTGTCTTCGACGCCACCAGCGGATCTCTTGGTGGGGTGATGGTTCGTGGGGCGCGGCCTGAATGGACCGGCATCCATCATGCGGGCGTGCAACACCAGACCTGTCCAAAGACTTAACTAACATCTCACAAATGTGTCACCGGTTTTAAATCACGGCCCACAGGATGGGGGCTTTGTTCGTGGGCTTGCTCCATTTCTAGAACAGGCGGCGGCGGACACGTCGCTATCGAATCGAGGCGATTACGACTTGTTAACGTCGATTTTGATATACGAGCTTGGTTGGCAATAAACGTGGCGGCGATGGGGCGGCGGGGGACGATGGCGACGGGCCAGTGCAGGTGTGGCGACAGCGGAGACGGTGAAATTTATGCGGTGAAAGACAACGTGTACAATGTACATTTACCACGCCTTTTGAGCTACAAATCTTTAAAACCCAGATGTTTTCAATTGTTACTTGTATTACGATGGAGGAAATGACACTTTACTACTAGAGGTACATTTCAATTTTTCCACCTCCTATTTACTCCTTCAGAAAAAAATTAAACTCTCAAAATCAGAGCTTCAGAGTGAGCACACTTGCCATGACCGGGATAGTTTTCACGAATTTTTCAAGAATGAATTACAGTCATGATTCCGAGGAACTCGTGCCAAGAGACCCTCGAAGAATGGCATGATTGGAATTATTATCAAAAAATCAACAAAAAGAAATAAAAAAAAGAACTAAAGGTGTTGTGGTTTTTCCAGCAAGTCGAAAAGGTTAAAATCATATTCCATGTTAAAAACAGGGCTGGCGGTTAAAATAGTTACATATTTGAATTTGTATATCAAGGCCGCGAAATCATTCTTTAACATACTGAGAGAAAAATTGGCGCCGAGGGCGCTTGCGGCCGAGGCAGCACAATCTAGAGGATGTTAAAGGATTTCGCGGCCAAAATTCTTTGTGCAACCGAAAATTTGTATAATTATGTATTATAAAATGAAGCAACGGCCGCGAAATTCGATTTCGCGGCGTGTTTTAGTTACGCGAACTGCTCCTTTCGCGTACTGTTGCACAAAAATAGAACGCAATAAACACTCGTTTAATCTTTGTTAAAGAGACACGACAAGTTTAAGAAGAACATGGGCGGGGCCGTGATTTACATGACAATTACACAAAGCCGACACCACGTGACGTGCACTTCAAATGCCGCCGTGAAATCGATACATGTCGCAAAAATCTTGCAACAAAGAACACTAAATAAACAGGAACAACAGTAAAATGTTTATTTTTGAGATTATAACAATAGTTTCGTGTGTATCGTTTTCCTCTCCACTCGTGAGTTGTCCCACCTTTTGGGGACCCTCGTCGGCTAAAAAACCTCGATCGTCCTTTCACAGCCGCCCCATCCATAACTCGCCTCGTCGGACGTAAAAACCTCGTCAATAATTTTTTATCCGTTTTCACGGCGATAACACATCGGCGGTTCTTTTCAACGGGCGAAGTGTCCGCATCCACACTGCTCTCTCGGAGATGACGTCGCCGTCTTTGTCCGCACGGATAAATAATATCCATTCGGTTTTATGGCTTTTATATGTACAACGTGCGATTTTGATCACGCGTTCGTGACCGTCTTCTCGCTAACAACCCGAACAGAACATGTTAACATAAATAACCGTCGCGGCTCTCGCGGTTGCTCACTTTACGCTGCTCGTTTCATTTCCGGACAATTTGCGAAGTGATAAATAGAGCGGGCGGCTGTTTACGCCACCGCCCCCGTTTAGACACCGCTTCCTGCGACGGAATCCGCTGAAGAAATGGTTGGCGACGCCGACGGTTTTATTGTCGCGGAGCGCTTCACGCCAGATGTAATCGGCCGTGGATGTGCCATGGTACCGTTCGGGGCCATATACAGAGTGGGCGAGGCTCAAGGAAGAAAGAAAGGCGAAGGACTCAAATCTAGGCGTTAACAACGGTTTGATCGATGCGAAATAAATTCGAATGCAGTCTACGTTGAAATTGTAAATTGATACGAAGGAAATCTTTAGGCACCTGGGTTATTCCTTTCTCTCTTCCAAAACATCAAAAATCGTAGTCAAATGTTGAAATATCTTTCCGAAGAAATAAAAAGAAATTCTTCTAGTTACGCAGATATTCCCATTAACAGTAGTACTCCATGCAATTTCAATGATGTTCAGATCTGGACCTCCTAGTGGCTGTAGAGCTTTCATAAATAATCTCAAACAGAAACTTGAATTTTTCACAAGTACATATTTCTACTCCCCAAGGAGTAAAAGTAAAACGTCAAGTTGACAGAAATCCAAAACTTGTCAAAAATAAGGGGGAATGGGTAATAAGATACCCCACCCGACAATAAAATGACATATTCCCCGTAAATTCTTGTGGCATGTCTTACCGTCATCAACTTTTCGAGCTTTATGAAATCATCTTCGGGTTCAGTTTTGGTAACAATTCCAATTATGACCCTTCGAGGATGTCTTGGGAAAAGTTTCCTCGGGCTAAAATTCGAAAAAACGAAAAACCAGCTGGATAACATGAATTGTGTATAAAACTGGCAACGGCAAGTGTGCTCACCCCCTCTAGTACCAAAATTACTCATATTTTCAAAACGACTGGTCGAATTGGCACCAAAATCGACAAGCCTGAAGTCTCTACAAAGACAAACATGTTGCCGAAAGAAAAATTGAAATCGGTGGATTTTTACAGAAGTTGTGACCGGAAAAAATTCCACAGATAGGCAGACACGCAGTTTCTACGCGGAAAACCACTTTTATTTATGATTTGGACAGCTATCTCGAACGGGATGTTTTCACTCCATTATCATACCTCCATTTCATCGGATGTCCTTTTGCTTATCGTCATCACCATCACGTCCTCATTTTGTTTCTTTTTAAAGAGTGCTTTGGCAGAGTTTACTGCGTCCACCGTGAAATTATGCGCTTCCGTTGAAAGAATCTTCCTGTTTTTCACCATTTTTCATCGTTGACGTTTGGAAACTACCTGAGTACTGAAGATAACAACGAGACGGGACGGGAAGAGTGAAAGAAGATTGCAAAGAATGCGTGACAAATTCTTGCTACAAATCCTGAGGTGGTTTTGATTAATTTTTTGTTTGCCAGTTCCTGATCAGATAGATCCACAGATGCTCAATGGTGTTCAGATCTGGACCTTGTGGTGGCGATTCCTCACCCAAATTATCTAATAATAAACTTATGCTGTCTTCTAAATGTTTGAATATCTTTTTCCTGACCTTTTCCGAAATTCTTGCACATTTTACAAAACACACTTAAAAAGTGCTCTCTTAAACATGTTTCCATTATAATCGATTTTTGAAACCAACCACCATTCTTCACGCCTCAAAAACAATTCCGCCTAATCACTTCCCTAATCACTCGTCGAACAAGCTCCTAATTTCTCCAATTAGTAGCGCAATTCGACAGTATCTCCGTACAACGTCAACAACAGCTCATTACTCATTAATTATTGAACCAACGTCACGAGCACTGATTGGTACTGATTACCAATTGACGTGGTGCAACCCAGCTGTATTTTAATGTCTCGTCCGTCGCTACCGAAGGCTGTTTGTGGTCACGTAGATATTAAGATGCAATCCGACATACGCCGCACTGTAATTTATGGCCGAATGGACGGTCACATTTTACTTGTTATTAACGACGGATGTGAAGATACCCTCTACATTAGAATTTCATGTGAACGTGCTCTAATGCGCATTACGCCGTAATGCATGCGTGCAGCGCATCGCGATGGGGTCCAGGTGCATAAGGGCTCCTCCCCCGAGAAGGCACCGACATAGCAAATTTCCTTCTCTTCCTCCTACTCTCAAAATCCGGGTTTTACAGAACCAACAATAGTTATTTGTGTATCAAGGCCAAAAAGTGCATTTTTTTCTGGCCGAGGCGCAGCCGAGGCTGAAACAGGCGAGGACAAAAGGCACTTTTTGCCAGAGGTGGTTATTAACTTACTAAACGGACCAACAGATGGCGTCACGGTTAGCGTCCGGAAAAGTGCGTCCGAAAAAGAGTCACTTTTCGTCCGCTACAATTTTTACTATCATTATTATTATCATTTTCGTTATTATTTCTTTTTAAGTCCATTTTCCTTTGTCAATTCTTTCCCTTAACAATCACGATTATTATTAGTATTACTGTTGTTATTTCTGGAGCCATTTTCGCAAATTTTCTTCGGGAGACGATCTATTCTAGGCCGCCGAGCTCGCCGCCAACTGGTTAATTGCCTTTTAATTTTTGTCGTTTGTTTTAGTAGATTCCTTGTCCCAATCGGTCTCCCTCGGCGTCCATCAATCAGGCATTGTCTGCGTCCCTATTTTTAAATCGGCCGTGAATATCGTCTGAACTTCCATTAGGCGATAAGATAAGAAAAAGCGCATTAGCGTCCTCCGACAACCAGTGTTCTTTATATAAATAAAGCGGAATCAAAAAACACTTCCTGGCGTTTATCGCGGCTAATTGCTCGATCCGAAGACGTGGGGGAGCAGCAGACGAGGACCAAGCGGCCGACGCAAATAGCCCCACGATCCGGCTTAATTAGAGGGGGCTGTTGTCCAATTAAATCTGGGGGTCACGGTGCAGCACGGAGTGTTGGCTCGACCGAAGGGACGCCTCATCTCCCGCCGAAAATAAACCGGGGGTGAGCGCGGAGCCGAGGGGCCGCTGCGGACAATAAGAAAAATCCAGCAACAGTGGCCGTGTTAAATTAGAAACCCGATCCTAATAAAGCAGAATCTGTCACGAAATATCGTTAATAATTTCGAAATAAACGATCTAACGACGTGGACACACTCGATGGCTGTTTAGACAGATTTACAATGGGCGGCTGTTTGCCCAGTGAAGTTGGTAGTAGGTTTGTTTTAACGTGTACACTTTAAAAGGCAAATAAAACAGGAAACTGTTGACTCGGGTCGCTGATACCACAACCTCAAATATTGACCGTACCGATTTGGTCGTCACACAAAGACGAGCGCGTGATAATGACTTAATTAAGGAAGGCACGGTCCGTGGAGGAGCTAAGCCGGTCCGGCAGGTCTTAATTAGCCGATTTACGGACGTTTATCCGGCGGCGGCGGCTCCGAATGGCTCGGCCAGCCAACGGAGGGTCGCTGATAACATCGCACGATTCTAGTCACGTGGCACGAATTTGGCTCTAATGAATATGTCTTTGCTTGGCTGATATTTGTCAACAAAAATGGTTTCTCTGCGTTATAATATCAAACAAGTCAAATCGAACAAGTAAAAATTGGTTCGAGCGAGATAAAAGAGGGCGCTGCTGCTTGTGGAAACTGTTCTGCTTAGTGTGGAAAATAATTTGGTGTGGTGGGAAAATTAGATTTAAGCGCTCTTGCAGCAAGACGAGCTTATCTAACAGTAAGCTCTCTGTCTGGGACTCAACAGATTTATAAAGATCAAGATAGGGATCTACAGTCTTTATTTTGTAATTCTTTCATCCCGCAACAGTCACTGATCTAAATCCAGATAATTAAGCCGCAAAATACAAAACTGATGAAAAACACCACCACATTCTTTGGAGGAACTGTCCAAAAAACTTCCAAAACTCTTCTTAGTCCTTCCAACGGACACGACCCGATGAAGGTAAGTTGCTTGTTGAAGTTTTCATGAGCACGCCACGCACGCACATCGAAACAGATCCGCAATTTCGTGATGAAGATCGATTACGAAGACAAAGACAATACCTCGCTCAGGATTTTTCTTTTGCAAAGGCGCCTTCATGGACATCTCACACATCATGAACACCCAACGGCTCATCGCTGCTATCAATCATTTCGTTGGCCGTTAACCCCGAAGCCTACACCGCCATTTCGTTTTATTACCTTCCAATATTTATTTCAATATTATGGTGCACACTTCGTAAATGTTATTGTCGCAGGTTATAGCTCCGGGTGCCATTACGAGCAGCTACGGTGACGCGCCACTAACGAATTTGGCGATTATTGGCCAAAACCTCTTGCACAATCCGTCGTTAATAATCGAAAATAAATAAACAACTGGTTCATCGTAGCGTAACGGTAATGGCTTTGTTTACAACTCGGGTGCAAAGTGAAGACGTAAAATTTAGTAGTAAATGTGCAAAAAGAGAAGCTGTGGAAGAGATGCTTCGAAAAATGTGGTGGGTTAAGTGTTACAGTTGGTAAAAATGTGAAGAATGTCCACAATGCAGCCGAGGTCGCTGGTGGATCTAATCGCCAGTTGTACCACTACCGGTTCTTGTACTTTTTCAACTTTTTGGAATTTTCCTTCACGCGAATTGTCACATTTTATCAGTGACAAAGTCGCCGACAAGAGCGGGTTCAAGGTTCATCGCGCTGATGCTTTTCCTCTGCGGCACAATCCCATCTGTTGCGTCACGAATAAATCGGATCATCCGAGGCAGATCAAAGGCGCCGCCGCCTTATTGAGACGTAACTCGTGTGAAAAGCGGCGGCGACTCAACGGACAACGGCCTAAGGACGATCTTGCGCTTTCGGCGAACACAAAGCGGAAACGTTACAATGGAGGAGAGGTGCCGACGCGGCCAAATTCGGACGGGGGGCCGCAAGGAACCGCCCCGGGCCGCTCCTATTAACACATCTACTCTTCGACCAAAGTCTGTACGTAACGAGCCATGGAAGAGATGTCCGAGGGTGGATTTCTTTTGCACAAGAGATGAAGAGCTCGGGTTTGGGAGCGGACAAAGCGACCGGCGACGTTGACAGATGTTTAGCAGCGAGTCGAAGGGTCCGGGATGAAACGGGTGCGAGGAGGGCGAGGACGTCATTAGAGGAGATTTTCGGATTAGGGAGGAGTTGCTGTGCTCGCTGGAGTGGAAGGGAAAATAAGCTCCGGGCCGCAGAAGAAGAGGAATCAAATAATAACATTTTTGAAATCTAAATAAATTACGATTTGAAGGTTTCAATGAAAAATCTTTTTGATTCTTTGAACAACAATTACACAAACTCCAGTTCGAATAAAGTTGTATTAGTTTTTCATACTGTTCACCCATCTGGGGTCATCGCTGACCCCAATCCCAAAAAAGCTAAAGAAAAACAGCGTTCAAAAAAACCTGTGGTCAAGTAGCCTGGTATTTGCTTTTGTTTCCATTAACGTATGACATCGCTGTCAAATCATAAATGTCAAACGTCATTTATTCAATGAACAAGCAGTAGTGTAAATTCTTTTTTTTTTTTGCAAAAGACAGTTCTTTTCAGAAATAACCAAAGCAAATTTTCTGATTTCTTAGTGCGATAGTTCTTCACTTTAAATTAGTGATTCAATTTATATTAAAATAGTGATGAATGTGAGGTTATGTACCTGAACGAAACGTCAAATCAACTAAAAAGAGGCTCTGCATAGAGAGAAAACCACAGATTTTTTTGAACGTTTGATATTGTAACAGGATCTCGGCTAAGCTTTAGTATTTAGGTAATCTTATTTCGTTTTTGATATAATTCATTTCATTCTCTCCGAGGTTGCGGAGCAGGCGAAGCTCAACCGTCATTAGAGAAGATTTTCGGATTAGTGAGGAGTTGGGTCTGCTCGCTAGAGTGGAAGTGCAAATAAGCTCCAGTCCGTAGAAAAACTTAAAGAAACTACCTAATAACAATAAGCAATTGTTTGAAAAATTTGCTTCGTTTTTTATAGAGGCAAAACAAGGAAAATCGTTGAAGTCTAAAAAATATACAGTTATTTGTGTATCAAGGCCAAAAAGTGCATCTTTTTCGTCCGAGTGTGAGTTTTCTGGCCGAGGCGCAGCCGAGGCTTGAAAATAGGCGAAGACAAAAGGCACTTTTTGGCAGAGGTGCATATTAAATTTTTTAGACGGCCGTACGAACAACAAAGCAAAAGACATTGGAAAAAATACAAATTTATTTTTTATCAACCTTTTTCAAATAGATAAATTAATTTTTGTCGGTTTCGTTGCTAACTTACTAAACAGACCAACAGATGGCGCCACGGTCAGCGTCCGAAAAAGTGCGTCACGAAAAGAGTTACTTTTCGTCTGCTTGTACCTATGTGAGTACATAAACTTTTTTAGCGTGATGGTTTTGTCTTGCAAAAACCTTGTACTCCGTGGAACTTGTTAAAATATGACAAGATCTGGTTGAATTTTTGTTGTTACTGGGAAATGTTGCACTAGCGCTCCACATGGAAATTTCAATGAGTGCTACTTCCGAATCAAGGAGAAATGAAGGAAACAAAGATTTTTTCTGGTGTGTTGCGTTAGTTTACCAATTACTATCGATCATCAAAGAATGAAAATGTAGTAAATAAGCAAAGTCGGTGCTCCCGACTCGAAGCGCCAAGATAATGGCACTTCCTGTTGTCGTCGCAGCTCTTGCAACTGTTGCGACACAGATGGATTCGAATTCGACACTCGTTTAACATAAATGATCGATGATCTGTGATTACAAATGATCGGACGCATCCTGGGTACGTTGTTCGAGCCGGGTCATTATGGCAACGTACGTGTTCATTAATTCGGACCATGTAGGATTCTTCCCTCGCGATGGCTGTCATTATGGCGCGCAATGCAACACTTGCCGAAGCCCCGACCGGTGCGCAAATTGCAAATTGAAAGTCTGGGGCCGCTCGGGGGGCGCATGGGGTAGCAAGTTTCTTCCTAATTAGCGGTTTGTGGTCAAATCCAATCGAAACACCAATTTCGGTGAGTACCAATTTTCGATTGATTCCAAATGAGTGTGATCCACCGGTGTTGGTTGGTGAAACTACAAAGCCCCGTCTGTCAACTGTCACTCCACTGAGCGGGTTTGTGTATTCGCGGCACGCAACAGATGTGCCAGAGATGGACCCGATCGAAGTAAAAAAATGAGCGTTGTGCCGTTGGGTCCAAGGTCGCCAGGAAGTGCCCCAAGTGCCGCCACGAGGCCCAATCACCTGATTGTGCATACGGTCGCGAGCGTCGCGTCCTTGTCTAACCCATTTGCGGCGTGACGAAAGCAACAAGTCCCAGTTGTCGGTTCCCGATTTCGTAATTGTTCGCTTTCTAAATCGGCGTGGGTCGCCTTTCCTTTTACACAATCGATCGTGGATCGATGCAGGGCCGTGTCGGAGGGGGCCCCTGTGGCGGCGCGCCGCTCCTAAACCGGGGGTCATTCCGCTGGGCCGCTGGACGACATCCATCCTAGACGCGTTCGGAACAATAATGCATCCCCCATCTGGCAACTACGCACCGGAAAAGAGACGGCAACAACAACACCAACCGGAGGAACAAGAAGAGAACAACACGTCGTAAAGATAGCCAGGATGCCAGGACAGCTGCGGACATGGGCGTAGGGCTAGAGGGGCCGCAGGGGGCAAATGGTGCTCTCTTTGTAAAGAAGTTGTAAATCTCTGCAAAATCACAACTGCACTAAAATATTCAAAAAATTGCAAATCCAGTTTCTTCTTGGAAACACTTGTATAACCACTACAAATGTACGATTCAAAAATACTCACTACACTACACTATTCCTCGAGGACTGGGCCACGACTGTTGCGCAATTTTGTAAATGATATAATGTCAGTTTTAACTCGTGAGAGAAAGTGACATTTTGCCAAAGAGCAACGAGGCATCGATCAAATTGTGTGCTCACAATCGGCTAAATTTATAACTACATATAAAATAAAAAATAGGACAAGTGAAGGGAATTGACGTATGGTGCAGCTGTCAAACCATAAATGTCAAACGTCATTCATTCAGTGAACAAGCAGTGGTATGAATAATTTTTTTTGCAAATTTTGCGCTTTCTTAGTGCGACAGTTGTCAAAGTGAGGTTATGTATTTGGACGAAATGTCAAATCCACTAAAAAGACCCTTTAAAAGCAAAATTGTTGTTTGTTTTCTTTATTGCAATTAGAGAATATACAGGGTGTTTGAAAATTGCTAGTAAAAAAAAAAAACTGTCGCATCTGGAAGGCCTAAGAAATCCAAGAAACCAATTTTTAATTTTTTAAAACAAAAGGGATAAAGTAACCCTATTCCTGCATATTCTACGCCTCAGGCGGGGCAATATTTTTTAAACGTTGGTAACCAAGCGTGATAATGAAGGACCATACAGAAAATTAATATTTTTTTGCAAGATCTTGGCAACCACAGATTGACAGTTTAAGAACATCAAATTTTTTATTTCATTATTGCTAAATAACATGAAGTGTCTTTTTAAAATACCCTAAGTCAGTGGCGCACTAACAATTTTAACCCAATTTTTAGTAATTTTTATCTCGAAAACTAGAGGATTTTTATTAGAATTTTTTTTTGCCGATGACTTCAACTCACCATCACCAATTACCAGTTTTTTTTGTACTAGCAATTTTCAAACAGCCTGTACCGTACAAAAAGTAAATTTTTGTGGATCTCCATTTTTGTTTTTGCTTCTTTAAATTTGAAAATAACTTCTGGATTCGTGTGATTTGCTCGTGTCGAATTAAAATTAGGAAATCAGTTTTTTTCCATCACTTGAGTATTCCGCCAGACATTCATATGATTAAAATACGATAAAATCTATTTTGGTCGAAAGAAATATAATTGAGAGAAACAACATCCTCGTGTGAAAAACTTATCAAAAACGAATGAACCGTCTTATTATCGAGCGGGTCGCTCATTAAAACAAAAAAACTGAACTCGGTGTCAATCTATTTCGGGTCCCGGAGCGGCCCCCTCGCCGTAAAAAATCCGGCGCCCCTGCTTCAGTTCTTGCACGGCGAGAGAGAGGTCTGCTTCAGGTACTCGCCTCTGCTGGCTGTCAGCCTCTTTCTAACACAACTTAATTTCCAAACCTCAATACCGCGTCGGTTGTCGCGGAGGTAGGACGTCTTCTTCGGCGGTGTGTGCGACCCCGTGTGCTGTGACGCTGGTTTGTGCGGTGTTTGTGACGAGGGCGAATCGAGTCTGTGTCCAATGACAATGTGACAGGAATTATCCGAACGATAATCCGACGGTGAGTCCCCCGGCCCGACGGAAATCGTCTTTTAATGGGTTATTTCGAATTTGAAACATGCATGCGTACACATGTCCCGGGTATTTGTGTTTCCTGTCGTAAAATCACCGAATCTAAAAGTGGCAACATCAAAGGATGCATTATTAAAAAAAGACAATTTTTACGGCCGTCCCCCCGAATTCTCTTCGTTTCGACAAAGCACGCTTTTACGGCAGAGATGGTTATTTTTTTTCCGGGTTTATCGGCTCCGCGCCATTGACAAAATAAATCGAACGGGACCGTTAAACGCGCCAATAAACAAACAGCGTAATTGGCGCTGCCAACTTATCAGATCGGATCACACAAAACCGGAAATTAACGAGTCACGTGGCCCAAGGCGCAAACAATAGAAAGGTGATTGTAAACAATCCAGGTTGACCCGCGACTGATCACCGGAAAATCCGGCAAGTTGGCGGACCTGGCCGCGAATCTGGTCCATCCTGGGACAATCTGAATCGAGCAAAAATCCCCAAAGAACTGTTTCAATTCGTGACATATTTCCTAATCCGGTGGCTAAAATAGACGTTTTACGAGTAAATACGCGTTGTTTGTTTTTCTTTGTATATTTTGGACCAATCAAAACATGTGTGAAAACACGTTTCCCGCCAAAAATATTAGAGACGATTAGAAAAAAATAGTGTGGGAGTTAGCGCTCTCGTCTTATGAAATGTGCCCGTCGAGGACAAATCAAAATCGTAAACCGTTGACCGCAATAGAAATTATTAATTTTATGTTTTTATTAGTGGTGTGTTATGTAAAAAAAGTTATAAAAAGGAGATAAAATTTTGATTGGTGGTCTTGTTAAATGCGGGATCGACGAAATTATGCAAAGTTGCCAATTGGAGTTAAAATATTGGTGTTATTTTGGACGTAAAAGTTGTTTGTTTATGCAAAAAACGACAGCAACTTTCACTCTGCTTTCAGGGTATTAGCATACCTTCTTGATTTTGTTGTTTATCGGCTCATTTAGAAAATGTTCAGATTTAGAAATTGTTGTTGGATCGTTCAGATTTGGCCAGAAAAGAAAAATATTAATTTGGCAACGACATTAATTATTGGTTTCGATTTTGGCCTTTAATTGTTTTGATTTTTATCTGAGGAATATTTTTTGAAAACTACCAATGCGTGCCGATTTCAACTCCTCATTATTTTGAGCTTTTTAAATCCCAGCTGTGACTAAAATGATCAATTATTGTTCTCGTGTGCTGCCAATTAATTACGGAAGATGTCATTTTGGATTATTTTTCAAGCAAATAGAAAACTCTAAATTTTAAAATTCCATATTAATGTTGCCGAGTAAGGAAAATATCTGGAATCAGTTTTAATAATATTCTAGGATTAATACCAATATACAGGGTGTATTAAAAATGGCGTATAATATATATGTCACGCGAATCTACGTTGAATAGCAAACAAAAAATTCTAATGTGAATTTGGTCTTAAACGAATAATTTTTAAATCATTACATATTATTATCAAAAATGACATCAATAACAATCCTTGCTTTAGCATAATTGCAATGTTGCAATAGCTTCACAATTTATGAAAAGCATTTATTTAAATGAAATTACAAATAAACCAATAATCAAAATGGTAAAATTGGTGCTGCAATATTTATTTTAGCTGTTGAAATATTAAGCAAATTTCCAAGTTTGACTGTTAATAACTCTATGAGCAGAGGGTTAACAGAAAATTGGTACTAGAGTTTTTTGCTTGTATTTCAACATAGAATCAGGTGATGTAAATATTATGCGCCATTTTTAATACACCCTGTATAAATTGCTAATTACTCAGAAATTTATTTTTTGACAAATATTTTTAGTTTCTCTCCATAGAGAGAGAATATTGTACTTTCGATTCTAAAATGAAGGAGGAAATGCTCACTTTCTATTGAGATAGCAGCAAAAATTATTATAGTCCTGATCTGGCACCTTGTGACTTCTGTTTGTTCCCGAGATCAAAATGCAATTTGATGAAACACTTCGCGCTCATTGCTGTAACATTTTAACGAGTATACCGGGTGTTTTAATGAAAATAAAAAAGTGAAAGTTGTTTATGCCTAAATTAAAGAAAATTTGCAACGCAGCCCAACAACCAGAATTTCATATTTAATTCTTCCGAAGTATCTTTATTTGGGAAAAATAAAAGAACCGCTCCAGCCAATGCGCTATTTTTTTTGTGAACCAAAATTGCCACCACAAGAAATAAATAAAAACCGTAAAGGCGAGCTCAAGCTCGACACTTCGACGCGATCCAAACCGATTAAAAATAAAATTCTCTCCACTCGCTCTGCTCTTCGCTTGACACAACCTTTTGTTCCACTTTCGCCGCCGTTAAAAGACAAACGGCGCTACTTTATTCGCTTTTAATCTGTTTTCCTTCACGGGTTGGTAAACCTGCACGGCATGCAATGTCGATCTAACTGTGAAATGAAAGCTGCTCGCCGTAATTTCGCGTGATTACACCAAGCACGAAATCAAACAAGCTGGCTACGACCGTTTAACCCTCGCATCTTCCGCCAACAATCGTCTATTTTTAGCAGCACCTGCAGAACACGAAAAGAAACAATATTTACTCAATCGCACGAGAACCGGCGGGTCAAGAACGTTTTTGTGGGGACGCTGCTCTTTTGGGATTGCCGCCGCACCGACCGGTAATTTACCGTAGACTCATTTGTGGCGGCGGCATCGCCGCTTGATTTACAATCCCCAAGAATAAAGGCTGCGAGCCGACGGCAATAACGAACGCCAATAATAATGATAGTTTATAGATAATTATTGTTTGCCAATGATTTGCGGGCGGTCATTAAAACCCGAATCACGCCCCGGCCTTTCTCGGTAGCCGCTCCCGCCCCCCGCCAGACCGTACCTAATAACTCAATCCATGGGCAACAAGGACGAAACGTCGACTTTCACACAGATTCGACGGTCGGGTCCCTTGCGACATATGGCCGCCGCCCCCGCGCTCATTACACCGCCTTTCAAAAGAACTATTCATAAAATTGACAGATACAGATAAATTTAGCTGTTGCCTTTCCGTATACATGTGGCATGCGTCTGGAGGAGGGTGGCAACACTGATTTACGACCGAAATGTCGACGAAAGTGGTTCCGATCCAGGGATTACCGCCGCTCGTTCGTCGCTCTAATTGACTCGAAATTAGCGGGCCCAACCATTCCACTCCACCATAAACCAGACCGGATGATTGTTTAATTACCATTTCACACGGCCAAACCGCTCAAAAACATAAATCTACCAAGTCGCGGTTGGTAGCACTGTCCAGGGTTCTATATGTCATGTACTTCGCGCACTCCAAAGTTGCAGAACGCAAGTCGGGTTTGGTGGTGATAATTGGGGTGCTGCAGAGACTACCACTGGGTCCTGCGCGTTTCGTCAGACTGGGCCACTCGAGAGTACGGGAAGAAAACAAGTGCTTGTGTTGCATCACGTGAATAGACGATATTTGGGGCCCATCTACCTGTCCTCCAATAAAAATAAATCTGAGAGAAACGTGACAACGAAGACGGCAGATGGTTTAGGACCAGCACAAGGCCAGGCAGCTGGTGCAATTCGAATGAAAAATCGAGCTGGGTCTTTCTTTTTTTATTGAAAAACATATCGGGGTGGATTTTCTGTGGGGTGTAGAACATAAAAGTGAAACGTGTATCCAAAACACGCTGTCGAGGGGTATTTGGGGATTTGAAAGGACAGATTGGCCGCGCAAGGTGTTGCGTAAGTGGATTGTTGTCCATTTTGGGTCAAATCGAAAGAAAAATAGATGGTTTTGTTGACGACGTCACGTAAAGATTCTAAATGAGTTTTATGAGGCCTTTATGAAAGGAGTGGGACGTGGACGTTATCGCACGCATGTGAGGTTTGCACGATGAGGCCTGGGCCAGCGACCGAGATAATACATGCGTTGCGAATAAAATAAAAATAAGGGCTGATTTTTGTGAAAGTTTGCGACTAGAAAATGGATTTTTGACATGAAGATCTGTTGTCTCTAGACATAAAAGTGACAGCGTCAATCGTTGTTTTAAGATAAAGAGTCAAATATCAATGAGTGTGTTTCCTTTATTTACTTTATCGCATAGCGTGCGGTAAAACATTTATAATCACACGGCATGAAGTAAAGTCGTTACCTGTTACGCATTTCAACGTGGGATAAATAGCATGCAGTATTTTAAAAAAACGTTAGAGTAAGAAAAGTATGAAGGGCTTTTACGGGGATGATTTTCTGTACCATAGATGAGAGATACAGGGACATGCGTGATGGGGAAGGATGATTCAGGGGAGATGGAGGAGGGAGATATAAGGAGATCCACGGGAAGTGCAGGAGGATCCAGGAAAGACATAGGAAGATCTAAGGGAGATGCAGGGAAGCTAAAGGAGGATCTGAGGGAGATAAAGGGAAATGCGGTGGAATCTGAGGGAGGTACAGAGGGATCCGGGGAAGATGCAGGGAGAATCCAGGAAGTGTACAAGATGATGCAGGAGGATCTTCTGATGGAGGTACAGGGAGATCCATAGGGATTTGTGAGAAGTAAAAGAGATCGGGGGCGATGCAGGAGGATCCGGGGGTTCGATGGAAACACACAGAGAAGTATTCTACAGAGATCTTTTGTCCCAAAAAATTTCTAAATATTTTGTAGAAATGTTTTTAAAAAGTAAGAAAAGTATGAGGGGCTGTTTACGAGAGTGATTTTCTGTACCATCGATGAGAGATACAGGGACATCCGTGATAGAGAAGGAAGAGTCAGGGGAAGATGCAGGAGGATCTGGGGGAGGTACAGGGGATGCGGCGGTATCCGAGGGAAGTGTGGGGAGATCCACGAGAAGTGCATAAAAAGATCCCAGGGAAATGAGGGGAAGGTATGGAGGATGCAGGAGGATCTAAGGAAAGTACAGGGGGGTGCGGTGGTATCCGAGGGACATGTAGAAATTCACGAGAAATGCAAGGGAATCCCGGACAGGCATCTAAGGGAGATGGAGGGAAGGTATAGGGGAGCTGGAGGAGGATCTGAGGGAGATGAAATGAAATGGGGTGGAAACTGGGGGAGGTGCAGAGGAAGATCCGGGGAAGATGCAGGGAGATCTGAAAAAGGTCCAGGGAGATGCAGTAGGATTTGAGGGAGGTACAGGGAATGCAGGAGAACCCAGGAATGTACAAGGAGATACAGGAGGATCTGATGGAGGTACTTACAGGGAGATCCACAGGGATTTGGAGGAAGTAGAAGGGATTGGGGGACAATGCAGGAGAATCCGGGGGATTCGATGGAAACACAGAGAGAAGAAAAATATTCTGCAAAAAATTCTTGTGATCAACCCCTCGGGAAACATTGATATGTATTGCATTTTTGGAATTCTTTTTTGTTGGTAATTTAATTTTTGGCGTACGGATCAAAGATTGTTTTTAATTTTCACTGCGATAGTATCACATATAAATTCAACGGTATTAAGATCTGCAGAGTTTCATGGTAATTTACACTGAAGCCTCATAATTTACGTTAAGTTTTTTAGATAACGTTAAGGTTTTGTAATTATCATCCTTATTTATCAAGGTTTACGTTGAACTTGAACTTGATCCATTTAACTTAAGTGATTTAAGGCAAACTTTTGAAAACGAACTTGTCACTATCTCTACTTTCAGTCATCAAATTGCAAAACAAACGTGTGAAACACAAAAGTTGAGACAACTATCTGATCGGTGACATTTTGACGAATTTTTTTGGGTGCCTAAATAGGAAGTAGACGAGCTGGAATCATGTCCGCAGACAATTTGACAATAAAAGAGATGGGAATGATAAAACCGCTGTCGTCGCCTCCCAAATAAGAATTTTAACAAGCGCAAAGATCAGTTCCCGGCCCACGAAATTTTTTGTCAAAGCGGAAAATCAGAATATTTGGCGACTTCACGCACTTAAATAAACATGACTTCACGCCTTAAACAAAAACTGAATGAAATTTAAATATCGCCAAAACAACAGTTTCTGTTTGCACGCGGCCTTGACTCGCCAGGTGTTGACTAGAAACAATTGTCTTTTGCTTTTGGGATTAAGAAGTGCAAACAATCGCAGTTTTTGATTAAATAAGGCGGCGACCTTGTCGCATTTGTACAGCGAATTCCGTGAAAATGTTCCGTCGAGTGTGAGAAAATAATGTTTCGATTTGTATGCGGATGGCAATCGTCGACGCATCTCCAAAAGGATTTCTGCAATATTCCAGTCATTCACAAACAATATCCCTCCACGTTCGGACGGCGGAATCACTCAGCGAAAGTATCCGATTTATTCGAACTTATCTCAAGAGCCTCTCGAAGATTTGTCACAACATATGTAAAATGCGGCTACCGTGCCCAAATGTGTCGCGATCAGATTGCATTTTGATTCGTTTTGCAATCATTTTGATGGCGAAAAAGTGACAAGTGCAACAGGACTGCAAACAAAACGTCGATGGCCAATCGCTGATCGCAGCTGAGATACCACGTGGTGCTATCTAAGTACCGCGATTACTGGAGATTACAACTGACAATTGAATTTTGACCCAAACGTTTTGTTTATTTGAATCTTGTCGATGAATCATTTCTATTTTTTGTTAAGTTTTTCAAAACGCCAAGACCTGATGAATCGGAAGTGTCGAAAGCTGGCAGGATGACAGTCAAAATGATTTTTGCAAGTTCGGTGTACGCATAACGGACCATATTTTTTCTGTAAATAACTCGGACACAATAAATTTTCCTCGATCCAGCAAGTCATTGTTCAGTCGTGGATCAAAGCCAGCAGAACGCTAATGACTTTGGCAAAGTTTTGTGACACGTTGACATTTATTATTTATAAAAACAAAATTGCAAATGCGCTAACTTTGCGATAACGACAAGAACAAATATTGGTGGATGACACGTGTAGAAAACAACTGACGGAAATGGGTCCAAAAGGACCCAACGACTCCGGGATGCAGGAAAAGTGTTGCGACTGGTCGAGCGTGAAGGTTCGCTTATGCAAATTTGCAGCAAAAAATACCATTCCGGGAGCGTGCACACACGACATGCCTACTGTCACGTATTCTTTGCAATAGCTTACGTTATTACATCTAATCACTAAATTCGCTGTTCTGATATAATTACACACGACATGGTGCCAGTCGCTAGTTCTTTTCATTTCCGACAAGAAATCGGTGAGTACGAAATTATCTCGGGGACGGGGCCGCCGCCGCCACCCCTTCGGGCGCCGAATTCGGCGGGGTCGGTGCACGCCAGAGGCTGGTGCATCTTTGATGCCCCTCGGGTCAAGCCGCCGATGACATTGACCGTCTGTCATAGACCCGAAGACAATCGCGCTTCTTTTTTTCGTGTTGTGATAAGAAATCTCTTTGCAGGCATGTGGTGGGTCATGGTATCAGTGGCGGCTCTAGTGGGTGCGGCGACGTCGTTGCCGTGCGAACAGGCCAGGATGAGGTGTGCCTACAGAGTGGGATGCGGCATGGCCCTCCAGAACTACGTGGTGGGGTGCTCGGGGGTGCTCCAGGGGCCCCCGCCCACCCAGTGCCCCGAGATTTGCCACCACTCCCTCATCGCCCTCACCTCCACCGAAGAAGGAAAGGATCTGATGAACGTGAGTACCACATTTTCTTCTTTCTTCCCCAAATCTTTTCCCTCAACTTCAAACGTTCACTCGAAACCAAGAAAATCCCACTTTCCTCACCACTTCCACTTCAAACCAACGAAAGTGGTACTTTTCCGCAATTATCCAAGATATTTATTTGAGCTTCTCTATTTCAGTATCCATTTTATTTTTTTACGACCAATAACTGGAAACACTTTATTGCACACTTATAGAAAGTCAATGAAAAAGTCTACAATGTCGTAAACTTTTACTGCTACCGGTGTGGATCTGACAAAGCACCCATCACACAGCAGTACTCCTCCAGAAATAATTAATTTGGTTCTTCCATTTTCTTTGACGTTTTTCTTCTCTTGATCCTCCTTCTGATTTTCGTGTGATTTGCAGTGCAAGTGCAGCGACGAGTACTGCGAGGACCAGAAGCTCCGCTCGGAAATCTGCCGCCCCGAGGTGATGAAGACGATCGGGTCGCCTGTGGTGTCGTGTCGGGTGGCCCAGTGGATCTGCGCCGCGGACACCCAGTGCTCCACCGCCCTCAAGTACTACAACCAGTACTGCCGGGCGATGTTCCACGGGAAGAAGTGCACCCCCAGGTGCAACAACTCGATCTCGATCCTGCGCCGCCAGGAGAAGGCCGCCAAGTTGACCACGTGCAAGTGTGACGGTTTCGAAGACTACGACTGTCGCGGCATTCAAAAGAACATGGCGAAGCTGTGCTTCCACAAGCACAACCACCACCACCAGAACGCCACCAGGCACGCCACTCCAGAGCCGCCGCCACCGGTCGCGCCGCCGGCGGACGTGGGGGACGCGGCCGCGGCGCCCGTTCTCGCCTTCGGAGCCGTCGTCCTGGCGGTCGTGGGACTCGTTACGTGATACTGTCCGATCGCTCTTCCTCAACTTTGAATCTACCTCGTTAACAGTATTTATTTATTTTCGTATTTATGGGATCAGTCCGAGCGATGATCGCTAACCAAAGTAACTTATACGGTTAATTAACTATGTCACGTTATAGTTCCTAAATCTAGAAAACATGCCAGAAACGAGATACAATCAAGACAACGCACACATGTAAATTGTACAGATTTTGTAACATATTGTATTGTATATTCGGATGTAGACTACGGTTTCAGTGACTTGTAAAGGTTGTTGTTAAGCTTTAAGTTTAGTCTAAGCCCATTCCCTCACACCCCACAGATTCAGGGAACAATCCTACTGATAGTTCACACCAAAGAAGCGCTTGATGCTGTATATTGCTTTAAGTTATTGAGAGTCGCTTTATACACACCAGCACTTCTTGTTGGACGTACGACGTTCACTTTTCGACGATATAGACGAGCACGCCTGCCGTTTTTCTCCCGACGCTTTCACCAAATCCCAAAACCAGTACAAACTGAAAGTGAGGTTATGTCAATTTGCGGACAGTGTGACCAAAAACAAACCACAAAAACTTACGTGATGTGTATAATCAATAAATCAATCAATCATGCACGCAAAAGCTGCCCAACCATTCAAACCGTACGCACTGTGTTAATAAAAAGTTAGGTTAAGTGGGCAAATTTTGACTCGATGATTTTCAAATTGCGGCGTTCCTGTTCGATTAGTAATACGGAACAAGAGGTTTATTGCTAATTAGACGCCCAGCTGGCCGCCACTTACACATTTTTTTACCACAAATGGATCGGGTGATCACGTCCGGAATTTAGGTATCAGTTTTCGATAATTAATTGTTGTGAAATTAATTAAGTGGGGCATGGCAGTGTCGCACCACGTTTTGATTAATAATGGGACAAGCAAGTGTGTAAATTTAACGCGTCCACGACAGATAATTAGCGGTGTAATGATCGATTTGGTACGTGAATTGGTAAAAATTTCAGTTGGCAGAACTTATACGTTTGACAGTTTGTCCTGGCATGTGCTGAATCAAATTTTGGGTCCTAGACCCGTGACTAATACTTCAAAAGTGATAAATGTGTACTCTTTGTGATGTTTCGTGCCGGGAGTTTGGCACAGTTCCATTTTTTCTTCAGTTTCAACTAATTCTGTCACGTGCTGATTTAAGTAAAGCGGTCACACTGTCGCACTTTGTACAGCGCACCATCAGACAATTGTCACCTCTTGGGGGCGTGCACCAAAAGACTGTAGTCGTGCTCAAGTACCGCGATCTGACCTGTACTAGGACTTATTTATGATTTTGTATAAATTGTTAAGAGATATTGTATAGAATTTTATTTATGCGTGTTGTTCAGGGGTCCACCGGCCCCCGCATGTACAAAAATGAAAATAAACGTATTGTTTGTTATCCAGAGGCAGTGTTGGTTCGTTTTTTACCATAATTGATTTATCTATTATGTATTTTAATCTCCGCCGGGCCGTGTAAGAAGCGTCCACGGTGGTCCGCGCCTAATTAAGGTGGGCATTATGCACGGAAAATATAAGCTTAGAGAGGACGATCAACTCGGGGAGGATTCATAACAGGAAATCAGGCCGCCGCGTAATCCGGAGGTAATCGTTTGGTTTTTTTGCAGTTATTATGGAGATGAAGACGAAGACTTGAAGAGTGCGTTCGGCAAATCTCTCCAAAAGTCTGGAGAAGTGGAGTGAGCTTGAAAATTGGAAGGGGTTGATGCTCACGGAGGTGGGGACGATCCCGAGCGGGCTGGGAGCCCCATGTGCATGTTTAATTGGGCGACCCTGGCGCGTCAATTAGCGCCGGGTCCGGGCGACCCGGTGGCGCAAAACGTCATGAATTGCGGCGTGCATTGTTTACTACGGTGTCGGCGAGTCATCGCACTTCCGAGAGGGCCGTCGTGCTCTTGTTTTCTCGGCGATCGGCTCGTCTGGAAGCACATGGTGAGCCAGCGAGGCCGGCGATAAAAAGACTAGGGTAGGAGTATCCCGCTAGGGGGAGGGGCGCGGAGGGGCTCGAGCGCCACACACGACGCCGGCCACACCGTGGACCACCCAGCTTGGAGCCCCGGGGCAGAGGGGCGCCCCCGTCGCCTCCCGTCCAGCTCGCGAATATCGTAATCAGGAGATCGGGGCCGCTCTCAATGGGCCACCACCCCTCCACGATCAGCTGGTGGAGGCGAACCTTTGAAGGAATGTGCGTAAAACTAGTAAGATGCAAGGCGCATGCTCCCGTCGCCGGTGACCTCCGCGAGCTACTTTCACTCGTTTTTTCCGGGTGTGACCCCGAGACAAGGACGCGGAGGAGGTCCCGCGGGAAGACGATGTTCTGGACTCGGCCGCACATAAATCATAGATTTCCGTCTGAGCATCGCTGGAAACGCCGCCTTTAATCTTCGGGCAATAAGTCTCTTATGGTACTTGAGAAAAATGCCACAATTAAGATTCTGGTTTTTGTCGTGTTATTACGATATTAAAGATGGCCGCTAACGATCTAAATTCACACGGACTGAATCTGGCGAGCTCGGGGGCCACGACCGAATCCCACTAAACGAAATCTTCCCAAAGAAGATTTTGGTTGTTGCACCGTGATCGCTGGAACCTCCAGGAAGCAATTTCTTCTCGGTGAGGCTTTCACCTCGTTCCGGCGACCTTATCCATCTCGCGCCAGAGCGACACGGTCGTAAAATATCCGTCGAAGCCCATTTCGGACCATTATTTTCCATATAAGACGATAATGTGGGTGCCACGAGCCATATGGCAGACGTGGTCGTTGTCTTTGATGAGTCGACAACTAACGAAATTATTGTTTCTGGTGGGCTGCTCGATTGTGAAACTCCTATTCACGGAAGGGTGAATCGCAGCAGACGCTCAATTATCTGATGGTGTGGTACGAACCCCGGAATGATGATAAATGTTATCGCGACGAGTGCGTTTGAGCCTTTTCCGTTCCTAACGAAGGGAAGTGGATGATGCAGTCCAACATCTGATACGAGATGGGGGGTCTTTGTTCGTTAAATGAGATATTATGGTATCGTGATGAAAAAACTCCGATTGTGGTGGTTTTGCAACGGGGTGACTGGAATTTGATCGGGTCGGGGAAGATCCGGTCCTCGTGGTCGAGGGATGATCCGACGATCATCCCTATCTATCGTTACAAAAGAAATGAGATCTGAGAGGTTTGATTCATAAGTGATAATAATAATTTGTCAATCTGTCAGTGCGCAACGTTTGTAGTTTTGAACCATGAAAAGGTTATTCACCTAATTTCATTCTTATTTATCGTATCACGAGATATTACAAGTGTCCTGAAATAACACTTGAACTTGAACATGAGAAAGATCAACAGCAAAGTGTCAAAAAATTGAGAAAAAAATGACAATTAATGTCATGCATACAACATGATGATAGGTTATGATATTTACGACTGTTTTACAATGGAGCATTTTCGATTGCGTCAAAGAATGACCTTGACGACCAACATTTATTGCTCGCGACTGTATGTTTGAGAGCTACAGAAATTACATTTATACAGGGTTATTCACGTAAGATGACGAGCCTGACCAGGTAAAAATGCAACCCAAAAGACAATTCACAAAGCAATCTCGATCTCTATTACATTATCCGGCATTCATAAAACATAGACAGCTTTTAACGTCAGTCTGATGAATGTCAAGTTCTGACAGAAAAATACCTCTCTCAACAAATTATGATTTATTAATAACAATAATAAGCAATTAAAATCACAAAAGTATTGGGTAAGAAGGATCATATCGGTTCTGTCATTGTTCAAAAACTACAACGTGATCAAGAATGACTGAATCTGTTGGTAACAATGAAAATTTGAATGATTTTGGTACCACTGTAATCTAAACTCATTTCCGGTTGTCAACTTTTTGACAGAGTTGACAAGCAAATTTGACGTTTACCATCAAAGGGTCATTTTTGTAATAGCATAAACATACCCGACATAACCTAATTTTTTTTAATGTCGTGTCAAGTTAAAACATCCGGTCAGTGCCAATTACGAAACAGAAAAACACCAATATTTTTCAATTGTTTCTTGCCAACAGACTCAGTCATTGTTGATCATGCTGTAAATATGAACGAAAAATGCGATAGATATACCTTTGAAATTAATAGAATACCTACTTGGATTCCTGATTTAATTTTTAAATACCACAACACAATGAGTGTTTTGTAAAGTGTATTTTGGGTTGTTGCATTTTTACCTGGTCAGGCTCGTTATCTTACGTGAATAACCCTGTATAAAAAACTTGAGATATTTTTGGTTTTGGTGTTTGACACTTTGACAGATTTTCCCCTAAATGCAACTTCCACCACACAACTTTGTGAAAGTTACACCCAGGAATGGATGGATAGTAATGACCCAAAGTAGAAAGTATTAAAAAAAATAAATAAAAAAAGTACAGTAAAAGAATGGCCTTTCACAGAATCTTGTTTCGTGGTAAATTTCATTTACGTTTGTTGCTAAGTTCATTTTTTCTTTGAAACAATTGTCTAAGTGTTGTATTTTTCAGTGTCATTATCGTCTTAATTTCTTGTCTTTTGGTATAAAATTTGCTTACACCTGATTTTTTTTGACTTTTGAAATTTATTAACATAACCTCGAACCTGATCTAGGGAGATTTTACGATACAGATGTTCCAAAACGAAAGGTTTTAGGGTGGTACAGCCTGGTCTTTGAGGGATTTTGACACTGACAATTGTTAAAAAAAAAACTATATACTCATTAACAAATTTAAATCCTATCAAAAATGTAATTTGTTTAACTATAATAAAACGATAAGAAGCTTGGTTGATGAATTGTTTTTTTCTATCATAGAAATATGTAGCTTGTAATTGCATATCAATGATATCATATCTGATGAGGAAAATAGTTTTCTCCAAAATCATCCGTTATCAAAAGATTTCAAAAGTATAAATCGTATAAATTGTTGCACATTGACATTATCCTTGAGTGGAATTTTTTCCCACTTTTTAAGTCAAACGTCCTTATCCATTCCAACTGTTTTTGTTTAGCGATCACTACCAAGCCTTACCTATGGTTTTCTTAAATTTGAAATTTTGAAGTAGATTTAACAAAGTTACTGCAATTATGGGACACCTGTGTAACCCTAAGTATTTTTTTTTCAAATTGTTGGCAAGTCTGATACGATCTTGTTTATATTTACATTTTTTTATAATAGATCGCAGTGCATTCGATCATTATTTGACATTTCTGTCAAGTAGAATACATTTATAAAGTAACGCTTAAGGTATAAGATTATATGGCCCTTTAAAAGTATTTGGCCGGAGATAAACGTTCCTTTTGTCGCAATTGCAGTAGGCGGTCAGCCCAACCATAAATCATGCTTCAAGCAATTCTGTGTTGTGAATTCCAGAGCCGGTCTCAAAACAAATGCGTACCCACGAAATTATATTTATTTATTAAATATACAATACTATTACAAATCATCTTTACTGTTTTTAAGACACAAAGTGCTAAAGGGAATTTCGTTTCAATAACAAAATTTACAATAAACATCAAAATCATGTTCTTTCACAAATTTTTAATCCCTGCCCTGAACGAAGGAAAAGGGATGCAGCTGCACGACCCCAGACAACCATCTTAACGCCAATATTGGTTTCCATTATTGGGATAATTTTAGTGCTGTCATATAATCTTATACCTTAAGTGTTACTTTACATTCTATTCTATCTAAACGCGATAAAAAATAGTGCTAAACAATAGTTTTAAATGATTCTTTAACGAAAAATAATTGTAATACAAATTTTGTCACAACTTTGATGGTATTTTCACCACTGGATATAAGATTCAACAACGTATTCCGTAAAGTTTTTTTCTTTTTTAACACACATCCAACTTGTCTCTATCTAGACTTAAAATTGTTGTTATCAAGTTTAGCAAAGTGCTGTAAATGTGTCTTTAATTAAGCCTTGAATGTTACATTTTTCCATAGGGTTCAAATTAAGACATTTTGATGGCTAGTCCATAGCACTTTTCCTGCCTTGTAAGCCAGTAATTTTTAGTTTGATAAATTTAAGTAGAATTTGATGTCACGTCCAGATAAACATCACAAAACATGTATCGTGTATGGAAAGATAAACTATATATTCGGTAAAAATTAGCATCTAATCTAATAAACAATGAATTACACTTCAGCAAATACAAAGTCCTATAAAAACGTATATCAAGTGTTCTGTGGAATTCCAATATATTTGATTTTTGCCGTTCTGTAGCATATTGTGGTACCAAATAGAAAAACAGAGGTTATGTTGGGTCCATAATGACAAGTTTTTAATAAAGACTGTTGTACGATGAAAAGTAATTAGGATATAGAAAATAGAAAATTAGAAGCAAAACAACTAAGACGTCCAAGTCACAACGGACGCTAAGATTTAATAATTTGACATTTGACATCTGATTTGACGAGTTTAACGGCTCGACCTAGTTCGACATAATAAAACTGTAGAGCCGCACAATTCCACAGGACTCTTGACATACGTTCTTTTATAGACACTTTGTACGACTTAACTTACATTGCCTTGATTTTTTGTACAGCAAGTGTGGATTCAAGTTGTCCCAAAAACTGATAATATTGTAGCATTCGCAAATAAATTTCCCTATTTTTAATAGTAGATTGAAATACCTTTTGATGCTTTACCAATAACAAAATTTGCCTACAAACTGAACTATACTCTGTTCACTTAAGCAATGTAGTAATCACGTGCACACCACGCACTCCCGCAGTCCCTGTATGATCCATGTATTTAAATGGAGACACAGCCTTCTTGTGACACGAATCATTTATGAAAACCCTGTATAAAGCAATTCACAAAGAATTTCTTTCTTGACATAACTACAGGGCACTAAATACCACTGTGGATAAAGTTGCTAAAGGGCTTTAATAGATTTATGTGAGAAATAAAGGTCAAAAGAAGATTGTTTTTCAGTTAAAAACTGGCTGCGCTCGTGCGTATGAACTTCCCACTTCTAAAAAAAGCAGTGCTTGATACACATGTTCCATAAATAGCTGTATTAAAATCGTGCGTGTTATTTTTTAAAGCTGGTTGTGTTTTTATTATCCTTTGAAGTAATATTTTGTTTAGAAAGGTCAAGTGGGGTTGTAATAAATTTAATTTAAAATCAGTGATGCATTCTAAAATGAAAATATAACTTTTGAAATAGAGAAGCGGTCAAGAAATTGGTAAGTGTGGTCTGGTGTAAATAAATTTATAATTTACTTTCCGAGATAAAATATATTTTCCGCATAAGATCGTCTCGGTTCAATTAAGTCGTAATTGCTCGGCAAGCTTGGCGGTAAAATGTCGGGCATTTTAATGCCAGGATGTCAATACGACAAGATTTCATCCAGAATCTCCGCTAATAACCAACAAATGTCATTAGAGTACCGCGCACGTTAACCGCACAGCCATAATAGCCAGTTATTATCATCAGGGCGGTCCATTACAAGAACATCTAATCAAAACACATGACTGATAGACTCGAACCGTCTAATCAAGCATTCCTTTTTGTAATGCACGTTAATAACAAAGCGCCCGTTTTTATGCAAAATCCGAATCGACAGCGGACCACCAACGTCTCCACAAAAAATCCCTTCCGCCATTCGAAAAACCGCCAGATTCGCACATCTCACCGGAAAATCAATTCAACACGTCCGGAACCAGAGGTTTACCGCGCGAACGCTGCAACAGCCGCCACGCGAGCTTTCGTCGCTTGACAAAGTGTAACAACAACAAGCACCAACCGCACGTTGTTAAATCGTCGTTACCGACAATTAAAATCGTTGTTGGAGTCCGGCCCTGTGTGTTCGTAAATCAACGGCGACGGAGAGTTCAGGTGTGCCCCGTAATGCAATGCAAATCGAAACAGAAATCACCACCGTTTCGAGTTAACAGTGTCAACGCGTCGATTTTCTCGAAGGGATTAGCATAAAAGACAATGTGTAATTGACGGGCACGAGTAAGGGCGAAATTTTTATTGTCTCGGTGACGATAGGTGGTCTTCTGCCACACAGATTGTTTACAAAACATGCAAAAGGGCGGAAAGTGGACCGTTCCGGCAGAGAATAATGAAGGGTGTTCGCATACCAGGAGGTGTTGCTCTAACAACAAAATAAAACAATTTTTAGACACTTGGCACAAATAAAATAATTCTAGACCTTTTTAAAAAATTGGTCTGAAAACCACCACAAATATTTTTGAGTTTTGAAAGTACATGATCGTTCGGAGGCGCCAAATGTGAAAACCGTGTCGGATAATGTTGTACTGGCTTATCTATTTATTGGAATTTATTTATTGTGGAAGATAAATGTTAAGTTCTGTTATGCTAGGTTGTATCATCTGCTCCTTTTTAGGTTATTGTAATCGTGGAAATATCAGGGGCCGTGCAAAGACACAAATAAACCAAAATGTCTGTTGATGACATTCAGGAAATGTTACGAGATATTTCTCTTTTTGATCGGTGAAAAATTTACCAAAATTAACCTAATTCACATGTGTTTGTTTCATATAGATGACAGATCGATAATGGGGATCTTTCTTATCGACTCCTCAACCTCATGCGGCTGTCTCATTTGAAATTGGCGGAAATTTCAAACCGGATGAAAATTCTGTACTAATAGTGGGCGTTCCTGACACAAAATCAAACTTTAACTGTAACCAATCCAGATTTTGTAAGATTACACCGGAAGTATGCAGATAGATATGTTGTAATTGTAATATTAAATAAATATAAAAAAGACTTTTACTTTTAAGGCCGTCGTCAAGGCAACGGCTGCGAAATTCAATTTCGCGGCCTGACATCGAGCCTTCCACATATGTATTTTTTTAATAAAAAGAATTGAAGATAACCGAAAACGTATTCGATTTTTGCGGCTCTCTATTGATAGTATCTGAAACTCTAGTGAGCAGTGATCAGTTTATGGCCCTAAAAATTTGCGAGATAAGAAGCCGCCGCTTTATCACTTGATTCTTCATTGTATTATTGTATTGTCTTCATTTCTCCAATATTTGACTTGACGCAGAACTAATCTAAATCCCTTGCAATTAATCGATAAGTCGACGGTCCCACGGTAAGGACAACAAAAACAACCGGCAGTGCGATCACTGATAAATGATAACCAAAAATTGTTTTCGCTTCGTCTCGCCATTCTCCTGTCAAAACCCAAACCCGTGCTCGCCGCTGTTGTCCGTAATCTGAGAGCACGGTTTCGTAATCGAAAACTAGCGTGGATTGTAAATTCCGCGGTGCACTCATCTACAGCGGCACGACTCTCATCTACGTACCCGGTGGTTATTTTAGCAGCGGCGGGGGGCCCAAGCGCGGACCCGCCCCGCCTCGGGCTCAACCACCTGTCTCGATGATGTCTTCATTAAGCCGCGCCGGGGGCGATTCTAACCGGACGAAAAACGCTCAACCCCAAACTCGTTCCTGCGCCCTTTTGCCCCTTCATATCAAAATTTTACAACCGGGGGAAGGATCAAAAACACACGCAAGTGCAAAAAAACAAATTTTATTTGGGCAAGCTCTCCATCTCGTATCTGTCCAACATGGCCCTGACCAGGATGCACTTGGTCATGTGACAGCCGCAGTACTCCGGATGTTGCACTTCTTCCGGGTCCAGCATGGTCACTTCGATGTTGTACCTTCGGCTGTTCTCGTTCGTCCTGGCCAAGGAGAGCTCGTACGCGATCGGCGCCTTCTCCTCCACTGGGACCTCCGTCGGTAACACGATCGTCGTTTGTTTCCAGTGCGTTTCCGGTTCGTCGGGAGCAGTGGAGAGCGCCACGGGTTCGGTGGAGTACGAGGGGAAGGTGCAAGTGAACCACAAGCAGATCCCTTGGTACTTTCCCGCCTTGTTGGCGACAGCAACGTGCTGCATTTTGATCGAATCGACGTCTGCCGGGGTCGCCTCGCGCAGATCGATCCAAGTCACGACTTCTGGATCGGCGAGGAGGTCATCTGGAGACACCGGAGCGGTCACGGGTTTGTGCGAAGCCTCCGAGCGGAGTTTTTCTCCGAAGGACCTCATCGACACCCCCTCTAGGTCGTCCCAGAAGTCGAACATCCCCGGAACGCTGCGAACCACACTCTTTAATTTGATTGGTCGCGATGGGGTGGGGGACAGACCAGCACGGGGCCGAGTAGAGAGTGGCGGACTCGGGGAAGATCAAGCCGCCGGGTTTGAGGAATTTGTCTCTGGCTGCTATGACCGAGTCGAGCATGCCCTCGTGGAGGAGGTAGAACCCCATCCACTCCGACACTATTACGTCCACCTTTTCAGGCAAGATGGCGTCCTCGATCCTGGAATTAATCACCTGGAATTACAGGACAGGCTCGAGAAGTGCATCATCTTCAGAGAGACTAATTACGAGATTATCTCGCCTCCATTGTGCAGCCTCGAGTGCGCTAACTACGCTTAATTACGTCAATTAAGCCAATTAGAGATAATATCCGATTTTGCATGACTGGCGATAAACCTACTCTACTCACCTCTACCACGTTATCGAATCGGTTTTCGCTGATCACCTCTTGGGCCAGTCTCCAGACGGAGCTGGCCTCGACGGCGTAGACCTTGGCGGCCCCTGCTTGGGCGCACAAGACGGACAAGATTCCGGTGCCGGCACCGACATCCAGAACCGTCCGCCCCCTGATCTGGTCGGCGTTGTCGAAGATGGCTTGTCTGTAAGCTCGATTCCTCGCTGAATCCTTCAACATGAGTTGATGGATCTGGAAATTAATCGCCGATAACGGAATTGCCAATCGATAACAATTATTTTTTTATGAACGGATAACAATATATGGATTGTGATTTGTGGTGGTGTCGTCACTTGTCATAATCCGTCAAGATGATGAAGGCGCAAGTTTACACAGTTGCCAAAATATTCGAAGGCGAGATCAAAGAGGCCGATTTGAAACTCGAAGAAGAAGAGTTGCCACCGGTGCAAGATGACGGTGAGTACGCGGTTTATTGGTCGAGCAAGAGCGACTGACTGCTTTCAGAGTATTTGGTCGAGGCGATGTACCTCAGCGTGGACCCTTACATGAGAGCCTACGCCAAGAACTACACCGTGGGTCAAGTCATGATAGGGATACAAGCGGGAAAGTGAGTACCACTGCAGTAGCTTCAAGTCTTCAGGAGCAAATTTCCAGAATTGTCGAATCGAAAAACAAGAATTTTCCTGTTGGGGAGATCGTGGTGGGGAATCTGGGGTGGCGCACCTACACCTTGGTCAAACCAAGCGACGACTACTTCATCTACATCCTTCCCGACGTCGGGAATCTCCCCAAATCTATCGCTTTGGGGGTGTTGGGAGCCCCCGGAATGGCCGCCTACTTTGGATTTTTGGACATCTGTAGACCCATCGAGGGGGACACCGTCGTGGTAAGCGCAGCAGGTGGAGCTGTAGGGAGTCACGTGGGCCAAATCGCCAAAATCAAGAAGTGCAGAGTGATCGGGATCACAGGATCAGAAGAGAAAGCGCGTTGGTTGGAGTTCTTGGGCTTCGACTACGTCATCAACTACAAAACCACGAAAGATCTTGCGGCGGACTTGCGAAAAGGAGCACCGAAAGGCATCGACTGCTACTTTGACAATGTGAGTTTTGACTCTTCGGTTTATTGGTTTTAACGGGATTGTCTTCAGGTTGGCGGCGACACCAGCAGCACCGTGATGCAGCTGATGAACCAAGGGGGCCGCGTGTCGGTTTGCGGCGCCATTTCGTCTTACAACGCCAAAGTTCCTCTCAGGGGTAGGCCCGGAACAAAATAACGTTTGCTTTTGTAACGTTCCCGTTTTAGCAAATGTGATTCAGCCGGACATTGTCGCAAAGCAGTTGGAGCTCAAAGGATTTGTTAGTCATCAATTCAGAGACCGCTGGATGGAAGGACTCAACCAAAACCTTCGGTGGGTCCAAGAGAACAAATTGAAATATCGCGAGACCATCACGGACGGTTTTGAAAACGCCACGCGCGCCCTGATGGGCGTATTGAAGGGTGAAAACATCGGAAAGGCGCTAGTCAGGGTGAAGGCCTCGCACGTGGAGCACGAATCGGTGGACTTCAACAACGCCCTCAGCAAATTCAAGAAGTTTCAAGGTCACCGATGAGGCAACTGTCTAATTTGATAAGCATTGTGTAGTTAATCTGTCAATAAAAACAGTTACTGTTGTCGGAAATTTAATTTAAATGTTGTTAGTGTGACAGCAATGATGAGTGACGTTTCCGTCCGATCTGTCAAGTTGGCAGGAACGAAATGTCATTCTCGGTTGAGATTTTCAGACGCGCCTTGAATCTAAGTTATGTTTCCCGAGATTCTGCGTGAACACTTGGTTGTCTACTCAAAACGGAATAAAAATAACTCCGGACGGGTCCCAGCGAGTTATCATTTTATCACGTGCGATGGCAGCCGTGAGAGGTCGAGTCTTATCTACCACAACTAAGCGAGCCTTCGACAAGATGGCCACCGCGAGAAAAATAACCGTCGATAGACGTTTCGACGGCATGCCCAAAGAGTCAGACTTCAAAGTGGTCGAGGAACAGTTGCCCCCTTTGAAAGACGGAGGTGAGTGTGGCCCGGACGCGTTTGACGTTTTCCTCCCAGAATTCCTTGCAGAAGCGGTGTATTTGAGCGTCGACCCTTACATGCGAGCCTACGCGCACAACATCCCTTTGGGGGCCACGATGGTGGGGACGCAAGTGGCTCGGTAACCTCCCCCAAAAGCACCGCGCGGTCTCAACGTGTTGCTTTCAGAGTGGTGGACAGCAAAAACGGTAAATACCCGGTGGGTCAACACGTGGTGGGGAAATTCGACTGGAGGAGTCACACGATTTCGGGGGGGCTGCCTAGTATCGTGCAAGGGGCGGGCAACGCCCCCGCTCCCTACCTCGCGCCAGACCTGAAAGGCCTCCCCCTGTCCTACCTTTTGGGGATTTTGGGGATGCCGGGGTCGACCGCGTACTTCGGATTTTTGGAGATTTGCAAGCCCCAACCCGGCGAGGTGGTCGTGGTGTCGGGGGCAGCAGGCGCTGTGGGCTCGATAGTCGGCCAAATTGCCAAAATCAAGGGTTGCAAGGCGTTTGGCATCACAGGCTCTGACGACAAGGGGCGGTACTTGGTGGAACAGTTGGGTTTCGACGGGTTTGCCAACTACAAAAAAGGCGACTTGGACAAAACTCTCGGCCAGTTGATTCCCGAAGGAGTCGACTGTTATTTCGACAACGTTGGTAACACTGCGCTGTGAGTGACGTTTGTCAATCGAGTAGGTTGCAGGTGAGATCAGTTCGACTGTCATCAAACACATGAACGACTTCGGAAGGATATCGGTCTGCGGGTCCATATCGTCCTACAATCACGACGTCAACAATCCGCCCAAAGGTGGCGCTTTTCTATTAGGTAGTTATCCCGATTGTTACAAGGTGTCGTTGCAGTTACCGTCGTTCAGGGGTACATGTTGATGAAGCAACTCGTCATGGAAGGGTTTCAAAACTATTTGTACCAAGACCGCGCCTCGGAGGCTTTTCAGCAAATTCTGCAGTGGCTCCTGGAAGGGAAGATGAAATACTCCGAAACTGTCACCGAAGGGTTCGACAATATGGTGCGAGCGTTCATCGAGATGTTGGGGGGAAAAAATTTGGGCAAAGCTATTGTGAAAGTCTGAACATGTCTTATTTGTATATATAAGAATTAATATAAGAAAGTTTGTTATTTTTTTTATCCATTAAATGTGTGCCTGAAAAATTGTTTTTGTCCACATGCAAAGACTTGATAACGAAACAAAACACTGATAACAACAGCATAAATGAGTAACTCATGTAAATAAAAAACTTATCAGTGTATGGAAAGAACATGTAAATAACCAAACATAAATAAATAACTTCTTGCGTTGCTTTAAAAATCCAGGTTCGTGGCAGTTTCTTGTTTAACTGGTTCTGATGCAAATAAAATTTTTCTGTGGCGCAATAAATGCACACACCTAATAATATGTTTTTGCATCAGCCTGCCACAACAATGACAAGCAGATCGTTATCGGCAAAGGGTACATTCTGGACTGTGCCGTACAACAAAAAGCGCTTTATCACTCGGCTGCTCCGATAAGTTGACAAATAATCTGACCTTGTGGGATCATTACCGCGGCACCGGTATAAATACACACACGTAGATGTTGAACGTTGCTCCTAGACGTTTATTGGGCGGGTGTGCTAACGTTCTGGACAAAATGGTCAAGGCGAAGAAATACGTGTTCGAGAAGCAATTCGTGGGTTTGCCCAAAGCGACCGACTTTAAGCTGGTCGAGGAGGAGTTGCCACCACTGAAGGACGGAGGTAAACCACCAAAACTCCATTTGAACCTTGTCATTTGTTCTTGCTGTTGTTTAGAATTCCTGTCGGAGGCGGTGTATCTGAGCGTCGACCCTTACATGCGAGCCTACGCCCCTCGGCTGACTCTCGGCACGACCTTCATCGGTTCTCAAGTGGCCAAGTAAGTATCCAGACTGGCACCAGTCGATTTTAATTTTGTCCATCCAGGGTGACCGAGAGCAAAAATCCCAAATTCCCGGTGGGTAAATACATCGTGGGTGAATTCGGCTGGCGCACCCACACCATTTCCAACGGGCAACCCTTGCCCAACGGCGTCCCGGTTGCTTGGCTGGTCCCAGACCTCGACGGACTACCCCAGTCGCTCCCTTTGGGAGTGTTGGGAATGCCGGGGTAAGCACTCGACCACCGATCCGACCAGATCTGACCTCTCTTTAGAAACACAGCCTACTTCGGGTTCCTCGAACTGTGCAAACCCAAAGCTGGGGAGACCGTGGCGGTGAGCGGAGCTGCCGGCGCGGTGGGAAGCCTCGTCGGCCAAATCGCCAAAATCAACGGGTGCAAGGTGATCGGAATCGCCGGGTCTGACGAGAAGGGCAAGTGGTTGGTGGACGAGTTGAAATTCGACAAGTTCCTCAACTACAAGGACACAGACTTCGACAAGAAGCTGGCGGCGGCGGCGCCCAACGGCATCGACTGCTACTTCGACAACGTCGGAGGAGAGCTCAGCACCAAGATCCTCAACAAGATGAATCTGTTCGGGCGCATTTCCGTCTGCGGGGCCATCTCGGGGTACAACGACGCGTCTGCCGCCAGAGGTGATTTGTTCGCAGCAAATGAGATTTTTTTTAAGCGAGATTGATTACAGCCAGTCCGGTACAACCCGCGCTCGTCTTCAAACAGTTGAAGATGGAAGGGTTCATCGTGCACAGGTGGCTGGACAGGTGGTTCGAAGGGATCCAGCAGAACAAGCAGTGGATCAAGGAGGGCAAGTTGAAGTACAAGGAGACCGTCACTGAAGGGTTCGACAAGATGTTCGACGCGTTTGTCGACATGCTGCAAGGAGGCAACACAGGAAAAGCAATAGTTAAAGTCTGATTTTTTTTGTACTTTTGCCAAATATATTATATTTCTTTTGAATTTTGTTTCCCACTTTCCCACCAAGCGCAAAGATCACAACAGAAGACGATCAACACTCTGAATTTGCAACCGTTGCGTGTCAGACCAAGACTGTCCCGCTCGTGGTTTCTTACAACAAGAAATAAATCTACAAACATTTTGCTAGTTTTTTTTATTTAATCAACGAACAATAGACTGATCAGGCTTTGACAACTGCCTTGCCCACGTTGCCTCCTTTCAACATGTCGATGAACGCCTTGAACATGTTGTCGAATCCCTCCGTCATAGTCTCCCTGTATCTCATCTTTCCTTCTTTGATCCACTTCTTGTTCTGTTCGATACCCTCGAACCACCGGTCCGTCCATCTCCTGACGACGAACCCCTCCATCTTCAATTGTTTGCTGACAACGAAGCGCTGAACCATACCGACTAAAAATGCAACAGATGTCACTGCGACTCTTCACCTCTTCTCCAATCACCTTTAACATCGCCGCTGCTGTTATACCCTGAAATGGCCCCGCAGACCGATATCCTTCCGTACAGGTTCATCCTCTCCATAACCGCATTACTTATCTCCCCTCCTACATTGTCAAAGTAACAATCGACGCCTTTAGGGGTCGCTTCTTTCAACTCCTTCTCGAAATCCTTGTCTTTGTAGTTGATGAAACGATCGAATTGCAACTCTTCGACCAACCATTTTCCTTTTTCGTCGGTCCCGGCGATCCCGATCACTGTACACCCTTTGATTTTGGCGATCTGCCCCACGATGCTGCCCACGGCACCGGCCGCCCCCGACACCACCACGGTCTCTCCCGCTTTGGGCTGGCAGATCTCGAGTAATCCGAAGTAAGCTGTGTTGCTAAAAGGTGGTCAGTGCGGAGAGTTGTTACGCGACTTACCCAGGCATTCCCAGGACCCCTAAGGACAGGGAAAGGGGTAGTCCTTCGGGATTTAGGACCGGAAAAACTCCAGCTTTGCCGTCGGAAATGGTGTGGGTGCGCCACCCGAACTCCCCCACCACGTGTTTTCCCACGGGATACTTTGGATTTTTGCTCTCGACAACCCTTAAGAACAATTAGTTTCGCGCGGGGGGTGATTGTCGGTTACTCACTTGGCCACTTGCGAACCGATGAATGTGGTTCCGAGGGATAGTCGAGGGGCGTAGGCTCGCATGTAAGGGTCGACGCTGAGGTAAATCGCTTCGGCTAGAAACTCTACACAAAAATCTTTTTATCGAAACGGGCGCAGCTCAACTCTCACCTCCATCTTTCACCGGCGGCAACTCTTCCTCGACCAACTCCAAATCGGTTTCTTTGGGCAAACCGTCGAATTGTTTGCGAAATACGTACTTTCGTGCTTTCACCATTTTGTTAAGCGTGGCCCACGATGTTTTATCAGAAAATGATTACACCTCCTATCGGTGCGATGACGAGCACTTTTCGAGTACAGCACTACAACCTTTGCTTAAACCTATTAGTTACCGTAGCATATTCCAGAACAAAAGTACAAGGTCAACTCCAGTTGATTTCAGAAAATAACCTTAAATGATTAAGTGCTTGTTGACGCCCAAAACAAATACCAAAAACATAAAATGCACTCAATACCGCTCCCGATAACGAAATAAGTAAACAAACACCGAAATCTTTGTGTTATCAGTCAAGACAAGGTCAGTACTAGGGAGACGTAGATATTGAGTAATTTTTGAAGTTATTTTTAAAAATCGATGAGGATTTGAGGTCTTTCGGGCTTTGCGACATGCGTTGACCCCCCTAAAGTTTTGATTCCGTCTTTTGCTGATAGAAAATACCACAAAAGTCACCAGACCTAACCTCACTTTTCCTCAAAGATGTTCATATTTCGACAAAAATAGCTTTGGGGTCAACATGTTAGCGGCAAAATGTCAAAGATTCTTTTCAGTGGCGGCGAACAAGACGATGAAGTCGAGTGTCATAATTCTGCACAAGAAATTCGAGGGTTTCCCCACCGAATCCAACTTCGAACTGGTGCAGGAAGATGTGCCGCCCCTCAAGGACGGAGAGTTCCTGGCCCAAGCCGAATACGTAAGTGTGGACCCATACATGCGAGTCTTCCCCGTGGAAGTTGGCAAACCTGTGGGGGGCGACCAAGTGGCAAAGTAACAACTCCCACAACTTCCAACCCGCTTTAATCTCGACATTTCCAGGATCATAGAGAGCAAGAACGAGAAGTATCCCGTGGGTAAGTACGTGGTGGGCGAGTTCGGCTGGAGGACCCACACTGTGGCGTCGGAAACTCCCGGGAGTTTTTTCAACTTTCCGCCTAGAGTTCTGCGAGGTTACGGCGACCTACCCAAGTCTTTGGGCTTGGGGATTCTGGGGATGCCCGGCAACACGGCCTACTTCGGCTTCCTGCGAATCTGCAAACCCGTGGAGGGCAACACGGTGGTGGTGTCGGGTGCGGCGGGCTGTGTGGGGAGCACGGTCGGCCAGATCGCCAAAATTATGAAGTGTAAAGTGGTGGGAATCACGGGGTCGGACATCAAGGGGCGGCGACTCATCAGCGAATTCAATTTCGACGCCTACGTCAATTACAAATCGCCGAATTTCCAGCACGAATTGACTGAAGCCACCCCCGACAAAGTCGACTGTTACTTCGATAACGTCGGGGGCGAGGTCAGCAGTGCCGTGTTGAATAGGATGAACAAGTTCGGACGGGTGGCGATTTGCGGGGCCATCTCCACGTATAATAATGTTCCAGGCAAAGGTAACATAACCTCACTTTTGTGATTAAATTTACTGTGGAGTTTACCTAGCTAGTGAAGTTCAGACTCCAGTCAAGATTGCTCACGTCAGAATGGAGGGCTTCAGCGTGACTCGATGGAGGAATCAATGGGACGAGGGTATTCAACAAAACATGGAATGGATCCGTCAAGGCAATTTAAAATACGCCGAGTGTATCAGTGATGGTTTCGAGAACACGGCTAAAGCGTTTATTGATTTATTTGGTGCCGGTGACCGAAATTTCGGCAAGGTCGTTGTTAAAGTGTAAATAACTCAATAAATAATTTTCCAATTTTGAGGTTAGATTTAATTATGTCAAGTTACTCACTGTTAGATCCTCGTAGCTTTCGAAGTAATCTCTCGAGTCCGTTGTTTCCATGTCGTAGAAGCAAATTTGCGATTTTAGCACTTCAATTAACACAATAAATGCACATTTTCACTAAATTCACGTTGAGAACAGTCGGCGAAGTTTTGTGAACAAACCATGCATATTGCGCACACGTGCGTCGAAAAAAGTCGATAGTTAATACAAAAGTAAATGAATAATTGTTTTGCTCGATATATGGCCCCGGATCTGTTGTTATGTTTTGTCTCATTTACGGTGGAAATTACCAAAACGAGATTTGGCAAGTGAGAATGGGTTGTGAACGAGCCGTCACATTTGACTTTTAGCTGTGTTGACAGTTTGTCCTAACCTAAAATTGCTGACGCAGCTTTCAGAGGAAAAATGATAAAACAGAGGTAAAAGTGGGTGTTTGTGGGTCCGTAACGTCGAGAAAACGTCCAATTGGTGTGATTTCAGGTCCAAAGCGGACGCCAGCTACAAGAAATTCGGTAAGCACAGCGACAGCGAAGACGAGACGGAGCTGTTTACGTTAAAGAAACCGTCCCCGAGGAAGGAAAAAGCGAACATCGAGAAGGTCGTAGAAGAAGGGGACACCCTACAGTCGCTCGCCATTCGCTATTGTTGTACTGTAAGCGCCCCCCGCCTGTTTGTTGTTTTTATGTGAGAGTCAACTTGCAGATCGAAGACTTGAAGCGTCTGAACAATATCCACAAGGAAAATGAGATTTTCGCGAAGAGGACAATCAGAGTGCCACATCATCCCATCACGCTGGCGTTGGCGGGGGTCCACGTCAGCGGGCGGAGCTCGCCAAATGACCCCACCACAAGCACTCAAGTGGACACAAGCAAGCTGACGACGAGTTTGCAGGAAACGGAAGTCAACCAAATAATTTTCAACAGCAATATAGCCCAAAAGAGCCCCGGCGCCGAGCGGGACGAGGATTCCCAGGACGACAACGACGAAGAAATTCATCTGCTGCCCCAGGCCCAGCCGGTGCCGATGGCCGACGTTACGTGGAGCGGGGCCGACGGTGATATTTCGTTAAAAGCTCTCATTCTTTGTATAGTGATTATAATTTTTGCGGTGCCTTTAATTTACGTGTTCTACATAGCTGAGCATCCCGAACAATACCACCACAACCATGTGTCATGACATTCTGTTGTCAACAATCTGCTCCCGTTGTGATAAGCAGCTAATCTCGTTTTAAGTATTAAATGTTTTACTCGTTTATTGGTGTAATAAAACACGATATTTTTATAGATGTGCTACCTTTGTTAAGAATTAAAAAAATTTATAGACTCCATTTGAATTTTATTCCGCTAGAAAAAGACGACGTCTTAATTGAAATACTTTATTGATTTCAGACAACTTATCCACATATTATGAGAAACTAAAACTATAAAAATATTTGGTTGTATATTTGCAATTCGATCATGGAACAATGTAAAATGAACTGAACAAAAAACTAATTTGTACTGGATTGTTCCCTGATGTACAAAAATGCAAATGCATCATCTGTTAGTACTATACATCAAGTTGGGTTAAAATGTATACGGCATTTATCGTATATATCTACTAATTATAAATATATTTATATATAAAATTATATTAAATGCGTGACTGCGTAATAGTGACGTCCACGCATTTAATTTACAATATACTTATACAAAATGTAACAAAAATACTTTGATTCTTCTCAAAAACTGTAAAAATATACAAAAGAAAAAAAATTCCGTGATGTATATGTCTCAAATTCAATCTAATGCCCGCGAAATCAATCTTGGAATGTTCTAAACAGCGAAACTTAGGTGATAAATTGTGTAATGTGTAGGCCAATTATTTTTCGAGGACCGGGCACGTCTCTCAATAACTGCTGCGATCTGAGTTGTTGTGGACGCTGCAAAAGAAAAAACAAACGATCAGTTTACGCACAGGAAACATACGAAATGTGAGGTTAGGTGGAAGGAGTTTGTGCACGTCAAACTGCGCAAAAAGCCCAAAAAGTTTCACACATCTAATAGGCCCCAGGGAATGTTAGTGCGGTTAGGTTGGTACCACGTCTACTATGTCACAAAGCTTAACGAAACTCGATTAATTGATTTTGAAAATTGGATTCATCTCGATCGATTTTCGCAATTACCGAAACGTTTGGATCGAATGGAAAAGTGCACCATCAATCACTCGATCTTGCAACAAGAATCCATAAATCATCGGCGCGTTTTGACGAAAATGTCGCAAAGTGAATTTTTATGTTTGGTGCGGTCCCATTGAAATGCGCGTCACGACCAAGACCAATTAAGGTGTGTCGGCGACACTTTTCGCGCAGTTTGACATTAATCTGTGCACGTATGAATAATGGAAGAGATGAATGACGCATATTTACATAGACGGACTTACGATCGGTTAAATGCAATGAATCACCAGGCTTTTGTTTTTAGTAAACTGAAGTTCCACGAAGCCAGCGAATGGCTTTGTGGGATGATTAGTGATTCCTTGTTACATAAAAATTAGAACAACAAAATCACTAGTCTTCCACACAACACCATTCTTGTTAGTCACTCCACACCATGATTAGTTTTTGTGGTTTTTGTTTTAACACCATTATGTACAGTTCAAATTAGTCCACACTCCACACTGTCCTTGTTATATACAAAATGTACAAAACACGACGCTGCACAGTCCGAGACAGGTGCAGCGTCGTTTACAATATTGCACCCTCAACCCCGCCGCGCCGGTCGGCGGTGTCTCACCTTTGCTGGAGCAGATACTGCGCCATCTGTATCTGGTGCGGCGAACCTGTGATGGTTATGATGCGATCGTTGGACCCTGGGAGAGGTTCGTCGATTGTGATGCCGGCGCCGGAGTCCTGGCGGATCTTCCTGATCCTGCCGCCGCCCTTGCCGATGATGGCCCCGGCCAGCTGCAATGAAATCACGTGAAGGAGACGACGTTACGTAATGCTGACAGGAAGCACGTGCGGCGCAATTAACACGGCCAATGAAAAAATCGATTGGCAAGAAAGAACGGGGAAATGCAAATGACGTGGACGTTTGTACTGGAAATGTTTTTCTGCACGCAAAATTACCAACAGTGGAGGTTTTTCAATTGTTACGTAATTGGCGGCAATTTGTCTGGGAACTAAAAGAAGGTCGTGAAAACTGTGTGAACAATAAGTTCCATTTGAGAGGGTTTTCTAGTGTAGAAGAAAATATTTTTATTCATTTTGGAGGTTTTTTAAATGTTATTACGTAAAGGGCTATACATGTTTCTAACATGATAGTTGGCTGTGTGATTTTATGTGCATAAGAAACCATTTGCCGCTTCTCAATTTTTGGATTGTAAATTTGACATTTGACATGTACGTATCATTTTGAAGTTTTTATCGCCTATCAATGTGTAAATTACGATGTTCTGAGTGAATTAAGAAAGCAAATGAGTCTTTTCAAGGCTATTACGTGAACTACATTAGTTCTTGTAATAAGGCGTAAACATTTTGTTACATCTGAACATAAACAGTCCTGATATCGAAATAAAACATTCAATAACAGTGAGTGGAGGTATTCAGTGTCGCCTTCAAGAAGGAATTCCTTTGAAATATGGTGAAATCTTGGAAACATCTTCTGTAGTCCACACTTGAGATGCAATCAACGAAGTTGTTAGGACTGGAAGTGTTAATGAATGGAAAATCAACTGTAACGTTTCTAGTTCTGAGAAGTTGTGTTGAGGATTTAAGGCAACACCTTGAGCCCAACAATTATACACTTTTGACAAGCTTGTCGCAACAATGGGGAAAATCTTTTAGAATATGGACCAAAACATCTTTCAAACATGGCTGTATAAAATAACAATGTACAACTTTACCAATTGTTTCAAAATAATTCAAATGACAGACTACTACATCTTTACTGACGAAGCCTGGTTTCACTTATATGATTTTGGATTATAAAAATCCCGTATACACTCGACAAAACTTTCTCAACCGACAAATTCAGCCCAAATCCACCTTCTCGACCTCGCTTGCTCCAGACTTGACCGCAACTCTTGCCAAAACCTTCCGAGCTACTTACATCTTTGGGAATAGTAACTTGAGTGGTGGTCTTGCCGCCAGCGATTCCACCGTTCTGCGTTCCCAGTCCCCCAGGTGACTGAAGCGGTCCCTGGTTCAGGCCGTTGCTCGCCATTATGTTCGGCGGAGGGTGGCTAATCATGGGAGTGTTGTTCGTGGGGGCTCCCCATCCGTTCCTCTCGAACGGCGGAGGCCTGCTGGCGTTGTTATTTGAACCGTTTCCGTTGTACTCTCCTCCTCTCGGGGGCATGCTTCCACCCATCTGACGGTCGTTGAAACTGAAACGATTCGTACCCCCTCATTAGCACCGCAATTTCAAAAAAATACACCTCGTGCCGAATAATCTTTGTACCGTTTGAAAAATGGCCGCTGGTTTTTGACTTCACGAGCAACTGGAAGTGTTCAAGTTGGAATAAAATCATCTAAAAATACTCTCAACAAACCGAGATAAAAATGTAACTTCTGGGTTGCGTTCTGTTCAGTACGATCCAAAATTATTCGAGAAAATGCGTTTTTACTGCCAACAACGATAGCAAAGCGATAACGTTCGGTTCTATTGATGGTTTCAATTTCTTGTGAAAAAAATTATTACATCAAATAAAACAACTGAAAAATAAAACGTTTCGTAACACTGGCATTCAATAATATTTAATTACAAACGTTAAGCTTCTATTTGTTCAATTTATTTTATAACTAGACCTGATGAATTACATATTCAAATTTACAAAACTGTTTTAATTTCACTTGAATGTTATGTTAACAAAATTTTAATGGCTTTTGTTATTTGTGCAGTGAAAAATAAATTTAATCCTTTTGAACATTTATTTGTTTTGTAAAATTGGAGTGAAATATCTCGGAGGTAAAAAGATTGCTGGCCTTGTCAAGTGACATCCCTGTTTCCAATGGTGCCAACTTTAAAAATGACACAAAGAAAATATGTAACCTCAAAATCACGGGTGTGAAAAATTTGTACAATTTCCCGATAATATCTGTTCAATTCTGGTGGCAACCATTTTTTACTTACTTCATGGGGGGCGGCCCGGCCCGCTGCGGCGGTGGCGGCCCTCTGCTGTTGAACCTTGCCGGCGGTCCGTCGCGGAATCCGTTTCGATTGCCGCCGCCACGTGGTCCGCCATTTCCGGCGTTAGCACCTCCTCCGCCGCCGCTGACGCTGCCGCCGCCACGCCGTTCGTTTCCGGCTATGCCCCATCCGCCGTACTCTTCGGCATAATAATCGTCGTAATTGTGCGGATCGTACGGATTTACAATCCCCTTAATTGGATTCTGCGGAAACAGGAGAAAAATTAGAAACGGACGTCGGATCGACGACGCACTCGAGACTCACCGACTTGATGAGGGTGATGATCTCGCGGATGCTGTCGACGCACTTTGCTGGCTCCCCGATTATTTGGATTATGCGGTCGGTGCTCTGGGGGGCCAAGTTGGAGAAGATCTTGATGCGGGCGCCGGTTTTCTGCAAAAAAAGGGAAAGATGCCAGAGGTCAGCGCGAAAACGACAGTTAATGGGCGGAAGTGACCGCAACTTCGGATTAGGGGGCACGATTCCCGAACCCCCACGGTTAAGCTCTTCTTCGATCGAAAAGCAATCGGATCAAGAGATAAAAAGATCAGTACCTTTGTCCAAATCCACTACAAACAATAAGCAATTCCAGACAAGGAGTGTCATCCCATTGTGAATTTAAAAACAAATTGGAATAACATTAAACAATGCTCAAACAACATTAAACATTCAAAACATTCAACTGGATCGCTGTATCAACAAAAAAAAAAATCTACAGTAATCCAGCAATACTGAGATCACTCAAAAATCCAAAATTTTGATTTAACAACAAATGACGTCAAAATAAACTAATTTGTTTATATTCTACTTAAAAAATGACAAAAAAGAAACACTTGGCTATCGGTGAATTTTAGTGTAGTGTGATAAGAGGAATCGCATCAGAATTTTAAAATATGTACAGGGTCTTCGAATTAAAATAGAAATGGAAATGATCTACTGTGACAGATCAGTTCAAAGTAATTGTTTAGTGTCTTTTTGTCGTTGTCTTTGGTGACAAAAGGTTTTGAATTCGGGACACAGTTTTTGAAAATACTTTTGGTGACTCACCCTCTATATATGGGTGACTGTATTTTTGTAAAAAGTGCGGTTAATTCGCCGCGAACAATTTCCACTTTTTCCTTTGAACTAATTACATTTCCAGTGTTCTTGGATGCGTGTTTTACACTTGAAAAGATGCAATTTCTCACTGTTGAGCACTCAATAAAAAAACATCACACAACTAAATCAATTAAACGTGCTCAAGCACCGAACAATTCTAATTAACTAACTTTTCCGACGATTTTAAAGCGAATTTACCGAGTCCCGACGATCAAAGACGCTAATTAAAACAGTAGAAGAACAAAGACAAAGAAAAAAAGCACGTCCCGTCGCCGCCGCCGCCACGTTGATCTTCGAGTAACCCCCGACATCCGTCTTAATTTCGGGCAAACGTCGTTTTCGGATTACGAATCGTTCCGCGGCGTCGAAAATCGATCGCGTTCGAAAAATCGGTCCACCCCCGACACGCGTCTGGCCCTTGGCGCGAAAAAGGGCCCCGGAGAGGCACAGAGCCGGACCGCCGACCGGCGTGCAATGCAAGCGGAGCACGGAGGCGGCAAGCAGCGCCCGCAGCTGGTATTGATTGGGGGGCTGTCGGCCGACGCGCCGGCCTGACTCCGCACGCGATGTAGGGACAGACCGCGCGCGTCTACCTGGCTCACCTGTCACTCGCGGCCCTTCCGGAAGCGCCGCCACCGAGGGGCCGCGCCGGCCGCCGCGGTCGCGATCAACCCATGCAAGAAATTAATTATGGCCGTCCGGAATCGTAAATGTGCGCGATGTATCGTGCGTGTCGCGGTCGCCCTGCCAACTGATCCTCTTGGGGGCGGAATGTGCGAGTGTGTGCTCGGCAAGAACGAGGAGACGGCTTTGTCTCCGCGGGGACGGCGTTCGGCCGCGGTTCGGGGCTTATCCGCTTCGTAGGCGGGAACTTTGGCTTAATCGATGCTCAAAAGTGGATACGGAGTAATCAACACGGACCCGAACAGGATTAATCGAAAAATCTCCGCCAGGATTTGTTTATTGCGACAACTTCAGGCTGGAACGAACGTTAAAACGCGTCCCTCGCGCGCTTTCGCTTTTTCAGGCACCGGTGTGGGGCGGCCGACCCACGAAGGCGTTCTGGAGAATGTCGTGGGCTGACTGACGATCAATCGTCTTAATTAAGACTCATGTTTTGATGATACGTCGGATTAAAAAATTAGGTCAAAATACCAGACTAGTACAAACATCAACAAGTCAAAAAAAATAATCATCCGATAATAATCTCTTTCAACATGGTGCATGTACAGAGTTGACCATAAAAGCGTGTCACACACAACACTTGAATTTACTATAATCGCAGCTTGCGGCAAAGTCAATCCAAAACTTAGAAAGTAGAAGAGAGTAAATAGTATGCACTTTCTATGTTAATGAGAAACTGTGATTGTTATTTTAAAAGCACTTCCAAGTAAAGTCGAAAAGTTTCTCTGATTTATTGGAGGAAACAAGAAACCTTTTCTTTCTTATATAAAATTGACGCACATTCTTGCAAGATGTGTCACAACCCCAGACTGTACATCATGTAAGCAGCGTTCAAAAAATGTTGTAGTCATGTGGTCTAGTTTTGTCATTTATTCATCAATCAGGCAGTAGTGAGAAGGATTTCTTTGCGAGAAACAGTTCTTTTTTTTGCTCGATTCTCCAAAACAAGATCTTATTCTTTTGTTCGACACCTCCCTAGAAAGTGAGTCTGTATCCATAGTTACCAGTGGGTGAAAGTTTCTTTTTCGTTCACTTCACTTTCGCTCACTGTCTTTCACTCACTACTTTTCATTCACTCGTAATTTTTTCCAATTCTTGCTGATAACGTAATTTTGATTTTTTAGGCAACATTTGGTACCTCGCGGCACTTGCCTCTTCCAGAACATCATCAGGAACAGGAACATATAACTCTTCATAATCATTTCCACAACATGCACACTTTGTCGACGTTACAGAACTTTGTTTATTTTGTATTTTATTTTTTTCCATTTTTATGCTGTGGTGTTTACCTCTCCTTTCTACATATTTTGATTTTTCACTTGTTATTAATTTGGGAAATATGTGAGGTGGCAAATTGGAAAAATTAAATCTTGGGTTAATGTCTTGAAAAATTATAAAACCAATCTCGAGTGTGTTGTAAAAATGTAAGATTATATAAATAATAAATTAATTAATTTTGGTAAAACAGTTCTGCCAGGCGTAAAAAACATAAAATATTTTTAAAATTGGACCATCAGCCTCACTCAATTTTAGAGAAATTGCTGCAAATATTCATCATCGTCTAACACACCCGATGATTTTTTTTTCTCATCAACATTTCCAATAATAAGCAATACAACTATACAATCTACGAAATATATTACTGATTAAAAAAGTTATGTCCAATTCTCCGTATTGTTGACAGAAGTACCGAAAAACTTGTCCGAAGCGACATTTTACTTCGGTCGCCCAAAATTGCAATTCTGCGGCAACAAAACTTACTTTTATGGCCATAAAACCTTGTTTTGACAGCGACATTTATATCAAAAGAAAAATAGATGTTTGTCGGCACTTGTCCGATTTCTCGGACTCCACACATTTCCAATTTCTCAGGTGGACACCGATCTCGTTCCGTTTCCAACATTTGTTGTTCTTTTCGATCGATAAAATCACCGGGAAAGCGTATCATTTTCAAAGAGCCGACACGCACACTCTTCCCACATTAGGCGACACTCCCATCCCGCAAAATCCAGCGAACAACCTTGCGAGAAAATCAGAAGCGACAAAACGAAAAGAAAACTGGTCGAGAGCAACAAATTCGATTTGATCGGTGGACGAGGCGGACGCGTCCCATTTCCAATCAAGGGTTGAACCGTCCCGGACGGGACCCCCTGTTAATTGTGAAAAGCGTGCGGTCGCGAGGAACGGGACCCGGATCGGGAAAAACTTGGGGCGTAATTAATTGCGAAGAGTTGGAAACAGAAAATAACTCGCTTTACGTAATTATGAAGCGTCGAATTCCGGCAGTAATTAATGCGAAAGCTCTACCTCCGCCGGAATAAAATTGTTCCGGGGGTTCGAGTCGTCGGCACCGGGAGCGGCATCGAGGACTGGCAATTTTCCGAAACCTTACTCTATGAAAGCTGATACAAATTGGTACGTTCTACGGGTTAACAATTTTGTTTACAACTTCGACTTGATTACATTAAATTTTGAAGCTTCTTCAAAGGCATCCCGTTTAATTTTACACACGCACGAGGTCCCGGTTTCATTTCTAGTTTTGCACAGCTGAAAAGTTTCCAATTAGACTTGGAAGGTTTTCCGAGTTGCTTTCGATGGCGCGCATCATTGTATCGTAGCAACACCGGCACAACAAATACAATATTTTCCCGGAGACGTGTGGGAGGCAAGAAATAAAATATCGGAGAGGATTCTCGCGAAGCTATTTTCGAGCGAGCTCGACCTGAGCAAGTTCGAACAAGTCGGACAATTTTTCCGGTGGCGCCGCCCCCGAGTCAACACTTATTACGCACAATTCCCGACGATTTTAATCAAAAACTCTCCGAGTTATTAATTAATTTTTACAAGCTCGCAGCGCTCCTCCTCTCGAAATTATCAAGAATTTCATTAGGCATTCCTGGCGGAGGGGCCGGGAGGAAAAAACACGAAATGCGACCACCTCGATTCGATGCCAATCAATAATGACGAACGTCCCACATATTTCACGACAAGAAGGGGGTATTAAAAAACAAACAAGGCGCCACCCTCCGCCCCGGCCCCACCCCGATGTCAGAGCGTCACGAAATCGGCCGAATCCATTAACCTGATTAATTCAAATTGCGGAAAAAGTGATTTCGCACCGGGAACAACTCAACTCGCCCGAAACAAACGGGATAATCGTACAGAAACATCCCCAATTTAATCGACGAGGTAAGTAAATATCCGGAAGGAGCGAAACGGAAAATAGATCCTGACCCTTTCGGACGCCGCCGTGATATCTCCTGGCTGTGAGGGCTGCATGTGTCGAAACGTGCTCGTCCCAGCCAAATCCGACTAGAAAAACCGGAGACATCCGCCCAGGACACACGACTCGGGTACTAAGACGAGACCGAGTTATTACCCCGACTTAATCACCCCCTCGTTCCACAAAAAAATCCACACGAATACTCCTCGCCCGCGTCAAATTGGAATTTCTCGAAGGGGTCAGACGTTGTTATTGGATTTTAAAAAAATTCCAGTAATAAATCTCTTTTCCACCTCGACTTCCGAACAACTTCGGGAATATGGTTTCGACGAGAAACTCCACATCCAATCTGATGTCTCGATACTCTTTCATTGAGATGCAGACGCGATCTGGAGGGTCGCCACGCATATTTTAAATACACCGTTCCAAGTGCCCCTTAATGGGGGTGCGATTGTCAGGTTTGGCAGCTGCGTAAATAAATAACGTCTCTCTTGGAAGAAACCGACACTACGGAAATCAACCGTCTTAATGGCGCGTTGACAAGCGGCCACATTTAACCCCAAATCGACCATCTCCCTTTATTACGACCTCGAGGGTCGGCTTGCAGATATTTTAAATAAATGGTAAAACAGTAGGGACATCCTCTAATGGGGGTGAAAATTGTCAGGGATGTTTGACAGCTGCATAACTAAACGTCCGTCTAGAAAGAAATCGCCAGTCTCACTGCATAAACCGTTTCTCAACCTGTTTACAACCCTCTCATTGGCGCGTTGAAAAATGGTTACACATAACTCCAAATCAACGATCTCGTTTTACGTCGAGATAAACAATTCGAGAGATAAATTCCAGAGTATTTTAGCACTTTCCGCCGCTTTCGCAATCGCCATTCGGAAACTTTTTTGCAGATGTACCTAATTGTAATTTTATTTGCTTGGAAAAATTTGTATACGTCGAAACATTAAAAAAGTTGTGCTTTACAAAAGACCAGCAGTAAAAAGGTATTAGAGATTTTTTTTATCCCCCAAAAAGATAAAATATCCTATCCTGGACTGGAATATCCCCCTTAACTCCAAATCAACGATATTTTCTTTATCGAAATGGATACACGACGTAGAGGATCACCTCGCAGATATTTTAAGTAAACGTTGGAGTAGTCGGGCCACCCTCTAATGGGGATGAAAATTGTTATGGATGTTTGACAGATGCGTAAGTGAATTACATGTCCCTGTTGGAAGAAATCGACAGTCTGATAGCGTACTACAACGAACAACCGTTTTTCAACCAGTTTTCAACCACGCGTTGAAAAATGGTTGCACAAAACTTCAAATCAACGATCTCGTTTTGCGTCGAAATTAACAATTCGAGAGATTTTCTCGCATTTTCCGCCATTTTGGTAAAAAATCTCCAAATCAAGCACAGTCGAGAAGAGAGCCCCGGTGACACCCAATCAACAGCATCGGAGCATGTCCGGTAACGACCCCGGAAATCGTGCGATTATTATTTTTTTATTAGCCTTGATGGCAATTTCTTTGACGGCGTCGGCTCGGATGGGCATCTCTTTACAAATCGTCGAGTTTCCGACGGCATAATTGATCATTATTGGCAGTTGGAAAAGTCCTCCCGTTAATTGGACACCCGAGCAATTGTCGTTTAATTAATATTTCCAGCATCGGCGTGTTTTTCGCCGGATCGCCTTCGAAATTAGGTGAAACATCCATCACCGTTAAACCCCTATCATCCGCCCCCCCTCAATATAATAACGCGACGTGGCTTTAAATTTTCCTATGATGACATTCTGCCTCTTCCTGATGCGATCGATAAGCCTATTTTATAAATTCGCCTCGCCGGGAGACGGATGGAATATCGTGTTTCGGCGGAAAGGTGTATCGAATCACGTCGACCCCCGACTCCTGCCAATTTTTTTAATAATCGTTTCTATTTTTACTTCGAGCGGCGGCGTCTATCTCGCGAATTTCGTCCGGGCGTTTTTTCCGGTGATTTCTCCGCAATTAAAGCAAACTCCTGTCGGTCGTTTATTAAATGCGCAATCCCGATCGTACACAAATCCAAATTAACCGCCCGGCAAAACACACAAGCCGTCGACGGGAAATTGATTCGAATTTGAGCGATTCCACCACTTAAATGTTCTTTTTTCGGAGCGGCAGGGGGCGGAGGCCCATTTTAATAAATGGACGTACGGATGAACGGCGATGATTTTGTTTGATGGTTTTTGCATTAGTCACGAAATTTAATTAAATCATCCGGGCTCCAATTTCATATCGACGCTGCATTGGCGGTTTCCGATGAACTAGGCCGTTATTAAAGGGAATTTCGTTGTTTATTCACTTTTGTGCAGGATTCTGCCAATAATGAGGTGGGAGCCGGACGCAATTGCGTTAATATCGAAAGCGCCGATCGAAATTTTGTATTTTTCTCTCTTCACTCACACATTCAATGCTGATGATCAGTTTCGCGGAATTAAAACGGACAGGTGAGATTCGATTTAGTCATTCATTAATTATTGAAATTTTAGTTATTTTAACGCTTCCATAAATTCTGTTTTTGTGCCAGACGAAATAGTTTTAATGGATTCGGTAAAAACCAATGATGCGGAACCGTTATCAACGATAATTACTGACATCACTTTCCATGTTGCGCGTTGAGTAGATAATTTGAGGAATTCGACTGGTCAACCATGAACTTTCATTGTTCGTTATTGGTATCTCCAGACAAGCGGCGATTTGTCAAAGTTACAGGTTTTTCGTTGATCAGATCTTAAGATTAGATTTTCCAGTTTGACCATTTGATTGGGTAAAGACAATCGAGACAATAGCTGTTTCTCACAGTTCACAATCCAGTCAAAATTAAGCCATCTAGCAAGTCTAGGGAAAAAACACCACGATAACGCTCGATCTAACACTGCGTAGCACTTCTAGAGGTTTCAGAAGTAACATTAATTAAAAATCTGCATAACCGGCTGATCTGACACCTTTCCTGTTTTAAAAATGTTGTACTGTGGAGTAATAAGTCATTGCTCACGGCCGTGGGTAATGAATGACATTACTCAATAATAAATATATAAAGAAGAATGGACCTGGCGCAGAGCTCTGTGGGACACCAAGTACAAAGTAAACCTCTTTTGATCTGTACTCGCAACACAATGTGCCAACACAGAAGATGACAAGAATATAGAAATGTTAATAAATTTAAGGAAGGTATTAAGCAAATAAGTGTAATGAAAGAAAATGATTCAAGTACGAATATAATTGTGTTTTTGTTGATGTCGTGTTGGTGTTTTTCTCATTTACAACTTTTTTTGTTGTTTCTTGTGCAATACGGAAAAAGCAGTAATAACACTTGAGCGATTATATTTCTCTTTAGAACCCTGGAAGTCTAGACCGTACTAGGTACACATATTTCGACACAAATAATCTTCCCCAAACTTGATTCAAATTATTTGCATAACTGCTCGCGTAAATTGTTTCGGCAAACAGTCAAACATTGGGGTGTCATCTCGTTTAAACATTTTCAACCGAAGACAAACACTTCTTGTCGGTAATTTGATAAATAAACAAAACCAAAAATATATGTACCTCAACTATGTGCGAAGCAACCTAGATTTTCGAAACGATTCAACGGTGCTAAGGTTGAGGACGCGTTCTTGCGAACCGGTCGACCTTCCACGATTGCGACAACGTCAAAACAATGCGATATCTTAAATTTGAATAATTTTAATCGAAACGTGACTTGCGAAGTTGTGCCGCTCACTCATTGTCAAAGACACTCCACGATCCGTCCGACCTTCGCGAATCCTCGACGATTTCGAAAATCCTCCCAATTTCAATGAAACTTGGAAACCGTCCCATCTGACATTTCGCAAGCGGCGAAAAAACGTTTCAAGGACCGCGGTGAAGAATTTCAGGAATCGACAATTTGCGTTAATTGAGGTAATTTGCGTGCCTAGAAAAAATATAACACACGATCTCGACCCGTGACATTCAAAGCGGAATGTTTTCGTTTTGGTAAAAATCCGGACCGTTCTGATGATCGCAGACATCCCCAAAACAAATCCAGCGCCCAATCCCCTTTCGCAAAGTTATTTCAATTAATTCTCGTGTCCCAATAACTCTCCCGGCGTCTCCATTTATGATTCCGGCATTAACCCGAATGAATGGGTGAATTTTCATCTGGGGCAAAGCTTGCGGTCTCTGCGCCGCTCGCTGTTGCGCCAAAGAGAATTAATTTGTCGCATGTGCCGATGTCTGAAACATTCCGGCGGGAAGTATGTGATGGGGGCGGCGGGGCTCACATTATGCGCAACTTTAAATTGCTTTATAAATAATTACGTTTACACAACCTTCGGCTCCGAGTTTGGACAGGTACTTTTAATGAGCAGAGCAATGTTTGTACAGAGGCATAAGCTCGGTTTGTTTACAAACCGGCGCACCACACCGAATCAATCCCCCAAGTCCTGACCTAACTTCCATCGCGCAAATATTGCCCCAACTTATTATAGAAATTTCCACCGGATCCGATCTCGAATAAAGCAATTAAAAAAACACACTCACCTCTCTCAGTTCTTTGATTTTGTAGCCGGCCTTTCCGATCACGCATCCGGCCTGGCTCTGGTGGATCATCATACGCAAGTCCAATTCATTTCCGTTCACTCTGCCTCCGTTCTGCAAAAACCAAAGAAGCGGGATTAATAAAGGAAACAACAAAAATCAAATCCGTTATTTTATTCGTTCCGCCCTTCGCCGGAATAATTAAACAGTTCCTACTTTGTGGAGGGGGTGCGGACGACCCCACTCGGGGCGCCGGTTCGGTGCAACGCGACTCCACATCCGGTATCAAATTGTTTGAATAACCGCGCCGGAAATTGGAGTTTGTCTTGCGGCCGTCGCCATGGCGACGCTATCGGAAAAAAACCCTTTAATTTTGACTAGTGCGAGGGACACATGTGTGGGCCCTTATCTCCTAATGTTCCCCGAAACCTCCGACACATAAAACAAGGGTTGGCGCTCCTTATGAATTTTATATGAGCACAAGAGAAAGCCATTTCTCAAAACGCCCCATCATTTATTCATTCCGGCGGTAATGATTGAATGTAACGACTTAAGTCTATGCCTCTTCGCGACGTTAATTTCGCGTGACACGATTTTCGACGTCCTCGGATCTCTTCGATTAGCGAGTGATTAGGAGAAAATCGGAGATAACGCGGTCGCTTTTCATTGAAAAACCTGTTGAAAGCGTCGATCGAGGTTTCGATTAAAAGTTGACCGAAAACAAGTCGGTTGCCGGCCGTAAATCCTCTGCCCACCTTTTTACACGCACTATCCGGTCGGAGTGTTTTCGCTAATACGTTATGCAAATTTTGGACGAATTAAACGGATTTGGTAGTAAATTCTTAGCGATTTTCAATGCCGACCGATTAGGAAATCGTGATTTCGGTCATGGTCGACTTGGTGGTCGGACATCAATCGAAATGAAATCGCGAGGAATGCAGTTGAAAATCTTGGAAGCGTCCTCCATGCTTGCCCGATTTGGCCCCAGGGCGCCAACGGAAAAATTTCAAAGGCAGCTGGGTTTCCAGCTGCTTGCACCAAATGTCACCACACGAAGCAATTTTTTCTGCCACCTCAACGAAAACTTGCCCTTTCTTTCCTTGTTTTGGGATCGAAAGTATGTTATCGAGAGTAAAATCATTTAGTAATTCATTATTTCCTACGGAGCAAAACTACTGACGTAAATAGAAGTGATTAAAGATAAATAACATTTCACACTTCTTGGTTGAGTTTTTGCAGCAAATTCAATCATACCACTTTTTACCTCTTCGAAGATAACTTGGCCAAAGATTTTTTCAAAATTACTGCTGGAATTGATTTTTTAAACATTCGTAACAATGAGACAGAACTAGCGAGGATAAAACAGACGGTTTTGTAAAACGTAACTTTGATAACGGCAAATGTGCTTACTTTCTCACACTAATTGTAAGAAATTTTTTTTTTAATTTATTGTAATACATTCAGTAATTTCCTTCAGCTATAAAATTATTTTCATGACGTTCCCTAGTTTCATATTTCACCAAACAACATTTTTTACTACTTATTCGCACCTTGTCATAAGGACTTTTTGAGATCTGTCAATACATGCAACTCAAAAGGATGCAAATCAGGTGAATAAGTCAGTTCCTTCACTTTTCATTGCATTGTTTTCAATTCAATACGCATCATAGAAAATAAAAAAAATATATATCTGGTCCTTGTTTCAGACTAGAATTTTTTTATACAGGGCAAGTCACATAAGGCTTACGTATAATCTCTAACTTACTATGTCTTGTCTACAATAGCTTAGTCATTAAACTTGTATCTGAACCAATGTTTTTTTTTTGTTTTCTTTTTTCGAAAACATGACAGACAAAAAACTTGGTTCAGTTAATATCGAGTATCGATCGATAATAAAATTTTGAAAGGATAGTTCGGCAGGCAAAGTACAGACATCTCGAATACATTGAAAGATGAGTATGAGTTTATAAAACGAAACCTTGACTATGGCAAGTGTGCTTACTCTGATGTTCTGATTTTGAGAATGTTTAAGGCAAATTTGAGGTCTCTCTACTCAAAAATAAAGAAGAGTTAGTACAAACAAATTATACGTTTTTATTACCATTGCTATTGAAAATACTCCCTACGCAATACACTACGATGAGTGTATCTCTTTGATTTATTGATTAAAACAACGCTTTTAATTATCGACTTAACATGACCTCTCACTGTAAATTTTAATCGTAAATAATTCATTGTTGACTAGATTGTTAATTACTGCTAGGCGCTCGCTGCGTTGTCCTTTCGCATCACAAAAACACGAAAGTACAAGCAATTAAAATTAATTTCAGACAGAATTATACACAATTATTTTTTTTAAACAATTTTAGCTAATTAGTTAAAATGTATTTTGCTGTTTGAATTATCTGTACAGGATTAGAGTGTGGTAATCGCATCACAAAAAATGAACTGTCTGTTGGACGCTACAAACAGATTTTTTCAAAACTAATTAGTTAATTGTTTAATCTCGATTTCCACCAAAGTACGCTTTTCGGTCGGCGATTATCTCGTAAACGCTCCTATTTATATCACGGTCGAGCGGGACTGACTCAGCGAACTATCTTCGTCACGACCACCACGACATGACAGTTTTGCAATTTATCAAAGCGAACATCTCGTCGTGATTCATAACATTAACGTAACGTATAAACAACGTTTCGAAGCCGACGCAAATACGACCACCCCATCCATGTCGCCTTCCATTTTATTGTGGACTTGTCGCAAACAAAAGACGCCATATTTACGCTTGTAAACCTCGCCGAAAACTACGACTGTTTGGCGGAGGCGCCGGGCCATCGCGCTCCGGTATACCGGAGTCCCGGAGTATCGCCAGCGACCGCGTCTATTAATAATAGTCAATTTGCTGCGGTCCCCGACCCCATTACACATACTTTATTACAACAACGCAATTACCATAATTTTTGTAATCCGATAAGTGACGGTACGTCGGTTTGTTGTTGTCTTCCACCGCTTAACGAATTCATAATGGAGTAACGAAAACAAAGGCATCGGTGTACGGCGGGATGCTATTAGTTACCCCCGGTAACGGCCCCATAATTGTACAGTCGCGCTGTCGATATTAATAGGACCCGGACGGGAGGTCCTTTGTTTTATCAACTCCTAAACAAAGATTTGCCCAACGGATTCGATCCGCCACCATCAATTTCAATCAAGAGACGGTGTCATAACCGTCGGGGCGCCGCACAACACGACGACTGTCGTCGCTTGAATTTTTTTCCAGTCGATATCTACCCCGTTCTTGGAAGTATCGTGCAGACTGTCCGGAGTCTATTAAAAGGTAGATAATGTAACGCGGACACGATGGCCGTAATCAAATGCCACATCAATGTACACGGCAGCGGCATGAAAAGCAACCCTTTTGAAAAATTGATGGCAATCGTACAACGAATGGAACGCCGATAATAACGGCCGGCACGAGCGGGCTTTTTCTGAAAAAAGTACGCCAATACCGCTAATAAACAATTAAATATTAAAATGACACGAGAGCAAGTTTCGACAACTCCCCCGAGGGCGGGGGGCATGCAACGTTGTCGACGTCCGTGGCACGCATCGCGTTCTTACATTTCCCACCCTCGGAGACACTGCGGGGCTCGTTTGTCAAATTGCGCCAACGCAATTCGTCATTTTCTAATCCGTGTGAAAGCATTTTTTAAACATTACCAACCAAGCAACGAATTGTCGGAGCTTCGGCAGCGAGGTCGGACGAAAAGTTCAGTGCGTTCTATTCTTGATATTTGAGCCTGAAATCGATTTTCATAAAAGCTGTTTCGGGGCCGGGAGCACGGTACAGTCTGGCGCGGCTCAAATGCGACGCTCTCTCGGAACATTTTTCCAAAAATCGTGACGTCACACCTTCGTTAAATTTTCACCAAAATTCCAAAAATAGAACGCGTGGTTTTCGTACATTACGTACATTCGTCATCGCATGTTCTTTATCGTCGAAAATAACACGTGTGACGTAAGCGGCAGCGTTAAATTTTAACACCACCACCAAATCGGAAAACCCTGGTGCACGCCGACAAAGACCAACAAATTGCATAATTGTCGTCATTTCCACCGTCGCATTAAAAATTGGGCTTTGAGCGGATTTGGGGGGAGAAAATTAGATGAAAGACATTTTTCGGTTGAGCGTTCCGTCTTAAGCGAATTACAACTCTTTAAAGTAATAATAAACTTCTCGGGAACAAACACTCCCCAGTTTTCAATCAATGTTTCACTTTTTATTTGTCGTTGTGCGCGCAACACTTGCACAAAGGGAACGGGGACAAATGAGCGCACCTATTTAAGAATCGTTTGTGTTTATTGTGAAAAATTCTTTGTTGTTGGGAGTCGCGACGCCCGTGCCAAGTGTCAAAATTTTATGAAACTTTGTCACCGAGCTAATAATGGCCACGGTAGCGCTCAGTCGCATTTGAAAAATTTACGGACGCGAAAAATAGTTAATAACGCCTGGAAGAGCAACGTTCTTTCTTGTCCATATTAAAATATGTCTCATAACTGAAAATATGTCGGCGGCGTCGGGAGGGTGAAGTGTTTATTAAAAGACTTTTACGAGTCATCTTCCAAAGACGTAATTTTTACGACGGCCTTGTAGAACATTCGAATTCACGACGTCCCCTTTGTCTTGGGGTTTGTCCGATAAAAAAAAGTCCTTTCGACAAACAATGCGAGCGGGAGAAAAATCCCGCTCGACGTTTCCAATCGATTTGAGTCGTGGCGACCTCGAAACGCTCGCGACCTCAACCCCATCGAAAAATCCCAGCACTTGTCGGGATTGCGACCGATTCAAGTTGGGAGTTGCGTCGGGAGCCCACGCAGTGAATATTTCAATGGTAACGTAACGAACGGAGTGTTTCCTTCGAGCCTGGGTGCGGCGCACCTGCTATTGTTTCCATCACCCGAAATAATCAACTTGGAAGTTTGCACAGCCAAGTTGCAGAAGTGGCTGATCGCAGCGCGCCGATTCTAATTGCGTCGGAGATAAAAACGGAAAGATAATTCACCTGAAACGCGTTTCCTTCAGGATTAAGAAAAAACCGCCCCCCGATACGTACGACACGTCAAGTGTAAAATACGAACCCACAGCTTTCCGGCTTATGATTTTCGGGACATTTGTGAGGCGAATCCCCCGTGACGTGTTTCTATTATTAAGGTCCGCTAAGCTCTCCTTTTTTTTTAATAAAACGCGCGCCACAGTAAAGAAAAAACCACCGTCAGTCCTCCCTTTACGACGAGACAAAACACACGAAAACACGACGGGGTGGGGGCGGCGCCCCCGAAAAACTTCGCCTATAAAATAAGATTAGGTAATAAACTATGAGCATAACTCACCTCCTCCAAGTTGGGAACTACGTCATTGACGATGTTGCAGATGGTGTCGAGGTCCGAGGAGAGCGTCAACATCCTGTAAACAGAATTTAGTTAGAACGGTGCACGCCGGTCGGCACAAATGGGAAAGTTATTTGAGTGAGGGGGTGAGATGGGTTGGATATCGCGACCGGTGATCAATTTCACCGAGGGCAACAGGAGCCTCCTTTCGACGACTCCTGAGTTTACGCTCGCCGTCGGTCACGAGCCCCGACAATTTTTAACGGAACGGGAAAGATATGACAAGACAAGTCTCGCTTGTTGCGGCCGGGGGTGTCTCGCCCCGTCATCAGGGGGTCGGCTCGAGCCGAAGAGAAAAATTAACGACGGGATAGAGGGAGGGATCTGATCTGATTACGTGAAGCATATCAAACAAAAATAAAACACAACGGAGGACCAGACTTAGAGCGTGGTGTGTTTCGGGGGGTTGTGTGAAGAAGGTATTTTTAATTTACGTTTAAAGGGGGCGGGGGGTGACCTGTAAAAAATTAAATTAACACATATTAATGGCCTCAACCTAAGGCAAAGCGTGTAAAACGCTAGGTTAGGGGGACCTTGCTTATATACGCCACCTAGCGGACAAAACCGGCCGGTTGCACCGCCGTCAACAAAAATGTAACAAATCTCATTAGCTGCGGTTAAGTTGTTAATGAACGGGGTATGCGAGGGGTTTAGATCTCGTTTTTGGTGTGTCTCACACAAAATCAAGAGTGCGCACGGGGCCGGTTCGACCTCCCCCGTGGAACAGGGAGGTGGCACACGGGAAGTTAATACTGAAGTTATTAGCGGAGGCGCATGCTGATTAACAAAAAAAAAAACTGTCTTGATTAAGTGATGCGTTAGGGATCTTGTATTTGTCATTTTAGTGGTGTGTGTGTATGCAGTGCAACCAGGGCCGGAGTGAGCACAACTAAATAGAGTTTGAATAATTTTACCGTTCAGGGCCCGGGCAATCAGGGACAGTTATCGAGGCTTTGTACTGTTGGTTGATCGTTGTTGTGGCAACACGCAAAATGGCATTGGCGGGCAGGTGGTTCAGGTGGACAGGTGGCACAGCCGGGGGACAGAAGACATTAGTTAACATGGTACTAAGTGATATGGAGCTGCAATCTCAAAAGTAACAGATACGGACTGGTGCGAAACTCGCACGGGCTCTACTATTACTCTCTTTTTTTTGGTTTTGAATCGACACTTGAATCACCTGAATCCTATATTACACAACCCTACAAAGTAAAACAATAATTTTTTTTGTGAACTCGACAGAGCTGCCGCGTCTTCCAAACGAAATAATAATAAAAAAAAACTAAAACAAAATAAAAATGTGCTGATCTGTGTGGTGCATGTGGCAACTCTGCGGGCCTGGAATAATTTAAGAACTTAAAATTAATGCAATTAACACGTAACATTTAACAGTACAGTAACTTGGTTAATGTTATCAAGGGATAGATATAATTACCCCTAAACTAATTGGGGAAAGTTTGACCTTTTGTCAGCGTGTACAAGTTAAGACATTATCATTGGCGAAGGGTGGGATTGGCCCGTTGCCTGGACATATTTACAAAACTTCCGAGACCGTGAAGCCTGTCTGATTATTAGGCAAGTATTAATCGAATTAGTCACTTGCTTTTTTGTTAAAATTACGAAATCATCCCCAGTCTCGTCTTGTGTTAACGTAATCACCTTAATTGATTAATTTGTCTTGTTCCAGTTGTATTAGCTGTGCTGTCAATGTTATGATGTTATCCGGGGGCGTCTCGCTTAACGAACCCTCCAACAGGAACATTTTAATTGCAACCGGTCCGCGAAGCGAGACACCCCGGACGCTCAAGAAGTCAATTCAAAAATCGCATCCGATCAAGCTGTACACGGATGATTTCCAAAAGTACTGGCGCACCTTTGGAAACCATCCAAAAACACTGACTTCGCCTCGCTGGTACTGACCTGACTCCTCAACTTCGTTATATTTTGGCCACCCTTACCGATAATGGAACCGGCAACCTACGGAAAAAAACAGTTCCAGTTAATTAAACACAAAGAGATCCATCATCGTCGACTGGCCGCGGAAATGTGGACCAAGACGATGCACATAAAGGGTCGCCCCGGAAAAAAGGATTCGACCGGTCGAGCTGAGACAGATGTCGCCGACGGCGGCGCGACCCGACGCAACATGCCATGTCACCGGAACGTTATTTTCGTCGATATCGTATTTTTGCAATTTCGCCCCCTGTCGACGGGGTCACGCGACCGCCAAGGTTAATGAATGGCTCCGGAACGACGAAAACAGCGAAAGCTGACCGACTCCGGAGAGGTCGTTCACCTGGAGGAATCGCGAAAACTAACAGGAGATCCCGCCCACATATCGTGTATGGAAGAACCGGAAAATTAAATCGACACGCTTCCACAAAATCGCGCAAATCCGGTCCAGCATGCATTAAGCGACGGGGGTGGAAAAACGCGATCTGCAACGTGCAAGAGCAGAAGAGCAGCTTCCAGACTTCCGTGCCGGAGGAAATTGACAACGTTCGCTTGGCGAACATCTCCTCGCAGGAAATAACGTCGGATTTGTTTTTGCCTGTTGCAAAAATGCAATCGACCCCGGCGGTGTTTGCCAACTTCCGGCAACGCTTTGCTCGAGTTTCACTTCTGCGGATTCTAATTAAGGAAACTGGCTTCTTGCACGGCATCCAACCTGGCGATTGAAAAACCAATCTTGTAATTATTTCGCCAACATCTTCCGCCTCGCGGCACATATATCCTCCTGCGATAAGATCCGCGGAGCGACTCGTGGGAACCAACTTCTTTTGTTCGGTTCGTGTTCGTGATGGTATCGCGGTTACTGTTTGTGGATATAAGATAAACCCTCTCGAAGACTTTTACTGGGGATCTTACGCAAAACCCTCTCTGGTCGATTACGGTTCCGGGACCGTGTTTGTTTAGTAAAATCTGCTCGCTCCCGTCACCTGCACGTGCCCTTTCAGGGCGCCATCTTTTGCACGTGTATCGACTTCTTCCAGAGAAACTCGACACCGGACAAAGAGCTCCCTCCAACTTTAAATTTTGCGACGGTGCTGGCAAAGTTGGGCGGCAAATATTAGCACCGAACTAATTAAGACGTCACTTACCTTGCTTGGGATTAGTAAGCGAACTTCGTCGTCACCTCGCCGTGAACGTTTCTGCGGGGATCCCATTTCTCCGTCAGCTTCCCGCTTCATGGCTACCTCGGCCTGGAACAAAAGCCACGATCAGAAGACTCAAGACGTGACCGCGACCGGTGCAAAACAAACGAAAAACGGATGGAAGCGACACGTCCCGGAGGCGTGAATGTGGAGCACAAGGACAAGGTCCTCGTACCAGTAAATTGCAGGAACCCACGTGCCTCATTAATATTTACGGGCTACGTACGAAAATGGAATGGCCCGAGGTACTCGCGTGCGAGATAAAGACGATGAATAAGTAACGTCAACAAGTGAAAACGAGAAAAACTGAAGGAGGAGATCCTCCGAGAACCGCCGCGTCATCGTGCACGCCAAACCTACGCCTCCGAATGTGTAACAAGTTTTTTAAATCGTCGATTACGGAATGCGATTGCATAACGTCGACTTCCCGATGTCGGTGAGGAGAACAATCGACACTTTCGCTTCCTCGACCGGGGGAAAAGTCGGAAAAACCTGGTCGAAGGTGTGCTTAAAAGGCATAACTTTTAACAAGTAATTTTACGGTGCAAAGAGCAGGAAAAAATTCGAGCAAACAGGGAACAACAAACGGAACGGATCAAAGAATGGCGAGGTTCAAAGAGGGCCGTCGAAAAATTCGCAGCGCACAGACTCCGAGCAACTGTCAAAAATAGAATAACTAAAGAACGACGCCACTGGGAGAACATCTGGAGTTAACTCCGGTGAAACTTCCCGGCCCGAAAACCCGTGCAATTTCTGAAAGGACGGTTTAGCTGATTGAATGATGGATTGAATACATTTCGGAAATTCGATAAAAGCGGGACCGTCACGCACGCTCCTCGGCGCGTCATTGACGCCGAGATTTCTGCACGAAACAACAGAAAAAAATCTTTTTTAAATGAACGCCTCCGATTCGCGACCATCCAGACTTGGATTTTAGCTCGGCGTGTTTACACAAAAGCAAACAGTCCAAGGTCCGGTGTCAATGTCAAATTCTTGTAAATATTGAACGATGATAATGACGTTTTTGTGTATGATTGACGAACAAAGCCGCAACAACAACAATCCTCCACTACCGTGTGTGCAAAGGATTCTAATGTTTCATCACCATGACATAATTAGCCTTCGACTGATAAGACAAGCATCATCATCCACGTGCCAACACACTTGGGCGTGTCCACACCTGATCCTTTTCCCATTTGCAACAATACACCGTTTACGGCAACGCTGCTCAAATTTGGACACGCGGAAAATTTGTGCGTGAGTGAAATCGATTTGAACATTTTGCAATTCTGCTCGGAGGCAAAAACCGGCGAGATTCCTCTACGAAATGCAACGACGAAGCGGATAATTAATTGTTACATCTTATAAACACACATTTGCAGTTCATTACGAGAGTTATGAGGCCGACCACGTGCAGACTCGCGTTTCGCTTAAATTTATGGAATCTCTATATTTCGCAAAATTAATTAACGTCGACTTTATCGCTTTCATTATTTTTTAAACTACGATTCGTCTCGAAGAATTCTTGATTTACGAGGTTTCAATTCAATCGTGAGTAAACGGTGCGTGTTCGGGCTGCGTAAGAGTCTTCAGACCTCGAGTTCAGGTCAGACGTTGACTTCGAGTAAAATATTCACGAGCGAAATATCGAATTCCATTGAAACACACATACAGGAGATTGAATGTTCGACGATTCAAAAAGTCTAGAATTTAATAAAAAAATGTATACGACTAACGTCGAATGTGCAATTGTGGATATTGGAACCTGGTGCGGATCTGTGACAAAAAATAAAATTAATCAAATACTCAAAACAGCAAACTCTTTGTGATGATGTTGGCATCACTAGAACGTGTAAAAAAGGTTTGATGTTTTGTGTATTTATTCCATTAATTTTTATTATTTGTTAACGTTAAATGTACTATTTAAACAAACATGGAATACCTGCAGTAAATTACTCAGCGTTTTGGTCGTAGAAAAAGTATACTATTAACTCGCGCGTAATGGCTGTTACGCACTCGTTGTATATGCATCCGCATCGATAAGAAAGTAGTAAAACAACAAGCAAAGAGTAATTATTCCCAAATTACCAGTCGTCTTAAACTGTGACGTATCACCTTGATAAAACTAGAGAAATTTTTATTTTCGTGTAACTAACAGTATCCGGCTCTAAACCGTGGTTATTCTCGACGTTTTTATAGCAGTGGCGAAATTTTAATGTGTTGTATTAAAAAATTTACGGCCATTTGCATATTTTGCATTTCAAATATACACACGTCAGCCGAGGTGACAAAATCCTTGGCGATTTACGTCCTAGACGATCGCACGAACGAAAAATAACCGATCCATCTGTCGCTGATTGTACAAATCGGCAATCAATTTTTTCGCACGCGTTATGTAACAAAAAATATTCCGCAAGAAAAATTGCCAACACAGCCAGATGGAATTCGGACCGTCCCATCCGTTCACTTGTTGCAGACGGATAATTTATGATTTGTTTATTGCAAACAAGTGAACAAATCGAATGGAATAAACATCGTTACTTGGAATCCATGCAATCAGACGGTTCAATATGCGCAGCATTGCCAACTTGGAAAAATCGCATGCGACGCGACTACTAAACTGGCCACCTTGAATAAAATTAAATAAAGGCGCTGGTGGAATTGTAAAATCGCCGCCCGGAAAATCTGAAACGCAATTATCCGATTTGTGCGCTAATTGGCGGAATTATTTTTGCTTTCCGGCTGAAATTCGCGGTCCGGGGCCCGAGAGACGGCTCCGGAGCGAGAAGATTCACCTCCGGGCGCGCATAAAACCTCGATGAAATATTCAAATAGCGCGAACGATTCGGTTTCGATTCGATCGGATGAGAGGCGGTGACGTTCGGCTCGTTTGACAAAAAACGACCCTGTATGTTGCGGCGGCGGCGATTAGTTGGCGGCATCACCTTCGCCTCGTTTCCTTTGTGTTTTCGCGTCATCATCGTTCGGCAAAAACCCGAATACGTCTTTACCGAATTTATCACGCGAGTTGCGCGACTTCAATCTGTCACGTCACCCTCACCTAACAACCCGATTCGCCATAATCGCATCCCCCAATATAATAAAGCTGACACTTGTGTCGTATCGGTTCGCATTAGCGATTTGCCGCTTCCCGGAGCGAAAATTGCATCGGTGCCGGTCTTGTTTACCGTTCTCGTACTCCGGGAAAGGATGTGGAGTTTTATTGCGTCGTCGGTACAAAAAGAAAACGCGATCGACTCCAATTAGGGTAAATGGTAGGAAATAGCAGAATCATAAGCTCGTTTAAGAAAACCTGTTGAATAATTCAGGCTCAAATAATTATTTCAATGAAATTTAAATTAGCCGACTTTATATTTCAATTTGTAAGATTTTTAATTTGGAACATGAGCCCGGAGGATTAGGGGCGCGCGTATTTCCGGACGATTTGAAATTTTAATTTCGCCGTCGATTTCGTCGAGGTCTCGTCCTGATTGGAATAACAACGGGGGCCGTCGTCTCAGGGGTGCGTCTTAAAATTTACCTTTCAATTTCTTGAATAAACACCAGATAACATAGTGAACATCCAGACTGACAGCCGGTGCGCAAACACAGCGAACGAGTTGAACAAACACAACTATAATTGATATAAGGTTTGCTTTTTTCCGATTTGGAAATCTTGCGTCCGGGACGGCACTCCGGGGGCGGCGTTAAAACGAGTTTACATAACTCTATATCCCGGTTGCGAGAAGAAAGAACAACCGGATCGATCTGAATATACACATCCTGTGTGTGCGCTCCGGATTTACAACTTTCACGGGGGAAACTGGGATTTATCGAAAAATCCACGGAAAAAGCGATCCGCCGCCCCCGACTTTCGTCGGGCCGCCGAGACGCTCCCCGTGTAATTCGATGCCTCCAAAACACGTTAATTAACGCTCCGTGAACTTCCCAACAATCGCGAATTAACTCGGGATCCATTCCGACATGAGGGAATGGGATTTGACTAGTTGCTGTTAACTGGTGCGCGAACATTTGACAGTCGGTACAACCCCGATACCATCTCAGCCGCCCCGATTCGCAACCGCCGACACAATTATTAATATCGTTCCCCACCTTTGATGTTCCCGTCCAACAGTTTGATAATCGAGACCCTAGTGACCCACCCGCCCCGTTCACCATTAACTAATTAACTAATCAGATGCGCACGTCTAAGACCGCCGATAGCACCCCGATCGATGCCGTAAACAATAACCTTCGAAATTAATTAAATCCGGGATCCGGCGGATTTTTTCGGGTCCGTCGTGATTTATACGCGACCGGAAAAATTTTGATTCGATTTCCATGAAAGGCCGCAACACCCTTTACCGGAATTAAGCGGGCGCCCGTCCCAAGACGGATCCGGTGAACTTTACCGCCGATCCAAAAACTCGTCCCGGAAGAATTCGCAATTAATTTAGTTCGGTCCATAAACAAACAGTTTAATGGCGGAATAAAAGCCCCGTTTGCCACCTTCCCGGAGCGGAGACGGCGAAATAAAAAACAACCCGGGAACCGGATTCGATTTTTCGCCGGACGCCACTGCGGGGGTCCCGGACCCGTCCTGATGCACTATTAATATTCATAACGCCGTAATAAAATTAAAGGGGCGAAGCGGAACAAGTAGCTCCAGCAACCCGGAATAATGATGAAAATGGCGTCGAAGGTTCAATCGCGGATCGGTTTGACGCAGGAAAAGCTGCACTTTCCCGGAGTTCCGAGAATTATTCAATTTTAGACGGACCCATCCCCCGGATAGTTATTGCCCGCCGCCGGGGGGTAAAACACGACGGAAAGTATTTAATATGGGGCGTCTGCGGTGCAGTGCTGAACGTAATCAGCAAATTCGCCGCCGGGAGGCGGCACCACATTTTTCTTCGTGTTACAATATTTTTTAGAATTAAGAAAAAAATAACACAGCTGCATGACCCCGGCGTTTGACCCCGAATTAGCTACCCCGCTTTTTTTTCTGTATGTGTCGTTCTGCTTCCTTTACACCACGTTGAGAGTGTAAAGGAACCGAACTTTATTTTATGCTAGTTGGTAGATTATGAATTATTGTCCAGATGTTGCGGACTTTGGTGCATTCTTAGGATTAGGTAACTGCAGCTGTCTTAATTAGTTTTTTTGCATGAGATCGACCCCAACGAAGGGTCTCAAGTTTTGTAATGGCCCGCCTATAAAGGGGGAGATTTTTGTGTATGAAAAACAGTTCAGAATTAAAGTTTGTTAAGGAAACAAGTCTTTGATTGCATTTTCTCCGATACGCCTTACACTTTATTTGAAGTTTGAGTTTCACTGGATCCTGACAGAGAAGTGAAGAGCTCAATATTAATTTATCAGAAGTGGGATAAACTATTTTTCTTTAATAATTTATCAGAAGTGGGATGTTACCTGTGATACGTCCGCGAATTAAGTGTACCTAGTACGGAAACAAGTTAAAAGTGAATTACTGAAGTTTCGATTGTGGGTTTCGCGATTTCTCCGGGACTCTGAAGTGTATTGCGGGAAGTGAGTACGGGTACGTGGGTAATATCGTATCGTCGTATTCTGAGGGTGAAGCCTAGTAACGGGATGTCTAGGTCGGGTTCACCAAGTGCCGGTGAGTACACTGAAGAGGAGGTCGAAAACGCCAGATTATTGTTGGAACTGAAGAAGAAGCAGGCGGAGGACAACACAGAGAGAATGCAATCTTCGGCGCATGCAACAGAACAACAGTTGATGTCTGTGGATGCGGTGGTGGAGCTAATTAGGAGATTGGTTCCATCAGGGGCGTCACCTGCAGGGTATGCAAGTGATACGATGACGACGGGTGAACCGACACCTGGAAATTTTTGTGTAATGCCAGATCTGACGCAAGGGTTGAAGGCGTTCAGTGGCAGAGGAGGGTATTTCGAAGCAAGGAACTGGCTTCGGGATATAAAGGCGATGGGTAGAAGACAATTTTGGAACGAAAATATTATTTTGGAGATGGCGCGACAACATCTCCAAGGCAGCGCTCTAAATTGGTATCGTTACCATCAAGAGGAAATTCGAACTTGGAGTGAGTTCGAAGAGAAATTTCGGGAAAAGTATGAAGATACGCGAACATTGACGGAACGAGTTCATGAGATGGAAGCTCGTGTACAAGGGAAAGATGAAAGTGCGGAGGACTATTTCTATACGAAAATGCGATTGTGTCGGGAGTTAAAATTGGAGTTCCAGGAAAGTAAAAAGCTAGTGTTGATGGGACTTAAGTCACGAGAAGCGGCTAGGACAATTTTGCTTGCGCGACACTATGACGAGACAAGTCTATTAAAGGACATTTTAGACAGTGAACAATTTTATAAAGGACAGTTATCGGGTTTACGCGAGAATCGGACGGAGTGTGCGAGAGGTAAGGACGTACTTTGCTTTAAGTGCCAGAAAAGAGGGCACATTTCAAAAAACTGTACGGCAAAAATTGGAGAAGCGTCAGACTCGACAGGGAAAGTACCCGTTTCCTTCAGCAAAAAACAGTCTGCACCGACAGCGACGTCACAAGTGATGTGCTTTAAGTGCAATGAGATGGGACACTATGCGAGCCGATGCAAGAAGAGAGAGAGAACAACAGAAGATTCGGCAAGACAAAATGTAAACGTGGCAACGGAAAACAACATTCTGTTCAATGATTCAAATCTCAAGTTTTTCAAAGATGCGAAGATCAATGGAAAACAACTAAGAAGTTATGTAGACTTGGGAAGTCAGGTGTGTGCTCTGCGCGATGATTGTATTGCTCAGTTGCGTTTGAATTGTAACTGGGCAGATACCAAAGAAATTGTGGGATATGGTGGTGCAATCACTGCAACCTTGGGGGACGTAGATGTGAATTTGGAAATAGATGGTGTTGTCGCCAAGGTGAAGCTGCAGATAGTACCCAAGGAAAGCCAGGAAGTGCCCTTGTTGGTGGGACATCCGTTTACCGAGCAAGGACATATCCAAGTAATCAAAACCGCGAATGAGCTTCTGATTCGTGAAGTACCTGTGACAGAAAATATATCGACTTCAGAAGTGGCTTCCTGGGCGAGAGATATGTCGGTGATACCGAATAACTTCTTGGGACACGTCGTCGTAAAAACTGATGTGCGCGAACGTGAACTCTGCGTCGAAGGTGGTTTACGCGAAATCGGGGGTGTTGTTCCGCGACGTGTGGTAACCACGGACAAGGAGGGTGAAGCAGATTTGCCCGTATTAAGTATTTGTGGTAGGGACGTTACCGTCATAAAGAACGATAATAAGACAACAGGTGAACCGTATCGCGAAGATGTTTGCCGAGTTGAATTAAAAGACAATCCGATTAAGGTATCTGAAGTCAGGACCGAACTAAGTGATGACGAATTTCTCGAGCTACAAGAATTGGGGTGTATCAACGTCTTCAAGATGGATCTCCATCTGACAGATAACCAGCCAGTTTTCAGCGAACGCGAGGAGGTACAGGAACAGAAGAAACCGGATATCAACAAAGAAATGGACTCAGCGTTTGCAAGTGTTGTGCGAAAGAAAAGTGACGAATTTCAGGTGTGTGCGGATTACAGTGATTTCAGCAAGAAAAGTGATAATCAGCTGGATCGGTTGCGAGTGTTGTGCGACGCCGGTGTCAATTTGGCGTTTCAGAAACACAGCTCTGGACACTACCTCATAAGTGGAGCCGTCACCGTGTTGCTGCTGGCAGTAATTTGGGTGGTAGCACTGTTCTTACTGCTCTGTGTGAAGAGCGAGACCTGCATTTTTCGCTGTGGGTCAATAATTGTTACATGGCTCAAAGGGTGGAAGAAGCGTCTGTTGTACGCACCCATGGAGAAACGGAAAGATTGTCTCCCTCACCGCGATATTGACAGTTTCGAAAGTCGTAAGTTAGTACCAAAGTATCTAGGGCCAGGCCCATACGAAATTGTGAAGTTCATTGGTAATGATAGATATATGATACAAGACATTGAAGGTGAACAACAAAGTAACCGTCTTTGCAAAGGCATTATAGCAGTAGATAGGTTAAAATTGTTACCTGTTAAAAAAAAGGTTAATATTTGTAGACGTACTTTGTAGTTGCGAATTTTGTAGTAGGTGTTTAGGTTACAATAGAAATGTACGGTAGGTTAGTTTTATGTTTTGATTAATGACCATCTGGAGAACGTCCTCGAGGACGAGGACTATGTCAGGAAAGGCCGAATTGTTACAATATTTTTTAGAATTAAGAAAAAAATAACACAGCTGCATGACCCCGGCGTTTGACCCCGAATTAGCTACCCCGCTTTTTTTTCTGTATGTGTCGTTCTGCTTCATTTACACCACGTTGAGAGTGTAAAGGAACCGAACTTTATTTTATGCTAGTTGGTAGATTATGAATTATTGTCCAGATGTTGCGGACTTTGGTGCATTCTTAGGATTAGGTAACTGCAGCTGTCTTAATTAGTTTTTTTGCATGAGATCGACCCCAACGAAGGGTCTCAAGTTTTGTAATGGCCCGCCTATAAAGGGGGAGATTTTTGTGTATGAAAAACAGTTCAGAATTAAAGTTTGTTAAGGAAACAAGTCTTTGATTGCATTTTCTCCGATACGCCTTACACTTTATTTGAAGTTTGAGTTTCACTGGATCCTGACAGAGAAGTGAAGAGCTCAATATTAATTTATCAGAAGTGGGATAAACTATTTTTCTTTAATATTCGTCCGCGCCAATTTTGAATCTCTCACGCATCGAGTGCTTTAGCGAAAGCAAATTTGTCCAAAACTCCAGGCACGGTTCTTGTTTAGTTTCAGTTTCGCGGAGAGTGACTGCAACTTTCGATTGTCGATCGCGATGGACGAAAGAGTTTCAGAAGGGCTAAGCCTCGTTTCACACTGGCGTTTCGTCACGCACTGTTCCACGTATGGCGTCACGTGACCGCAGCGGCGTATCAGATCGCGGCCAGCCTGGATGGCGGCGTGGCCAATCGATATAATCGCCGACGAAACCGGCAACAACATTTCACAATTGCCGAAGCGACCATCAATTATGAATCCAACCATCGACTAATAACGTGTCCAACGGTTGATTAGACACGGAGACGAAAATATCGGCGTGTTTGCGGGTTTACGTCAGAATCGACAAAGGATCTTGACGGGGAAAAAAAATGCTAATTAAGCGCGCGGTCCGTTTGGAAGAAAAGTAAAAGTTGAGGTCGAAAATTACCTAACAGGGCTCTTATCGACGGTCCTAATGAAATCACCGCCTAAAAATATACATAATCAGCGGCACGTGAAATCAAACTTCCATTACGAAATTAAACGAGGAAGAAAAGCCGGCACGGAAAAGCTCAGGAGTCGTAAATACCGAGAAAGTGTTAGTCAAAGGTGCATTATTTTAAGAAACGAGCCCGAATGGAAAATAAAAAGAACGAAAATAGCCTTCGCTAATTCCACATTCCTCAGTTCGTAACTGTACTACCTGATCTCGATGAGATGATGGTGGATAGGCTGGAAACTGCTGCGGCCTGACCCTACGCCCCGCGCGTACGAACGTGACTTAAGAATTTCAAAAAGCCTGACTCATGCCAACGAGATAATTCGACTGGTTCCGTTGCAACTCGAGGAATTTAGAAGTGACTTCACCTGAATCCAGCTTTTGACTCATCGACGACAATTGGACCGTGCTGCAGGAATTTTGGCAAGCTCGTCCGCGAAAAACGAGTATTTACGGCTGGGAAAATGTTGAAACGCTGCACGAAAGCTTGGACCCAATTTTTCCTTTGACTCATCGGGGATTTCGGCGAAAAAATACTCAACCGGTGCAACAAAGGTGCGCCGAGAGTGGTGTTTGCGAAGAACAAATAAACGGCCGGTATGTGGGTCAGACTTTCCCGGTTCACGATTTTCCTCCAAATAAATTAGCTTTATTGCAGGAATGGCGAGCGTTATTATCGACATTCCGGGGGCCGCGATGGATTTACAGCGTAATTAAGAGGGGGAATTTGGAGAAATTACACTTTCCTTTCGTCTTGTTCCGGCGATGATACAAGCCCGCTCGATTGTCTTCCGCTGGACAAAAACAAACAGTCTTGTCCGTTTCCATGGTGAGGCCGCAAAAAGGCGCCTGTCGATTTGGTTTTGATTACGGATCCAGGGCCGGCTCGCGCGGCCCGACAAACACTAATTAATTTTCCCGGAGCCGGCGAAATCTCCCGATGAAAGCGATTCCCGGAAAATGCGGGACGACACCGGAGGAGCGTCACCGAAACTCCATCCTGCCGGGTCGATTGTCTAATGTTACAAGCTACAAGTGTCCGGAAATTACCGGGATGCTTCCACAGGCCGACTAAGTTCGTTTTTATGTTCCATTTTGTCCATACCTGCGTACCCGGAGCCGACCGCAACCGCACAGTTGATGTTTATTGTTCTCCCGGATTTAATTACGAATTCGTTGCCTCGTCCACTCCGCTTTGTCGTTGCCCGTTAATTTTTCCCCTACCACCCCCTTTAATTATTACTCGCTTTTGAATACGTTTAATTTAATTTCTGTTTCTGATCGCGCCCCTAAAATAAACTGTGTCTTTGTCGCCGGAAGCGAGAGCGACGACCGCCTTTACAAGGGTCGACGAGGTCCGGATCAAACGGATTATTTATTCATTCTTATAAATACGGTCGTGTGAGCGGGGTCGGACAGGTGTAGCAACCGTGAAAATCGACCAGATTTCGCCCCCGTTGACCACCCCCGAATTAACCGAGGCCAAGACGCTCGCTCATTTTCTCTTGTTTCGAACGCGTCGAAAAATCGAGTGCGACCCGGAAATTAATCCGGAAAAACCGGACGCGCCGATTACCCTTCGCACTCGACCACAATGCGGATTATCGTCAAACTTTCCTCGTGTGTACGCGACGAATTAGCATCGCGTTTCACGAAATTTGCATTAACACCCATGAAAGTGGGTAAAGGCTTTCGCAAAAAACCGCCATGAATTATTTACGTGTTTGCCACCATAATAATTATTAAATTATTGCGTAATCGCACCTATCGTTAAAGTGGCCAGACACATCCTTGCGCAATTCGTCCATGATTTATTTCACTGCTCGTGATTACGTATTTACGCGGGGCCGAACAACCCCCGAAGCCGCACATTACGAATTCACCTCGGCGGACGCGTGCATATTGCACGCCATCCTGCAGCGGCGACTGCAGTCGCATGCACACGCAATTGGTCCCGCCGACCGAACTACTCACGTCTGCTGTCCGAAGGGGGTAAATTTTTGGTGAAATCCGGAAGGAACTGCTGCACTGACACTTGGTGCTTGGAACTTGGGCGCAGACTGCGTGCTACCGCGCGACCAAGCCACTCAAACAAAACAAAACCGACTGGTTCAATCAACCGTTGGAGTCGTGGTGGTGGTGGTGGTGGCAGTGTACTCGGATGAACCACGCGTTTGTGTCGACTCGACTGGATAGACCGCGAGTCGAAAGCCGACGGAGACGATAAACAGTTCCACACGGCGACGTTCCCAAGGTTCGCTCCCTACAAATGGATATAGTGTTTTTAAAACCCGAAGAAACGTCGACTGAACTTAAACCTACAAAGAGAACCCACCTGAACTTATCGACTCGATTTATGGTCCCTGTCACGACTCTAAGTACACCCGTGAGGCGAAATATTCACAGTAAACAATTCTCTTTGTTCACTTGGGTGTCTCGTGCACTCGATCAGTCTTTCTCGAAATTTTAAAAACACTATACGCAACTTCGGGTCGATGGAAATGCACGAAACGACCGCCTAAAAAGCACAATTTGTTCGAGTGGTGACTTTTAAGCCCCGCGAACGTTAATGACGTTACCAGAATGTGGTTGCAGATATGCATGAGAGAATATACGTCGCTATTGCCATTAAGTCCGTTTGCTCTGCCGAAATGATCCAGGCAAATATCAAAGTGCATCAACCTTTCTTTGTGTTTGAAATCTGGAATTCTGGCGGACACGAAAAATATAAATTGGTTTTTAGTCCACTGTGTATATAGCCTTGCGGTTATTCCTCGATACGGGCTGATCTTAAAGTCAATATTTCATGCTGCGCTAAAAATAACATTCTCCTTCGACCCAACTGATTCGTGAAAAAGGTTTTAGCTACGAGGCCAAAAAAGCACAGAAGGGCCGAGCATCAGTTTCTTGAATTCTAACACAAAAAGTCTAAAATATCGAATAACTCTAAAAGCTCTTTCAAGTTGTTGATAGATTCATGAAATAAAAAGCAAGAAAAAATCAAAAATTAATCGAAGATACGAGCTTTTATGACAAAGTCTCAGTTGAAGCTTTTTTCTTCACTGCTTCAGAATTAACAATTTTTTTTTTAAACTTCCAGACTGACCACGAGATAATACAATTTTATAAGATCAAGGATTTTAAAAAAACAGACAAGGACCAAAAGGAGATTTTTTTTTTGTGTCAGTTAATTTGAATTGTAAAGTGTAAATAAAAAATTCCAACTGGTGAACTACTTTCCAGGAAAACAATATCGAGTAAAATTATAGTGTATTATTTAACAAGCGTGTAGTGATGGCTGCTTCTCACGAAGTAAGCCCACGACTCATGCCGTAATCGTTCGATGAGTAATTGCCATTACACGCGAGTAGATTTCGTTATTTTTTTTCAATGTGCAAATAATTTTTTGTATCACAATTCATATACATACTCTTTTTTTTAATAAAAAACGTATACACTCGCACATTGTGACATTCGAAAGCAACTTTATATATACGCGATAACTTGCAAATGCGATTGGTAACAACCCGTGGAGTAATCACTCATTATTCACAGCCGTGGATAATGAATACTCATTAGTTAACAGTAAACAGATGTTATGTATAATGAATCTAAGAGCTGAAAAATCACAAATCTACCAACCTACTGCTTCCGTGGCTAATAAAAAAATTAAGTTGTTTAAGCCCCGCTCACCTAATTTTTGAAATTCAGTAAAATCTCTCTCCATTTTGATCAGGATTTTAAAACATAATTTACAACAACAAGCTTTCTGACAATTACTTTAGTCATTTATTTTATCTGAGTTGTTGGTTTTGCGGGGTTGTAAAACACATTTCCTTTTAAAATAATTGCCGGCCAACATTTTTACAAAACATTTTCCGCATTTTCAGAGGCCCTCAATATTAAATAACGAATCCGGGAGCACCTCACGCGTAAAGCAATTTCCCACATTTTTGGCTTATTCGGTTTAAATTTTCATTTATTATTCGTTGTGACCACTTAATTCATTATAACCGGCATCACACGCGTAAATTTTTGATGTGCAAGAGCTTAAGGGTCGGATTAGCGACCGCAGGTAGTTCAACTGAGTAATTTGGGAACGTCCTGATATTAAAAACAAACTTACAACGCCGAGGGTTGCTAATAGCCATAAACTCTAATCCCTTATTCGCACACAAACAAGCCTCAGACCGAACAACAAAACTTTCACGAAAACGTCCTTTCTTAATTATTCAATTTAGGAAGACAGTGGCGTAGGGTGGCGACGCCTCTCCACATTTCGACAGGATCACGTCACGTTTTTAAAATACGAAAACAACGAAACGCTGTTTAATGTTTGCTCCGGGCCCGAATTATCACCTCCGTGAATCATTTATTTTTTTTTACACGGTGTCGCTAATGGACGCACGTTAGAATTGATGCAAATTGACCGGGCCCCTTCGCCGCCGTCACTTTCCCACCGAGTCTTCCTCTCGTTTCGTTGATTGGGAAGGACGTTGGGACGGCTGAGAAAGTAATAAAATGATAATCGAAGAGGAACGCGATTGGCATTATTGTCCGATCCTTTGAACAGCAGGAATTCTCCCGGGCCGGGATTTCCACGTCGATAATTGCGTCTGTTTCGGGTAAATGAAAATTTCTCCCGAACGGGAGGGACGTCCCGAACGATAAAAATCAAACAAATCCCTCGCACATCTCGAAACCGCGAGCCGGTTTCATTAAAACCGAATTAAAACAGCACGTGGTCTCGCCTCTTTACGGCGAAATCTGCGCCGCCGGGGGGCGGATCACGTACCGGGGGTGGATCCATCAACGAGTCGGCGAGCCGGCCATTTTTCGAAAATCTCTCGACGGTCCGGCGCTTAAATTAACCCTTGGCCATTATGAAAGTTGCGCTCGTCAAATAAATTAATGAAGTTCTTGCAGGGGCGGATTTAACAAGAGCTCGAGCTTTTACGGCGACATTTCGAGCAATCCATTACGGGACGGCTTAAAAAACGACAAATTTTAATTGATAAGAGGCGCGGGGGCGGCGGGCCCGGGCAATACATTACGACACAGTCGATGCACAAGTTGGGGAAGTTTTCGTTCCGACAAAAGACAATGGGGCGCTTTCTGGGCGACTTAACCGACAACTTTGCGCCTTTATTAATCACAAACTCCGGTCCAAGTGCCGACTTTAAACAATTACCCCCTTGAACTAACCGATCGACGAACGAGAGGGCGAAAAAAAATCTGATTTATAGTGTTTTCGGTTTCACATTTGTTTTGCAGGGAGCGACCCTATTTTTCAGTCACGCAAATACGCCCTTAAAATGAATTACAGGAAGAGAGGACGTTTCACGTTTACGACCGGGAAAACAACCTTAAAAGGTTTCAAACACTCCCCGCTTTATTTGCGCACCGGAGAAAAAATTATAAAAATTCAATTTCGAGGGGTAAGGGGGCGCCTTATCGGAACAATCCTCGTAAAAATTGATAAACCACCGCATAAATAAAATAAATTGATTTGTTTTCGTCCCGGCCAAAGAGGCCCATCAATTTTGCGCCCACGTGAAACGTCGACTCGGGGGTGGGGTCGAAGGGACGATTAGGCGTTACGAACACGCCGCCACTAACGGCAACTAAAAAGAATTAAACACCCAATAAATAGTTTACCATGTTCGAACATCCCCCTGGGGGGGATAAACCGAATTGAATACACCCTCTACGATCGGGAATTCGAGCCGAGTGCCAATAAAAGCGTTCTTACTTGTAATGGTGAGGGTTAAAACAAATTCTGCTGTGAAAAATTCAACGCAAATATTAAAAGCTCTGGGGCATCCCCAACAAAAAAAAAATCTATACCCGGAGATGTCAAAGAACAGGCATAAAGAGAAACTTACCCTAGATTAGATCAGCGATTATCGCCAAGTCCTCGTACCCCGGGATCCGCAGATCTGAAACAACACTTTTGTTGAAAAACTTTCGCTTATTCGGCGAGATAATGAAAGCCGGAGGACCGAAGCCAGTGACTTTGGCGTAAAAATTTCGTCACGATCTAGTCGTCGCTTCGAAAAAACAACACCATCAAGGCTGAACAAGTGATCAAAGTCACAAGCGACTGCGATTGTTAATGTCGAAACGGCGAGAACACGATTTATCCTGTCGTGTGGTGTACATCGGCTCGTTAAGTGTGGCGAAAATAGTTCAATGAATAATCATGAAGTCTATATTTAAAGCGGTCTTAAAATTAGACGAGTGCTAAATCGTCCCGTACTATCTAGTATCTAAGGATCGTGCAACAGGAAACACACATCAACCGAGTCCTACCTTGTATCTCGAAGGACCTTATTAGCCAGACAACTTCACGACTGAACGACCACCTAAGAACTGACCAGTGGTCACTAGACTATCAACTTATCAGTCAGAAATCTCCCCCAGGACAAAACCCATTGGCCTAACGGCAGGGGTACGACGTACGTGGCCACAATTGATTGTTGACGGGTCGTCATAGCGACCTTTCAAAATACAAACACCGATATAGACGAACAGTTTTAGCCCGACAACTGGACGTCACAACGGCAACTGTAATTGGTACAATCTTACAAATGGATAATTGGACGGCCATTGCAAAAACGAAAGCGAACTGTGCACTCCTCGACTAATGAAAAATTCTTCAGAAGAACTGTCGAACTTCTAACGACAAAAGGTCAAGAAATGACAAAACTTTCATCACTCGATGCGAAACGCGAGCGAACGTGAGAAAGGTCACAGGCTGTGCAATCCGAAACGCGCGTCTCTGATTGACTCATCGCTGGCTCTAATTGAATGCACGTCCAATTTGTGGCACGGGTTGCTCACTTCCGTTCCGTTTTTTAATCAAATTATCGACATTTTCTTGAAATTGTGACCACTGCGCACAAAAACAAATAAAGAATCAATAGGGGATATTACCCGGTTTGGGGGAAGTCAACAATTATGTCGGCCTCAATTTGTCATTTCTGTTATTCAGAGGTTCGAGTGATTAAATCAATTAATCTAATCCTATTATAAAATTATATCAGATACGGGAATTGTAAGCTACTGGATTATTTACAGCGAAAGCTTGGCAAAACGGAATGCAATAAAAAAAATTGAAATGTAACATGCGTTCCGAAACTAATCCGTTTGAAGTAGCCTGCGCACTCTTGATAGTATATTTGTTTAAGCCGTTGTGTTCATATTCTGAAGTTTAATTTTAGGTTGTGCAGGTTGTGAGTAACAAACGTGATCAAAACTACAACCAACTCCAAACGTGTCACTTTTTGAACACCCGCTAATGCCATCATCATATCCTAAATTGTGTTTATTGGACTCAATTTATTACAATTATTTCGCTAGAATTAAACCATTCTAGATCTACATACATAAATAAATTTGTCTACAAAATTCTAAGGTGCATAAGAAGCAGCATGTAATTAAACGCTGTCATGATTGTGTTATCTGAAGTAGTCCCTCTTTGTGTTGATAATGACCTTATGAGGTTTGCTTTCTACGATACATTCTTAACCTTACTTTTCAACACAAAATGGCACAGACCGAACAACAAATGCCGATCGAAGTCTGAGTCAGTTTTCATTTGACCGCCCGTTAGATAAATCAAATAGTTAAGCGAATCGAGAAATCTTTCACGTAAAACTAATGATTTCACAGGAAGAACTCTCGATACAGACCACTTTGTGATTTTGATATATTTATCAACTTTGTTTTGTGGCAAAGTTAAACTTCCCCGACTCCCTTCAAAAAAAGAGTTTCAAAACTCCAGAGTTTTCCATTCTCACTTGACGTTATTAACAATGATACATAGCCCTCAGTCAACTCTGTGCAATGGAAAAAAATGCGGAAAGTCTATTTTAAAAAAGTTTCCTCGCCGCCTTTTAACATAAAGGTTCGAGGAAAAAAAATCGTTCAGATATCAATTATTTTGTTCTGTGAAAAATGCTGCATGACCGGTGTTTCGTTCATTTTTGGATGTACAGCAAAAAGAAACAGTGTCCGGGAAAATATTGTTTGATACAGTAAGGCGTGCAGTGTTGTATCTATTCCAATATACACAATATAAATAATAAATGCACAGTGAAAATAACAAATGCAGTGAAAATATGTAATAAATGCAAAGTGAAAATAATAAATGCAGAATAAAAAAGGCTGTAAAAATGAAATAAATGAACAGTGAAAATAAATAAGCGCAGTAAAAGATAAAGCTTTCAGTAATCTTATTCATTTGTCATTTTGTTCAGTAACAAATGTTGATCACTAGCTAAATAATAATTTCTTTAACATTAAAAATACAGCAAAGATAGGTAAAATGTGACATTTGATATAGAATAAAATTGAAAATCACCATTTTACTGCATTTTGTACAGTACAAAGTGGACACAGAGAAAAGTGGTAAGTATTGCATTCAAATTTGCACTGTAAATAGTAATTAACGTTATAAGTCCGGGAACTCATAGTTTACAGTATGAGTGAGACGTTTAAGGACGAGGCGACGAAGGAGCCGAGTCTTGAAACTCGAAACGAATACTGTAAAAAGAGTTCACGGACGAATGTCGTTATGTATTTTATTTCATCCTGCCTCAAATTTCGTTTGAAAGAAACATTGAAATTAATTTCAAAATAATTTAACAAATACTCCAAATCTAGTCACATTTTTGGAACATGATTAGCAACGGCTGTTTGGCAATTGTTTATTTTGTTGAAATAATTTTGTGCGTCAAAATGACTTTTAAAGCAAATACGCCAGAAATTGTAAGAAAATCTGCAGAAGCCTGTGCTGAATTAATACCTAGCAAGAGTAGCAAGTCTGGTGAAAGGTATCAAAAACAATTCAGCCAGTTTTGTAAATGGAAATCAGAAAATAATGTGAAGAAAATTACCTATGGAAGAGGTTATGCTGGCTGGCCTATTTTTTAGATTTGGTTTAAATGGTTGTATTATTTTATTTGTGAACTAACGTTTTTAGTCTGAGAAAGTAAGTGCATCATCTTCTTTGTGGCCGAAATAGTTAAATTGTTAATTTGTATTTAGATCTAGTTTTGAATAAAACATTTCTTAAACCTGAATAATTGTTATTGCGATTTGTGCGATTGTTACTTTTGTGTTTCCAATAGCAACACTTAACCGGCGTCCGGCCGTTTTTTGCGTTTTCCCGGATTCAAACTGATGACGTAAAGTATTGAAATTTGACACAGGATGAAATAAAATAATAAATGGTCAGTCGCGTTTATAATTTTTACTAAATTTTTATTTTCCTACGTAACATACCTACATTTTTTATACTTACTGTACATTTATGATTTTTTCAACAACCTTTCATAACTTGTACCTACTGAACATCTATTAGTTGACTAACATTTATTATTTTTACTGAACAAAGTATCTGATGTTTGCAACATTGTGCACTTAATGTGTTGTCAAAAATTAACGATTATTAATTTATATTTTTTTCAAACGAAAATTTCACACCTTCGCTCAACTAATCGAGTCGGCTGACCACGTTCCAGTGCCTCAGATAACACCACAGCATTTTTCCTCCTTTTTTCTTGCATTGTCACGCTAATGGCTCAATAAACAATTTTTCACCACCTGTCAATTTACCGATCAATAAACAACCCGAACGCCCTTGAAGACCCGTTCCGGCACCCTTTTATATTGTAATTCGTTCGAAAAAAAACAAACAAAGAAATAGCTAAGTGAGCGAATGGATACAATTTTCAATTTGGCAATCAGGCATGCGAGTAATTTTTTTCCGGGTAAAATTGCATTTGCATTGAAGAGGAGATAATAGTCCTAATAATAACCCCATTAGCGCCGGTCTCATCAGCATCCATTTACTAAAACGTCAGCTGAAATAAAAATACAACATTGAAGGAAACTACGACGGTAATGAGGATCATTAGGATAATTTCTTCCGAACTAATGTAATTCAAAAGCGATCAATTAAATATTTATGGATCGGCGCTTATTTAAATAATAATAAGACGACCTCCGCTGTATAAATATTGCCGTCAAGAAACAAAAAAACAAGCCGAAACACCGCCGTGTAAATAAATAATCCGTAAATATTTAGAGTGTAGGTGCCAAACTGCGTGCTCCTGAAGCTGCGAACGGTGTGCTGAAACATTTGTGCTTTGATGCTGAAGTGTGCTTGCGGTCGTCGGTAATGGGTTTGGCATTCGGGCAACAATCATCGACACAAGTTTGATCAGTTGGCAACGTTCCCGGAGCAATCCCGAATTATTTTTTGGTCGATTCGCAACGAGACGCAAAGATCGGGAGCGGCGGTTCCCATTAAAAATTAACAGGCCTGGGAAATACCGACCGTTTGCATGTCCCATTAAAAACGAAGGAAACGTAGAAAAATTAATTTATTATTGAAGATGGAAAACTGCAAGGTGTCTGCTCGCGTGACGTCCCGAGGGACACGACACATCTTATAAATTCCCAATGAGCCGCTAATTTAAGACTTAACGATAATTATTCCGTAAATAATGAAACGATGATGGCGACTTCGAGGACTGCCTCGCCGCTTAACAGAACGAGACGAAATCAATTACTGCAATATTAATCAATCGTTCGATTTCGCTCACTTTCGGTAATTAAATCGCGAGTCGCGACGGTCCTGGAGGAACCGCACTCTGTCATCAACGTCTAATGACAGAGTTATTACGAAATGACACACGATGCACCTGATTGCAGAGTGCACTATGGGAACCCCCTATTAATATCAAACGGGTACTCTCACACGCATTAAAAATGCAACCGGTAATAACACAGCGAGATGGGTCGTCGTGCTCGTGTTCTTGCACCGCGCCGAGACAACAGAACTGTTAAATATTCACGCGTGCACAAAAATAGAAGCGTTTTGATCCTCGAGGCGCGGAACCTGTGGGCGAACAATTTATTCAGGACTCTTCGATGCTGCGATGTTTCGGAGTCTGACAGGTCAACATTGATTCGGAGCTTAATTATGTTAAAAGTTCCGGAGCTTCGCGGATCGAGCAATGACAGATGACGCAATATCCTTAAAAAATAATGCGGGGGAGCTTCGGGATTGAATTGTGGCTGTTCATCCCGAAATTATTTTAAAACTTAGTCCGTGTACAAGGATTACAGCTCAAAGCTCCCCATCAAGACCAATCAACTTAAGAACCGCGATTTTTCTCGAGATACGGCCTCGGTAAATGAGCAAAATAAAGTGAACGTGTATCGATTCGGCGTCGTCGAAAAGAAGAAATAAATTGTCTTGTCGTTGCAATAATTTCCGCCGGCTGTCGCATCGACACGCGTTCGCGATTTTAATGAAAAGTCCTGGGAGAGGACAGGAATTATCGTGTAATGGGGTTAACGAATTCGCAGCATCGATATCGGGGCGCAAATATTAACGGGGAAATGGTCTATTGTGTAATTTGTCTATGCAATCCCAAATCCATCCGTCAAAGCGACCACATGTAAAGCGCTAGGCAAAGCGGGTCTGCTGTAATGACAGAACATCCCGCCCTATCACACCCAGACAAGGAACAAAGTGATACCAACATTACGGGAAAATATGCGGCCGCTCAAAGCGATTGCATTAACGTCGATACGCGCTAATGTTTCGATTAATCAACTTTCATCGGGATCGGACCGACGAACGCAGTGTGGAAGAGACGCCACGTCCTCCGTCTCTTTCATCTGCATTTTCTGTGTCCCTGGACAAAGGACTCGAAAGCGCCCAGAGCTTTTCAGAAATTCTGCAAATCAAGCGAAAAAATTGCCTATCGTATTCAAAAGTCATTCGGTCAAGTGGTATCGAATGACAGAATTGTGTGTTACATATTTTATTAAGAGAGGCGGGTTGGCAATCGACGCACATCTCAATTTGAAAATTCTTCGGTTCCCTCTTCACTGTCGCGAGGTCTAGAACACGACTGCGGTGGTGAACGTCCAAAAATATCAGCGGCAAGTTTATAATTTGTTTTGGAAAATTCCCAATTAATAACATCCGGAATTCTTGGAACTGTACACATGTCAGACGAATGTGCACTTCATATGTAGCAGCCTTTCGGCCCATTTTAATTTATTTACTTAATCTATTTAATTAATTTTTTTAAATACAGTCTATTATTATACTTTCGCGAAAGCCTTACACGAGAGAACTATCAAAAAGACGCAAACTCTTAGGGGGGCAAAACACATTTAACAAAAATTCACCAGAATAGAAACGGCAATGTATAATAGACGTTGGATTTTCTCATGGGCTATGAGTCATATCTGCGCAAACGACAAATATCGGTCTTAAGTAGGCGGTACAAACCGACCGGAAAACATCGTCATTCGTTACGTTAGTGTCATCTCTCTCTCGTCTATTTGTATGTGAAGTAGTTGACGTTTTCAGTTTTCCTTTACAGATTTCTCACTGGTTTATCGCTTCATATTCGCGCAGATATTTCCAAGGTCACAGCCCACGAGAGAATCCAACACCTCTACGCCTGATGAAAATGTATTAATCTTCCATGGTGCTATAAAGATACTACTGACAGATTTGTTTGCAAATGATTTCTCGGTAGCAGTAAAAAATATTTTTGATACAACTGGACGACCACAATCTGGAAGGAAGTCAGGTTTGCCAAGAAGGACAATATTTTTCATCAAGATAATGGACGACGACATTCAACAGCCTTTTCCACCACAACGATAAATGTACGATTCCCTTTATTCGCCTGCTGGGACTTTCGTTTACGTTTCATCTATTTACACGCCTGCAAAAAATTCTGTGATTGAAAGAAATTTTCTACAGGTGAAGACGTGGGCTTTGAAGATCACTTTGTCAACGTCGTAATTAGTAATGATAATGATTTGTTGACAGTGAACATTCATATTGATACGAATACTGTTTTTTTGTTCAAACGAAATTTCTTGGGAGTGCTTGTGTTCTGCAATTTTGCAGGTAACTTTTATTTGTAAGTCCATTACAGAGGGCGGGTTGTCGCCCTGGCGCCAAAACACCTGCAGTGTAATACCTAATCCTTGGGTCAGGTAAAATTGTCATTCTCTGTACATTTGTGAAGCGGCACAGACGTGTCCAGTAAAATTAAATTACAGTTTTTATCTCTATTGCCTTGTTAATTGTACGGAAAGCAACCCCCAAGTCCAAATTCAACGTAAAGAAAAAGCAGTGCAGTTTTTTCAACTAACAGCTTGTTTGGTTTAAAAAGAATACATCGGATTTTGTCGATTGGTGCCACAGAAAAATTTGATTAAAATAATAAACCAAACAAAAGAAAATGATATGAGAAAGTCAGACGGAAAAATTTTTTTTGAAATACTAAAAAAATAATAGGCATTGGTATTTTTTCAAGTTCAAACAATAATGGAAGAGTGGTATCTTGAACTTTATAAACACCAGATTTAGTAAAGAAATCAATACCTTTGGTCACGGTAATGCAGGTCAATAACAATGCTTAAAGGAATGGAAACTTTGCCTAAATAATGAATCAAAAGAGTATCTAACATCAAAGAAAGAAAGGTTATTAAGTGTACGGGAAAGATAATAGTAGCAGTTTCATACAATGCTAAAAAAAAAAAACATTTATAAATTTCTTCAAAAATTTATTGGCAACGGAAGAGCACTAGTTAAACTGTTGAAACAACCAAACAAAAAGAAAAAGATCAGAACTCTGATCAAGGTTTACAAACGTTTATAAAAACTAAGGAGCTAACGTAGGATTTCTTGCCGCGTCTATCTTATTGGCCTGATCTAAAGCCGCCTGACTTTCATTTATTTCCACAATTGATAAAAAATCTCTAATGGAAAGAATTTTTTTCAAAGAAGATGTTAACGTTAACTGTAAGTTACATCACTGACCTCGGTAAATTCATGTTTTATGACGATGTCAAGTCATTAGAAGGAATGATCTAAGAGCTAGTAAATTGTAAAATAAAGATAACTTAAAAAATACACAGTAGTGGATGTAAAAATGAAAACATTCATTTTTTAATCATTCAGGTAAAAGATGATAAATGTATTTCGTAGAAATTGTACCAGCTTGATTTAAGTTTGTAAAAAAAAATTAACCAATCACTTTCCAAACTTTTTTCCTCCTTCAAAGATTTCATCCAATTCTAACGTTTGATTGAACCGTCTTTGTTTCCCATAGGACTTAAATCAGGACAATGTGAAGGCCAACAGATAACTATTCATTCTTTTCTCAAGCTGAAATTAATATTTAGGCCATCTTTTCTGAAGTAGCAACGTACGACATTACTTCCTCGGTGAAGCAAATTATTCTAGAAAGTATCCTTCTGCATAAACTGATCCACTGTATTCACGATTCGACAAAAAGTCATGTAAGTGTGAAGTGTTTAAACTTTTTATCAAATTCTTTACCGTCGTCTTACGTATTGTGTTCCAAAACTTCTAAACAAATTGGATTCTTTCATTCTTCTAGAGTTCAGTTAGCACGTTCTTTGGTTAACTGAACTCGAACTTCTATATTTTAGCTTCTCAAAACGATAGTTCTTCAACATTTTACCAATCAATATTATTCAAATTGTTCTTAAATTCGTTATGGCTGGAAATTCTTCTTTGCAAAGTCTTAATTGCTAACAAGTTATTCTTCCGACAAAACATAAATTTCTTTAATTTTTCAGGGGTACTTCTTGGCCTTCTAGGATACTGCTTAGTTATCAAACAAACCTTCTTCACAATTCGAAAATTGTTTATTTAGAGCGTCCGATTGTCAAACTTCTAATTTATTTGATAATGGTGTCGATAAACGTAGGAAAAATCAACATCTGCTATCTGTGTCCATAAAAGATACATTATCTTCGTGTGATGACAAAGATTAAATATCCAACACCAAAGCGAGTTGTCTGGTAATAAAATAGATTCCTCTAAGGAGTTCAAGACATGGTACTTCCTAAAATTGCTTGCACCAAAAAATTCTTTATTTCCTGCTTTTCCGTTTCACTCCGTGACCCCACGTACTATACACGGTGACCTCGCGACAAAGAGTCTTCGTGGCTGCACTCTGCGTGATTCGCTCCGTTCGAAATACCGAAACACTTTGATTATTGGCCGTATTTCAACTAGACTTGTGGGCACAGCGAAATTTCCCAACGGTTCGTTCGCACCAGGTTTATTGTTATAATAAAATCAATACCTACGTGTGACACACTTGTTACATGGGTTGATAATGAGGTTTCTGTATCTGCACTGCCTACGCGGGCATAACTCGTCACAAAAAAAAAAACCGTTGATTGACCATCCCACGACGGTTTCGGTTCAAAATGGTTCCTAATAAGACGAGAGAGACCCGATCCTGATCAATTAGAGCCGAAAATAGCCCGGAATTCGGCGGGATCGCGAATCTCGTCCTTTTGCAAAGCACAACTTGTTGCGAGCTGAAAAATATGGCTCGTAAAAATTATGGCCGGATTAGTGTTAATCGAATTACGTGTGTCCATCCGCACGTTCGCATTTTTCCATGAAAATCCTATTTGTTATTCGGATTGTGCTGCGAGGTTCGTTTCGTTCGTTACAAATATAGTACCTCGGAGATCAAAGCTACGTAGACAAACAACAGCGCACTTAACTATAATGGTCCCGTTACAATCAAAGATAAACGACTCGGCTCTTTGAAATTTTCCAGCCGCATACCACTTACTCGATAATTTGCGTCAACGCTTACAAAAAATTGCACCGACTTGAATTCGTACCTCGCCGGTGAGTTTTCGACGAAATTGCAACCGAACATGCGAACTTTTCTAAATGGCGCTAATGACAAGCGAAACCAGATAGACGTGTTGACGTGTTCTGTCATTTGCCGAATCGTTAAACATCTGTTGTTGCTAACGATCGACTGCGGAACTGTGTTTTCGGCAGTTGCGAGGCTAATGGCGGAATGAAAGACAAGCGACAAAAGACCGGAGCGACAATGTGGCACTTTATAATTTGATTTTTTGTCGTTTTACTCGAGCGCTCTGAAAAAGCTTGCAGCGTCGTCTGCCGCCGCCACTGTTGTGCAACGGAAACAGTCGGGTTTTTTTTTTGGTTCGAAACGAACAGGCTTATTCGCAAAACGCCAACGGAGAGGACGCGGTGCTTTATGTTGTGCGAATTTTCAAAAATAAATAAAAAGGGGGAAAATACAAATGAGAAAATAGACGCGTCCGTTGAAAATACACTGTTGCAAATGGAACGACAATAAAAACAACTCGGTGGATGAAACCGCAGCTGCTATGGACGTATAATACAGGTGTCCCTAAAACAAGTCACTCTTTATTTTTTGCATAATATCTCCGATTGAAGCTGCAAAGCAACAATGGAAGAGTTAGCTTAACGTCCAGACGAGAAACATTTGATTTAGGAAAGAAATTAATTACTTTTGATGACAATAATGCATGTCCATAAGCAAGATCTCAAAGTATTAGTCCAGGTTAAAAGAATGGAAAATTCAATCTAAACGATGCTTTATCTTATCACTAAAGAAAGATGTCAGTAATAAGTGTACTGCAGAAATAATGGTATCTCTTCTAAAACACAAAAAACTACGTATTTGTGATATGTTTTTTCAAAAAGCTCGATGACTAATTAATTAATTACGAAATAAACTTTCGATAAAATTTTTGGAAAAAGGCTACATTTAGCAACGCTCTTTGATCAAGGTTATGTATGTTTATAATAATAAAAAAGCAAAAGTAGGATTTCTTGCCACATCCACCTTATTGGCGTGATTTAGATTCGCCTCACTTTCATTTACCTATTTATTTCCGCAACTGATAAAAATCTCTAGTGGAAAGAAATTTTATTCTGATGAAAATGTTAAAATAGTGAGATTATATCATCAACCTCGATAAATTGGTGTTTTATGACGGTGTCACGTCATTAGAAGTGAATGATCTAAGAGCTACTTTACTGTAAAATAATAATAATTTTAAAATTACATACTAGTGGGTATAAACATAAAAACGGTTAATTTTTGTATCCTTCAAATATAACAAAAAATGTCGTAATTGGTGATTCTTTTTAGTCGTTGAAAGTGAAAAGCGCTTACGCTTTATATTCTCTGTTTTTAACATAAAATTCATTGTTGTCAAAATTTTCTTCATTTCAAAATTCCATCTGGTAATTTAATTGAATTATCTATGTTTTCCGTCGGATTTAAGTCACGAGAAAAAAGTGAACAATGACCAAAATGTTTATAATAGTTATAGGCATTATATAATAATTTGTTTTATTGATTTTTTTAATTATTATTATTATCTAATAATGGAGAAAATATAAACAAGAGCAACATTTTACATTCGTATGGGTAATTTACCAGCTTTATTGTCAATCACGACGCCACTGGTAAGCAGACTTTTGGGTGAAATGTCAAAAAAACGACAATTTTAAAGTATTGCTGTTAACCTTGAAAATAGTTTTCTGTAATTGTAAGCAATAATTATCCCAGAATGAGTGGTAAAATGAATTTTACCATTGAAAATAAGAGCATTAATTATTAATAATTATGTAATTCATTAACAATAGATTTTTCGAGAGGTAGCCAACCAATAAAACCACTGCGTATAGCAAGTATACATATGTGTACGATTAAGCTAAGAGAGTCGTTTCGATAAAACAAAAGATGAGGTATTACTCTTGAATTGTTTTCTTGTTGATCACTCTGTACTTAAACAGTTGTGCTTTAGAAATGAATGTTATTTAACTAGAAAAAAAATCTGCAGAGATGATTAGGCAGCAGTAATAATATCTTTAGCAATTCCCCACGAATTGACTCTATTTCTGAAATATGCACGCCGAATATACCAAACGTCTAAAAAAATTATAGCTGCACACATTGTTAAAAAACAAATACATATATTCAAAAAAACGACTTGCAAATGAATGTCAAAGAATTTTCCGAAAGACTGAAAAATGTATGAAGTAATTCACGTTTCGTCAAAGTCAATACATATTACAATTTGATTTTTCTAAAGCACTCTGTACACTTCAGTAAATTGTAGCTTCTTCATCAAAACACATTTTCCGTCAGTTCTTGTCCCTTTGATAAATCTGCATAAACGTAATCGTGTCCAACACCTCCGTGCACGTGGAAAATACCTGAGAAAATATTCTTTTCGATTGGAGCAAAGTAGTTCTCGTGCATTTACGATTGAAACTCGAGCTTTTCCTGTCATGGAAAATGCACTCAAAATATTCCACTGCAATACATTTCCATAAAAACGTCGAAACGGTATCGACTCCGTGATCCTCCAACGTGCGCTATTTGTCGCATGCATATTCAATTAAAAAAATGAAATCCTGCCATTTTGAAAACGTTGGGGGGGTGCGAACGTCACCGGAAATCCCCTCCTCGACGTCCTAATTTCGTAACCGCAAAGTCGAAGCCCCAAACAAGACGTCGACGAGATTACGCACAACAATATTCCGTCGTTATCTCAATAAAAAGAGTTAACATGCGGCGGGTCCGGAAATTTGTGTAGGATAATGTGGCCGTTTCTATTTGGTAGCGCCGAATATGGCACACCATCCATCTTAGTACACGGCCGTAAAACTGACAGGAGGCCAGAGTGTAAGCCCCTGCATAAATAAAACGGTCGTTGAAAAAAAAAATTCCGCCGGATGATCCCCCAACTGTCCGACCTGTCGAACCCAGGAGTGTAACCATCAAATGCGTCGCCGTTGCTAGAAAAGTACGTCGAGAAAAAAATTCATGAGTTGATTTTTTAATGCGGCCCGTACGGGAGAATTCGATTCGATTAACCTATGTCGCAAGTGAGGTGCGTCGGTGGAATTTTATTAATTCATCCAATAAAATCGATGATGGATGTGCATATACGCGAGCCGGTTAATATCGAACCTATTTTGCTCAATATTTAAGTAGAAAATTGCGTGTGACGTTTGAATTTATCGAAGACCGCTATTACCGACTTTATTTTTACATCGGTTGCGGCACGGAGCCACGTACACACTCGCCGCCGCCAACAAAAAGCCTGGAATTAACGAAGTTTCCGTAAGAGTTGTCAGTATAGGCGGACTCCAAACCAATAATCATTTTACCGGTGAATAAATGATGAACGGAGTGCATTAAAAATGTACGAGGACTGTCCGAGGGTGAGGGGTGGTTTTCAATAGTGGCGTTGTGATAGACACGTTACCCGGCAACCGAACGTTCGACACGCGATACCATCGTCAACCGATGAACCACCGATAAACAGATTACAAAGTGTACTCCGTCCGGCCCCCGAAATGACACCCCCGCCGCACTTTTTCCCGATCGACTCGAAGAATTGGCGGATGCGCCGGTCGCGCTACTTATCCGGACCGCGTCCGCTCCGGTTAAAAACGCGTAACGGCCGGCGCCATCTGGGGATCGAGTCGCGACGCGCTCACCGGATGATGTACTGGGCCGCGTTTCTCTCCCCCAATAAAAACGACAGTAATTTCCATCAAGACATGACGAAGATGTCGCTTTGTTGGATCGTGACTGGAAGGCATCACGGTCGCGACGATCACAAACTGGTTGCAATATTCCGATTTTTTCGCTTTTGATAACTGTCACGAGCACCGTTATTAAAACAGACGTCTCCGGTCGCGGTTCCCGCCGTTCGATTTCCGGACGTGGAAAAAATTCCACACCGAAAAATCGAAGGGAAGATTAATGGGCGGCCATTCGAAAGAAATTAATTCGGCTAATCTCGCTTGATCCAGTTACAAAAATTATTTCCCCACGTGGAGGATTCCCACAACAGGTGTGACAATCCCGGGCGGCGGTTCACGGTTAACAAATTCAATTAAACTTCCAAGCAAAAATATCAAAGCGCCGACGGTAACACGTGTCGTCCGGGCTAATACGAAAATTAAAATTTTAATGGGAGGTTTTAGCTGAAAATGATAAATCACCTCGTCGCCAAATGCGGGCAATAATTGGGAACTTTTCGAATGGCTTTCCTGGATGGAGTGGACATATGGATTTTACGTCACTTTATCAAATTTTACTTGAACATTTGCCAACTTTTAGACCCTCTGACGTACCCAAAATTGTGTAAAATTCGGAAACAGAATTATTAACTCCTTTTAGATATAACTAGAAGTAGAAGCTCTTTTTGTGCTTCGCCCAGTTGTCGACCTCAACTGCGTTTCGATCTTCAATCTCTGGGCTTAGCACAAAAAGAAACACTTCTAATCTTAATGATATAATATATCGTGCGTTCAAATGAAATCCTGGGCTGGGAAGGCTTTGGAAACCGTCAATTGTGCTTTTTTTAAAGCGTAGATTAATTGGAGCATGTTGACAGCTAACCTAAAATTTAGAGCCAAAAAATTTTTCTTTTTTTTCTTTCTTTGCAATGTTTTACATCAAAAATAGAATAACGTAACGATTCCTATTCTCGCAGCAAATATCTAAGGGCACCCTTTGCCGAAAACAAACATGTTCAATTATGTCCCGATTAAACATAAATAAATGTCATTCATGCAAACGGCGGGAAATTCAAACTTTACACTGTTCTAAACGGTTTAATTTTTCCAACGCCTACTCAGCCCAGGATTTCATTTGAACGCCCGATACTATATTTTTGAGTATTCTATCCAATTTTAGTGTTTTCTCTAGGAGTCAGTTCTTTATTCATGGTACTGAAGTAACTGTTTGTCATGAACAAGAAACAGTGTACTTTTATATGCAAAAAAATAGTACATTATATCATTAAGAGTAGAAGTGAGTCTTTTTGTGGTAAGCTCAGAGATTGAAGACCGAGACGAAGTCGAGGTTGACAACTGGACGATTAACAATTTTTATCTCGCCTTTTGCAGCTCTACGAAATATAATTTCATGGTTTATCCCAATTGGTGAACTTCTGCAAAACGTGCCTCATCTCTCAATTATAATTTTTACTAAAACATTCGATTTTCCCTCAATCAATGGCACAACGACCGGAACGAACATTAATTCGTGAGCCGCAGATTTCAAAACGGAAACCTTCACCTTTTTGCGGCAATTTTCACCCACGCCGTATTCGCTTTGTCATTAAACGTACATAGATTACCGCAAAACCCTTCCAACGAGGTAAAATTATCATCATTATACGGTATTGCCGTAACGGAACGCAACCGCTTATTACCCCAGACAAAAAGTCACCAGTCACATAAAACTCCCAATCTTACGACGGCCAAAACTCTCGAAATCCTTCTGTCACGAACCCACCCCCCGGAAATTTTGAACCCAACGAACAAACTCTAATTCCCCAACTGTCAACCGGTGCAGTCGTTAACGCACAATTTCACCAGGCGAAGAATTCCGATTGACGCGATTAGACTCTCCTTCTTATCAATTAATTGTTTACACTTGTACGGTCCACAAAACTTTGCATTTCCGCCTGGTGTGTCGACCGACCGGATGCTAAATCGGACCCTCGAAATTGCTCAATTACTTACTCGAACAGATCTTTGATCACGCAAAGCTCGAGAGCTTTATGGGCCGACCGGAAAAAAATATATCGCTTTTAATGGCGGGGGAAAAAACTTTTCGGCCACTCCGATAAATTGATTGGAAATTTATGAGTAATTGCGCCTTCCGACCGGCAATTTTCTAGTTTCATGTAAAATTGCCCGATCGGGGGAAACACATAAATTGGATTGTTAGTTCCCGCATCTCTCTCATTCAATTCTATAATTAAACTTATCGATATTCGTCGTCGATGCGTTCTTTGTGTTGTCGACAAACACGAGCCGGCGACTGTTTTTTTTTCCTCCTTGAGTGTATTTGGATGGCGCCCAAATTAATTCCACCTGGTTCCTCCATTGTCATGACGGACGGACACACATGCCCATCCCAATTAAACAATTGTTTGCCGTTCAACAGCCATAACTGGCACGGTCCATAACCATGAATTATTTATGGGTGGTAGGGCTTGTGGTGATTAATTATGGCGTACGCTACCGGTCGAGTAAAAACCCGACAGTGCTACCAACATAATTGGAACGCCGAATCTTGGAACGCCCGACATGACCCCCAAGCCGCAACCTTGAAGTCCAACTGTTACTCTCGACGGAATGCTCCTCCGCTTCTCTTTTTTGTGCACCAAGAAACCATACAATGGTCCGATTGATGTTAAGTAACTCTGTTCATTTATTAACGTCATCGAATAAAAACAATTGAATCGGAGAACTTGAACCTTGGCCTCCTCTACTAACGCGTCGGAGAGAGATAGCAGCACAGGATAAAAATACCAAACATAAATATTCAACACGGAGAAATCCTTCCAGCTTTCTAAGTGGACATTTTTAAGCGCGCCAATTCATTTTTCAAATTTCCTAGATAACTAATCGTCTGTACAAAGCTCCAGACGACGGTCATTATCTAATCTGGTAAACCAAAACCAATAAAATTTAATTGCGTTTTAACAACATTAAACACTGAAACGTTTCGTCCGGCAACAAATTCATACAAATGCGGTAACGTAGAATCGGAAACACGTTTTTGCTCTGATTCCCTCGGTTTTGTCCCGATGAAAATCTTGTTTGTAATAATTTACAAAAACACACGTCCAAATGCAGCGTCGTTTGCGACTTCCCCAAACAGAAACTTCAACCGCAAATCACTTTTTAGAGGCGCGCCTCTTCGGAATTTATCTGGTCGCCATTTCTTTAATTAATCGCTGTCATGGGCCATTTCCACTTAGTAAAATGGCCTCGTTTCTGTTGGTGTGATTTTTTTGGGCGGCGTTGCGAGAAAAAGCCAATCCTGTGTTGGCGGCGATGACAAAGGACGCCGACGAAATGGGACATTTTTTACCGGAAGGGTACGTCCAACAGGAGAATCTTCCAGTCGGCATGTGGAAATTTTCAGGTCGCGTAAACCGGAAATTTGCATTGCAAACAGATGCACGAGGTCACGTGGATGACGTCCCCAACGTTTCCCCAATGCAATCCGGTGAAGCAAGAAGTTGCGCCTTTGTTTGGACTCCAGAATTCTTTTCTTACATTTTCTTCTTTGCTTCCAAAGAACCACCAACCAAAAATGTCTTCAACTGCATTTCCACTGCCGATTCATCTTATCACGACTCTTAACCTTTTCAACAATCGTTTTTACAATTATCGATGATTTAACAACCTCGACCTCTGACACTGCCGTTGTCGCAAGCCTTAAAATAAAATTTTTGATAGCCGAGCGTCGAGATATCTTTCAAATCCTTTGCGGCAAAGTCGTATCGTTCGTTCCCTTTGGCAAATTTTTATCTGACACATATCTTGCGTTGCCACATTCGCTTGACAAAATTATTAACCCATATCTGATGTTTTATTTTGCGCAATATAATGGTTGTAAAAACGAAATGGAATGGAAGTATCGGCTTACGAGTCGAAAAAGTCCGATAATGACAGGCATAACGGTTTCACTTAGGGGTGTTTTATCTTGTGCAATCCGATTCGTGGAATGTTTCGCCGGCATATGGTGCTGCCTCTTGCAGCAAGTGCTAATCGCGCAGATTGGCATACGATGTCTGGAGCGGATTAAGTTATCAAAAAGACAACACGAACCGAACGAGATCGATATCTTCATTTTTTAGTCCGGTGGGGGAGATTCCGGACAAAAGACTTCCCCCAGGCGATCATTCCTCTCAACATGATTGCACATCATTACATCAATAAGTTTTAGATTCTTATCATGAACCGTATTTTCTCCCCGTTGGACCCGATAGTTAGCTCTTCTCGCTTTTCAGTTCCGGACCCGAAAAACAGACACCCGAATGATCCACCGTTCCCCGATTAGACTCCATTTTGAAAACAAACCCATAAAACGGAACGTATCAAACTGAACCGCCTACGATTTCGTATATGTTTATTTTTATTATTTTATTTACAACACGGAAAAAAATCTGAAATATACCGGACCGCCTGGCGAAGCCACCAAATTTACGTGTTTTTCTTGTTGGTATTTTTAAAATTGAACCGAAGCGTTCGCTTGGTCGGTTTCCCTCGTTATTAAAAAAACCGTAAATATGGGGAAAACGGAACTAATTAAGCGCAATTTTCTACAACCGTTGGACCGCTAACCGCGACATTAATCATGTGGTAATAATTAAGTTGGGGCCAAGAAAGATCGCGTAAGAACAAGACGAGCGTGTAATTTATCGTGTGTTTGTCCAAATTATATAAATCACCGCCTGGCACAATCACAGACAATTCTATCGACCGGGACCCGAAAATAGTTCGTTGTACTTGAATCGGGCCCAGAGTGGAAAATATGTTTGTGGGAAAAACGAGGCGACAATCGATTTTTCGTCCAATCGAGGCGCGTTATAAATCACTCAAATTACAATTTACAAAATTGAAACTTTCTCTAATGGTGTATGACTGTCAGGAAAAATGTATGGGCGGGTTGATGGGGCGGCGAACGCGCTCCGGGGACGAATCGCTGTATTCAAATTAGCATTTTAAGCGGCGATCTGTATTCATACACTAGAAGATGAGAATATTTCGTATATTTACATAATGTGGAACACTCACTAATGCATTACGAGCGAGTTCGAATTCAATTTGACCACGCCAATGAAATAAAAGAAACTTTCGCTGAAAAGGCGCCCAAATAAAACTAAAGTTTCACCGGAAATTCTCGCCGCCCTTCAATTTTTAATTCCACGATATGGCTCCCAAAATCCAATTGTGCGAAATCAAACGAGACGACGCTTTTGAATCCTAATCTGCGATCGATTCATGCAAACCCGTCCAATGTAATTCTCCAAAGCATCATTGTTCAAATTACTGAATGCTTGATAATTTACGACCGACTACAGAACTTTCCATTATTAAACCAGGTATTATGTTAATTTATAATTACGGCGCGTTTCGTGTATTGTACATTTACAAAACTTCCAACAACGCTGCGAACTTCCAGTCGAAAAAAGTTTGGTTAGGGTTGCTCTTGACAGGTGGATTCGGCAACTTGACGGACCTAAAAACCGAAGAAAACTCAAGTCCCTAATTGGTAGTTGACAGTTCAATTGTGATTTCTGCGAGCAACAGGGAAAAATTCAAACTGAGGCGAAGTTTAAAACATTGTTCGCATCGGCGAGCCTTGGCAGCTGTTCAAAGCATGACCCCGTTCCCAAATCAATTGTTTTGGGGCAATTGTGTTGTAATCGCGATGAGCAGCCTGGGTGCGATAAGATAAGAAGCGACGTCGTAAGATTCGTCGAGTAATGTTGGAGGAGTCTTTGTTGTAAGGACGCGGTTCTTTCGTCCGACGCGTTTTCCTTGACATTGGCAGTGTTAGCAAAGAATCGGTTTGCGAGCGTTTGAAACGTACCAGGCCCGCGGGCTCTCTGCCAAGCATTAGTACAACAATGGGACCCCAGACATGTCAAATTTTTGGCGTCCCTTTGTGCCGTCTGTCAGTGCACCCGCTAGTCCGACTTGTTTTTGCGGCGGGTAATAAATTTAATGTCGGCCGCAATAAACAAATGTACCTGGAATTTGAACAAAAATAAACAAAACGAGCACGAACGAGTCCGTGCATTTGTATCGATTGACGATAAGCCTAATGTCGGATAAATTGAATACAGTGCACATCACGATAAAATATTACTCGACAAAGGCACTTTCCGGGTGTAGCAAAGCCGAGTTGCTAGGGAACATTATTGGTACAACAAACGTAAAAATACACAAATTATTCGATTGTCCACATGAAATCATTATCGCGAACATGCGACTCGGGTTGGGACAGATACGACGGACGAAATTGCGTTACGGACGCAATTACTGTCCCATTATCACATGGCAACGCAAAGGACAAAGGGTTCGACGAAATTTCAACGGCCGGTAGGGTGGTTCAACAACCGGCTCCATCGCCACTAGATCGCCGCATCCACGACGGTTTTCTAACAAGTTCTGGACAAAACTCACCTGACACTATTCCTTGGCGAACACAGAATTTCAAAAAACACGAAAAAAAATGGTTACAAACGGCAATGGCGTCAGAGGATGCTAAATTATGTATGCTTGTTGATAAAGCACATACCCCTTGGAACACGCATGACCGACATTTTGTACAAAAATGCGACGAGCGCGCCATCTAACCGCGCGACCGGCGGATTCCTGCAATACCGACACAGAACAACGATTATCTGCGTGAAATGCATTATTTTCAGAGTATACGTCATTTTTCGAAAAATTTCAATTACAATGTTATAAATAAGTACTGCAACAAATAGCCCCATGAACTATCTACATTATCTACTCCTAAACTTTCAGCTCTGCAGCTATGCAACCAGTATTACACGTTTCACGGTTTCAAAATAAATCCTTTCGATATTTTTTTAACAACATCTTTTTCGTATTCTTCGTTTTAATAGTTTTTGATAATAAAATCCTACTTTCAACAATTTTATGCTTCCGATTTCAGTTTTTAACAAAGTTGTCTTCGTTACCGACCGAACTTGTGACATTATAACAAATTTCAAATGCAGTAAAATGGGGAACGATATAAAACTTCCAATTTCGCAACGCAGAGAGGAGCAACAAATTCAAAGTACTGAAGAAAATAAAACAAAATGCCAATTGAGTATGTTCCTAGTCAATGTTCATAGAATCGTCGACGTTTTCCGTTTCTTTGTAGATTATGAAATTGAGAGGATCTCAGACGAAATAAGGATAATCAATCAGAAAATCGACCGACTGGAACTGAATTTGAAGCAAATAAGACACAACGTTCAATATTATAAAGTTTTAATCATGGTGAGTAGCATAAGAGTGTTATGTATTTGTAATTCAAGTTTTGCAGGATATGTCCACCAAACTGCATCAGATTAAACAGGATCAAGTTAATATTGGTCTGACTGATGAAAATTACGTGGAAAAAGCTAAACGATATTTGGACAGTTTAGATGAATTTTGTTGTGAAGCTGAAACAGGTAAGTACTTTAATCTGGCATTGTATGTTATTACCATTGAAGTTATGTAGATGAAATGAATGCAGAAGGCTATTCCCACGCTGATATTTCCGTTTTAGAGGACAGAGTGATCTCACTAAATCAAGAAGTGTCAACAAATGACAAAATAATCGCAAAAAGAATTGAAAAACTGTCTACAAATTAAAATAACTTTCATTTCTAGTTACATAAGTATAAATATTTTAATTTTGCAAGAAATTATTACACAACAAAAAAAGTTACATGTGTATATTTTTATTTTATTTGTCTTGAAACACTTCAAAATCATACTCAGTGTCTTTCATTTGTTGTTGAACTAAAGCTGTTTTTGTCCTTATATCTTTTTCCAGTATGGAATTTTCCTCTTTGATTTTTTTAATGCGAGCTTGAAGTTGCTCTTTCATTAACCTCAGATGCTTTGCAGATGCTACGCTTAGCGTTTGCTCGCTGGAAAGCGGCGATCTGAAATGTAATTTGTTAACAGCACAAGTGACACAAAGCACCAAATCCTACCGAACATCTGCAGTCTCGCTACATTTAAATTGTTTAAGCATTTCTAGCTTCTCGCTCACACCGTTCGCCGCCCAAACGTCGTTGAGAGTCTTCTGTAATTCTGCGGCGATGCATTTGCGTAAATTATCGGCGATTTCGCCGGGGCAGTGTTCAACGTTGGCCACGGTTTCACCCACGTCGGCCGCGCTGTAACCCCAACACACGATAAAAACTCGAAAAAGTGCACTTTCGAGACTAGCCACTGTCGTTTAGAAGAGCGGTCAGGCCGGGACTGGTGCAATATGAGTAAATAGAAACATATTTGCACAAGTCACAACCTAACTGATCGTTCCGTGCTCGTAAATGCAAATACTCGAAGCAGTCGAGAACCGACAAAAGTAAATGTAGGTGTCAAAATGGAAACGAGAAAGAGCCGTTACAAAGAATTTCAACAAAGCTTAGGGCATTGACTTTTCGTACCTGACGCCTGAAGGGATCTCTTCCGCTATTTTTTCTAGAGTGGCCAATGCAAGTTGCGGATTGTCTTTGTACTCGTTCATTGTTGGGAAAACTGTGACGCAACTCAGTTCTTGCGCTTTTTTCACAAAGTGCAGGTTTTGCGCAAAGTTTGGCGCGATATCTGCGTAAACAGAAAAAAGTTTTGAAAAAGTTAACGACAAAGACATGCGCAAATGTCAAGCGACATTTTTAATTGGGCCGATAACGCAGAGCACTGTTATCCCGAAAGATTAAATTATATCCTGTAATTAATCACTATTATTTTTATCATCGTTATTTCCTTTTATTAGTAAATGATGGTACACATTGAAATCGAATAAAAATAAAATTTACTTTAAAAAAATTTCACCTCAGACTTAGGAGCACAGTAGATCACGTTTAATTCACGGTAGTTCCACTAAATCTGAGTAACTTCACTATATAACTTCCCATGTAGTTCATTTGTCCGTGCACGTGTGAAATGTAAACCATGTTTGGAAAATAGTTTTTCGCGTTAATTTTTGTAATTATACGTTATATCAGAAATCAGTGCTTAGACGCATAATTTAGTGAATAAAATTCTTCACACCATGGACGTGTCAGATGAGGTGAGTCAACATGACATTTTGAGGTTAGGAATTTAAATTTATAATATCTTTTTTGAAAGGACCAGGATATTAGCGACAATTCTTTGGCTGAAAGCGTTGACGATGAGCAACGCGTAAGCAAAAGAAAGTCGCACCAGAATGGTCACGGCCCTTTGAAAAAAGTAAAATATGATGACATAACCTCAAAAACATCCAACAAGAGCAAAAACGAACTTTACAAACCTCCTACGGTCGAGGAACTCAACGAGTTAAAAGAGACGCAGAATTTATACAACAATAACTTGTTTCGTTTGCAAATTGAGGAACTGATCAAGGAGGTGAAAATCAAAAACAAACACAGAAACGCGTTTAAGATGTGGTATCAGTCGTTTCAGTCTTTATTAGATGAATTGCCGGACTTTAACATTCCGTTGTCAGGTATTAAAAAGAAGGCAAAAAAAAAGCTGTCAGATACAGATAGACTGGTCAATGATATTGCTGACATAACAATTAAATGTGATCAAGATTTTATTCTGAGGTTTGTCAAGCCTGAAATGAATGAGTTGTTCGGTTTGGATAAGATCAACGCGTGGCCGGGCCCCAAGCTACGCGTAAACATCAATCTCAAAATGCCTAGAGCGTATTTCAATGTGAAAGACTATTTAAACAATCGCTACTTTGTGAAAAGGCATTACTATCTAGCTTACATTTGTCATTTCCTCAAAGAAAAAAATATCGAGGGCGAGGTTCAATGGTCATTTCACAACAACAACAGTCTCTTGCCTACTTTGCAAGTAAACCTGAACGAAAAAATCACAGTCAACATTTTCGCCACTCCCGTCGAGAATTACTTCAAACCTTCGCGCTTCCTCCCCGACGTAAACAACGTTAAAATAAATACTTTCGATTCGAGCCCCACATCCCAAGCACCGACGCCTTTTTACAACGCCTCGCTAGTTCACGACGTCACTCTCACCGCCAACAATTTATTCATTCGCGAAAATTTGTCTGAATTGAGCAACGCACAAGAGGCGATCAAGTTGATTTACGTGTGGTTAGCTCAACGGGAATTGAATGCGGGTTTGGGGTCATTTACGGAGGACTTGATCGTCTATTTCGTGGCGTACTTGTACGCCAAGAAAAGAATCAACAAGCACATGAGCTCATATCAGATTCTCAGAAACTTTTGGAATTTTTTGAGCGAGACCGACTTGACGAAGAGTCCGATCAGTCTCGGCGACGACTCGAAGTCTTTGGAGTCGTTCCAGGAGAATTACGATGTGGTGTTTTTGGATATAACTGGTTGCTACAACGTGACGGCCTTCTTAAATTCGGGTGTTTATAAGAAAATAAAAAGCGAGTGTGGGATCGCGTTCAAGCTTTTGGATGATGGCGGAATCAACGCGTTCCACTCGTTGTTCATCACCAAATTACCAGTTGAGCTTCAGTATGATCTAGTCTTGACCTTGAAGAGCGACTCGCGTTTTGATAACATCGCCGATAAGATGAGCGAAGACGAGAGAACAAAATTTTTGGGTTTGAGTGAACTGTTCGTGGTGAAACATGTAGAGGATGTTTTGAACAGAGGGTTTAATAAGAGGGCCTCGCTCATCGTTCCCATAGTTGGGCAAAATGAATTTAACAAGATGTCATTTGGAATTAATTTGGACCCCAGCAATGCTTTCGGTATTCTAGAGATGGGACCGGCTCTCAACGACCCCAAAGAGAAGGAGTTTAGAGAGTTTTGGGGCGAACTCTCCACGGATCGTAGGTACAGAGGTTTTCTACGCCTAAAAAAACATATATTTCTAAGACGTAAACGAATTTTAGATTCAAGGACGGTTCGGTATGCGTGGCCGTTTATTTCAAAACCGAGACCATCAAAGAAAAACGCGAAATTATCAAAAAAATCGTAAATTGGGTCGTGTCTGAAAAGCTTCAGCTTGAGTACAAACTGCACTACGACAGCTTTGAAGAACTGTTGGTAAATAAGAAGATTTCCGCCTCTTATCCCATGGGTACAAACGAAGAGTGTTGCTTGAGAGCGATCACCTCGAGCGACGATTTGGGGAAGAAACTGCGCGGGTTGGAAATGCCTCTGTCCATAACGGGGGTGCAAGGAATTTCAGACACTTTCAGCTACACCGAAGTTTTCCCTCCGGTTCCGAGCAATTACAGAAGCGGGGGCAAAGTCACCACGACTTTGGAAAATAACATAGTGATGAACGAAAAGCGAGTCGGAGTTGTCCCAAGATATGTCAAACCGATCGAGTGCGTCCTTCAGTTAGGTAAACTTTGACAAAAACCACGACCTGCTGTATTATTAGCGCTAGTAAACGTGCGTTTTTTAGGGTAATTATTCATCTTAAGTTTTTGTCACCGAGAATTGTTCTTGTTCAAATGACATTTTGAATTTGAAGTCAAAAAACTCCCATGTTTTTTGCTGCTTTGAAATTAAATGCATGAATTTTTTCCTTATTGTTCGTTGTTTTTGTGTTTAGTGTTGTAATTGTTCATTGTTATATTACGTATTGATTATTATTTTTAGTGAAACGTCCGTTTTGTGACGCCCTCATCGGCGGAAATTGGTTTTTTCTCGGAAACATTTTCGTAATGCATTTTTAATGAAATGAACAGGCCGATTATAATACGGCAGGTCGTGACTCGTACAAAAAAGAGATATGGGCGGCTGTGGAAATTTTTTTTTTGCAAACGTAGGATGTAATTATTCGGACATGGCCTCCTAGACCGAAAGAGAAAGTCTCTTAAGAGACTTTACACAGCTCCCTTTTATCTCTCTTTTCATTGATCACATTATAAAATCCCCTTTTTTAAATTTTAGAACACAGTTCCAAGTGGCCCAAAGACTTGGAGAGCATCCGTCGGATGAAAACCGCATTTTATCTAGAAATTTCGAAGTCGTTGTCCAAGAAGCACAAAATCGTCTCGAGCGTCAAACCCGACTGTTTGGACGTCTTGTACGAAGGATACGTCTTCAGGTACCGACTGTACATCTCCCGAGAGGTGGGTTTTTTAAAAAGGGAGACCACCACCAACGGAGTGACCGTCTACAAGGAGACGCCAGAGAGCAGAGAGATGGAAATGAGACTCAACATTCTGCCCAAACTGACCGGAGCCCTGAAGGGACTGCAGTCGCAATATCCGAGCTTCGGCCCCACAACCGCTCTGGTAAAGCGGTGGTTGCGCTCGCACTTAATCGACAACTATCTTTTCCCCGATGACGTCATCAATTTACTAAGCGCCTCTCTGTTCATCAACCAATCACCATTCTCTACTCCCAACACCCCACAAGTCGGCTTTTTGCGCTTCTTAAAATTTTTTGCAGAACTACAATGGCACATCCAGCCAGTCGTTGTCAGTTTTAACGACGAAATAACGAGTGAGTCGCGTTGAAACTGGTTTGTCCCAGTTTAATTTGTGTTTGTAGAGGAGACCATCGCTGAAATCGACTCGAAGCTGATGCAGAATCGTGAGGCTTGGCCGGACCTCTTCGTCGCCATGCCCTACGACGACTGCACTTCTTCGTTCACCAAAACCGCACCTTCTAAAGCGGTTTTGAGGAGGGTCAAGCATCTCGCGAGTGAAACTCTGAGTTTCGTCACAAAAATCGTTAAAGAAGAGAGTCTTACAATCGTAAAGGATTTGTTCATTCCGAATCTCGACGGTTACGATGTTCTTATACAGCTGCGCCCTCTGTTGAATCCGGTGCGGCACGAGCAAGTCATTGGAGATGAGTTGGAGGGGCAAGTTGTCCTGAAAGATTTTGATGCCGGTGAAAGCACTAAATTACCGATTACCGGATTTAATCCGGTGCAATGCTATTTGAGGGAGTTGCGCAATAATTACGGCGATTTTGCCAACTTTTTTCACGATACCTACGGTGGAAACGTAATTGGAGTGTTATGGATTCCTAAAGCTTTGGAAGATAAAGACTTCAAGGTGAGGTGAAAGAGAAATGCGTAAGTATTTTTTTGATTGTCGTTTTTGCAGATTTCAAATGTGAATGGAAGGAAACTAGTTGACGGAAAATTGGTTTTAAATGTGGACGCTTTGATAGAGGACTTTTATGTTTTAGGAAAGGACTTGGTGAAGTCAATTGACAAAAGATAATAAAGTGATTGATATAAATAAATGCTATTTTATTTTAATAATTCCATTTTACAAATAATCACTAACAGATCACTTTTGCGGCGCCTGATGCTCAATAACAAGCTTGTCTGTACTATAGAGTTGTCCAACAATTGCCTGAAAATTGTTGCAAAGATAAAAATGACAAAACATGAAGACAGTCACAGTACTTGTCTTTTGATTACTTCCAAACTCTTGGTTCCTTCTTCCAATTTTTGCATTATCACATTTTTATCTGATAAGTGTTTAGTTTCTCTAAAACTGTCGCGTATTCTCCTCAGGGCATATTGTCTGGCAATCAGATGCAAGACATGCAAGAAATTTATTTCTTAAAAAAATCACTTACCTGAAATTATAAGCCGGAAACTTCTTCGATTCCCTAATTAGTGCTTTATACAGCTGTAACGCCTGACTTTTACTCATGTCGATAATAGTCTTCAAACTTTCCGTGACCTGCGACTTAACCTAAAATAATTTGAGGTTATGTCCGCACGTTGACATAACCTAAAAAGATAAGGGTTTGTTTGTGTCGGTTTTAAATGTGGTGTTTGGAGTGAACAAACGATGTCGGACGCGTGGGAAGAGATCCAGGCGATCAAAAGCAAGCGCAACATCCTTCGAGAACGTCTGGAAAAGCGCAAAAAAGAGCGGCAAGATATTCTCGGCTCCAGCCTCAACTCGACCACCTCATCGCCCGTTCACCTGTCCGACAGCCCCCATGCGGCCGCTACGGGTGCCGGTTCGATCGAAGAATCGAGAAACAAGCAAGACGAGCCCGAAACGGACCTGGTCAAGATCGATCCAGAGTTGGAAAAGGAGCTGTTGAAGGCGCTGAGCGAGGTGACGCTCCAGATTCCCACAACGTCCACAGAGCTTGTAGACTCGTTGAAGATGAGTCTCAAGAGACACGCCTCGCACAAGGAGGTCTGTAATCTGCTCCAAAAGTTTTCCACTCAGAAGTTGATCAGCATTAAGGATGTGGTGAAAGAAGGGAGGAGCCTGGTGGAGGTGACTTTCATCGATGTGACTAAAGTAAACGCGATGATTGCCGAGTTTTCTCCCGAGAAGAAGGACGACGACGTTCGGGAAAGTTTGAAAAGGAAGAGGGATGATAATTGTGAGAAGAGTGAGGATGAGGAGAAGAGGAAGAAGGAGAAAAAAGAACCAAAAGCTGACATAATGGCATGTTTTTTGGTTGGATGAGAGATTTTTGTTGATTATTTATTTTTTAGTCGTTGTTATCGATGCCGTCGACGAAAGAGAAAGAGAGTAAAAAGTTGGGAGAAGAGATTTTGGATTTGTTGAGTAAGCCCACTGCCAAGGAGCGTTCGTTGACTGAACGCTTTCGATCTCAGGGTGGGAAACAGTTGATGGAGTTTTGCCCCCACGGGACCCGAACCGACTGCGAGAGAAACGGAATGGCCGACTGTAGAAAATTGCATTTTAAAAAAATCATTCAAAAACATACGGACGAGGCGTTAGGGGACTGTTCATTTCTGAACACTTGCTTCCACATGGACACTTGTAAATATGTGCATTATGAGGTGGATCGTTGCGGTCAAACCGAGGGCGTGGCACCGACGACCACCGCGATTTCCGTAGCTCCCAAAGAAAGCACAACGTTGTATCCGCCCCAGTGGGTGCAGTGCGACTTGCGCTACCTCGACATGACAGTATTAGGTTTGTTTTCGCCGTCCTCTAACCGCCAGACCGATAAACGGGACCGGTTGCAGGCAAATTCGCCGTGATCATGGCGGACCCCCCGTGGGACATCCACATGGAGCTCCCCTACGGCACCATGTCGGACGACGAGATGCGGCAGCTGGGAATCCCCCAGCTGCAAGACGAGGGTCTCATCTTCCTGTGGGTGACGGGCAGAGCCATGGAACTCGGGCGCGAGTGCCTCAAATTGTGGGGCTACGAGCGCGTCGACGAGATCATCTGGGTCAAGACCAACCAGCTGCAGCGCATCATCCGCACGGGGAGGACGGGCCATTGGCTGAACCACGGCAAAGAGCACTGCCTCGTCGGAATGAAAGGCAATCCGCAGAATCTCAACAGGGGGCTCGATTCGGACGTGATCGTGGCCGAGGTGCGCGCCACCAGCCACAAACCGGACGAAATCTACGGAATGATCGAGCGGTTGTCGCCGGGGACGAGGAAGATCGAGCTGTTTGGGCGCCCCCACAACATCCAGCCCAACTGGATAACGCTGGGGAACCAGGTAGACGGCATCAAACTGGTCGACTCCGACCTGATCGAGAACTTCAAAAAACGGTACCCGTCGGGAAATTGCATGGGACCCCCGAGTGAAACGAACCATTAATTTTTGTTTATGTTTTGTTGTTGTGGTATGCGATTTTTCACTCTATCGACGTTTAGCTTAGTGACTTTAATCGCGCGGGGTTGGACACAGCAATCAGCTGATCACAATGACAGACGTCAGAATTTACAATCAAAATGGCGACTGGGAGTTTTTAGACAAAGGATCGTTCGATTCAAAAGAAAAAGGAATAAACAGTTTGATTTGTTCATTGTTGTGTATTATTGTTGTTTAAAGACTGTTTTTATTAATTACGGAAAATGCTGACGCTCAACGTTGTTCCTGAACGCTCTTTGGGCTGTGAACAGTGGGAGTTTATAGTAGGTGGGTTTCCCTTTTTTGTTATTATTTTTATTGCGCCTATCCTGTTTGTCGCGATTTTTATCGAGGGGCGCGACGCGCCACTCGACGATGCACCCAAATTATTTTACTTTACGTGATGTAATTGGCCCGGACGACCTTCAAATTGTTTAAAGTTTAACCACTTCGATTTTGTATTATTTTGCGCGTATCGATAAAAATCGTCCGATTTTGGTCCGTGGCTCTCGGACCCGTTCAAATTTCACAACAAGGTGCATTACACAACGACACCAACAACGCGAGGCGTAGGCGAAATAATTTTATCAAGTCGTTTTTTTAGGAATGCATTTTTCCCAAGCCATCGCAATTATTCAGTCCCAAGTGGGCTACATAAAAAATGTCCAAGTCCTCTATAACGATACTGTAAGTAGATCGACGGAGTTGTTTGAGCCTCGTAATTAGCGTTGCCGTTGTAGAACCCGCTAGACATAGACCTGGTTCTTAATTTACCTCAAGATGGCATCAGATTATTTTTCGACCCCGTCTCGCAAAGGCTTAAGATAATCGAAATATACTGTATGAAATTGGTCAAATTAAAATACTGGTAATGTTGCGCAAGTTTTTGTATTTTTTTGTTGTTTAAAAAATATTTTTGCTGCAGTAATCTCCCATTCAACTCACCAGAAGTACTGCCATCGATTGAACAAATCGAACATTCGTTTGGTGCCACACATCCAGGAGTGTACGATTCCGAAAAGGAGCTTTTTATATTAAATTTTAGGGGCCTCTCCTTTTATTTCCCTGTAGAATCGAAATTCCAATCGGGTAACACTCACAAGTTGGGTAAGAGCGAAAAGGTGCAGTTTGAGTGTTTTATTGATTGCATAATAATAACAGGGTCACTCCAGTTTCCCCCAGGGAGTTCGCCCCTAGTATCCAGAATGACAATATACTATGGTTCAAACATTGAACAAGCGTACGCTCCCGAGTTGCCTCTGTCGTGTTACCACGGCCAGCTGTATTTACAGAAAGCCGAAATACTGAGAGGAGAGTGCTACACTAGAGGGATTAAACTGAGTCTGCTCGCAGGTAAATATAATTAAAAAAAAAAAAAATTGACGATTCCAATTGGGGGTGAAATTACAAAGGGTTGTTGGTATCGTTTTAGTTAACCGCACGGTTATTGGCAATAAGAACAAATTAATTAGCTGTCCCAACGTAAAAACGATGAGGTTTAGTAAGTTGGCAACGTTTTCGCGCTTGTTAGACTCTCGTAACGCATTAATTTTTCTTGTTGTTTTAACACTGTCGACTAATCGCTTGGTGTGTTTGTTGTCGGTGAAAAACAAGTTAAGTTCACTTTTGGCAAATTTTAGGCACGAACAACCGTCGAATCGATTCGAAAATCCAGTTCGAGAGAGAAGTGTTGTTGGGACACACGGCGCAAGATGTCGCCACGGCGCTGGGAGCGCCCTCTGAAGTCTTCTACAAGAGCGAGGACAAGATGAGGATTCACACTCCGAACGCCTTGCGCCGCGACACCGACACCAAGAGCGACTATTTTTTCAACTACTTCACCCTGGGACTGGTAAGAGAAGAGCGGTGGAGCGGTCGGTGATTGTTCCGAATTTGTTTCGACAGGACGTGTTGTTCGACGCCCGTTCGCATTTAGTTAAAAAACTGGTTTTGCACACTAACTACCCGGGCCATTACAACTTCAACATCTACATGAGGTGCGAGTTCAAGTTGTCGCTGAACGGGGCCGACATCGACGCCTACTGCCACTGGGATGACATCTGCAAACAGTTGACGCCCAGCGAGAGACCGGTGGTGCTGAACAGGGCCAGCTCCACCAACACGACGAACCCCTTCGGCAGCACCCTCTGTTACGGCTACCAGGACATTATTTTCGAAGTGAGGAAATGAGCGCGGCCGAGTTCTGCGGTGAATAACGAGTGTCGTTCTAGGTGATGCCCAACAACCTGATAGCCTCGCTGAGCATATACGGTGATGGGAGACCTTACCAGAGCGAGTCGGAGCATGCGTGACAGAGGCTCTCCGCCACTTACCTCATCTTGGCAAACAGGTACTGGCAACCATAATAATCTAATCCCCCAACAAATCCACATCAGCTTAGTATACAACATGTACAGTTACGTCAATATCTAGTTACAATTTAGTAACAGAATAATACCAATAGCTTAATTGTAAAATTAATTTATAGTTAAGGAATTTTTGAATAATCGGAAAATTAACCAAAAAAAGTTTCAAAATTGTGATGAAAACCAAAAAAATTCATAAACGTGAAAAATCGGCAAAAAAATTATGATTCGGTAATAGTTTGGACCCTCCCCTCGGATTAATGTAGCTTTTTCAGATTTTGAGCTTACAGGGGTGTCAGGGTCACGTGTTCAATTTCGTTTTGCCATCGGAGGATTCGTGTAAATAATTTTCAGGTTTTGTCCATGTTCTATTGAAATGTATTAATGGTTTTCAAACCAAAGAAAAAATGTAAAAATATGATTTGCGTAGGATTTAAGATATTGAGTTCGGTTTGGCTCGTCACATTACATCCCGTAGAGTTTTCTGTTTGTGAGCGTGTTCAAGCAATAAGTGTACTAGAATGTGTAGTAATTTATGTTTAATCTTGTAATGTGAAGACCCAAACGCCATCTGTTTCGTGGTACTCTCATTTTTGTCGGGTATGCACACGCGTGCGGCGTCGGCGCACCACGAGTGTACCTACCCGACTCGGCGATTTATATTTACTGTATCAATAAAATTATTATCGTAAGTTCAACAATATACTGATCTGGAAGCGTGCGACTCTGGTTTGTTTATTTCACTAAAATTGACGCAGTTGGACTTCTATGCAGTGCCACTTTTCTTCACTCCGTTATTGTGATATATTCTCTACCGTCATTGCCAGTACGTTGGGTATTCCCCCGTTTACAACTATCACTCTATGGAAGTTCCGCTGTAACGTGTGACCAGCTATTTATATTTATTTTTCTTGTGATTTTTTCTCAATGAGACAGTATATTTTTATATTTAATCATACACTGTTATCATTTCAGATCTCATAAGGTTTTAGTTATAAAAACGGTAATTTAAAAAAAATGTGATTCATGTCATTTATACAAATAAAAACTTCAAAACCCCGTTTTTATTTATCCTTCAACAGTTAATAAAATATATAGATTCAACATTGCAACACTGGTTATTGGGCGGTTGTGTCTTCGAAAAATTGGTCCAGCTCGTTCTCGTCGTAGTCGATTTGGATTTCCTCGAGTAAGGCACTGGGCTGCTTCTTGGGAAGATCTAGCTCTGAAACAAGTGCATATCAAGTGGTCGCGACAATCTCGGACACTCACTAGGTATGGTTCCGGATATTTTGAAACTCTCCACATCGTTTTTGAACGCTTCGTCGAAAACCTGCCGTCTCTCCTCCAATTCCTTTTTCTTTTTTAACTCATGCTCTGCCAGGCGATTTTCGTGTTTCGCCTTCAGCGACGCCTCGACCGCTTTCAGCGACTCTGAAACCGCGCGCGTAAAATCGATTTGCTAGAACGGCGAGTCTCACCATCTTTCCGCAATTTGTACTGCTTCAAGTGGTACCTGTGCTCTTTCTTCATGTTTTCAAACTGGATGTTGTCGATCAGATCCTCCAAATGGAGCAGTCCCTCCTCCACTTCGTGAAAACTGCCGTAAAGGCGCTCGATCTGTTTGGTGCAGTTCGCGATGTTCAGTTTTAGATTGGAATTGGTCAACAGGTGAGTCATCACGCTCAAGCTTTGTTTGTCCCTATCGATCTTGTGTGTGATTTTGGCGATGGTGGCGGCGGCAGCCGCGGCCTTTTTTGCGTTGTCCTCATTGGTATTGTGCAACACCTCCCACTCGTTTTGAAAATGAGTCAAAATCTCACTGCCAGCGTTTAGATTCACCTCGCACTGCACGCATCCCTTGTCGCTGTTGGAACTAAATAACGGAACAGTTTTTGTGACGTTCAACAATTTATCTCTTATTGTGGACAACATTCCGCCTTGGACCGTCCGATTTCATTATCTGAAAACGTGTCTATTAGTGGAAGCACACGTAAACAACAGTTTGTTTACCTCGCCTACACTTGTCAATTATCAGGTGATTTTGACGTTCACGTCAAAACAAGTGGGCAAGTGCTGCCATCTGTCCGTGTCGGCGCCGCGGCGGTAATTTTGAAAGAACTGCCAGAGTGGTTAAATTTTGATTTATTACTTAAAAGTAAAGTTTAAAATTTATTCGGGGGAGCTCGTGTACTGTTCGGTCGCTTGTCTTTCCAACTCCTGGTAAAAATTCTCGTTGGAATTGCTGTACTGTTCCAGCGCTTGTATTTCCAGTTCTTCCGAGACGCTGGTCGATACTTGGTGCTCTTCGAGGAAGGGGTCGACCTCCGCCGCCTCCTCTTTGAACTGGGTGTCCTCGACCCGGCCGCACTCGAAGAGCCTCCGGTTAAAAACGTCGATAGGGTCTCTGGTCTCGCTAGTATTTACAGGGGACGGTCCGAAGATCCTATTGACGCTGGAAATGACGGGGTTCTGCGTGAACCAGCTCGACGTAAAAATTTGCGTTGGGTAGTAGGAGTTAAAATTCGAGGGGATCCAGCGCTGGACGGTCTGCACGGGCGAATAAAAATAGGTCTGCTGGACGTAGGAGGAGGAGAACGGGTGGTGGATCATGGAGGTTCTAGTGTGGCGCGGAACTGAGTCCACTGGAAACTGGGTGGTGGCGGGGAACTTATACCGTGCGTAGGATTGCGTATCTGTTTGAAAATAAACATTGGCCGTTGAGGTTTTTTGAGGCACAAATTTATTACTAGTTTGAGGTGGCACTGGCGAAAATTGAGACACTTTTGGTAAGCTACTGTTTTGGCTAAAATTATCGCTTTTGGAGGGTTCTTCCGGTCCCGCCCTCTGACTGTTTAAAATTGTGAAGTTTGTGAAAGTGTCCTGACTGACCGACGCCTCGTCCTGCGGGCCCCTCCCGTTATCCGATTTAAACGAAGACATGAATTTGCGACTCGGCGACAAGCCTTGGAGGACCTCCGAGTAGAGAATCTCGGTGGATGTGGGCTCCGTCGTGGGGGGAACGGTCTCGTTGCCCCCTGCCAAAAATTTTGAAATCGAACTGGTTTGCTCTCTGAACGACTTGGACAGTTGCTGCAACTCCCAAAATTACAAATTCTAATTACGAGAGATGTCCTAGTCACACCTCCAGCTGCTCGAAGTCCTTCGTCACGGATATATTCCTGAACCACTCGTGGTTGTAGTCGCTGTCGCTGCTGAAGAGGAAGACGTTCTTCATGGGCGAGGTGAACAAGTTCACCAGCACTTGGTCGGTCTTGGTGCGCTCGCCAAACTGGAGGCACTCTTTGTTCCAGATATTTTTGACTCTGTCTGAAAAGTGTGGGGGTAATATTTGTGGTGAAACTACCTCAGTCGGAACCTTCTGTGATCTGTATCTTCAGAATCTTGTCTTCGAAACCGCTGACGCCGAGCAAAGGCGACTCGTAACGTCCTTCGAGCCTAGAAAAGTTATCTTCAGGCTGGTTTTCTACAACCAAAAATTTGTCTCAGCTGGAATCAAACTTCTCGCTAAACTTACTCAAGAACCACCTGTACAGTTCTCCGACTTCCGGCATCTCCCACGGTTCGCCGGGTATGCTCATCGACAAGTTGCTGTCACAGTCGGAGGTGCTGGAAGCGTATGACATTTCCCTCGACTCGTTGTACACATAATTCGCATACTGTGCCAGTCTACTCTTCGGGATGCATTCCTTCACAGTTCTCGGTCTGTTCCTGTGCAACCTTTTCCTCTGTATGTGGTGTTCTGTTAAGTATAATTCCTGCCAATTTGACGGTTATTCGTAAGAGTAAAGCGCGCGCGCGACCCTTACCATGTTGCTTTTGTGGTATGCATTGGGGATGTTTGTCCAGGTTCTATCGGCACTGAATGATACGTTCTCATATGCCTCCTTAAGACGTTCCCTTACGTTCATGTCAACATGTGAAAGTTGTCAAGGAAAAATGCTTTTCGATTTTTCGTCAACACCGACTTTGCCTCCTTTGCATCATGATCTCGTTTTCGACCGCTTCGCTCGAGAAGAACCGACAGTCACGGGAACCAAGGGTGTAGTCCCCAATGTCTGTCGACTCTTATCGATTTACAACGCCCTGCGGCCTATCCGTTTTTATAGGCGTGCCTATGTAGTGCCCTTTACTTTTTGTTATCGCAGATGTTTGTGACGGGGCAATAATAGGAAGAGAAATGCCAACACCGGTTTTTGTTCCCTGCTTTTGCTTACCACCACTAGAACCACCGCTTGAATTTAAACACAATCAAACAACGTTACAGGCAGAATATTTCTCAAAAGCTCTTTAAATTATCGTCAAATCATTTCAGATGGTTTAAAAACATTCACAATTACACCTTTGAAATCCTACCTAAAAATGTTTCCCGTATATCACCAATATTTAAAGTTTAAACTAACCGGGTCACAATTTGACGCGCGCACCTAACCTCAATTTTTCTGTATCAGCTTTAGTCGACGAATTTACTAAAAAAAGTGCGACAAAGAGAAGTATTTAAATTAAAAATCGTTGCACGAATGGTACAAATTGATTCATCATTAGATGTAGGATAAATGATTAGGGATGTAAAATTTTCAACGACCATAACCTCACTTTTATAACTGCTGCCCTTGGTTGAATATTTGATTAGTCTGGAAGTTCACTGATGAAAAACACATTGTAGAAGGTGAGAATAAAACGTAGATGATCGAATATGTGTATTTGAATATTCGGGTAAACTATTGCCAAATGTGAACGCCAATGTCGCCAATCCATCAAAATAACCTTACTTTTGTAACCGATATGTTTTGCAACGTATCTGAGCGAAGTCTCTTTCGAAGAGTGCATTGTGGAGGTCATGAACGAGGTAGCAGATTAAATTTGCCGATTTGTATGTCAGAATTAGCAAATTATCATGACAAGATAATAAAAACATAAGAATCATCTTGAACATAACCTCACTTTTCTCCGTTTTGCATTTTATCTAATATGTCTTATATGAAGCGTACGGATTTCATCGTGAAATCTTTAAATATTCACAAGTGCCACAAATGGATCCACCGTGTTAAATTCAAGATAATTGTTCGGAGTGAGAATGTTTGTAAACATAACCTCACTTTGAGCCGTTCCATTTTGGTTGAAAGCAATAGATTTTTACTTTATTTAAGTAACAATTTATTGCTGATGGAAAAACAAGAGGCTGGTGAGACATGAAGCATTTTTGCTGTTGCATCATAATCATCAGGTAGGTAAAAAACGGTAAGTTTTTCTCCGCCGTGTAGAAAGTTCTACCATCTACTACTACTATTTTTAATAAGTAGTAATAGATGCAGTATTGTACAATAATTGGACGAAAGTTCAGATTCTAAAACTTGGACGGCAACCAACAATGTTTGGTAGCTGTGGATGGTGCAATTTGAAACTAAAACAGATCGTGAAGTAGAAAGAAAATTAATGATTTTTCTCATTGGTTAAAATATCAAAACATCTGCTTGGATATGCTTTAATGCTACGAAAAGATATCAATCGGGAAGAAGGTTTATAATGCGAAAAATGTTAATGAAACGAGAGATGCTTGAGTTGCGGGAACAACGAGACGGACGAGAAAACATCAAAAGCAAATCCTGGGATTATTCGCCAGGCCCATTACGTCGCTCAGAAGACTGAAACCTCTGACTCTTTCAGTGTGGCCTTACAAAGTCATACTTTAATAGCAAAGTAATAACTTTTTATAATTCAGTTACGGCGTTAAATTTGCAACAAGAAAAATCTCCGCAATGTCTTGAAAAATGCGAACTCTGATAAAAACGAACACCACAATCTCGAATTCTCGATCCGATCTGTCGACGATTGGGAAGTTCCAAGCGGGGTCGATTCCTCCCTCTCTGCACCACCTTCGTGAAACTTCACTCCGAAACCTATTTGGGTTTACAAACTAGTCCCCGAATCGCTCTCAGACCGACCCGTTCACCAACAAAGCTTCCACCACAGACGTTCCAACAAGAGCTCGACATCGATCGTTTCCACCAGGAACTGCAGAGTCGAGGGATCTCTTGATGCTTTTTCTCAAGTGTGGACGTCAGCAGCGTTAAAAGATGGCTCAAAAAACGAGTGACGAGGGAAAAGACTCGGCTTAATTGGAGATGGGGCACGCAAGATGTGGGGAAAATTTTTGTGGGAACTTGTCTGATCAAATTCTCCCTGTCAAGTTATTGATTTACGATACCCTGGGCCTCTGCGAATTTTGCACAGATGCCACACTTCAAACATGTGTTCGACACGTTCTCCGAAACACCAGAAATTTCTACCGGGAGAATTTCATTCGTTCTCGACGCATCATCAAAGGGGAAGTATAATCAGATTAGTGTATCAACTCCCAATTGGCGATGTCTGTCGTATCAAAGATTTATTCAGTCGGTACCTATTTAATGTTTCCTCGTGAGAAGAGTTAGTCAAATAATTTCGCTTCCAAACAGAAACAACATCCCGGTTCATCCAATATGATTTGGAGTCTCTTTTAGATGTTTGTCCTGATGGAGTTTCAATTTAGCTGAGTTGATGCACCAAAAAACCCTCAATCTATCACAGATTTAATTGATTCAAATGGTTGGAACATTATATCCTTGCAGAACGTGGAGATTCATGAACAGTACAATTAATCAGGTGATATAGTAAATTATTGTGACGCAAGAGCCAGGTTTAAGCTTTTATCGAGCCAGTTCCCGTTTATTTATTGGCAAAAAAACCGACTTCTATTTGCTTTGTTTTTTACATTTTTGTACAAAAGAGGACGGAAAAAGTGTCTGCAAAAGGAGATTCACCTGTATTTACAGTCAGAAAACAAATAACTGCTCTGTTAGAATATAATTACAGAACACAATACGTTTCCTGCTAAAAATTAATGAACTTCGACTTAATTACAAGGATAATAGGATTATTTTATAATTTATGCTATGACTAATTTATTCGAATTATTCCCCGAACGATTACACTTGAATATCTAATTGAATGAATATTGATAATTGAAACCACTTTGGATTGTTCACTCGACAAAATTTGGACAATCAGCAATGCAAAACGACAAAATTGTTGCTAATTTTGTACTCGTTGTCAGCGTGTTTTGGTGCCAAATGCTTAAAGGGGATAGAGGGAGCGAATAAATAACCCTGGGTTGACAATTACAAATGAGAATTGACCCCACAATTAATGATTGTCGGTTTTTATCCTATCCCCAAATCTACCTGGAAGGAACGTCTTGCTGGAAGCGACGCATGTCCGTTAAAAACAAAGCCTTTGTTATTATTATCCTTCGTGGAATTCATAAATTACAGGCTTTTCCAGAAAATATTTCACCTCAGACATACTAGGTGATTTCACTAAATTCCTATCTCCCTTCATTCGTGGCAATCGGTATTGATACATTTTGATACTTTTGAAAAGATTTTAACATCGTCAGGTTGTCTTGAAATGACCTCAATTAGTTCTTTCCAAAGAGGACTCGGTTGTGTATCGAAATCTTTAAAAAATTATAACTCAAAGAAATTCCATTCCAATAATAATATTAATAATGCAGATGATGCTTTGTTGGTACGAAAGATGAAAAAACCTGATTCCAGACTAGCAGAAAATAATTTAAATAACTTTAAATATGTTCTTTAGCGGACAAGGTATAAATCATTTCTGTTATGAGGATGTTTCTAGAATTGTGAAGTTAGGAATTAGGAAACGTTCCGTTTGTGATAACTTTTCCAGGTAAGTTTTAGTTGTAAAACTTTCCAAGTAAATGCTTCCGTTGTGCACTCCCTCCTAGTCGAACCGCCCTGTATACTGCGGCATTTCCTGTCCCGTTACCCCATGAGTTGCCCCTGACCAGCGTTGGAGGCTTTTCAAGAAGCTAATGCGACAGGAAACCTCAGCGGAGCTGCCAGATTGTGCAGTTGCATCATGTCCAATGGAAGTGTTGTGTCGAGGTCTACGCCCTCAACAGTTGACACAGCGAAAAGTTGTGGAGTTTCGTCCGCGTCGAGTTTCACAAAGCGTAAACCCGTCCGATATTCGGAGCGAGTCGTCGAAAAGCCAACGAATAGAGGCAGAATTAGAGCGGTGCCTCAGCAGGGTCGGTGCCCAATCAGAAAAAGAAAGCGTGCAGATTACGTTGTAATTAGGCAATCGCCCCGCTTTCTGTTTAATGCGTCGTCCAGAATGCAGAAATCCAGAAAATTAATTCGTGCCGGCTCAGAAAGCATCGGAACTTTCTTCCGCAGAGAGAAAAGGTCGAGGAATCGAAACTTTGTTCCGGCCCAAGCCTGGTATGGGAGCGCTGCAATAATCTCCATAGATTTCGATGAGTCAGCCAGAGCGAGACGGAGAGCGTGAACAGCGTGAACATGTTCATGTTCACGTTCGATCGCTGGGACGAGCGCTCAGCCTCTTTCCAACTTGGAAAGTACCGGCTCGGGTGGACCCTCGAGATGCCAAAGCGCACGAAAAATTCCTCTCGGCCTCACAAATTGCTCCACCTCGAACTTGGATGAAATTTCCTGCTCCCTCTTCAGCTCTTCTCACCGCGCTCGCATTCTGCTCGCCGGCGAAGACATAATAGGGAAAATCCATAAGTCGCCTATTTTAGAACGATCTATTAGTAATGCCGCTGTGGGAACACTACCACTGGGTCTAATTATAAAACCCGTGGAGGTGTTCTCATTTATTATGGAACGTTTTTCTCGACGACTTCTCCCAGCTTGACAAATTGTAGCCGCTGGGAGATACGCGGTTTATGACGCTGGTAAAATATTGGCCCACCGAGGGGGGCAGGTATGCACGAAATACCAAAACACAATAGGGGGTCGAAACGAGCTGATGTTTGACAGAGGGGTATGAAGTGCAAGGGGCTTGATTTTTATCTACCCTTTGGACCATTATTTACAGACATACAGAATTTTTCTTCTGACATTGACAGCAATGGAACACCACACAGAAATAATTATTCTCATAAACAAAACAAACATATTCGGAGTTTCATCCTGTTATCGCTGAATAAATATTGACGTTACTGATTGCGCTGTTCTAGAACATGTTGGAGTAAACCCAGGTTGTTTAAACACAGCAGACGAACACTTGAATGTGGGTTATTATAATTTGAGGTATTGTGTTAACAAACACAATAAAAACTTGTTCTTATCTCAAACGGAAGTATCAAACGTAAAACTAATGCTGTTATGGTAGAGCATTACATAATTAGTTGGAGTGATACAACCTTTCTCTTACTAAAACTTGATTAGTCATTCTGTAACTGTTAATTGTTATACATAATTAAATTTTCCATTATTTAACTGTTGGTATATTGTTGCTCGTTTTTTATCCATTTTCTGATTCTTGACTACACTGTTGTACAAACATGATCGATTTTGGTACAACACTTCTAGAAAATACAGTTTGGTAAGCACAGATAACAAATTATCGAGGGAAGATAAATACTGAATAAGATTTAGTTAGTATCTTAAAAGATAACGGTTTTAGAAACGATAAATTAGAATTACATTGGGCATTAGAAATAGAAACATGTTTATACAGGACGATATCTCAGAAACCAGACGAGATAAATCGATTGATTTTAAAATGGAGGTGTTTTGGGTGTGGATCCTAATTTTCAATGAATCACATTGTATGATGGAATGGTAAATAAAATCAGAAGGAATGAGGAACGTGGAAACGAAAATAAATGTAAACAACTGAGACTCTCTAATTCTTGCTTGCGCTCAGTGGTTGGAGGTTTTTGTCCCTTTGGAACAGATAGGTATAACTCTCTTCAAACAGTCACTGAAAGTCGTTTGTTTTGTGTAATTGTGTGCTTAGAGACTGATTTCAAGTTGACTTGCGACGGTCGCACTTGTTGTCATGGTAATGGCGCAAGAGAGAAAGATGACGCATATTGGTAATTAATGTGTAGGACAAAGATAGCTACACATTTGCGCTGCACCTCCTATTTGCCACCATGACTTGAAATCGGCCCCTTAGTCAAAAAGAAGTGGAATTATTGGAGGAGATAGTGTGACGGAAATGATTATAAGACTAGAGAGAGGAGATGAAATAGTGATGAAGCAGAGAAACTGCAATTACTGTGAACGTTTAGAAAGTTCTTGGAACTGCCCGAAAAAAGTAGCTACATATTTCACGTTATAAATGTGAAAGTGCTGAAAGTGTGTTCTGGTTTAATTGTAAGATATAAAAGCAGGATGCTAAATGTTGTTTCTCAACTAGGGAAAAGTTGGGCACTTCAAAAATGGTTGAGACATGACTAAAAGTTGCATTAAAATGTCCAAAATCATGTACAATTTCGTCACTTATGAAAATGTATGTAAAAAATTAGTAAGAAAATAAAATTTCATTTGTAAACCACATGATGTGAATATCATTTTAAAAACAATTAATAAAAAGGAAATTTCCTTAAAATTGGAGTTAAAATCAAAACTACGTAAAGCTATCGATATAGGGAATCATACATAAATAATATAACTTCCATATTTCAAAGTCATTTTTCTACAGTTATATTGGATTACTTTTGCAAATCTTCATTGTGATAAGCAATTTCGCTGTCAGAATTACCAAAAAAAAAAGAATCGAACGAAATATGCTTTGGATAGTATTGAAAACTAGAAAGAAGACAATATAAAGAATTCGAAGAAATATACATATTTGGATTGGAACCAGTTTGTGAAATTTTATGCAGCAAGGATCTTGGTGTTAGATAGATCCAGAGCTATTGATTTATAAAAAATTCTATTAGATTGGTCGTACAATATGAAGACACATGATGGATCTGGTTGTGAAGAACAAGAAACGGTCATTGAATTGCGTAGCTGAGATCATGCAAGACATGTACCGCGAGATCATTTAAATTTATAAGTAGGCTACGACTTTTAAATTAGATTGGCAACACTGTTGACAACTTGATTTGAATTGTCAAAGTGACGCTTCACAAATTCAATACAAAATATGAAAGGGCGCGGCGCATAGTTTAATGTCAAATTCTATCGATTTACGGATGTAAATGGATGCCAGAGATAAAAATTTAGAATTAGAGCAATGACACCTGATGAATGTTAAAAAATTCAAACTGCGTGGAATGAAGATGCACCGATTGGTCTTGACCGTACATTTTATTATGTAGCCAGCCTAGACCTGGTCCAAATCTTGACTGGCAAAAGGGAAATTTGATACGGTACAAAATGCTCCTGTAGGTAGAGGTGCGTTGTCAAAGTGGACAAAAGAAGCTCCAGGAAAGATGGGTATTGCCGCTGACACTAATCTGCCATAAATTTCCAACCATTCGATCCGATCTTCGGCGGTTTCCCATCTAGCAAAGCTTCTGTAGCAAAGCAACAACAAAATGGCTGGACACAAGGTCAAATTCCAATTGGATGCAAACCACCACCGTGAAATTGTGGAATAAATGAGAATTCAATGCTTCACAAGCAATCCTACTAATTTTGGTGAAACCGAGGAAACTATCACCTCCTCGAGAAACATTTCTAGATTGTTTCCACAAAGTGATTATTGTAAATTGACTTGGGGCACTTTTTAATAATAGCAAGTGAAAGTGGAAGGTGTACGTACGCCTCTAGCCACAAAAGAAGCGACACAAAAAGTTTTTGTTTGGTGATGTTTTGTTCTATTTAAATTAGTTAATAAAATTCTGTTGAAAAAATGATGGAACGCATTAATGACCGACCTTGGTCATACGTCATTATCATTATTAACCCCCTAGAGCAACAAAAAGATAGGCTATTAGTGAAAAAATATAATTACCAACAAGTTATCAAAAACGGGATCGATGTGGGTGGGGATTGGTTGAAACGAATTGAATGATTGATGGGGAGAGGTCATTTGACAGCTGTATGCAATATTTTAATGGAAAATGTTTTATGGGATTTCCCACTCTCTTATACACGCGTGGAAAACCACTTTTCATAACGTTTTGCGCATAGGACAACCATAATTTGACCTTCCTTATGTCTATAACGATTTTTCAACCCTGTCACCAAAAATCATCTATTAAGTGCTACATTTCACCCAAAAGATGGAATGCGGGTTTGTGCCTTGTGGGAGATATGAAAAGGGGAGAAAAACAAGGATCATTTTTCATTCCCTCAAGGGAGGCCGGGTTGCTGGGGCTTTCCTGAGCCTTTCAGGGTGGTGGTGGTTTCTGCAGCGTATTTATGGACAGACTAGGCAGTGGCGTGCAGCAGCTGGGTTCAAACAATGTGTCAGTAGGTTCCAAATCAAGAGAAACTGGAAGAGAAAAAACTCATTAATAAAACTGCGAATATTTAGAATTTATTTTAAAAATATGTAGTACATTTTTGGAGAGCTATCGATAGAATAAACATCAGTAAAACACCATTGACAATGTTAAAATTTCTGGAGGACATGTTGAGGAGTTGACGCTGTTAGCTGTGAGAACAGTTTCAATTGAGTCACAATAGAAAGAAATATTTTTCACGTACAGTCGCGAGCAATAAATTTTGGTCGTCAAGGTCATTCTTTGACGCAATCGAAAATGTTCCATTGTAAAACAGTCGTAAATATCATAACCTATCATCATGTTGTATGACATTAATTGTCATTTTTTTCTCATTTTTTTGACACTTTGTTCACATGCGCATAATCAGGCAGGGAAATTTTTTAAATTTATGACAATCTAACCAAATTTTGAAATGACATTGAAGACCAAAATTTATTGCTCGCGACAGTACATCTTTACAGTTTTAATTTATGAGTAAAATATGTACATGTACTGTCGCGAGCAATAAATTCTGGTCATCAATGTCATTTCAAAATTTGGTTAGATTGTCACAAATTTAAAATTTTTCCCTGTCTGATTATGGCCATGTCAACAAAGTGTCAAAAAAATGTCATACAACATGATGAAAGGTTATGATATTTACGACTGTTTTCAATGGAGCATTTTCGATTGCGTCAAAGAATGACCTTGACGATCAAAATTTATTGCTCACGACATTGTTAATATCGTGTTATCGTCTACAACGCTGTTCAATAATAAGGAACTATTGTACTTTTAGTTGCTTAAAGATAAGGTAATGTACAATTTGACTACAAAATACATATGTATCATTAAAACTGCAACTTTGAATTTTATTAACACAACAATTTTTATCTACGATCGTGTAAAAAGTAGACACTTTTTGCACTAAAAATCGTTGTCAAAGTTGACGTTTAGTGAATTGACGGAATCGTGCATAAAACTTTTAGTGCACGCTTTTATGGCACAGAACTGTCAGAATAGAACAATACAATTTGTTGGAAACATTGTAGGTTGCTAAACAACGTGGTTCTCAAACGACTTTGGTTATTCATAAAATATTGAATCAATAATTATATTTTATACAAATTCATGTTGAAACCGGTGCGATGATCTCACGATCGTAGATAAAATGTTGTAAGACAAGTTCCTTTGTTGCACTCACATCCTTTAAAATACTCCCTCGTACCTCGGTCCTACCCGTTCGTGCAATAAAGGATAACTTTTTACACTTATATCTTAAGTAACTATTGTTTGTCAATTCACGACACGCCATAAGCAAGTATCAATCACCTTCTAAGTCTAAGTAACATCTGCAACAATTGCGTTTGCCGAATGCAAATTTTATGTCTAATTATAATGCACAATTATGATACAGCTCAGAAATCCATTTTTTCTAACTACAGTTTGATGATTTTAAAGTCAACAATTTCTGAAACACTTATCGCTTTTGTTGCTCAACTTTCATGGTACTTTAGTGCTAAGGAAAATTTTCTGCATAATTTCAATTCTTGAGAGGCGTGGGACCTGGCCTAATTCCTATTGACTGATTAGTTTTGAAATGCTTCATTCTTTCCTCGAGTGTGAGATTCCGATTGTTCTTTTCTAAACTGTGCCTTTTATCTGTGTTTGAACTATTGAAACAGACTGTGAAACCTCTTAACAGGTCGCTTGATGGAAAATAATCTTTGAAGATTCAGCATCTCTCCCGCAAGCTATCCAAAATTCTTGAAAGTTTTTCCATTTTGTCAAGAATTTTTAAAACCTTCAATTCTCAGAATGTTTGGTGCTTTTACTGCCAAATTTGCACGATAGAGTTGCTGTGCAGGAAGTTTTAGTAAATTAGTCGTTGATATTTCAAAACACGAATGGTGTTTGATTAGATTATTTTGTATGAACATACAATTATACGAAGAATTTCAAATGAATGTACAATACATATATAATTATTACCTACATACATTTGTCAGTCTAAAACTATGTAGCTTCGTTGAATGACTAATTTTGATTGCTAGACTTTTGTATGTATTAAATAATCGTTGCAAGGTTTTCACTCACAACTTCTAAATTGATTATGATTGTGTAAACAATAGCTACTTACTATCCCACCTCCACCCGGCGGCACGGCAATTTTGCCGGAGTACATACACTATTACGGAAAATATCAACTATCCCACCTCCACCCGGCGGCACGGCAATTTTGCCGGAGTACATACACTATTACGGATATTACTATCAAGTAATAGTGCAGTGCTTATCAACATAATTACCGGCGTCTTGCCTCCGCATTTTGACTTTGTTGTGTATTATGTTCTGTGTCAATGTTAAGGAACTTCCTCACGATGTGACATGAGTATAATAATATACCTTTTTGAATTTCAACTACCAATCAATGTGTTATCTAAATCCAGAATTTTTAAATTTTTAAAAAGAGATTGCGGTACTATTCCCGTTGCTGAAATTACAAGTGGTAAAATCGAAATTTTTTCTAAACACCAAAGATTTCTCATAGCAACGGACAGCTCTAAATATTTATTAATTTTTGTGTTATATGTCTGTGTTATATTATGTGAATTTGGAACAGCTATATCTAAAAGATATGCTTGCTTTTGTTGTTTATTTAAAATAATAATGTCTGGTCTGTTATGCTTAATATGAATGTCAGTTAAAATTGTTCTATCAAAATATAACTTGTAACTGTCATTTTCCAAACAACTTTCTGGTGTATAACTATAATGTGGTTGTGTATTCTTTAATAAATTGAATTTAACAGCTAAATTCATGTGTATAATTTTAGCGAATATATCGTGTCGTTTTTTATATTCGCTTTGAGCCAAAACGGTGCAAGAAGAAATAATGTGTTCAATTGTTTCCCCTTCAGTTCCGCAAATCCTACATTTATCAATTATCGATTGTAAACCGCATATGTGTTTTTTATAATTTCTTGTATTTATAACACGATCTTGTATTGCAAATATAAAACCCTCCGTCTCAGGGTGAATATTTGATTTCTTAAGCCATGCATGAGATGCCTGAATATTAACTTCTGGTTGTTCCAGTTCTTTAAAGTATCTCCCATGTAAAGACTTCTGTTTTATATTTGCTATTGTGTCAGGTATATTTGGCTTAACAATGTCTGAAATTATATTATCACTTAAATTTAAAGGTGTGTAGCCTTTATCGGCTGAAACCAAAGCATTGAAAAAGGTGTTATCACGAGCTCTATTGAGGAAATAATTTTTTAGTGAAGCAATTTGATTTTTTAGCAGTATTTCTCGATTTGAAAAACCCCTACCACCGTTTTCGCGTGGTAAATTAAATCTTTCAATAGCAGATTTAGGATGGTGTTTACTAAATTTGGTAAAAAGAACTCTAGTTTTAATGTTTATGTTCTGTAAATTAGTTTTGGACCATTTTATAACACCGAAAGAATAGGTCAGTAATGGAACAGCATATGTATTAACTGCTTTAATTAAATTATTACCGTTTAATTTTGATTTTAAAATAGATTTAATTCTTAAATAAAATTGCTTTTCTAAATTTTCTTTTATAATTGAATGTTGAATATGATTTGATTGATTAATACCTAAATATTTATAAAATTCTCCTTTATTTAAATTTTTAATGATTTCTCCTTCTTGAGTTATATATTCTAAATGTTCGTAATGACCGCGACATATTGATTGCATTTTACACTTATCAATACCAAAACTCATCCCAATATCATTTGAGAAATTTTCAGTTATTGTTAGTAAAGATAAAATGTGATTCTTTTTTGATGCATAAAGTTTTATGTCATCCATGTAGAGAAGGTGATTTAATTTGGATAGTGTGGTATTATTAAGTCTAATATTGAAACCATATCCAGTGCTATTTAATAGATTTGTCAAAGGATTAATGGCTAGACAAAACCATAAAGGACTTAAAGAATCTCCTTGATAAATCCCCCGTTTAATTTGAATAGGCTCGGATTTTAATTTAGTATTGTTTATTGATAAATTTAAAGTAGTTCTCCAAAATGTCATAACATGAGATAAAAAGTTAATCAAATCCAAATTAATTTTATAAATTTTAAGAATTTTAATTAACCATGAATGTGGTACTGAATCATAGGCTTTTTTGTAGTCTATGAATGCGGTATAAATATTTCTATTATTTTTTCTAGCTTGTTCCATTATTACCGTATCTATTATGAGTTGTTCTTTACAACCAAAACACTCTTTAACACAACCTTTTTGTTGTTCATTAAGTATATTTAATTTTTGACAATGGTCGTAAATTATTACTTTAATGCAAGATGTCATAATTTTATAAATTGTAGGCAGACATGTGATTGGCCTATATTTTGATGGATTTTTAGTATCGAAATCTTTTGGTTTCAGATATGTTATACCATGGGCCAAAAACTCTGGAAATGTGTTAGGTTCCCTAATAAATCCGTTAAAGTGATTGATTGCATTTATGAATACAAGTAAATTTTTTTAACCAAAAGTTATGAATTTGGTCACCTCCAGGGGATTTCCAATTATGTGAACTATTAATATTTTTAACTAAAATTTCAAGGCTAATTTGAATATGATGTCGATTATTACTATCTGGTATATCATTTTCTAAATGAGGAATCCATTCTGCCTGATTATTAAATTGAACTTCATTTGACCATATGTTTGACCAGAATTCTTTAATTTCGTTTATATTTGGTGTACCATTATTAGTTTGAGTTTTATTATCTGTTAAATTTTTGTAAAACAACTTCTCATTATTTCTAAATAGTTTGTTTTCAAATTTCCGTTGTTTATTATTTTTATATCTTTTGAGTCGTTTAGAATAAATATGTAACTTCTGTAATAAAGTGTCTTTGATTTCTATTAATGTTTTATTATATTCATTATATTTTAAACAATGTATTCGGTTGTTATTTAAAATGGATTGAATACAATTATTTAGATGATTAGAATTTATACCCTTTAAATATTGAGTTATTCTACCTAAATCTCGTCTGATATTATTAATACGTTTATTTAGTCTTTGTTCCCATTTTGGTAATTCTTTCGTTTTTATATTATTTGTCTGGCCAATTTCTTTTGATCCATTTAATCTGATAATTGTTAAAGCTCCACTATATAATATAATACTGTGTAATTTTTTAAAACTTGTGGTGTTATTTACAAATTTAGGTAAAATGAATTGATTTAAAATTTCAATCATTGCAAAGAATTTTTTGGAGCTTTGTTGTTTAGGTAATAGTGGTCTATTAAATGGTTCTATATGTTCAAATTCGTTCAGAGTTCTATTAAATTCATCTTCAATTTGTTCTCTAAAATTTTGATGGTAGTAAAAATTTTTATTAATAACATGTATATCATTATAACTCAAGTCTAAATTATTTATGTCTGTTTGTATGGTGTTTGGTGAATCGATAATTGGACAGAAAGAGTCATTATGATTAGATAAACTTTGTAAACTTTGCGGTTCAACAGAATTTTGGAGTAAATTATTAGAAACTTCATTATTGTCAGAATAATTAATTGACAATTCTAACTTTACATCATTTTTAATCTTTTCTAAAATTGCCGAAGGGATATAGTTTTTCTTCATAATGGCTCTCCTCTGGTCAGCTAAATTTTGAATAGTAACAGGAAACTGGGGGTACTTACTTTGGAACGCTTTAAATAAATCAAGCCTGTAAGTACTCACAACATCCTGTAGTTTCGTGATCCGAAAATATTCCCGTATAATGAAAATATTCATTTCCACAGTCCATTTTTTGCGTTTTCTAACTTCTGTAGCACCATTGGATTGCAGTGAAGCACTTGCAACAACATTTGGCGCGTTTTTATTAGAGAGCGAATTTATTGACATTTAGACAGTTGTCACGGATATTACTATCAAGTAATAGTGCAGTGCTTATCAACATAATTACCGGCGTCTCGCCTCCGCATTTTGACTTTGTTGTGTATTATGTTCTGTGTCAATGTTAAGGAACTTCCTCACGATGTGACATGAGTATAATAATTAATAATATACCTTTTTGAATTTCAACTACCAATGTGTTATCTAAATCCAGAATTTTTAAATTTATATTATTTATTATATTTATATATTATATTTATCTAATATTTTCTAAACGTTGACTGCTATTTCAGTTTTTCTCTTTAACCACTATTTCACGTCCTTATAATTTCTTCTCCTTCCTAGTCTCGTAACTATCTCATTTCTTCTTTCAATAATTCCTATTCTTTTTGATTAAATTTCTTTACTAACGATTTAAGACAAACCAAATGACTTTTAGTACTAGATAGTTTCCTAGACTACTTGGAGAGTGTAACGACTGAAAGATATAAGATAACAAGTTCTCTTAATGGTTTTTTATTTTGCGATTTTTAGCGATATTTATTTTCCCGGGTCCAGAAGCATACTGCTTTTGAAAAACCAACAATTTTCGCATCAAGATAAAAATGAGAATTATGAACAAATGACACTTGCTACAAATTAGAAATTGTCGCCGTTTCCAAACGAATTTTTAATCAAATGTAAAATTCATTTAAGAGAAAACTTCGATGGCACATTGTGCACGTTTGGGGTTGAAAGATGTGAAATATTGATTATACTTTGCAATAAGTTTAATGTATTTACAAAGGCTTTTTTAAGCAAATTCATGCATAAACAAACTGTTTTTGTCTGCATTGCAGGGGTTAAAAAGCGATAACTTTTTTGTTCATTGACATAATAAAAATATTACTTCTCTTGAAAAATTGTTTCAACTTTTTTCAGCATTTTATTCTATCTGAAAATTGTACATTTAGTGCAACGTCTATCCGAAAGGTTAACAATATCGGGTGTTCATTTAAATTTCCCCTCAAAGTTGCCGTTGAAGAGTCGATTGTGAACGCACCACTCGTCAGTCTGCAGAATAAAAACACAAACAACGCAAAAAGTGAGGTTAGATTAAACAGATGATCCGTGATTTGTAATCCGTGGTGCGTTCACAATCGACTTTTCAACGCCTACTTTGAGGATAAATTTAAATAAACGCCGATAGGTATATTCATATCATAAAGGTTAAAAGCTAAAAAAAATTAATAACTATAATTAACTAACTAATAAATTAAATTAATTTTAAAAATACACCTTGTAATGTTAATTAAATTAGATAGATTTTATAAGAAACTGCTTACAGTTACTGTGTTACAACTAGGCACCTTGATGAGGTAACCGTAACATGTGAGGTATTCAATTGCAATTTACTACATTGTGCAATAAAAATGCAATCAATTCTCGTTTAACGTAAATGCAATTCAAAAACACACTTACGATAAAATGTAATTATTAAATTAAAATTTAGTTGATGTAATTAATTAATATTTACAATTTTAAACTTTATCAGTTGGGAGATAAATTTAAACAACACTCTCTGAATTAATTTATTTTATTGGTTCGACATTAAATTGGATCATTCTGTTGGCAATAAAATTCATGTATTTCAGAGCAGATGCGGCAATTATGCTAATGATGATTATTCCAGCTTGACATCAAGATACTGCTGCGACTAAATGATCATCTAAAGATCAAATTAAATATCAGTTTCTTTTTACATTTCACCATTTAAAGATGTAACTGTGTTTGTATTATAAATTAATTTGCTTCGGCCTCTTCGAGGATATCTTGAGGAACGACTGCTCAAAATTCCCACCAGAATACATTCTTCACGTGTTGGTCACGGCAAGTGTGCTTACTCTGATGCTCCGGGTTTGAGAAACTTTAATTTATTTTTTTTTAAGTAGTGTAAAAATTATGTGTAAAGTGTCATTTCCTCCCTTGCCATACAAGTAATTCTTATTCACAGTTGGGTTTTTATTTTTTTTTCTCTCTTATATTAAAATTACAGCAATTCTGCCACAAAGAATAAAATAATACAGTTCATTTTAACGTCCTGTTAGAATTTCTTTAGCTGTAGATTATTTCCTCGACTCATAAAAACTGTTGAGTGGCAAAATGGAGACATCCGGTGTCAAGATATTATGCTACCAAATTATCATGCAGGAAGTTCTTGATGATAAGCTGACCTTGAGTCCACCAAGCGCATGATTTCACTCCCACATTTAATGGTGCGGCACACTCCTTACCCTTTACTTCTACCCTCTGATTCATTCCTCGAGAGAATTTTTTCCGATTTCAGTCTGAGCGAAAGACTACACGGCGACCAAACCCTCCCTCGATTAATCTTCTTACAGTTCTTGAATTTGTTCCAAACTCTTCTAATTCCTCAAGAATCCTAGTCGACGACAAGAACGCTTTTTCTTTTTAGATAAAATGGAATTCTCCGATCTAGGCGCTTCGTTTTTACGATTTTCTTAGACACCACTTTACAAACTTCCCTCTTCTCCCTCTCCTATAATTCGACAAACTACAAAACTTGCTGAAACGCAACTTCTTGCAAGTTCTGTTCGTTGACAACAATCTCAATAACATGTCCTATTTTTTCTTTCAACGCGCATTCTATTTATCATTTCCCAATCGACGTATTTTTGATCTCAGTATCTTTAAAAAATTATCAACAGTTAGCATACTCAGCATTTCGTAACCACAGAGTCCTTCACTCTTCATGTGGGTTAAGTGATAATAACATCTAAATGTCATGTTCTTAGTACACCGTAACGGTTTCAATGTTTGCCACACGACCAACAAAAATAGAAACCTCAAACATATTACTCCTTGTGTTGTCATCAACTTTCTTACTAAGTGCGACACGCTGAGACATTCCATTTGCTAGGCTTTCAAATTATTTAAATGAGTTGTGTGTCATGTGAAAAATATGAAACATGTCGATAACATCATTTCAAACACCAAAAATAACTTGATAAACAGAATGCAAAAAATTTGCTTGGGGTTATTTTTATTGGCAGCCATGTATCGGGTGTTCATTTAATTTGTCGTTGAGGAGTCTATTGTGAACGCAGCACGAATTAGAGATCAGCTGTTTAAATCTAACCTCACTTTTTGCATTGTTGGATTTTATTCTGCAGACAGACGAATGGTGCGTTCACAATCGACTCTTCAACGTCAACTTTGAGGAGAAATTTAAATGAACACCCGATACAAACAATAGGTGCACCATGTAGCGTGTGTACAACAAAAACTCAAGATTTTATCAACGACTTGTCAGAAATTAAAAATGAACAACAGTTGTATCAAATTGGATGTTGGTTTTTGTCAGTACCTACTTTGCATCGTGTAAAATTAGCTTCTACATTCTTGATAATGTAATAGACCAATAAACTGTCAAATAAATCATACTTAATTGTCCTCAATTCCAAGTAGTTGCGAACTAATTGGTCTTGATAATTTTTACGACAGTAATTACAGTACAGTACGTACTGTTCATTTAAACACAAATATGGTTCAAGTCGTACTGTTGGTTGGGTTCATCCGCCTGAAAGTGTTCACAACGAACCGTGACACTTGGCTCGTCTTTATTAACATTACAATACCGCCTTAATCCTTCCATCTTTCTACAATAATAGCAGCTGTCTACAAAAGTACTGTCAAGTTGCGCACCACAGACTCTGCTAATATTCGACGAACGAATGAGAATGCAATTTTTATTGCCATTCTAACCATAATAACTGTGATAAAACCATGAATAACAGTTCGTGCGGTTACAGAGGGGTTCATGCACCAACCGTAATTTTTGCAACTTTGTGCATTTTTCCAGTGCGTTGCACCGTTGCAAGGGGACGACGATAGTGCTCTGATTAGATATGCAAAATGTCGCATAATGAGGACAGCTACGTTTCCGCAATGCTGACGCGAGGTGTTGACAGCTGTCCTCTCATCTGATTCTTCCTCTAGGCAGCAGTTTCATAACGGGTTGCTTATTAAATTAGGGAAATGCTCCACAAATTCTACAAGTTTCGTTTATTTGCTGTGATTCGATACATTTTCTGTGAACGCTTTTGAACTGGAACAGATGCGGTACAAGCATTGGTAACTGGAGTAATTAGTAAAATGCGAGATGCTGTGGTGATGTACTCGTTATACACGTGACAAGTGAGAGAGACGGCTGTATTACAGCGTTGCTTGGTAACGGTAGGTTGAGGCGGTAAAATCATGCAGCATCAGATCACGTGATGGTGTAAATGTTGGACGCAATCACTGGAGGTTCCGAGCCCGAGTCCGATTCTAAATCATGATCGCAAATAATAGGTGGTGCAGCGCAAATGTGCAGCTATCTTTGTCCTACACATTAATTACCAATATGCGTCATCTTTCTCTCTTGCGACGTTACCATGACAAGAAATGCGACCGTCGCAAGTCAATTTGAAATCAGGGCCTCAGATGTGGGTGGCGCAGCAAAATTGAAGAACGTCAAATTCCAATAAATATTTGTGCAATTTTAATAGATTTGTTGGAATATGAATCCTATACAGTTGATACCAAAACGTCAAAAAAAATCTAAAAACCAGACGTGTTTCCCGAAACAGAACAGAAACATTTTTACTGTGCCCCCCATGACACGGCATGATACGAGCCGCCACTGCCAAATAAGACTTCATGTCCCACAAAAAAAAAAAAAAAACTGTGAAGATCCTGAACGGGTTTGAAGAAATTCTTCCTAGAGAAGCTTTTCGTTCGTTCAAAAATAGCACATCTGGAAGACATTGTTAAGTATTTTTGACAGAACCAGTCCGCTGCCAACCAATGCTCTTTACAACAATGACAATGCTGAAGGTAATGCTGTTGTGTTCCTGCGAGTACAACGTTGCCGGTGGTAGCGGAATTTCACTTCGTTGTGTAATGCCAAAATAGCGACATTTTGAACAGCTGATGTATCTGTCACAATAGTGTTAATGGTAATGTTAATGTTAGTGTTAGCCAGAATGTTAATCTTCAGAACATTGGCGAACCGTTCAACCGTTCAGAATAATGGTGATGGTGATGTTAATGTTAGAAACGATGTTAAGAGATCCAGAAAATGTCTGGTTCTTTAACATCTTCGTTAACATCTACCAATCACCATCGAGAATTTCACGCACGCGCAGGCGCAGTGACAGTTGACACCACGTTGACAGCTGTAAGAGTAACATTCCGTTAACATTATTGTGAACACTGGACTACTAACATCACCATTACCATCTCCACTAACATTATAACATTACCACTAACATTAACACTATTGTGACAGACCCATGAATGTCTTTGTTTTAAACGAGTAATTCTTATTTCCTTGACATAACAAGAAATAAACCAAAAGTTCCCACTGTGAAAATTGGCAGACAAAAAGTGAAGTGAAGTGAAGTTGGCAAAATCTTGTGGTGAGTATAACTTCCGGTAGCAAAATTTTACAGAATGTGTAGTTTATTTTTAGATGGGTGCTGGCAACACTGTGTCGGTACTACCTTTTGACTTATATTTGACCACCCTGCTTCCAAACACTGCCAAGTACCTGAGACGATCCATCCGAACCCATCCAGATCTGCTACCTGCGTGGCCGAACAAGAACGCTTCAACTTCAACAATCTGCCCTCCCGTCCCCGGAGAAGTAGTCCTTTATTCTTTTTCATCCAACCACAGCACCCCGCCATCCTTGCAAGGGAGCGAAACATGTAAACTTTCTTTTCTTTCAACCGCTGTGACATTAGAAGCTACGGTGCTTTCAGTTGATTATTTTTCCACAATGCCGAGGCGCTTAGGACAAAGAGATTGCCCCATGAAAGTAAGAATCATGATTGCCGACATGAGGGGGGTGCACTCAATTCCAGAAATTGCAAGAGTTGTTGGTTTATCCGTGAGTATTTTTTTCCATAGGGCTATTATTTATATTGTCATTTTTATCACAAGAAAAGTGTATACTTTGTTGTTGTTTCGGTTAACAGAAAATTCAGGTGGAACGTTGGATAAAGAGGATAGAGCAATATGGCGTCGAGAATTTGAAATCTGTGCGAAAGAGGAGAGCGACGACGGCTCGCGAAGATGCTGCTATTTTGACAAAAATTAGCGAAAATAGGTTGCGAACTGCTGCACAAATACGGGAGGAACTGCAGTTGAAGTGCTGCTTAGATACAATTCGTTCGAGGATCAAGGAAGGAGGATTTGGCGTTTCCGGTATGTCGATACAATATGGTACTTTTGAAAAGAAACATTGTTTTCCGAAATAAATGTCAGGTTGACAGTTCTCAAAATGTGTCAAAAAGAAGCATTCATGCTTCTCCCTAGATTTTTTTGGTAGTAAGAATCTTTTGTAAAATAGGTGTGTTCAACAGATTAAAAATAAGCTGATTGTTACTGTGACCGATGCTCTCTGCTGTGACCGGTTTTGCCACGCCACTGGAATATTTTGTCCGCGCAGATTTCCCCCACCAAATGTCATATCTCAGGCAGGACTTACTCTATAAGCGACGAATAGCAAAACTCAAGTTGGTTTTTTTTTTCTAAGAATCAGCTCCACACGGAATAAGTCTCAAAAAAGGTGATCCATAACGGGCAGACCTGCTTGTCATAAATCATTACTCAGTCTTTCTAATTTTTCTTTTTTTATTTATCTTATAAGGTGATTGAAAGTAGCTGCAAAATGCATTCACGTTGTTTTTGCATAATGGGAGGCCATGGAAAATTTGCATTTAATTTGGTAGTGAAGCTGTCTGTTGAATTAGGTTATGTTTTTGTAAATTTGAGGTTATAAATAGCGTCAATGTCTAGTGCATTGTTGTCAGTTTTACTAGTTTACAATAGAAGAATACATCAATACATCGCTGGAAATTCATTCGTTTTGATAGGTCCACATGTCAGGTCAGGTCAGGTCAGGTCAGTCACTTTAGTGACTGAAATCAAACACTGTGTCCAACGTTAAAAAAATAAATCATGGCCTCTCATTATGCCAAAACAAGGTGAACGGTGGTTATGTTCCTTCACTTATTAAACTGCATTCTAGAATCTAGTATGTATTTGGTAATACGAAACAAGCTTCCAATGGAAGAAACCCGATGCTTCACAAAAGCCGTTTAACTGAATTCAGGTGACTTCATTTGTGACTTTCTATTTTGGTGAAAGTTGGAAAAAAATTAGAACGAAGCAGATATATACCTACTTTGAATCTTTTCATGAAAAATTGTTAAATTCAGACACAATTTAACCAAAAACCTTTTGTTAAAGAACTAGTTTCAATTCCGTTCCTTTCTGGTTATTTGGTTGGTTGGTTATTTTGATTAGGACTTTCTTTGTATTTTAAATAATAGTTCCTCATTAACATGAGGTGCGTCACACCAAGACATTGTTTATTGTCTTGGAAACCCCTTACCTTCATTTTTTAATTTATGGTGGTAAAACTCCACGTACAGTGTTATTTCTGATTTTAGTATTATCTCAAGTTAAATTATATTAAGATCCAGTAAATGGTTGATAAATGAGAGACACAGCAAAAGATGTTTGTCCAGTTATTTTGAAGAGGCGTATGTTTCACTTGAGTAAGAGTGGAAAGTTTCAATTCGTTATGTAAATGTGCCAAGTGGAAATAAACGTACGTACCGTGTGGATTTCTAAAGATTGCGTTAGTTTGTGAATTTTAGAAAGTTTTGTCAAATATTGTTTGGATTGTAGCTGTTCAAAAACGCGCCTCAATTGGGGGTCGACCCACACTCTTGCACATTCCAAACAGCAAACCAGTTAGTCGTTTCAGTTATAATAACTTAGCTAGTGCGTCATAAAATCGATGAATTGGAGGTTACCCAGGCGTGCACGGTTTGCAAATTGTCGGATCATTTCATCAGGCCGAACCGTCGAATAATCGCAAGGATCAGCGGCGAGAACCTTGGAAATGATCCAAAACTCAAATCCAAAATAAAACGGTCGCACAGTCGGCAAGAAAAAGAAAACGCCAACCCGACCGCGAATCAATACTTTCTAAAGCAAAAACGCGTCGACCTTGACGATCAAGAAAACGGTTATGATCAAGTCTAATTAAATCCGGTTCAACTAATTAACTAAGCAGCAGCCCATTTTAACTCGTTCCACCCAAACCGATCAATAATTCATTAGCCCACGCGACGCAGTCAAAGCTCGTTCGCCGCCAGGGGCAATACTCGCCCGTCCTTTGAGTCAAGTTGCCGCGGAGTACGACCCATAAACAAGCGCGCATCTCGAAATGGTATTTTATGGCAAACTATTAACCACTTCGGCCGAACAAAGAACTTGGTAATATGGCCATGACGTGCAACGACGATCGCCGTTGTCATGGCAACGTGTTTCACAACCCGATCGCCATCTCTGTCGCGCCCGCTGCAGCCGAACAAAACAACATCGGCAACGAGTACCGGCGACGCCCACTCGTTACATTATTCGTGGCGTTTTCTCTTTCCGTTTTAGAAAATCGCGTCATTTTTCGGAGTTATCTAAATATTTATTTTTAAATGGTTCTACAGCTGTGGTCGCGGGAGGGGAGGAGTTATGGTCTGGATGGGGGGGAGGGAGGCATCATCGGTGGAATGTGGAACTCGGCACAACATAGAATAAATTATGAGGACGGGTCCACTGCGCGTGGGGGAGTGAGGTTGGCATGTTCCACGACTCGAAATAGCCAGATGGAATTCTTCAGTTTCGTTCTTTTTTCTTTAGATCGTCAACTGTCGAATTGCGCAATTGATTAATCAACTGTCAAGCTTCCAAATGACAGCCGAGTGCCCAAGTTGGCATTGGGTAAAAGTTTTGATCAATATCTGGTCCCACCAATAGAACCGCAGCTCCAGCTTCACGTTAAGATCCAGGGATTTTTCATCATCTTCCCTGGAAATCACGCCATCCGATTACAAAACAGTCAATATTGTTTTCCATGTCATAAAAATGAAAGAGCGCGCTTTTCGCGTTGGTGCAAAAGAGACGCCACCACTCTTGACAATTCATTATCGTTTCTCTTGGATTCGTTTTATTGTGCGGCGTTGCCGTTTAAAGTTGTTTTTTATAGGCCCCAGGCAACTCGCCGACCTCGTTTCGTCGCAGCACGGTCATAATTCTGTTATCTCGTTTATCAAAACTGGACCCGCGACTGTTACTTTGCCTCCGCGAATATACAGCGTGCCGGGCGATGTTTTAATGACAGCGTTTGACAGCTCGGGTGATATTGTATTATCACGTTGCATGATGGGACATCGATTTTGGTATCCAGAGGGGAAACGCAATATCCAGCTGCGCCTGTCATGTTAAAAATAACCGTCACCGTTTTATGACTGATTCAAATTGAACATAAATCCACAGCTGTGTTGATAACAATGTCAAAGGATATGTGGGCAATATCACGTAGACTGTGTTCTCTAATCTCACAACTTGTTGCCAGTGGCGTAGGAGGACGTAACGTGGAAACATAACATAATTGACCTGTTATTGTGTAACAGACAGTACTGCTTAAGTAAATAACCCTACTTAGCGTTACAATGAATGGTGATGCTTCTCGCCCAAGATAACGAGAGATGTTTTATTGACTTTCCAAAATTGATTTTTTTGACTTGTGCCTAGCAAAAGCAGCTTTATATTTTTGGCCCAGCAGTTCATTCTTGCACAATCTTTTGATTTCAAAATATAACATTTACATTCGACTACTTCACTCGTTTTAGTAGAAGTTGATATATGTATTTTGATAATTCTCCAGATTTTCCAAAAGAAATCCAAATAAGTATTATTTTCGAGTAGATCAATTATCAAGTAGGTAATCGGAAATTTTTTTTTTAACAAAAACAATCTTTTATTTAATGACACTAATCCTTCAGCATGATGACAATCACCTACGTGAGTTTTATTTGTATATCCATAAAGTTATCAATATGTTGGAATGGCTATGCCACATTACAGTTTTATTGATATGTAATCTATCTTTAGATGAATATGTCGATATCTTATCTAAATTTGGGTCATATCCATTCTCCTGCGGTAACAATTTCAATTTTTTATGTGTCCATAAATATGACTGTAATGCAGGAAAGTAACGGGTGTTAAAAGAGAGGCTCGTTTAGAGTTGGCTGCGGTTTGGTCGCAGCTTAACCTACATAACCTAAAATTAAGTTTATGCATTTGAACCAAGCATCAACTGTCTGAAAGAGTCATTCAATACGTTTAAAAATGCATGCGTTACTCTTAAACGGATTCGTTTCTGAACGCAGGTTATAACATTGTATTTGTTAAGATAACCGATATAGATATTTCGTTTATGGTGATATTTTTTAATAACGTTGGTGCAATATTGTTCGTTAATAGAAATGCACAAGTAGATAAAACGTGAATCATTTTAAGATCTGTACGAGTATTTTATTCGACCACGTGATAAAAAAGAATTGGACGTTTAGTTGTCTATGACAAACTAAAATGCTATCAGATTTGTAAAAAAAACTAAATCATGTTTTTTAACATATTACAAAATGGTGGTTTCGTAATGTTTTATTTAGCAAAAATAAATAGTTATTTACTATACCAGACGATAAAATTGTATTTTATCTTCGAGAATGTTTTTAAATCATTACTAACCGTGTCAGGTTTTAAAATCTCATTAGTCGTTGTGTGAGCGTTGTTAGAATAATAAAAAAAAAAAACAAATTACATTTTAAAATCTCTGTAGTATGAGCATTGTTAGGGTAATTAAAAAAAAATACTTTATCTACACTTGCTGTTAAAGTAGCACTTTATCTACCCTTGTAGCTAAAATGCTACTTGACCTTTTGATTTGAATAAATAAAAGCACACTTTAACATCTGCTATAGAAAAAAGAATTTGTTTGAACTGAAATTTATTCCTACGGTTGGCTTCAAAAAAACGGGAACTGTCAGAAAAAGTTCTGTCAGATTTTATTAAATTTTTATAGTTTGAAACGGCCTTTTAGAATATAGGGTACAAAACTGCACTTATGTGTCAGAAATACTACTGTCAAACAGACACAAATTGACATAAATTGACAAATTAAGTTTCCAATTCACATTAGGTCAAATTTCATTTCCCGTTTTTTTTTAAGCCAACTGTACACTCAACGTGTTCAGTGAGGTAAACTTTTGGAGTGTATATTTTTCTTTTTGGCCAAATGAAGGATTTACATTTTCTTAAAGCAACAAAACCAAATGCATTTAATTTTTTCCAGTGCATTTTTTATCATTTTCACTCAAAAATTATCTTTGCGGTTTAGCAAATCTGTTAAAAATTTGTTCGCCGAAGAAAACCCAAGTAGTATAAACCGATAGTTGAATTTAAAAGGTCAGCATTGCAACAGTTTAGATCAACTTTTTTGAAACTGAAGAACGTTTGGAAAAAAGATTGATAAACTTTGTATCGAGAACCTGATTAAGTTTGTGACAAAAGGGTAAAGGTTATGATATTCTAGGATATAATTTTAGAAATAAGTCTGTGTTGATATCTTTATGCCTACTTTGCATATTTTTCATTCGCTTAGTTTGAGTCTTCGACAAAAATAAAAACTAGACCATTAAAGTAATGTTTTTGAAAAGATTTCTTTAAATCATTTGAATCAACTAAACTAAAGTTCTTAAATTCTATTTGAGGGTTGATAATAAGTTTGTTCCTACAGAAATCCGAAACTATCCGCAACTGTCAGGATTCTGCGCAGTGAAGTTTTGAGCGTTCCAACAGCTTCCAGCACAAATCCATGAATTAAAAATCCCTTGTTCCAACAAAACTTCAACCTAGTTCATAACTAGTCGAAAAAGTTTCTGACAAATCCCGAAATTTTGTATCCGACGCATGCGCATTCTTGTGTGTGAGTGAGACATACGCGTATGTACGTTCCCCAACCTTTCCCTTGCCTTTATCTTGTCAAAATACTCAAAATATAACCTCAATCATCTCAATATTTTGATTGTTGTCTTGTGGTTGTGTTGTGCGAATATTGTGGTTGTTGGAATAAAGATATGTAGGTTACGTTTTGGACACGTTTTCTAAAACCTACAAATGAAAATTGAAATACCTACTGAAAACCAAAAAAGAACCGCGAATATCCGTTCCGTAATCGACTGTGTTCGGTCTACTTCGGTAGTTTGCTGTTCCATCGGAAAATCCCGAACGAGTTGCAAATTTGTCAAATTTGGCGCACGCGCATCAGTAAAGTTGGAAACTTGTCAGAAATTAATTTGGAATATTGTGTAGGAACATACTTATAATCAGGTCTGATCGGGAGTGCTTGGAGGAACGTATGTCCGGCATAATATGTTACATTTACCTCGGTGACAAACCATTAACTTTCTACCGTAAAAATACCTTTCAGTCGAATAAACCACAGACTTAAACCATAAACCAAAATAGAACAGTACAATGTGGAAGACATTTAATCACACGTTGGAGGTTTAAGTGAACTTGACAAAACTGCAACAAGCTGCAACATACGGGAAATAAACACACTTCGTGACAAAGCACTCTTGATTAGGTCTTTATGTAGACATCCCATAGAAGTTTTATGTTTTTGTTTTGCTTGCAAGTCATAAAATTTTCCATGTCTCTCTGTATGGGAAAAACGATGAGTGTGACAAAGATATCACACACCCGCCGTATAATTTATGAAGCTACACTTAACTTACAAATTAAGTTGCTTTCGAACTAACTCAAGTCAAGTTGTAATTAAAAGAACATTTAAAAGTAATTATATTAAACTTAAAGCGCAATTTGCAAAATATTACTTTCTCAGCGATAACTGAACGGTATTTTTCTTCCAAGCTAATCAACTAAAACGCAATTATTACATTCTTTTTTTAGTGTGTGACAATAGCATATTATGCAACAAGGTTTATAAACGACTTGCATACTATACTTTTTCTACGAAACGTCAAATCACCCTGGAAACATTTCATTTGGTTCTTTGGTTCTTAAACCCTAGCCTACCTTGTTGTTGGTATTTTTGAAATGCCTAAAATATTCAGTTGTAATACGACGAGTAGTCAATGTTATGCCGATTATTTTTGTGGTGGTGTTACGAATGTCAACCGCGCTGGGATATGAATTTGACGAGTGCGTTAGCACGAGTCGAATTCGAAAGCGCCGTTGACATGAGTTACATTCAGTGACAGATGAATTAAATAGTCACTAGATATAATGACAACTCGTTAAACATTTATACTCAACGTCAGGTTCTAATAACACTCACTACTAGTCATTATCTAATCGTACGAACAACAACAACAACTAAATATGTTGTTTAGTGGTTAATAAATTACGGGAATTCCGATATTGATAACCACAGCCAAGGTTTAAAAAATGTCTGATAGTGTCACTTGCAAGGTTCACAATTTTAGAGCGCATATGGAAAATAATCCAGAAAAGTGTTTCAATTTATAACAGCTAGAATTTTCTTTTGGACAGGCCAAGCAATTTCTTGATGGTTTATACATAATAAAATAATAAAGGGGTCACGGCATCGAGGTCGGATTTATTTATCATTACGGATATTTCTATCAATAATGATAATTCCTTTGAAAGCACAATTTTTTAGATTATCATTTATATTGCTATACGCCCCTTTCTGCACGACATGCCCATCAAAATTGATTCCTACATTATAGATTACGGACATTACTGAAATCAAGTAATGAAGCTATCAAGAATTGAAGTACGACGCAACGCGGTTCTCGACGGCCACCCATCCAAACACTGAACCTGCCAGACGTTGCTTAACTTCATTGTTCGAATGATAATAATGTTTCACAACTTTATTTCAAATCAAATTTTGTCACAAACTTTGAGCTCTTGGAGCTTTTAAAAACTTGTACAATAACCCTCACCGACTCACCGTACTCAGTGCACCTGGTGCTGTGCGTGTTTATCGCGTTTCTGTGCACCATGAACAAAAAAATAACTGGGAAACCTCTACCCTGTCCGAACATGGACCATGGAGCAAAAGCAAACGTCCACTGTTGCAACAGAATAAATCCAGCCGGAGCTTTTACCTCAGATCTTCCTCTTCCGTTCGGGGTGACCGCGTTTGGTTGAATTGGAGTAACGGATCTGTGGTGTTTTGGACTTTTGGAGCTGGGGTTGAGGGGTTAGGGCTCACAGTGAAGAGTCCGCAACTAAAGGAGTATTTCGAGAGTTGGTCTGCTTTAGTCTTTCGCTTGATGTGAAGTCGAAGGAGCACTTCAACAAGTCTCGTGTTTTCAAAGGAGCTTCCAAAATAATCGAAAAAATCCACTGTATGTTTAGGGTGTACCACGAAAAGGGGATCAAAGAGTGTGGCTTGCTTCAGTTAAGCGATCAGTTCGAAACTTCCTTGTTCACTTGTTGGAACTTTGCTAGTTTTGGATAAATTCACTAGATCGGAAAAGGTAGTCGAGTAAACATTTTGGACTTCTCATTCGAAAAGCACGTTCAATCTAGAGGAGTCAACGCCGTTCGTAAATACAGAGATGAATTGATATGTTTTCACAACATCAAAATATTGTTTTGCAATTTTTTATATCATTATAGTAACGGGAGTTCAAAAACTGGCACGTTTGGAGTTGGCTGTGGTTTGGAACACGTTTGTCGCTGATTAACTTTCACAACCTCCAATTATACCTACTTCTGAACGAGAATAACTATGCCTTAACCAGACATATACGTTAAAAAATGCACAAGTCTGAACGGACGTTATAACTTATAATGTACAATGGCGGACAAAAAATTTCGTCCACAACTGTCAATTCACTCACGTATACTGTAAAGCATCCTTTAATAACCTCACTTCACATGTTGATATGTGTCAATCAAATTGTGTCTATGTTCTTATGGGTGACAGTAATAAATTTCAAATTTTAATTTGCAAACGTCAATCATAATGACAATAAAGGTTAAACTATATCCTATTTTTGTGAAATGACAGGAAAAGGGTGGACGAAATTTTTTGGCCGGAATAATACTGTCGCGCCAAAAAAAAATGGTCGTCAAAACGTCAAACGTCAATCATAATGATAATAAAGGTTAAATTATATCCAATTTTTGTGAAATGACAGGAAAAGGGTGGACGAAATTTTTTGGCCGGAATAGTACTGTCGCGACCAAAAAAAAAAATAGTCGTCAAAACATGATTTGACACAATGGAAAATGCTCCATTGTAAAACGGTCGTAAATATCATAATTTATCATCATCATGTTGTATGACATTAGTTGTTAATTAATTTTTTTGACATTTACCAGATTTTGAAATTTTATGTTTAATTTCAACATTTTTTAAAGTTGAATCTTGTTTTACATTCCTTGTGAATATCATTAGTGAATTAAACGTTTTTCCGGATGCAGTCCAAGATTTTTCAAATAACTGAAAATGTTTCTTACGAGTATCTTGTTTGAATCGTTCAAGCACAGAAACAGACAATCGCCCATTGTTTAGTCTCACTTTCTTGCACGCCACTGCATAAGTTACCTGAATTTCAAGTAGTCTGACCTTATGGACACTACCTGAAGCTTAACGAAAATTCTCAAGGGACCAACAATAAACCCGAAAAACAGTTTTTATGATCCCAAGTCTGAAACTTTTTACCTGAGGCAAGTTCAACCCATAATTTTACCCTTTTCGTCGTTTCTTCAAAGCTTTAAGAAACCTTTGTGAATTTTACATAATCCCAATTAAAGTAGATTATGCTGTCAACTGCAAAGAATAATTTGTAACGTTCTATTGGTGCATGTGATCTTGTTTCTTTAATGTAATTGGTTAATATTATGTGAGGTTAATCCCCCAATTTAATGCGTCAAAATTGATTATGTTGTTTTTCATTACATAAAATGCAAACACTTTATTGTTTTATTAAGTATTGTTCATGATATTATCGATTGTCACAAGAATTAATTTGCAAAATACAAGTAATAATTTTTTAATTTGAAATTCCCGCCGTGTTTGCTGCGCCACCTGAGTCACGTTGTGAAACTGCAGAATGGTTCTCAGTACAGTTATGATATTTTGATTTTTTTTTGTGTGAAACTCCACCTAAACAAGTGAGAAGTGAGTTTTTTCGGCGAGGGTTCGGTGTTAAATTTTCACCACCTGGCCACACCCTAATAAAACGAACAGCTGTCATTTTGTGGTGTACCAGTTCTACGGGTTCTGTTTGCTTTGGCTGCGTTTGATAATGTGCCAACAAGTTTCAACCGGTTGAAACTAATTAAAACAACAAGTCATAATCACAGTGGAACAGAACGAATCGGGTTAAATGTACAGTCATTGTAATGAGCAATGTCAGTTCGATGCTTCACGTACAACCTATCATTATGATAATGTTGCTTTCACATTCTCATCTGGGTAAAACCTCCAATCCAATCCGCAACGAGAAAAAAAAACGTTCCCAGAAGAGTGGACTTCGATCGTCGACAGTTTAAAACTTCAAGGTCGGTATTGATCTTGCAGCGGGTGCCACCATCCCCAATTAAAGCTGCGTCAATAATCGAATTAAAAATTGATCGGGGCCCAACGAAGGGATGGTATTCTCGATTTCTCGGTGTCGGCAAACGTAAGACGTCCACCAGACGTGAAGTGGGGGAGGAGTTATTGCCCTCTAGCACCCCTCCCGCGCGGTTCTGGTTCTAGTGCAAAGTTCGGTGTCTAGAATAGCAGTGGTGTCGCAACCGAAAAAAAAAACAACTTCCAAGCTTCGCTCGAGCCGATTGGCTGAAGCGCTATTTCGACAGCTGAACATCGCGGTACGTTATCTAATTATAGCCCAAGGCCGGCGCGACTCGCGATTCACGTACCGCGAGATAACGCAATCCGCAAACGTGAATAAATTAAGTGGTAGGCTGGGAGCATGATAATCCCCCGGATGGTATCTCATTTCCGTTTGGATTGTTTGTGAAGCGTTCTCCCCCCGCCCCCCGTCCCTCCTGCGGCCGCCGCGCTGGGGTCGGCCGTGCTTCACGCCAGCCGAAGAGTTTCACGTGCAGTTTCACTTATCGCGCCCCCCACTCCGGTGGTTTTGAACGGTTGCCGTGGTTCTCCGCTTGCGCCGCCCCCCACTCTCGCGGTGAACAACCATCGGCCGCTCCCCGCGCGCCCCTGAAGTTGTCGCCCCGCGTGGACGGCGGTGTTCTCGGCCGCTCCTTCCACACTCGCTCCGTGCTTTGCCGCACTCCGGTGTGACGCATCCGCGCGCTTTTGCTTCTGTTTTTGACCGTCGTGCTGTCGGATTTCGGCGTGGGTGGCGTTGTTCATCGCTAGTTGAGAGGTGATCGGATGCGTCACGTTTTCGCCGACAATGCTTGTGAGTATCAGGCGGCGAGCTTAAAACTTGCGCATTCATTTGTTTTCGGCAGCATTACGTTTGATTGGTGCGTCTTTCGCGTTGACAGTTGACCGGTCGGTTGACGTCGAGTTGACGATGACACATGACAGCGATGTCGACGATCGATTGACAGCGAGCCTACTAGATCTTTTCTTTTTTTTTACAGACCAATAATGAAATCGGACGGAGATGTTTCGAGCGAGGCGGCGGCCTTGACTGGTGGTAAATATCTGCTTTTTATCACTTCTTACAGATGAAATACACCCCTCTAGCTTAACCCGCCTGCATGTACAGTACACTAACCGACATAAGCTATGACGGCACGACGATTATGTACTTCATTTCACGCACGCTTTTTATGCGATCCGGCTCTGACAGAGACGGAATGAAAATGACATTTCTCGTGCGTAAGCCGTCCAATCTGAAACTTTTTCCACGAATAAACTCTGAGTTTGTGATCAACGAAATGACAGTTGCGATCCGACTGCTCGAGGTGGCGTCGCGTTTCTTTTCAACACTCTTGATCTTTCTCAACTTTGTGGTGCTCGTAAACATCACGAACTGAAACACTATACTTGATATAACCATATCTTCGCTACTTGTATTATAATATCTTGTGATTCAAACACGTTTCCGATATCAAACTCTGTGTCATTAGGTATGTCTGTTAACTGTCAACCTGACATTTGTTTGACAAAACTGTTTCAAATTCAATTGTCTTTCTGCTTCTCGATCTAGATTAAGGTTATTTTAGTCTAGTTTGTTCCACTAGTGACGCACGACTTTAATCATCGAATTAATTCTTAGTTGACACTTTTTGACCTTAGCCGCTTTTGTTGACATTTTTCAACTAGATATCATAATTTCATTCTCTACTATTTTATACTCGGCGAACCAGATTTTTTAATTTGCAAGGTGAACACTCTGTATATTTTTACATTCGGCAACTCAAGGAAAAAGATAAGAATAAAAGAGCAATAAAATAAATGATGACAGCCATGTTAAATATTAATTTCTTTGTTCTATTACTATTTTACTTTTTAATCTACATATTTATAGTTCAAAATTAAAAAGACACCTCGTATATCTTGTGACAAAGCAATTTATGCTGTATACAGTGTTTACCAAGAAGTTCGCACCACATCGATTTGGAAAAGTGTTACATATTTCGGAAACCATCTCTACTGGTCTGAAGACTAAAAATGTCACTGACAAGAGTTATCACGTGACTTCCGGTCTACCTCAAATTTGATATTTAAAAAAAATCGAAAATCACATTTGTATCAAATATATGTATGTACCATGCGATCTAAAAAAGTAAATAAACCGAGAAGCCATGTCTGTCATGGTTCAGTTGGCAGCACTAGCATTATTGTTGTTGTCAAAGAAAGTTGACCAATCTCTAATAGAGAAACTTGACGGTTGTCAAATACAGCAATACTGGCGCGGAATTTTGTTTTTTTTTTTTTTGTTAATATTGGTGTTTAATTTTTTTCTAATTTTCTGAAAATTGACACATGGGCGTAGAATCTCCTCGCAACCAACAGTTTCCTGTAACTTTTCGATATATTTGACTCAAACCACGTTTTAGAAGTTTTTTTGATGTCAAATTTGACGTATACCGAAAGTCACATGGTAGCTTGTGATGTGTTGTGTTTTTGTTAAACCAATGAACAAAAAAAATTGTACATATGGTGCAAATTTTTAAGTCAACACTGTATATTGTCGTATACATCTCTTATCAGCAGTCTACTGGTAGTGAGTTCGATGGTTGCTTTTTTGGGTAAATATAAAAACAGGTATGTTTTTATGTCACTAAAAGACACCAACACTGCATCAGATATCACATTGTGTACAAATTGTTGACAGATTATTTAGTAATCCCACTTTTTGAGCAAGATAAATCATAAGATAATGTTCAATCAAAGTGTGTCATTTAGAGGATCTGTCATTTTGTTACGTCATTGGTTGTGATGTTGAAAGATGTGACTTGTAATCATGGCACGCTGTGATCTCAAGTCATGCGTAGAGTAATTTTAAAATTAGTACCCTGATAGTAGTAGTTGGGGTTAATAGTTGTGTCGAGGTAATTAAATTGATTAGTAAAATATCTGGTCGTGAGTGTAATTTTACTGCGGACTTTGTAAAGTGTGATAAGACTGTCAAAACTAACTTGGTACTTATCAATTGTTTTAGTATGTAATTTAAATGTAATCTGTGTGTCAATGGTAAAAACTGGTTTAGATAACTGACCACACTTTATGTAGCTTTTTTGAGTTGATTTTAGTTGAAAAAAGAGGCTTTTTTCTCTAGTTTTTCTCCGTAGTCAGAACGCATTGTTGCCAACCTGTCGTGTCAATCAACTGTCAAAAAATAGTATTTTTTGAAAGATCCGTTTACTAACTGGTCCCTGTTCGTTGCAGAGGATTTCGGCGATAGCGACGACTTAAACCCGCTGCGATGCTGGGACTGCAATATAAACTTCACAAGTAAACACTACTTGTACCAGCATCTGTTCCACCACATAAAACAGCCCCAGGTGAGCCTGACCCGCGTCCAGCTCCCGCCCCTGAAGATCACGCTGAAGAACAAAGCCGGGAACAGCTTCGAGATAGTGAACTCGCCGCAAAGTTCCGGTCAGAACTCCCCTCCCTGTTCAGAATCATCAGCCAATCTGGCGGAAGCAGAGGAGGAGAAGGGTGACAGTCAAGAGGGCGAAGGTCCAGAAGACAAACTCGAAGAAGAAGGTGAACAGCAAGAAGCGGACGATGCCAACGTGAGTTTCTCGCCGAATTTCGCCGAGGTGAACGTGACGCCCTCTCCGGCGAACAGCGACTCTTCCTTTACCGGTGCCAAAATCGACGAAGTTGGGGGCGATGGCTCCGAATGCGGGAGCATTCCAGGGGCGGAGCCGACGCCGCCGCCGGAACCGTCGCCTGATTATCCCAAGATAAGGATCAAGACGACGGGTTTGCTAAAGGAACCCTTGACGATTACGGAGATCACCGATGAGAATCCCGAAGGGGACGCGGAGGTGGCGGCCAATGGGAAGAAGGCCGGTTCCTGGAATACGTCCATGGAGGACCCCTTGAAGCTTCCCGGAAACGATGACATTCTCTCCATTTTCAACAACAACGAAAGGGCGAAGGATTTCGGATTTACCACCAGCGACAGCGAGTTTATCCCTCTGGATCGGCTGGACGAAAGGAACAGAAATGCTTTGGTGAGTTCCTCTTCCACGTGTTTTTTTCATTGCTGACTTACAATTCTTGCAGCAACTCTATAATCAGAATCAAGCCAACCAGAACGCCTTGAGCAGTCTCACCGGACTGCCGATGGAAGCTCTGGCGCAACAGGTCTCTAGACTGCAACCCTCCGGCAACGGTATGCACCAACAGAACGTCTTAATAAACATCCAACAATTCCCGCAAGCTCCTCCACCTCCACCGCCGTACCAACCTCCACCCATGTACCATCATCCTCCCCAACCGATGTACCACCAGCCGTACCAACCGTACCAACCTCCCAATCCCCTGTACTATCCTCCCGCTACTGGCTACCCTCAACACATGCCTCCTCCGCCTCCACAGTCCCAAATGCCTCAACTCGGACAACCTCCGATGGGTCAACCTCCCATGGGCCAACCCCCATCGTCCCAAGCCCAGAACATGCAGCAAAATCAGCCGTACCGTCAGTTGGCGCCCAGACAGCAACCCCCACCGCGACAGATGCCCCCGCAAAGGATGCCTGTCAATCCTAGACAGCCCATGAACAACCAGCGCCAACCCATGGCCAGACAGAGGGCGCCAATGGTACGACCCAGAGGGGGCGGCATGACCGCAGTCCGCAGCATACGACCCCGCATGCCGATGAATCAAAACGGACAAATCAGGCAACAAGCAGTGAAGAGAACGCCAGAACAAATCCAAGCCCTCCAAGCCAAGAAGAAGCGATTTGACGTTTTGACGCCGGACAAAGACGACGAAGACTGTCAAGTTATTTGCATGCAACCGAAGAATACCGACGGAGGGTTGCCACAAATACAGAGCGTACAGGTTCGTTACCTATCTAGATTTTTTTTGGTTAGGTTGGTCACAATTTTGTACAGGGTGGAACGGCGGAGCCGTCGGAAAGCAGCGTTATGCATCTGTCCGATTCTATCACTCTGTCGGTGCGGAATCCCCAGCCGAGGCCTCAAAGTCCAAAGAAATCCGACGCTAAAGCTGTTGCCAACATTTTGGCAACTCGGGGTATAACAGTGACGGCAACTCCCAAGCCCAAGGACAAGATCGACTCCCAGAAGAGTCCCTCGGCGATACCGGCGCAGCTCAATCTGAACGCAGCTGTCAGTATTATCCCTTCAGCGAAAACCCCAAACAAGGTGAGAACGTCCGCCATTTTATTGAATTTCACCGGCCAAATCTAGAGTCGCACTGCATGTAATTCGCGCATGACGTTTCATCATAAATGGCGGCTTCGATCGTTTTCAAAAGTAACATTTTTAATAGAACAGAATAGTCGTGCGGTGGTTTGAGTTTAGGATGGTTTCTTTCAGCCGACGAACGCGTCCGGCCAAGAATCTCATCTTCCTACCGTCGACCTGACCGACGACACTTCCCCAGTCTCCCAGCCCATGAAAACGGCGAACCCCCAGCAGAAGCCCAACCAGAGGCCGGGTCTGCCCTTCAAGTGCGACCTGTGCCCCGCGCAGTACCCCAACGCGATGGGTCTCAGCAAGCACCGCCAAAATTACCACAAGACCAGCAGCGGGATGTGCGAGATCGGCGTCCCGCTCATCAACCTGAAGCAACCCGGCATCTTCCAGAAGCTCAGCAACTTGGGGATCTACAACTACATACCTCTGCCCTCGTCGGGGCCCGACGGCATGTTCGCCCTGCCGATCATCAACGGACGGAATCCGGGCAACGTGGCGGCGATCGGTGCCACCACCATGCTCACGCTGGGACCCGTGAGGACGATCCCCAAGACCAACACTGTGAACGGCACTCAGAATGCCAACAAACAGGTGAATCATCAAAATAAGTAAGTGTGTTCTGTGAACACGTGTACATAGCAGAGTTCATATTGTAACAATATGGTTGTATTTTGATTGTATATTACAATTTTGTCTATTTTTAAGGAACTTTCGAATTTTCAGGTTTAGTTGATGCAAAAGCGAAAGCGCTCTTTTCGCGCATGTAGTATTTTCTTAAGCGAGGGTTGACCGACTAAATAAGACTCTAACCTTACAAATAGTCTCAAATCGTTTGCTTTAAACAGAGATCTTGTATACCTACACGTAATTATTTGAATAGACTGATTAGTTGAGTTAGTGACGTGTGCAATTTGTATGTACCTAGCTCTTTTGTTAAATTATTGCAGTTTTAGTTGTTGAAATTATTATCTGGTTAGGTAACTGAAGAGTTTATTTTATTTTATCAAAAATTTCCAAATTTAGCAGAAGGGCTAAATGTGTGTATTTTTTGTATAAATTAAACTACATTTTGTGATAACATAAACATTATTTTCTAAACAGGTGTTTCATTCAAACATCTCGCTTCTTACCTCTACCTGTATTATCGATAAAACTTGTATTTGTAGCAGTTTTTATTTTTGTTTTTCAGTTAGTAAGAGTCTACCGTTATCACTACATCTTTTTGTGTTGCTTTTTACCGTCTACTAATGGTATTGTACTATCCCTAGTCCTGATCCCGACATGAATTATTTAAGTAAACTCGTCTTTTCATCACGACAAGGTCAGCGTCGTATACATAACAAATTATTATTGACAAGGGTATGTTGCTCGAGTCATAATTTTAATCACAAGTAGTCGCATCGGTATTTATTAATTCAACAAAGAACAATTTTTCAGGAAAGTAAGTCACAAAGCTCTGTTATTTGTCGTTTACGTTACGTTGAAACAAACTTATTATTGACTGAATGAATATTTTAGTCTATTGTACTTTGCTCTAGGTTTTTAACTTGATACTCGACTTAACAGTGCTTTCAGGATGTTACAATATTCATAAATGAAAGAAGCGTGTTTGCATTAATGTATTGTTGACACAGCAGTAAACAGAGTGGAACAAAGGAAGTAACGAGGAGGTCTAAACAAGCCAATTAAGAACAAAAATGAAACAAAACATATATTTATGAAGAACACCTCTAGATTTCGGTAGAGTTTATTTAAAATTAATTTAATATGAAAGTTAAGTTAAGACGGTCACATGCGTTCAGTGCGAAGTAAAATTGGTAAAGGGTAGTGTTTTTATAAAAAAAAAAAAAATACTTGGTGCTTGAGACATTTAGTTGAGTCACTGTGTATATTTCAAGTAGGTGAGTGGTATTTTTTAGCTTTACGTGTAAATTTATGTTGTGTGTTATTACACAGGGTGTTAAGCTTTTGCGATTAATAAATAGAGACGGTTGGATTGCGAATTTTTTGTAAAAATGAGATCGGAAGTGTGATTACTGTGATTTAGATTTTTTTGTTTTGTGGGTGGTAACACGTAAAATTTGACATTGTATGTGACACCCTCGCTTTTCGCTTGCAACAATGGGCATTGTGGGGCTGTCACCGTCCTCTCTTCATTGTTGAAAAACAATTCGTCCTTATCGTTTCGCGGACATCACAATAACCGTGTCTTTCAGCCGATATCGTCTCGTCGTGCAAGTAGTTTTTTAACAAGGGCGCGCGGGGCCCCTGTCCCGCAAGTCCGCCCGGAAGTCGGCTCCGTAAATAAACAAAATCGGGGCCAGCTTTTGAATTTGAAATGGGGCTTGCGCGCATGTGCGACACGCAATCAGCTGTGGCCCGAGAAATGGCTCCTAGCAGTCGGTCAGTGGTGCAATTTATAAATTAAATGAAAACTTCTAAATCAAAATATGTGATAAATGGGACGTGGGACAACTGCGGTACGTGCGACGTGGGCATGCTCGTCGCACCGTTTCGTAAGTGTTGGCTCGGGCTCGGTTGCCGACTTGGCAGTTTCAAAATATTTATGTTTTGATTTTTTTGCCCGCCCCTGTGTGATTCGGTGCTGTTTGTAGGCGGACTAGTGTAAGATGTAGCTTGGGTTCACGCACACCACTCCGAACGGTCCACTGCCCCCTCAACTACAATGGCTACAATGATGTACCCGACTCTCACCAAGTCGCAGAGTATGCGGTCAAAGCGCAAATCCGCCGTCGAACTCCTAGCCGAGAGCAAGCCTTTTTATGTCAAGTCTGAAATAGTTAGGGACACCACACAGGCTATACCGACGCGCCTTTCCAACCCGGGAACCGGCTACGGGGGCTACAATCGCAGCAAGTCGGTCAACGTGGCCGGACACGGCACCAACTACAGGCCCACCACTCTGCCCCAATGTAAGTCCCGCCATCCTACACTTTATCCTGACACAAAAAACCAATACCAGTAGCATACCGAGCGCCACCACTGCATTTTCAAAAACTACAAAATATTTCTACAAATCTGAAAAGCTCCTAAGGGAATTGTTTAGATCAGCATGTGACGTGTTTTGGGTGGTATTTAAATGTCAGCACTTTAAAAATACTTACACGTGTCTGGTACTCTTTCTAAATAGAGATTTAAAAAAGAATCATTGCATTAAACAAAACGTAACTTCACGTGTAATTTGTTTTCATTATCTAACAAAAAAAAAGGAGTGGATTAATGTTGTGTATTTGGAGGAACTTTAAAATTTCCCAATATTATGTTTGAAGGATTTAAAATTTTCTGAAAGAAAACTTCACGTTTTCATTTTGAGATATGCTCCATGATTGTATTTTTCTTTACTGAAATCCTATCGACGCCTGTGAAACTATTTGAAAGTGAATTTTTGCATTTTTCTATAACTCCGACTTTCCATGTACATCACTGACCCTTGTTAAGTAACAGATTAAAAAAGAATCACTTTCTCAAATTTTTTGACGACTTTTTCCCCCTAAATATTTTTTGTGAAGTGATAACAATAGTACTTTATAATGTCCGACTGGCCTGATAACCTTGGTTAAAGATTTTCCGTAAAAATAGTCGTTATCAGCAAGTGTCACTTTTTATCTTTTCAACGGGTTTAACAGACCATAAACTTTGGGTTTTGTTTATTAAAATTTGGGTCATTATTCTTGACACGGTATATGAGTACAGTATATTATTATCGTTGTTGTGTTTATTTAATTTAAAACCTTAACAAGGTTTCTGTACCATGAGCTCTAAACCCCAAGCGATAAACATAATTCCACATGTATAAGAAAATTTGGGAGCCAAGTGGGCTAGAAAAATAAAAGTGGAGTTGTAGATTGATCCATACAACTATATAACTGTCAAATTACATATATTTCCTCGTCGCCTTTTGACCTTTTTTGTACAATTTATTTCACAGATAATTTACTTTCTTTTCCTCATCGTCTTTTACAAGCGGACGTCTTCATTTTATCTTTAACCAATCGTTTTGGTGACGGCTAAGACCCGCGATGACGTATTTGAACCAGAAGAAAACTTCTTCGGTGTTTCTTAACAGATGTTTTTTCTTCAGACATGGCCGTCTCCCCATCGCGATCTCTACCCCCGCTTTCCCATCGCCGCTCTGTTCATTTGGGCAGCAACGATCTTCTGCAGAACAAACTGCGCCAGTTGCTGGTTTGTGATAGCGCCGAGGAATTAAGTGTCGAACAGATGGCACCTCTGAGTCCTCCAGCCGAATACGCACAAAGGTGCCACAAGAGCCTTCCAGATCTCCATTGCAGGGCCGAACCTAGTTCTAATAAGAGTAGCAACAAAAGCCTCTCCAATAGGGACAGTGGCGGGAGCAGCGGACACTACACGCAAAGGAGCGAGCCGGCGCCGCCGCCACGACAGGTGAGGAACGATTAACGAGGTGTAACATGCGTAGTAATTTTTAAGGATGTATCGGATCTATCCAAAAATGGTACAAAATTGATGAAAAAAATCAAATGAATTCGAATAACCGTTGAGTTATTGCAATTTTCATTTTGAGAGGTCTTATGGAAAACGCGATTTTGTCAAATATAATAGTCAATAGTTATTTATTAAACACTCATTTTTCAACGTATTACACACAATATTCTTTTTGTTTGGCATTAATTTACCTTTTATTTGTTATTAAAAATGGGAACAGGTACAGAGATTTTCGATGTTCTTAGGTTGGTAATGGTAACGCAATGACAGACTATTATTATTCCAGCCTACTTATAAAATTTACCTCAACACCGACTATTGTTATAAATTTGACATTTGACAGCTCACAATTGTCACTTTAGAGTTTTCATTATTTTCATTTTTCAAAATGTTAAGGTTTTCTGAGTTAGCTGGAGCAGTGAAAGGTGTTTTTCGTTCAGGACATTCCTATAGTGAGTGGGAAACATTATTAATAAATATTAACAATTATGAGTGGATTTATTCAGTGTTGGAAGACAAGAATGAATAACTTACAAAATATCCCAATGTTCTAAACCAAAAAACAACTTTGGTGGCTCATATTAAAGATGTAATCAACAGATTTGTTCAGACTGGAAGTACAAATAAAAGAAAAAGCACTGGAAGGCTTCCAGAATGTGAGTAAGTCCTTGAGGATTAAAGGAATGACAAGAGCACAACATCAAACATTTAAAATATTTGGATAATTTAAAGAACAAGAAGTGTTCACATAACAGTTTAAACAGGAAGAAATTACGCAAAATTAGTCAGACAAAACATTATTGAAAATAGGTGGAAAAAAGAAAAGTGTTGCAGAGAACGTTTTTTTTTTTTGGAGAAAATATTTGTTTTTGTGGTATGTTCTTGTGTTTATCATTTTCAATAAAATTTTTACCAATTGGACCGACGAAATTTGGTGTGGATTTTAATTATTTGTCAATTTTCTTTTACTTTAATTTACATTATGTTAAAAAAGCCTCTTGTTTTTAGGCAACCAAGTGATCACATCAGTTGACCTTTAGGATGGTATTGTTACGTCATGCGTTATAGGTGGCAAATTTCACAGCCAATTGCGATGTAAGAAACGATTATGATAACGCAGTGTTTATGCTCGTCGCACGTGGGCCGCAGATATTTAAGAATTTCGGATTTCAGGTGGTCGCGTCGCAGATTGTGCGTCCGATACATCCTTAAATTGTGTAGAGAATAAAGACCAGGGTGGTTTTTTTTTTGGATTGTAGTGATGGATCGTCTGTTGCAGGATGCCCGTCGCGACTCCGGCTCGAGCACGCAGCACAGCGGTGGCAGTTCGTATTTTTGCTGCCAGGAGCCGGACTGCCGCGCCCGCCAAGCCTACCCGCCGCCCTCGACCTTCAAGCGCCAGAAATGCCTCCGGTACAAGCGGGACAGGCCGATCCTGCGCTCCAAGTCGGACATCAGCGACAGGTACTGGCGGCCCCCCGAGCCGCCGACCAGCCACCTGGAGCAGTTCTTCGAGCACCTCGGCCTGACCAGCGACAGCTACGAGGAGATGCTGAGTAACAGTAGGTCGTCCGATAGTCCCGTGTTCTTCTCCGACGTATCCACGGTAGATTCGAGTAGACCCCTAGACAACGTCGACTACTGCCCGTCGGCGTTCAGACCTAGCGAGCCGCCTTCGATCGTCGAACGCAACGCCCGCATCATCAAATGGCTGTGTAACTGTCGAAAGTCGCAGCTGACGTGAATGTCGTTGTTCGGTCGTCGTACATTCCTCCACTCACTCTGACACAGGTTCGTGCAAGAAGAGACGCGCGCGGACACGCGTTCATAGCACTTTAATTCTTCCACACACACGCACCCCTAAAACAATACACATAAATCAAGTACCTTAGTGTGACCAGAACAATAACGGCACCCGCGCGAATCAATCAAATCGTTCGTTCATCTCATCGCGATCAAAATACCAAAATTTATGAGTTGTGATATAATTTTTTTTAGATAGTTTAAGTCGACAAGTCGCCGTTTTGAACGCGAGAAAAACACAAGAAATAAACTGCTATGATGTACGAGGTAATCACACAGTTCAGCTCGGACGAGACTGCTGGCCACACAGTAGGACCAGTAAAACGATGCGTCGATGTTGAAACACTGTCAGTAGCGCGCGGCTACCGATAGTACTCTATATTGCCGTGCGGTACTGACAATTTTGGCCATATTTCAAGGTCGTGCATTTTGACTGTTTCAAGCTTTATCACTAGTACTTTCTTTTTCCACCACGTGTTCACAATAATGCGTTCTCTCATTCCTTCAAGTATTTTGTTTCCTCGGGTCCAGACACACTGAATCATTCCACACCACGAGTGTCTTCATTTCTTCTAGACAGTCTACTTTTGCGACCTCGAAGTATCTCTCGAATCTTTTCTAGTACTTGTCGAATCCGGGTGGTACTGATAGATCTAGTTGAACTTTAAAAGTTTATGAAAGTGAAGTTTTCGTTTTGCGACTCCCGAAATCGAAGAGTTTTTATGTGTAAGTATATCGTGGAATTTATTTTTTTTTACGTTATTGGTACCGCCCGATCAGAGTCGTATCCGGAGCCTAATTTTCGATTTTTTGACAAAAATTCAGACAATAAGCGCCCAGCTAAACTGTGTGTTGAGGCATTCCCTTAATTGTCACTTTTTCGAATCGATGTGTGTCTATCGTAAGTAGAATATTGAAACTTTTTTACTTGGAAGTAGAACGGATTTCTACGTGGATCAATATATTCGATTTAAAGTGATACGATATGCTATTAAATGCGAATATTTCATTTCGAGGTTTTATCGAATTCGTGTATTGTGAATGCATAATAACATAATCAGTGATGAATTTAGCAATGTTGAATATTTAAATGTCTTGTATAATTGTTTTCCTTATATGAGCACGTTATCGTCGTCCTTGATATGGGGCGCGTAAGGATTTGTTTTCTCTCGCAGTATTAACTGTTTTTAATGATTTTTTTTTGCCTTGCCGTTTCGTTGGTGTATGTGCTGCATTTTTATCATTTCTCCGCTGGTTTCTCGTCTATAATTTAGCAATAATCTCAAATTAATGTATTTAACCATGAATTTTTAAAACTGTATTTGTTTATCGAGCCAACAGCTCCGGTGTTAATCGATTAACTCAAATATATTTAACATTTTTTCATATAATACATGTGTACATACATTATAGTTATAGCTTGTAGTTAAGTACCCATGTAATGGACTGCTGTTAGTTACGGTGCTGTGCATCGATTCTGTCTAGTCTGTACTTAAATTCTCATTGTTTCAATATAGAGCATAGCTATGTTTACTTAATTCTTACAAAATATATTATTCTGCAATATTTGCTTTTCATTACCGGACGATTTTAGGTTGAATGTCAAACCGACACGTGCCCCTTCTGCAGCCACACGACCGGCTAATATTGACCCAACAACACTTAATTAACTTTCATCTTTACTGCTCCTGTTACAGCAGCAACTTCCGACCTGTCACTTGTCACATTTTATTTGTTGACAGACGTCAATAATGACACATCACATTAACCCAACCCCGCAACGTGACTTCACACTTCCAAATCTCATGAATAAGGATCCACTTGTGTCGGTTACCTGCAGCGAACGCGGTCTTGCCTCCTTGCAGACAAAAAAACCGCATTCGCATTTTTAAATTTCGCGCGTTTTAGTTTGGTCACTAACCGCAAGGTGTCTTCATTAAAAATTATTTTAACAGTTTTTCAATAACAGGTGGATTTATGTGCAGCCTGCACTTGAATTTTCATCGTTTGGCCGCAGGCCGCGGCTCTGTTTGCTTGATCTTGCAAAATATGTTATTTCGCAATATTTGCTCTTCATTATTCGGCCCGTTTAGGTTAAAAGTAAACCGACGCATGCGGCCTCTGAAACTACACAACAACCCGACCAATATTTACGTGAGCGTACTTAATTAATTTCCACGTTTAGTGTCTCGAGGCCCCATCCGTGGGCCGCTTCTGTCCGGTTTAGTCCGTGGGTTTAGTGCTTTTTGCTTGTTGACAAACGTCAACGTGACATATGTCATTCGCGTCAAACTAACCTAACTTATTTGTTTATTGTTTTCGGCTAATTGCAAGGGAATTAGCGGTGCGAAAGTGAAATCCCCGCCGATAACGCGCTGATCGATCCGTTAACTTTTTCTTTATTAAAACCTGTTTATTGTTGTAACCTTGCATAATGTTTGATTGTTTATTTAAATAATGAGATGCTGTGTACACAATAGAGTTACTTAAAGTGCCAGGTGTAAATGGAGACAGTTTGAAAGGAGGAGATCGCACCTTTCGGCGCCACATTTGCTGCATGATCCGTGGAGTGGGTGCACCATGTAACATGACTAATAAAAAGGTGGATTGTGGATGTTTGTTTCCGTTGTTTCCGTGTTTGTTCTCTTTGAATCCCGACGACATAGTCAGAAAGCAGCACAGCCACGAGATCGACAGGCAGCTCGCTCGGGACAAAAAGGAGTTCGTCAAGACTCACCGGCTTTTGCTGCTGGGGGCCGGTGAGTCTGGCAAATCAACGATCATCAAACAAATGCAACTGATTCACGTCGACAAGTTCAGCGAGACCGTCAGGAGCCAAAGGAGGGACGACATCAGGAACAATCTGGCCGACGCGATCTTTGTAAGTACTTTAGATGTTAAGGTGTTTTCGTTAATTCGTAATTTTAGAGCATCCTCGCGGCCATGCCTGTAATAACACCCCCGATAAAGCTAGACAATGCTGAACATGAAACAATGGCCAAATGGATCTTGGATCACGCGAGCAAACAAGATTTTGACTATCCCAGTCAGTTTTACGAATACACTAAAATCTTGTGGCAGGACAAGGGGGTTCAGAAGACTTTTGAAAGAAGCAACGAGTATCAGTTGATAGATAGCGCGAAATATTTTTTCGAGAGGATCGACGTGATCAGCAAGGACAATTATGTACCCACCGATCACGACATTTTGAGGTGTAGAGTCCTCACAACGGGTATCTACGAATTAAAGTTTCAAATTGAAGACATCAAGTTCCAGTGAGTATAAAATCGAACATAACCTCACTTTTGTAAATATGTAAATTACATGCAAATTGTGCACAAGCGCAAACAAAAATAAAAAGAAACCACAATTTCACAAATATTTACTGAGAAAATGCTCACAGACACGCTGTTTATGGCATTACTCGCTGATAATAAAAATAAAATAAACAGCGGCGTCGATAGCGGGTAATTTAGGGATGCGGGTGTACAAAAAATAGAAATTTGTGCTTGCTCAAACAGAATAATCGACGTGGGGGGCCAAAGGAATGAGCGCCGCAAGTGGTTCTTGTGTTTCAACGGCGTCTCGGCGATCATCTTCGTGGCAGCTTGCAGTTCCTACAACATGGTCCTGAGGGAGGACCCGTCGAAGAATCGCCTGCAGGAGAGTCTGGAACTGTTCAAGGTGGTGTGGAACAACCGGTGGCTGTGCCACATATCCGTCATAGCGTTCCTGAACAAGGAGGACCTCTTCCGGGAGAAAATCTTATCAGGTCAGTTATCGCGATTGCGACGGGATCGTTCACGATGCACTTGTCGAACAGGGAGAAGCAAACTGGAAGACTACTTTCCCGCGTTTAGAAACTTCACAGTGTCCGACGATCCCCCACGCGACCACCCCGAAGTGCACAGGGCGAAGCACTTTATAAAAAACGAGTTTCAAGTGTGTGCTTAGTCTCGTTGTGTTGTCATTGCTGACGGTATTCTTTCAGAACATAACGATGATGGGCAAAAACTTTCGGTACCGCCGGTTTTTCCCACATTTCACCTGCGCCGTAGACACGCAGAACATCAAAAGGGTTTTCGACGATTGCCGCGAAAACATCCAGTGGAAGTATCTCAGCGAATACGACTTAATCTAACGGCGTGTACTTGTGCATTTATGTAGCTGATTATAACAAACCAATATTTTTTCCTACACTTATTTGGCGTCCCTCACGAACGACAAGGAAACCATCGAATCTAAAGTCATTCTCTAAGCGGCTAGTCAATTCTAATGAAGCTTCAGTCGTCAGTATTGTTCATTTGTGATAATCGGAACGAATTTTTGTTGTTACAAGTCGGTGCTTCCCCTCCTTACCCACTCTCATAAATTCGTGCCTTGAATGGAGTAGAATCTAAACAATTATTTGTGCCTTAATCTATTTTCTTTAACATTGGTGTCCGTTTGCATCCAGCTAGTTTTAAAAGATCTTTTCTTAGCTTTTCATTTCTTCTCCAACACGTTGATCAACGGGGACTCCCCGTCTTTTAGTATTCTCTATCCAAATATCTTGTTGGATCTTGTTTACGTCGAAACGCATCTTTGTGACAATAATATTTTCCTATTTTGTGTTAACTAGTAATCTCTTTTTTATTGTTATGATTTTTATGTTATGATTAATTAGACTGTATTGTTATATATTATATTTTATGTAACTGAAGATGTAATAAAATAAAGTGATGTTCTAGTGATCCAGTCTTTTCTTTCTCGTAAACCCTACAAGTACAAGATTCCAATCGCTTTTACATAATAGTGAAAGAAACATAACAAAACAAAAAGAAGGACGTCGGTGCGGTTCTCAGTTTTTGCACTTTTTAAAATGTTTGTGTAACAAGCCGTGGCTAACCCGTGCTTATTGGGTAAAATTTCGATTTACACGGTTTCTGGTAAAATTACAATACGTGGAGTTATTAGTTATTTATAAAAAAAAAACAGTTCAACTAAATTTGGTAACGCTATAGCTAGCGCCTTGTTGTGATTGTTTCATTTTGGATTGGTTTTAATCTTCAAAATTTGGAGTAGATAAACTGTGTTGCCTATTTGTAAAATTACGTCAAGTGCTTTTAGGTATGTAAAATTTGTACAGCGTAAAGGTAAAATGACACATTTTTACAGTGTAGAGTCGGATGAAGTGAGCAACAAAAGGAAATGTCAACGTTCAGGACAAACGAACATCGGCCGGTGAACAAGCTCCGTGCAGGCCTTTTGGAGGCGATGTTTGGTTAAAGAGAATTTGTTTTTTTATGCAGGGTCGTGTCAATATAGCTGTCCCGGCCGTTGGAGCCCGTGGGGGTGTAAGAGGTGGTCCTTGTGAGCGTGCTTGTCATTTGTCATTTGCAAATGTCAAAATGTGAGTGTCGGTGGTGTTCGCGATGGACGGGGGCGTCCGCGGGAAGCGCGTCTTGAGCGCAAATTCAAATTTGGCGTCCGGGCGGGTCGTGTCGGGAGCAGTCGCGCGCAGGATTGACAGCGCCGGTGGCGCCGCTCAAGACAAGGCCGTCCAGAACGAGAGTCAGTCAGTGTCGGACATGTTAAATTCGGCCGTCTTCTGTCAGGCAACGTCGAAAAAGCGTTGAAATCGGCCGTCGTGCAGAGTGCGTGGGTCTGGTGAAGCGCCGCCGAGGTCGGAGCCGCGATCCGAGGTCCGGTGTTGGTGAGGTGGTGCAGGCCGCGGGCTGAGCGATCGGCCGCTGCCAGGGTGTATCGAGTAGTTTTTGAGAGCACCGACAGAGGATCGCGCTCAATTCCCGTGGAAAATCGCCGGAGTCTATTTCCGAAGGCGGTGCAACTCGGCGCGTCTCTGATGTAGATCCGAGTGGGGCGAGTGCTATTTCGGGGTCGGCCGCGTAAAAATAGCCGCGTCTGCGGTCCTTGAGGTAGAGTGTCGCGGAGCCATTTTATGATGCAGCGCGAGCGTGCGACGGGCCCCCGCTGGTGACTTGGGGGCGCCGATGCCAGCTGCGAGGGGCCGCGCGGACGCGATGATCGGATGCTGAGGGGGTGCGAAGTCTCGCGCGAGGACAGCCACGGTGGCGTCGGGTCCAGAGTGCGGCCCCGTGGCCGCCGACAAGGGGGCTGATTGCTGGTGGTCCCCTCTGGCGGCCATGGGCTGCTTCGGCAACAGGGATGCCGCCGCGGCCTCCGAGGACATCAGGAGCCAGAAGAGGATCAACGACCACATCAACCGGCAGCTGGCCAAGGAGAAGCAGGTCTACAGGGCCACGCACCGACTCCTTCTGCTCGGCGCCGGCGAGTCCGGGAAGTCGACGATCGTCAAGCAGATGCGGATTCTGCACGTCAACGGCTTCAGCGAGCGGGAAAAGAAGCAGAAGATCGAAGACATCAAGAAGAACATTCGAGATGCCATTATTGTAAGTCCGCAGGCCCCCACGAACATCAACACCAAATACTCCAATCATCATCGATCTTTATCGACTCCAAACTGGCGCGCTTTACCTCTTCCAACGCTGCACCATTAACAACACAATGCTTTCAAGAACACAGATAAGCCACGATTGTTACAAAATTATCCAAATCATCCTTTTCTTAACATCAACTTCACACCCGATCGACTATATCTATCGATACACCCCCAACAGCAAAACAAATTGAAAAAGCGCCAACATCCAATTCCAAAAAATAATACATTCGAGCAGAATCGGAATCGAACCGAAATCGATACATTGACATAAAATCAACAAGAAAAAGTTGAAATCGATAAGTTTGGCCACTTAGTTTTAAGTCGACTTAAATCGAATCTCAAGAGCGTCAGTCGTGGAGTATCGAACATCGATTTTTGATCAGATCAAGAGATGCGACTAGTTTGTCTTTGAGTTTGTTGGAAACGGAAAAAATTTAATCCACGTTGAAAGCGTTGACATTTAACGACTCAAAGAAGTTTTTTTCCTCTGCGGAGGGATTAAAAAAGCATCAACCAAGCAAAACATTGTGGTCGGTAACATTTTGCGATAGATCTGAAGAAATGTGGGAAGATTTGACCCATCCGGGGGGAGAAAGGAACGGGCGGAGGTGCGATGTACGTTCATGTGGCATGGAGTGGACATCACGTGATGTCCCCTTCTTGTCCTGCACACTTCCAATTAGGATCGTGTCATGTTCCTGGATCATTTTGAGGCGTAGGGCTTTGTACTGTCTGGCCGGTGCAATTTATCGCGAATTGTTGCGGCGAGATTCGAACGAATTAAGTCCGGTGATGCAATAATTGTTTGTTCGGATCTTTCTCCGGTAAACTTGAATGTTGTGTAACGCGGCCGTAACAACAAAAAAAAAGCCCATGCGATAAGTGTGCTGCACTTCCGTCTTGGCTTGTGCAACGACTGTCGTTTTCGACGGCAGCGGCGATTATGCGATGTTTCGCAGCCGCCGCCGATCGAAAAGTTTTCCTTTTTGCCGAGCAGCTTTTATTCATTCCAATATAGACAACAATAACTCTGTGTAAATGGAGTTACGTGGTTCCAGATAAAAATATCGATAAAACTCGATACATTATCAATAAAAATTAGCAGTCCCGCGGACGAACCGATTCTTAATTAAACGCAGCTGGACGCAATTACTGCTCTGGTGTCGGTTTGAATTTTTTCGATGTGAGACACGCTGCCAATTTGGAACTGTCTTTTTTTTTCTCGCCGACGACACTGTAAACATTGCCGATTTAATTATAGAATTATCGCCCCCGTCGGGTCCGCCCTTGATCCCACTTATTGTTTTCGAGCGGCTTGTTTTTGTTTATTTCGCTTATTTTTTTGAATGGGCGACCTTTCGCACGTTTGCGAAACTACCGCCCCGAAAATGTTGCATTCCAGTGCCGTAGTCGCGCACGTTCCTGACGGGCGACCTGAATAAAAATAAGCATTAATGTCCGCCGCTCCGAATTTTTCGAATGCTGCCCCTGCAGAAAATGGGCACCATCGATGACGTCTCCTGTCAAATTTGACAGACGTGCAGTTTTCTCCCTTAACGGCCAGGTGTGCAAGGCCACCTACGATGACAGTCGTGTGACGCACGTTTTGCGAAAATGGCGGAAAGCCCGGGGTGGATTCTGCGAAAAGGAACATTGTCGGCGACGTCGCCGATTCTGAATACCCCGGAGGTGGACGACGCCACAAGTTTTAATTGTGATTTTTTTCAGCGGTCCCTGGGAACAATTGCAACCGTTTTGCAGATGGAAAGAAACGAACGGCGTGTGCAACTGGATTTCGTTAGAATTTTATCGACGTAAACGGAGTCAAAATAAAATCTCAACATTGGAAAGTGCTTGCGGACGCCCTAAAATGTAGTTTTTTGCCGTCGTCACGCCACTGGTCGGAGACCTGTTCGTCGAAAAGCCGCCGCCGTTGCATTAATAAGGCGGCCCAGGAGAAATTTTTATTCTAGTTCGTGTCGGCAGTGCAGGAAACAAAAAGGAAATTACTAAACAGTTTGAATAGTTGATGGCAACTTTCACTGGTCCGTTTTGACCGAATTCGGTTCTCAGCAGGATCGAGGTTTGTTTAAAAAATAGATGCGACGCACAATTCGCCCCAATATTCAATATGCAAAAGGTCGGTGGAGTGCGAGGGCGGCGCGCATCGAGGGGATCATCATCGCAAAGAAGAGAAAATCGAGCGAGTTGACGGTACTGAGGATGACGCGCTTCCGAAACGTCGACGAGATCTTTGGGCGAGCCGGTCGGGTTTGGCTTTCGGACGAGTTGGAGCCGTAAATGTCAGTGGTTAGAGGTGACAGAAAAACTAGTTCCACACAAAATGTCAGTGTTCCGTGGCACACTTTTAAAAACGAATTTTTGGCGTTTTGAAAGCGCGAATGACGTCGTCGGTCAGGTCACTCCGACGGGACAAAGATAGTCGCAGGTTGCAGTGCTGCAAACTGTCATCCTCCGGTTCTGGACGTTGACGTTTATTGACGTTTGACGTGCGAGTGCATTAGATCCGTCTGCGGGAACGGCGGTTCCATTGTTGTTTGAAGGATTCGAACCGACTTTTGTAGCGCGACGATAAACAGGTCATGATCGCCTTGTCTATTATTCAAGTCTAGTACACAGTGTTTCATCAAAAATTTACTTTACAGATGGCCAGGTCGTCCGGTTTCACGCGTACCGAGCGTCAAGACAGTTTCAGACTGTCTCGTTCGTTTTCTAAACTAATCACGAATTTAGTTTATAAACTGGGCGTCACGTGAAGGTATGGTGTTGAAAAGAAAGTACGAAAACGGTGTGCAACGATTTATACGGAGTTTCGTCTTTCAGGGAAGCATGGAAAACCTGTCGGTGATAAGTGATAACCTTATTGCCAACTCATGTCGGAAAAGAGGGAGGGGGAACAATAAGGAGTGATTAAACTTGCGGCTCAAGAAGACCGTCGATGTAAAAATCCGACTGGAATTGTAGAAACTGTCCCAACTTTGACAAGCGAATTGGGTTAAATTGATAAGACAATATTCGCACGACCTTGATGCAATTAACAGTGACAGGTGTGGGGTTTTTGTTTTTGGGAAAGAAAAACGAGATCGAGTACTGCGCTTAGTTGAGAAATTTTCGATTTGAAATGAAAATTCACCGTTTTGACAGATAGGGTTTCGTTTAAATTTGCAATTTGTGTGTACCGAAGAATTTTGACAATGAAAATCGTGTAGTGTAGCCAATTCTGGAGACTTGATAGTCAAATCTTCCATTGAAATTAACGCAACAATAGTCGAGGATTTGATAAGGATTAAATGATATAACTTCAGCAAACAAAGTGACTAATTTAGGTGAAAAAACGCTCAACGCTCAATTCTGGCGCCTTTCTCGGAGAACTGACTGCAACGTTATTTTTCTACAGAAAGTTTTCTCGGTTCTGGCCGGTTTCGAGCGGAAACTACCCGAACGAGAAAGCACGAGTGCAGAATGTACAGGTGAAAATTAATAAATTAGGATGCGAAGGTTAATAATGGAATGGAACGATGGTTTCGTTCGAATCGTCATTTTTCGATACATCCAGCGGGACCCTCTCGCGGAAAACACGAAACCTCTCCGGTTATCGCCCTACAAATTGATATTAATGCTCGTGCCATCCTCGGCCCTACGTCGAAAATCCTAATTCCCTCGTTGGCGGTGCAAGACACGTCCCGTCCAACACATCCGGTCCTCGACTGCCTTTCTTTTTCTTATCCTTCCGGTGCTGCAGACGCTACAGTCTCCTTTTTTTTTTCAGACAATAACGGGAGCAATGTCGACCCTGAGTCCTCCCGTGCAACTAGAAAAACCAGAGAATCAAGCCCGAGTGGACTGGATTCAGGATTGCGCGACTGGTCCCGATTTCGATTACCCACCCGAGTTTTATGAACACACAGAGGCTCTCTGGAAAGACAAAGGTGTACAGGTAAATAAACAAGCGACAGTTCGTCCGAGACAGTTTTACAACGAACAAGAGAAAACGAAAGAAATGAAAAAAAGAGTACAATTTTTAACTTTCAGTTTTTTCCTAACCATGATTTGATTGTGTTTTGTTGTCATACCGAATCGTGGCACTGACAATATTAACGTTTCGTTTGACATTAACATAATTTACACTGATCGATTGTTATTAACAAAAGAATTAAACGACGGGATTGGTTAAAACAGTCACGTCATAGGTGTGCACTTGTCTGCAGTCTAATTTTGGTAATTAATTACGTGACCGTTCGCCTTTTTAGTGAGAAAATTTCATAATCCGCGTAAAAACTCTACGAACGTCGAAATGCCTCGGAAAAACTTATCCTTGTACTCAAAAGATAGTGTCTGCTACTAAGTCGTATTTATATCGCATCCAACACGTCTCATGTCCTTTTTTATTTAATTACTTTGTTTTATTCATTTCATGAATCTTTACAACAATCGTAGATGCAAATTACGTCTATTTTGATTTTTTTAAATTTAAAATTAGCATTCCACTCACGTTTTATTTTAGGCTGTGGTTAAACAACAAAATGGTAAATATATTTAAGACAGTAAATAGAGATAAATATTTATTATCACCATTTGGTTGGCCAAACAAACGATATTTTGACACATTGCAGGAAGTTTGAAAGTCATAATTAATATAAATGAATTTTTCAAATTTGAGAAACATTCGCCTTGGAAATGAGGCACAGATTTGACATTTTAATTAATCGCAGAACGTCCACACAAAATCACAATGGCAGAGTTGTTGCTTTTCGAGTATTTTTAGAATGCATCAACCGCTTCAAACGTCATTTTCCATGCATCTGTTTTGACAGCAACGGCACATTTGTTAAGGACGTGTCAGAAATCGTTTTGGACACCACAGGATGTGTCATTATTGATGATAGAGTGTATTTTACGAAGTTCAATGACGTAGAAGTTGGTTGGTGGAGACGTACTTTCAATACCATTCTAGATTGGTGTTTGTGGACTTTTTTAATTGACGAGAGGTTAACAAAGGTCCCGTTTGACAATTATAAAGTGGTGGCGCCACTTGTCCTAATTTAAATCACTGTCAGAATTAAATTTGATTTATGATAGGAAACGATTGTAGATGGTTCCTTTTGCAGGTCACGTTCGAAAGGAGTAACGAATACCAGTTGATAGATTGTGCGAAGTACTTCCTTGATCAAGTGAGCGTAATCAAACAACCCAATTACACTCCAACGGAGCAGGACATCCTGCGCTGCCGTGTACTTACCAGCGGCATATTCGAAACGCTCTTCCAGGTTGACAAAGTCAACTTCCAGTAAGAGAAACGTGGCGGGGAATGTCGAAACCGTTTTTTTGTCATTTTTCTTTCGCTTCGCAGCATGTTCGATGTCGGTGGCCAAAGAGACGAAAGACGAAAATGGATCCAGTGCTTCAATGACGTCACGGCGATCATCTTCGTCACGGCGTGTAGCTCGTACAACATGGTGTTGAGGGAGGATCCCACCCAGAACCGGCTGCGCGAAAGTCTCGACCTCTTCAAGTCCATATGGAACAACAGGTGGTTGCGTACCATCTCCGTCATCCTTTTTCTCAACAAGCAGGACCTGCTCGCGGAAAAAATCCTTGCAGGTGGGGGTGTGGCGACGCTCCGGGGTTTCGGGCGCACATTCTAAACGTGTTTTCGTTGGTCGACAGGTAAAAGCAAACTCGAGGAGTACTTTGCAGAATTCAGTCGATATCAGGCGCCCCAGGAAGTCACGAACGATGCAAACGAGCCTCCTGAAGTTTTTCGCGCCAAGTACTTCATAAGAGACGAGTTCCTGGTGAGTATTGTTTCGACGACGTCACAATTCGATTGGACGATAGTGAACGGTGGGCGTGCTCTGTTCTTTTTCAGCGTATAAGTACAGCCTCTGGTGAAGGCAAGCACTATTGTTATCCTCACTTTACTTGTGCCGTTGATACGGAGAATATCAGGAGAGTGTTTAACGACTGCCGTGATATCATTCAGCGTATGCACCTTCGCCAGTATGAACTCTTATAACCGCCCACCTCATTTTTTAGTCTGTTTTGTCTCCAACGCTTTCTTACTAACAAGTCGATTCCATTGTGCTTACGTTTGTCAAGTTAGTGTCAATCTTACTCATACAAACTTAGGGAAAAAAGACAAAAAAAATCAACAAAAAAAAAATTATTCACACAAAAAACAACCGTAGGACCAACTGAGACAACGCATATGTTTTTAATTTCTTAAAACGACGATATAATATATAGTCTGTCGAGAATTTGGCAAACGTAACATGTTCCCCGTTGTCAGTCACGTGGTATATTGTGTATCGTTTCTAATGCATTTCATTGGGTAATTCTCCTGTTTTGACAATTTTTTTTTATTCGTTCTAGAAGTCAGTATCATGATAAAAGTACAAATCACTGAAGTTTCAGTCAATTTGCCATAATCTCTTTTCGTTCGAATTATTATTATTATTATCATTATCACTACTACACTAGTACTACGATTTTTTTTTGTACTGTTTTTTGTTTTGTTTTTCAACATCATAACCCATATGTGTTTTTCATGAACATCATTGTGATATCAAATTAGTGGTTATATAGATCATATAAAGTAGCAAATAAGTTATTGATTTACTGAGTATTGTTTGTAAATTTACATGTTTTATCTTTATTTGTTCGTTTTGTCAGTGGAGGCGTTTTAGGTTAGGTTAGGTTAGGGTGAGTGTAGATGGCGCTGCGGGAGGATTGTGCGCGATCTGGAGCGGTGGCGGTCGCAAATGGTGCTCTCTTTCATTTAATTTTTCCGTTTCAATCGTAGAGGATCATCGGAATGTGTAGAGCGGCCGTGCCAGGAAACGTCTCTGCTCGGTGAATCGTACGTTCATGAATCTTATTAATATTTTCGGAATTGTGATAATCTAAACTTTTTATACACTTATCAAATTGTTTGTAAAGGAAGTCGAATTTCGTGTGCAATCTCATTTACCCCTACATTATAATATATCGAAAGAGAAAGAGAAACTTTTGAGGATCTTTAGCAGTTAACAATCATTATTTGTAACGATATATTTTTTTATATGTTAATCTATTCTTAAATCAAAGTGTTGTATTTATTTTTATTATTCGTTGAGATTAGAGTTAGTGCAATAATTTTAGTTGATCTGGCACAATTCTTGATGTTTACTATTGCTGCTTCGAACTGTACCGTTTCGTTTTCTTCTTGTGTTTCCATCTGATGATCTTCTGCTCAATTCAAAGAATACAGCTTCGTACTTAAGTCGGGAATCTTGGTGTGTCTGTGGGGAGGGCTGGTATTGGCGCGCGTTTTTGAGTTGAGTAGATCCAGGTTTAGTTGTTGGTTTTACTAATATACTACAGATAGTGTAAGCGATGGAGACTTTTAATTTTTACAATCTGTAGATGCACAAAGAAGAGTGTGAATCTAGCTATATGTCCATGAAACCAACTTGTAAAATAAGGTACGGAACTAGTGTAATACATCACTATAGATCAATGTGTTTCGTTTCTCAATTGTTAATGTCACATGGTTTCGTTCCTCTCGTTTGATTTCTATCGGTCTGAGTTTACCTTATTTGTGAGTTCGGTTCGGCGGGATTATCACTCTGATAAATTCATGCTTTTATTAGTTCGGTAGTGACTAATTAATAATAAAATATATATGTGCCGCTAGTCTAATAAACGGAACAATGAAATTGCGTTTGTTCATTTTTTTATTTCGGCGAGTTGCACTGTTCCAGTTTAAAAAAAAGTTTACTGAATGTTATATTTGTTAATAAATTATAAATATTTATATCTGTAAAAGTGAGTTTGTGGTCAAGTCGTAGAAACGTTTCTTTTCTTTACTCAAAAAAAAAAAAAACTTTTACCGGCCAGAATATTCGATGTCAATGAATGTATAGATAAAAGAGTTTTACTTCTTGACTATATACACACTCTAAGATTCGGCTGACTGTATTATATCAGCATATTGCTCTGTTCGTAATCGTTTCGCCGTCGTCAAACGCAGGAATCTCTCCGTTGTTAAGTTTTTCATGATTTTTTTTTGTTTGTTCTGATTTCCTTTTTGTGTGTATATCCTTTTTCCGGCGTCAGTAATATGCCGATAGCATACATGAACCTGTTCTTCCTGACTCCTGGTGACCACGAGTGACCTCGGTCGGGTTATTGCACAACTGCAGTAAAAGCAATTTTGTCTAGGTATGGGAAGCGAGAGTGCGAGAGTGGGTGCGCGCGCAAATGTGTGTGAATTCATCGTTGTGAGCTGATCTAAGCAGTATTCTTTTGTTTTATTTGTTTATTGTTTTGCCAATATTGTATATGTGAACACAATGTGAGATTCAAAGCATGCGCTGTTTGGTGAAAACTGCCTGTAATGAATCTTGTATCTATAAATATATAAATAAATGAATAAAATATGAAATTATATGAAGATATGTAACTAAATGACCTGTAATAAATATGTCTTATTTAAAACGCTCTCTGTACACCTCCACAGAAACCATCCGAGATGCGTGAAATGCAGTGTTGTGCGCCGAAACGAAATAATTTAACAATTAAATCGAGGTCGTACGCCTTGGAAAACTTTTTGTCGGAACGCACCACGAAACTGTCTTATCTGATTAGTTTTAATTGAATTTTTGCGTAGAATAAGTCACAAGAATCAAACCAACTTTTGGTCTGACTTGCAGGTATCTGTAACAGGTGCACGTGTGTAATATAGGTATCGTTTTGTCTTTAACTTGTTTTGCAGAACAGCAACGAGAAAGTGAAACTCATGCCTTTTGTGATTTTTACTCGAGCACTGTGTATTTTGAAAAATGACAGTGATTTTGCGTATCCCTTAAATCGCAGGAGCCGTGCTAAAACAAATGAAGTAGTTCATCTGTCAACGTATGTGTGGCCCACGGGGGTTAATTATTATTGCAATTTGAGATGTAATTAGTAGTTAATCGAATAATTTTGTATTGATTTAAAGTGTTTCCAACCAGTTGTGCCAGATTTAGTCGAGGCAAGAACGGAGACGTCGAATTAAAATGCGAAGTCACGGGCAAATTTTTCTTTGATCGTAGTCGCCTGTGCTTATAAAATGTCATAATGGTGGTGCTGTTGAAAACCAGAAATGAAGAAACCACAAGCAGTTGGTGTTTTCGAGGGTTGAAGAAGTGGGGTTCGTAGACGCAAAGGATGAACTACGTAATTTTGTTCCGGTTGGACTCTGATCTAACCTCAAACAACAAACTGCAACCTCGTGCAGGAGCGAACTTTATTGTGGAAAAGAAGTGCAGCGTTTGGTATCTCGATGGATTTGCGCAAGGGTGAAGAAATCGTGTACTTGAGTTGGGCCAGCGGACACGTCTAGTTATTTATTAGCTCGAGACAGTTGGGCACTGTTTACGAAATTTTTAGTAAAAAATATGTATTGTGAACTATTTTTGTAAGAGTGTAGTGACGGTAATTTCCCGATTTCAACACTGCGTAATTAGTGGAACGACCAAGTGAATACAAGTAAGTATTTATTAATTTTTTAACCTTACTAATTTAATAATACCTGTTTGTCAATTATTACATTGTTGGGTATGTCTGGTAACTCGTTGACAGTTTTCCGGAGATTCGACGTTTTGAGAGTTTTGTAACAGTCAAAGCAATGAAGTCAATTATGGTGAAATTTAAGTGATTAAGTGTTGACATTACATTTACTGCCGTAATTACTCGGTAGTTAACATTGTAGTAAAGTGGTCAATGTATGTCACGTTAAAATGTTTGCGATAAGAGCAAACGAAGGTAGGAATGTTTAGAGGTTTTTCTTTGTTGAAGAAATGCGAAATCGAAGTAAAAAATTTAATGAAACAACGGTACAAAACATGACTAAAATAATTACAAAATAATATCACAATAACAAAAGCGTCGAGGACGTCACCCAAATCAGCCAATGAGAAACGAAAAAGAGTGAAAGTGGGCGTGGCATCGGTACTCCGTGTCCAATCACGCGTGGAGCTTCAAGTGGCGCCTCAAGTGTGCACTCTGCGAGAACCTCTTGTTGCAGAACTTGCAAAGGAAAGCCTTCTCACCGGTGTGGATCACCAGGTGCTGTTTGAGCTCTTGTTTGGTGTAGAACGCTTTCCCGCAATGCTCGCACGTGAAATTCTTCTCCCCCGTGTGGTGTCTGAGGTGCGAGTAGAGATTACTGCTGCTGCCGAAACATTTGCCGCAGGTAGTGCACACGAAGGGTCGCTCCCCGTTGTGCACCATCGTGTGCTTGTGGAGCTCCTGTCGCGTGGAGAAAGCCTTGGGGCAGAGCGAACAGGCGTGGGGTCGCTCGCCCGTGTGCGTCCGCATGTGCGTGGTCAAGTGTCCCGAGTTGACGAAGCGCTTGTCGCAGATGTGGCAGCAGTAGGGCTTCTCCCCGGTGTGGATTCTGATGTGTTGAGTCAAGTACTCGCGCCTGTTGAAGATCTTCCCGCAGGTGTCGCACTGGTGGATCTTGCTCTCTTTGGGTCGCTTCTTGGTGTTCTTTTTGGCCTCGGGGCCCTTGTCGGGACCCGTCTGGGGGTCGGGTTCGAAGCTGATGTCGCCTTTTTCGGTTTCGTCGAAGGTCAGCTGGACGGGGTTGGTGTAGAATTGGCGGAGGCGCAGGTCGGAGTTCTCGCATTGCAGTTTAAATTGCCAGGCCACGTTCAGTTTGGCGAGGCACTTCTGGCATATCGCGTTGGGCAAGCCGTCGCCCTGGATGATCTGCAAAGCGGGCTTGAGCGAGGTTCGAGGAGGGTGTCGCGCTTACCTGGACAGAAGCGCAGGACATGATCATATTGAAAATCGGTTCCGCCCCGTCGAAGATGTTGCACATTTTTTTGTTGTTTTGCGACTTTTCCAGGCATATTCGACAGGTGGTGTTGGAATTGGCGTCGCAGTAATAACCCAGCTGGTCTTGCGGGTAGAATTTCAAGTCTTCGAACGAGGCCATGTTTGAGGTTATGGCAGCTGTCAAACGCGGCGCCAAATTTGAATCAACATTCAAACAAATCAAAGTAAACAATAAATTGACAGTAAAGTGTGTTCGTTTTATTTATTTACTGTTACGAGACACATTTACACTTTTCATGGAATGGTGTGTGGTCAAGTGATTCACCAAGTTGTGTTTGAACTTGGCTCTGTAGTCGCAATGACCACACTTAAACCACTTTACTTCGTGATCCGGGGTATGTTTCGACAGCAGGTGCGGCTTCAAGCGATCCTTCGTCTTGGCCATGAACTCGCATTCGTTGCATTTAATCCACTTGCTGCTGTCGTGATGGACGCGGTAATGCTTATCCACGCATGCTTTGGTCTTTCCTTGGTACTCGCATTTGTCGCACTTGTGCCACTGGATCTCTTCCAAAGCCAGATGATGCCTTATCGTGTGACTCTGCAAGTGGCTCTTGTGGTCGGTTTTGTACGCACACTTGTCACATTTGTGTCGAGGACTGGAGGATCTCGGCTTTTGGTGTTTGTGCCGTCGGATTTTGTGACTTTTCAGATTCAACGCCGATTCAGATCGGTACGAGCACATGCTGCACTCAAACCAGCACGCATCGTGTGTTTTTCGGCCGCGACATCGAATTCGGGTGTGCCTCATCCACTGCAGCACCGAACGTGTCTCGAATTTGCACTTGCCGCAAATGTAACTTTTCACTGTGTACTTCCTGTTTTGAATTCGGTTGTTTTGTCTGTTTGACGGAGTGTCGTGAGTGTCTTTGTTGTGTTCGTTCAAAGCAACAACGAAATCGGTGGCAAAATTGCACTTATTGCATCCGTACTTCTCCAATTTGTTGTCTTCACAGTTGAAAAATTCCAAACGCAAATCGTGGCGTTTCCTATGATCACTCATAAAGTAATTCGATTTTGTACCATACGGACAAACGTGACACTGGTAAATACCCGTGTTCTCACGTTTCAAGTGAATTTTCTCATAATTTTCACTGACGCTTTTATCTTTTGCTTTGAGATTTTGTTTCAAAGCATGCAAATACAAGTCAGAGCTTTCGCACTGCGATTTGAACTGCAACACCAAATTCAGATTTGCGAGGCATTTCTGACAGATTTGGCTGGGCAGATCGTCGTCTTTTGATATCTGTAAGGTACCCTTCAGTCGGGGTTTTAAATTTTTAAAGGGTTTACCTGAACCGAAGCACAACTCATAATCAGCTTGAAAATAGGTTCTTCTCCGTCGAAAATGTCGTACATTTCGTGCAGGTTTTGGGATTTTTCTATGCAAATTCGACAAATCGTGTCGGAACTCATTTTGTAATGATTTTGTTGAATTCGAGTAGAAAACACTGTTTTGAGGTTATGTTCGATGAATGTAAATATACAGTGTTGACACTGAACATTCAGCTGTGCGTACGTGTCGATACAGTAAACACGAGAAGTAATTCGTTTTGAAAGTAGGATAAACCGTAAAATTTACTCGTCAATCAGTGACCCTTAAACTTTTTTACTTATCGTCACTCGTTGCAATTTACCAACACAAAGACATTGCAAGTTCATCAAGATCGTTTCATTACATAAATGAAGAACTAAAGCCTCTCTTTGTGGGACCAGAGCTAGAGGCGAAGTTGTTACCAGCGAATAAATTAAGTTCATTTCTTTGTGATTTAAACATAGAAAAAAGTAGGTATTTAATAATCCAAGAACGTCCCTGAAAGGGACCAGCGCTCCGTATGCCTGAGAAATAAAACAGATGTCAAATTTTTTATTTACAATATTGTATTTGTAACACATTATACCTAAAAAAATCTTTATTTTTTTGTAGGTAAGTATATTTCAAGTTTTCGAACGAGACTCAATTAAATTTCACCTGACGCTTGTTAATGCAAATAGAAATATTATATAAATGAAATATGTACGTTCTTTTTATTTATTATGTTTATGAATCAAGTGTTGCAGCACAGAACATTTGAATTTGGCTTTGTATTCACACTGACCACACTTATACCGGTATACTTCATCATCTGGAGTATGTTTCGACAACTGATGCCGTTTTAGGCCAACCTTCGTTTTCGCCACGAACTCACATTTACCGCATTTAACCCATTTGCTGTCGTCATGGTGGACGCGGTAGTGCTCATCCATGGCGTTCTTAGTTTTCCCTTGAGCCAAATGATTTTGAACCGTGTGATTCTGCAAATTGACGTCGTCGGCAGCTGTCGGATTTCGGTTTGTGTCTTGTTTGTCCGATTGAGTATCGTGAACGTTTGTGTTGTGTTCGTTCAAAGTCGCAATGGAATCGGCGACAAAATTGCATTCTTTGCAATCGTACTTTTCCGGTTTGTTTTCTTTACTTTTCTCCGGATGGCATTTGGTCGAATGCGTCACCAAATTACGCTTGTACTTGGTCCTGTACACGCAATGAGGACACTTAAACACGTAATCTGGAGTATGTTTCAACAACACATGTTGCTTCATGCGATTCGTCAATTTACCCATGAAGTCGCATTTATCGCATTTAATCCATTTGCTGCTATCATGATTGAGGCGGTAGTGCTTGCTAATGCAGCCTTTAGTTTTTCCTTGGTACTCGCATTTGTCGCATTTGTGCCACTGAATGTCCTCCTTAGCCACATGATGTCTTATCGTGTGGCCCTGCATATGGCTCGTGTGATTAGTTTTGTACGCACATTTGTCACATTTGAGTCGAGGGCTGGAAGATCTCGCGTTCCGCTTTTTGTGCTGCCGGCTTATGTGACATCTTACTAATATGGCAGATTTAGACCGATATGAGCACAAGCTACATTCAAACCAACATAAATGTTCGGTTTTCTCTCCCCGACATCGACTTTGCGTGTGTCTTATCCAATGCAGCCTCGAACGTGTTTCAAATTTACATTTGCCGCAAATGTAATTTTTCATTATGTATTTTGTGTTTTGATTTCGATTGTTTTGTCTTATTAACGGAGTGTCGTGAGTGTTTTTTTTGTGTTCGTTCAAAGCCACAACAAAATTGGTGACAAAATTGCACTTTCTGCATTCGTACTTCTCCAATTTGTTGTCTTCGCAGTTGAAAAATTCCAACCCCGAATCGTGACGTTTCATGTGATCAGTCATAAAGTAATTCGATTTTGTAGCATACGGACAAACGGGGCACTGATAAATACCCCTGATCTTGCGTTTCTGTTGAATTTTTTCACAATCTTTCTGAGCCTGAGCATCATCGTCTTCTTCAGGGTTTTGTTGCAATTCACGCAGATAAAAATCGGAGCTTTCACACTGCGATTTGAATCGCAACACCAATTTTAAATTTGCGAGGCATACATGACAGATTTTGCCGGGCAGACCGTCGTCTTTTGATATCTGGAAGGGACTCGTCAGTCGTGGTTTTAAAAACTATTAAAGGATTTACCTGAACCGAAGTACAACGCATAATTAGTGTGAAGATTGGTTCCTCACCGTCGAAAATGTCGTACGTTGCGTGCAGGTTTTGGAATTTTTCTATGCAAATTCGACAAATCGTGTCGGAATTCATTTTGTAATAATTTTGTTGATTTCGAGTCGAAAACACTGATTTGAGGTTATGTTCGATGAATGTAAATCAGAGATTGTAAATATACAGTGTTGACACTGAACACTCAGCTGTGCGTACTATGGCGGACAATAAATTTAGGCCGGCCTGTCATTGAGTTGACATCAAAATGTGAAGCTGGCATTATGTTCAACTAACCCCATTTTCGATTTTTGTCATTCTTGTCATCGTGACAGCGATAATCAAAATTAAAATTGGGAAAAGAAGCGTGCACCAGAGAGAAGTGCTACTACAAATCAGTTATGTTAGTACGTCATGATCTGTAAGTTACAAAAAAGGCGAAGGAAACGCCAAACAGCTTGAAAACCTCCAATTTGACAAACTGACACATCAGTCATAATGACAATAAATGGTCGCTTGCATTGACTTTTTTGAAATGTCAGAAATTTGCTGGCCTAAATTTATTGTCCGCCATAGTACGTATCGATGCAGTAAACACGACAGAAGTAGGTAATTCGTTTTGAAAGTAGGACAAGCCGTAAAATTTGCTCGTACCGACAGTTGTCGATGAATCAGTGACCCTTAAACTTTTTTACTTACCGTCACTTGTTGCAATTTCCAAACCACAAATATATTTCAAGCTCTTCAAGATCGTTTCGTTACATAAACGGAGAACATGCAGTTAACTAATAACTAAAGCCTCATTTTGTGGGACCAGAGCTAGAAGCGAAGTTGTTACATTAACAGCGAATAAATTAAGTTCATTAGAAAAGAATTAGGTATTTAATAATCTAAGAACGTCCCTGAAAGGGACTAGTGCTCCGCATGCCCCAGAAACAAAACAAACAGATGTCAAATTTTATATTTACAATATTGCACATATTGGTAACACATTATGTATAATAAAAAAATGTTTTTTTTTTTATATTTTTGTATGTATGTTTTTTTTTATTACGTAATTTATGATAAGGTAACGATGACGCCCCAGAGTGGCCGTTTGATCTATCATCGACTTCGTCGAGGACTACAAAAAAAAACTGATAGTACATAATAATATAAGGTGCAAAATATAGGTACATTACGCTGGTTTAGTAACATCAGGTGTTATCTAAACCGATGTTATTTGTCCGTGTAAAGATACTCATAGATTGCAGTGGTTGCATTTGAGTTATTTAAATACTGTATTAATAACTATTCCAAAAACATTCTCAGGGCAATGATGAATCTCTTTTTTTTTGACTGGCATTTTGGAAGGTTTTCTTCAAATTCACTCTCTTCGCTCCTTTTAACTATAACTCTAGTAAATGTCGACATCTTTGATTTTAGCCTATCTGTGTTTCGTCATCTTCACCCTTCTGAAACTAAAAGGTATTTACAAAAAGTGTTTTTATTTTTACATCTTTGAAATGTCTGGACCAGATTTTCATTTTTCTACCTTTTCTTCTACCAGTGGAAGTAAAAGGTCGCGGTAGTGGCGCTAATAGTCTTCCAGGAAAAATTTCAAGTTTTTGAAAGAGACCCAATTAAATTTCACCTGACGCCTTTTTTTGTGCAAACAGAAATAATTACCAATGAAATACGTACGTTCTTTTTATTTATTTTCTTGCTTTACTTTCTAATGATTTTTCATCAAGTGTTGCACCAAAGTGGCTTTGAATTTGGCTTTGTATTCACAGTGACCACACTCAAACCACTTTACTTCATCATCTGGAGTATGTTTCGATAACAGATGCCGTTTTAGGCTATCCTTGGTTTTCGCCACGAACTCACATTTACCGCATTTAACCCATTTGCTGTCGTCATGGTGGACGCGGTGGTGCTTATCCAGGGCGTTTTTAGTTTTCACTTGATGGTCGCATCTGTGGCATTTGTGCCACTGGATTTCTTCCAAAGCCAAATTATTTTTTACCGTGTGATTCTGCAAATTGACGTCGTCGGCAGCTGTCGGTTTTCGATTTGTGTTTTGTTTGTCCGACTGAGTATCGTGAACGTTTGTGTTGTGTTCGTTCAAAGTCACAATGGAATCGGCGTCGAAATTGCATTTTTTGGAATCGTACTTTTTCAATTTGTTTTCTTTACTTCTCTCCGGATGACATTTGATGAAGTGCCTCACCAAATTACGCTTGTACTTGGTCCTGTACACGCAATGAGCACACTTTAGCTCGTAATGTGGAGTATGTTTCAACAACACATGCCGCTTCAAGTGATTCGTCATTTTAGCCGTGAACTCGCATTTATTGCATTTAATCCATTTGCTGCTATCATGATGGAGGCGGTAGTGTATGTATATGCAGTCTTTAGTTTTTCCTTGGTACTCGCATTTGTCGCATTTATGCCACTGAATGTCCTCCTTAGCCAGATGATGTCTTATCCTGTGTCCCTGCATATGGGTCGTGTAATTAGTTTTGTACGCACATTTGTCACATTTGTGTCGAGGGCTGGAAGATCTCGGCTTCTTGTGCTGCCGGTTTTTGTGACTGTTTAGATTTTCAGCACTTTTAGATTTATATGGGCACATGCTACATTCAAACCACCACAAATCTTCCGTTTTTTCTCCCCGACATCGACTTTGCGTGTGTCTTATCCATTGCAGCACCGAACGGGTCTCGAATTTACATTTGCCGCAAATGTAACTTTTCATTCGGTATTTTCTGTTTTGGGTTCGATTGTTTTGTCTGTTTAACGGGGTGTCGTGAATGTCTTTGTTGTGTTCGTTCAAGGCCACAACAAAATCGGTGACAAAATTACACTTCCTGCATTCGTACTTCTCCAATTTGTTGTCTTCACAGTTGAAAAATTCCAACCCCGAATCGTGACGTTTCATGTGATCAGTCATAAAATAATTAGATTTTGTACCATATGGACAAACGGGGCACTGGTAAATACCCATGTTCTTGCGTTTCTGTTGAATTTCTTCACAATCTTTATCAGTATCATCTTCTGGGTTTTGTTGCAATTCACGCAGATACAAATCGGAGCTTTCGCACTGCGATTTGAATCGCAATGCCAATTTTAAATTTGCGAGGCATATATCACAGATTTGGCCGGGCAGACCGTCGTCTTTTGATATCTGGAAGGGACTCCGGACTCGTCAGTCGTGGTTTTAAAAATTATTAACAGGATTTACCTGAACCGAAGTACAACGCATAATTAGCTTGAAGATTGGTTCTTCACCGTCGAAAATGTTACACATTCCGCTCAGGTTGTGGGATTTTTCGATGCAAATTCTACAAATTGTGTCGGAACTCATTTTGTAACCATTTTATAGAATTCGAGTGGAAAACGGGGATGTGAGGTTATGTTCGTTGAATCATTCATTAAGCTGTTCCACGCGTCACGCTTAGACACAATAAACTCGCAAAACAATAAACGTGTAAGAATGTTTTCGTTTTTAAAGTAGCTAAGATGCAAAAGCTACTCATTCATGCATTTATGTCCTCAAACTTTTTTTATTTACCCCCGACTCGTTGCAATTTTCAAATGATAACATTTTGAAACCGATAACATAATAATTTCCAATATATACATTTACTAACAACTGCTAATTAACCTCTGGGACTGTCTTAAATATCTTCATTAGAGAGAGTCAAACACTTCAATATGAGTCATTTTTTAACCAGTTTACTGACGGGATTGTCTTTGAAATTTTATTAACATACGATTTGACATCTTTTGTTCTCATCTTTACAATAGGTTACTTGTGACAGCTGTTTATGGAAAATAAATGACAATATAAAAAATGTTTTTTTGGATATCGTAATGAAAGTAGTACTTTATGCATTATTTCATTCCCTTTCCTTGGAGGTGATTGTCAAATCATACCTGCTTTTTTTTAAATTTTTCATAAATCCTTTTAGACCATATTTCCCAAGTCCCAACGATATGCAAAAAAATAGCGTGCACAGCACGTTATGAAAGTAGTGACTTTCATAACTAGTTGCACAATATACCTACTATTCGTACATCTTTTTTTTTCACTTGATAGAATATACGTAATGATAAATAAAACCGATCTTAATGTCGTGTTCCTCTTTTTATTTAAAAGTAATACATTTTTTGAAGCAACAGTGACTAGTTGTATCGGTTTTATCACCCTGTTTTCTTGTTCTGGTCTCTTGTATAACTCCATTAAAGTTTGACAATTGTTTTTTGTAATTTATCTACAATTTCTTATCGCGGTGCGAGATTTGAATCCAAACCCAATTTATACTTCCACTGACGCTTCTTCCAATGTAAATAGAATCACCAACGCAATATGATCCGTTTACTTATTTACTTTTTACGGCATCCATTTTCGTTTCTCCCGAATGTCGTTTAGTCAAGTGATGTACCAAAGAAGATTTCCATTTGGCCCTATACACGCAATAGTCACACTCGAACCACTGCACTTCACTAATTGGAGTGTGTTTCGCTAACACATGACGCTTTAAGCATGTCTTCGTCTTGGCCGTGAACTCGCATTCGTTGCATTTAATCCATTTGTTGCTGTCATGTGTGCGGATGTGTTTGTTCAAGGAGTCTTTAGTTTTCCCTTGGTACTCGCATTTGTCGCATTTGTGCCACTGGATTTTCTCCAAATCCAAATCCAGGTGATTTCTCATGTTGTGACTTTGCAAATATCTCTTGTGATCAGTTTTGTACGCACATTTGTCACATTTATATTGAGGAGTGGAAGTTGTTGGTGGTTTCTGTTTGTCGAACGGAGTGTCTGTGTTGTGTTCGTTCAAAGCCACTACAGAATCGGTGATAAAATTACACTTTTTGTAATCGTACTTCAACAGTTTGCTTTCTTTACTCTTCTTCGGATGGCGTTTGGTCAAGTGCTTCATCAAAAAAAAATTGCGTTTCACCTTATATTCGCAATGATCACACTTAAACCACTCCACTTCGTGATCTGGAGTATGTTTTGACAAAACATGCTGTCTTAAGTGATCCTTCGTCTTAGCCGTGAACTCGCATTCGGCGCATTTAATCCATTTGTTGCAGTCGTGATGGGTGCGGTAGTGCTTGCACAAGCAGGCTCTTGTTTTTCCCTGGTAGTCACATTTCTCGCATTTGTGCCACTGGATTTCCTCCAGAGCTAGATGATGTCTTATCATGTGACTCTGCAAATTGCTCTTGTGTTCCGTTTTGTACGCACATTTGTTGCATTCATGTCGAGGATTGGAAGATTTTAGTTTTTGCGTTTTGTGCCGTCGGAGTTTGTGACTTTTTAGGTTTACTGCAGTTCTGGTTCTGTATGAGCACATGCTACATTCAAACCAACACACATCTTCCGTTTTCTCTCCTCGACATCGGATTTGCGTGTGCCTTATCCATTGCAGGAGCGAACGTGTCTCAAATTTACACTTTCCACAAATATAACTTCTCTGTTTGTATTTTCTCTGTTGAGTTCGATTGTTTGGTTTGTTTAACGGAATGTCGTGAGTGTCTTTGTTGTGTTCGTTCAAGGCCACAACAAAATCGGTGACAAAACTGCACTTCTTGCATTCATACTTCTCCAATTGGTTGTCTTCACAGTTGAAAAATTCCAGCCCCGAGTCATGGCGTTTCATGTGATCAGTCATAAAGTAATTCGATGTTGTACCATATGGACAAACGGGGCATTGATATCCCATGCTGGTACGTTTCGGTTGAATTTCTAGACGCTTTTTATCAGCATCATTGTCTTCAGGGTTTTGTTGCAATTTACGCAGATACAAATCGGAGCTTTCACACTGCGATTTGAATCGCAACACCAATTTTAAATTTGCGAGGCATAGTTGACAGATTTGGCTAGGCAGACCGTCGTCTTTTGATATCTGCAAGGGCGTCCTCAGTCGGGGTTTTAAATTTTTACAAGATTTACCTGAACCGAAGCACAACTCATAATTAACTTGAAAATGGGTTCTTCATCTTCTCCGGCAAAAATGTCGTACATTCCGCGCAGGCTTTTGATTTTTTCAATGCAAATTCGACAAATCGCATTGGAACTCATTTTGTTGTTTTTATCGAATTCGAGTGGAAGAGACTGATTTGAGGTTATGTTCGGTGAATGTAAATATACAGTGTTGACACAAAAAATTAAGCTTTGCCACCTGTAGACACAATAAACTGAGAGTATTCAGTGAAGAAACCAGTGACGCTTAACATTTTTGCCACCGTTACTCGTTGCAACTGTCAAATTACAAAATTTTGAAATCACAAACAATTTTTTCCAATATACAGCTCTTATTAATTTTGGACCAACATCTTGCATTGCTTTAACTTTAAATACGTTCATTAGAATTAAACTCTTCCACCCCCTTCAATGTAAAACATTTTTCTAACCGCTGCACCGACGAGAGTATTTGTTTGACACTTTGTCAACAGTATTGTTTGACGTACAAAGGCTCAACAAATCACTCAACACCGCAAATTTTGTAGCTTTCGCTTCTTGGCATATTGTATAAATTCTCAAAATCCTCTTTCTAGGTATTCGTTTTAAAACACCGAGGGTTCTTGTTCGACAAGAACAATTAAAAATATTAAATGAACCTTTTTTAGGATAAACTGCTCAAAGACGACACCCGTTTTGTTTGTCCCGAATATAATAGCTATTTTCCTTTTTCTGAAAGTTTTTTTCAATTGCGCAAACCCTCGCCGAATAAAATCCAAGAAAAAATACTGTACGTTTAATACGAATGTTATTTTTTATTATCTTACATACTTACGCTATGATTACTACATGCCTAGTTTACCGTAAAATATCTTTGTAATGTATAATAAGCGACATAAATCATTCGATTCTGGTGATATAATTACACTATGGCGTAAGGGTAGCTCTGTCGATTAAAATATCACGCAACACTTTACATAATATTTGATTATTGATAATACTTTGCTATCACCACGGTCATGATTGTAATTATTGTTTAATATAAACGCGCTTAGAAAAGATTTTATAAAAATCAGTCGAGTTAAAATTTTACCAGCCCGGGAAGCGTCACGATCACCCCAACCGACCGATTCTGTAACAGATCATTGATTTTTGTGGGTTTTCAAATGGCGGATCAGGTGGGCCTTTTGGGAGAACCTCTTGTTGCAGTACTCGCACAAGAAGGCCTTCTCTCCAGTGTGCACCAGCATGTGCTGGTACAACTGGCCCTTGGTGGAAAACGCCTTGCCGCACTGGTCGCACCGGTAGTTCTTCTCGCCCGTGTGGATCTTGGTGTGCGTGTTGAGATTGCTGGAACTGGCGAACCGTTTGGGGCAATACGTGCACCCGTAGGGCCTCTCTGACGTGTGAATGGCGATCGTGTGTTTCGTCAGTTGTTGAGCTGTCGCGAAGGCTTTCGTGCAGGCGGCACAAATGTGGTTCTTCTCCCCCGTGTGGGTCCGCATGTGGGTGTGCAGGTGGCCCCCGTTGATGAACCTCTTGTCGCACAGGTGGCACACGTAGGGCCGCTCCCCAGTGTGGATTCTTATGTGGTGTATCAGACCCGGCTTGGTGCGGAAAACTTTGCCGCACGTGTCGCACTGGTGCTGCTTCATCGGTTTTTTCGACGCTTTCGTGCCGCTCTGATTGATACCGATCAACGTCAAGTCTTCCACCTTCAAGTCGAGTTCTGACGGTTTCAAATCCCCGAATTCGATTTTCAACTCGGTCAACGTGTTTTTGTCGAGGTCGTGCAAACTCGTCGTGGGCTCGATGTGGACGTTCTGCAGCGGCTGCAGCTGCGGCTGTTCCATTTGATTGCTCTCAGGGGGCAAGTTGTTGGTTTCTTGCAGGTTGTTGCTGTCGGGGACGGGCACTTGTTCCAAATGATTGGTGTTCGAATTTTCGGTAAAAGCAACCGTCGAATTGTTGTCTTTTTTTACTTCAATGAAGCCGGTGAGGTCGGGGGTCGAGGGTAGGTGATTGTAATTTTCGAAACATTGACGCAGTTTCGCGTCAGACGATTCGCACTGCGTTTTGAATTGGAATGCTATGTTCAGTTTCGAGATGCACTTTTGACATATGTAAGGGGGAAGACCGTCGCCTTCTAGCACCTAAAATCGGTGGTTTAGCGACATGAGGGATCTGGGGGTTGAATCTTGGTTACCTGTACGGAAGCGCATGCCATTATGAGAATGGAAAAGTGCGGGGGCTTGATCGGGTCAAATATCGGCATCAACTTCGGGTTCCTCTCTAGGCATATTCTACAAATATTATTAATGTTCATCGTCAAATAATAATTTAATACATCGCTCGACTGGATGTTTTTGTTGTTGTATGCCATTTTTACGTCATTTACGAACTGTCGGTACGTCAGCTCACTGCATTGCCGACGTTTCGAAAATCGCCGCGCCTTCTACAAATTTCGTAGGAACTATTCATAATTTATTTACGAATACAAATTTACACTAATAAGTACAATAACAGTAGTTATCAAGAATAATACTCGTGCTTCAACAGGTATGTGCAAAAATATTTGTTTCCTTAAGGCGAGTTTTCGGAAACTACCGATTTCCGTAAGGTTAGAATCGAAGGCATTGTATTGCTATGTGTGTGTGTCTGTGTGTATGTTAAGAGTTAACAATAATTTACACATATAAAAAAAATCACAATCAATTTTGGTTTGAAAATAGGAGTTTAAAATACTTAACTTAAAATGATTTTTGGCACGGCTTAAAACCTAGCTACAAAATGAATACAAAACAGATAACAAGAGCACCACTTATAAATGATAACAAATAACATGATACATGGAAATTTCCGAGTGCACTTACAAATCTAAGGAGGCAGGTATAATACAGATAAATGCGAATTTTAATACAATCGTTGCCCACCTGACTGCTACCACTTTCTATGTACAAACAACACATATATACACTTATCTGTGTGAACTAATACTTTGCGTTAATAAATACAGTCACACTTGCACACTTGTCACAATAAAAATTAATATCATTGGCACCAGTTTAATTCCTGCAAGACAAAAATTTTGAACAGCTGACTGACAATTTGTGGAATAAATTAATTACCTTGTATGTTGTCTCATATCCACCTTTACTCTTCATCTGATTTTGTAACGCTACAAGTTGATCGCCGGGCATTTCGACGTCCCTGCTGCCAATGTGGCCCGTGTGTTGGAAATTGGTCGGCGACCCAATCATTGACCTGGGAATGTTTGTTTTAACGCGAACGCGTAAACGTCGACTATTTATTTACCTGTCGATTCGAATTCGTCGTTTTTGTGGTTGCTGGACGCAACAACTGAACCAAGAGACCCACAAGTCGCCCACAGCGGCCATCTGAAAATCGTACCAGTTCTGAGGGAGACAACGAGGAAGTAGGAGATTAGTTTAAATCTGCGAGCGTCAGTCGATTTGTTGATTTTATTAATCGGCGGTGGTCCGAGATAACAATCTCTTGACAAAATGTAAACAGGAGGAATGTGATTGTGCAGCGGTCTTGGCGACAGAAAATCGGCAACGTCGCCAAATCATTACTCACCCTCGTCCAAAGTTGAAGAAATGTTATTTATCTAAATATAGAAGGAACTATGAACTAAAATTACAAAGAACACAGCGCTAAGCACACACAACCTCTGTGCAGACTGACATCAAGGTCGTAGACGTCAAAATTAAGAATAAGGCGTCGCCAACACAACAAAAGTCGCAGTGATGCCAACGTACGAAGGTGCTGAGATCAATAGAAAGGGAATTTACCAAGAATCATTTATTGATCAACTCTTACATAAATACTGTACGAAATAGTAGGATGTTATCACAACAAGAAAGAACATACAAGAACAAGTTTATTACATCGTACATGTATGTAATAGTTTTGGGGGCGGGACTAAATTTACTATGATAGAATTGAATGAGTTTTTCGGGCCGTCACGACAAAAAACTCATTCAATTAATTAATTTAAATATATTTATTTCTTCCACTCATCCTTTTCGTAATCCCATTTCGACGAAATGCCCTGAACAGGATTGACTTGTAAATCGATGATACGCCTCAACTGCGCCTGCCTATTCTCTTCCTTAAAACTGTTAGGCAAAGGTGCGTACACTGCAAAAACAAGTCGTTAAACCGTCCTCCGCATCATTCCGAGACGTTACCGAAAGTTTTCATGCCGTAGAACACCCAAAAAGCGACGGCGATCAACACGAAGGCGCCACCCACCACTGACTTCCATTCACCAGTGGGTGCCTTCATTTCAGCAAAAGTTTGACAGAACGACGCTCTGTAGAGAGCTTTCTTCTCCTCGAGGCTCAATTTACGCCAATCGCCCTTCTCTTTCTCGCGCAAAGCCTGAAATGTTTATTGTACTCGAAGTCTGGTTAGGGTAGTTTAACAGTTACTTGGATATCTGGGGTGGTTTCCTTCCATCGGATGGCTGGCAGGGGGAAATCTACACGGTCCATGTATGTGGGTTGGCCGTTATAGCCGAAACCGACGATTTCCCTGTTCCCGATGATCGGTCGCATGTCGCTCATCGCCGCTTTGCCGATGGACACTTTGGGCGCTAGGACCCTCATAAACAGGAGTCTCCCAGCCATGATCTGCACAATTACTCGACTATTTTAGATGATTATTCGAAATACAGGGAAAACTGATGCGTTACGAAGGGTTTTTGCTGAACTGACATTGATTACCTAATCATGAATGACAGGTGCCATCGTGATTCGATGATGTTGAAAATAGAGTTGAATCGTGAATAAGTTATTACCGCGAGGGAGCAAGAAGTAACAAATTTGATTGTCGAGATGTTAATTAAAGCAATGTTATTACAAATTTGCAAAACAAAACTTACCTCAGGAATTACACAAAATGGCCGACTATGTTACTTCCGCCGCATGAATTATGCAACCGTTGCCAATCTCAAGAAAGATAAAACACCAAGATTTAAAATTAAAAAAACTCGATTAAAATCGCAATGTAAAAAGGAAAAGCTCACGACGTCACGACGATGGGCACAAAACTATTCTTTACGTCTATTGCCATTAATTTCCTGTAATAAATATTTTCCAAGCATAAAACTAAAACGGTCAAGTTAAAATGTCAAAATGTGTTTGATCGAGTCGAATGTCAGTTGCTCCTACCAAATTAATTTTTTATTAGAAAAATTTGTTTAAACGCTTTAAAATCACGTGTTACGAATTCATAAATACTTCTAATATACAGAAAATTTCCTTAAAAGTTAATTCTTCCAACAGACGATCACGTCACGAGTGATCAGTTTTTTGAGGTTAGGTGTCCGGCAAATTATTTTTTGAATTAATACAAATAGTTATTGTAAAAAGCATTAAAAAATGGCCAACACACTTCGATTAACATTCAGGAGCATCTATTTACCGATCAGGCGAGACGTTTTCAATTTTCAAACTCCTATTTTGTCACAATGTGAGTACATAACTACCGCATAACCTCACTTTTACACCGACATTTTCTAGTAACGAGAAATTTGTACGCGAAAACTACGTTAGGCATAGAAAACTTCATCGAACAGAAGCAACACATCATGCGGCAAATGGAGAATATCGAGGAGAGGTTTCGCGAAAAGATGAACACATACTCAGAAGAAGAAGCACAGGGAATGATCTTCACAGAGGATCTCAAAAATATGATCTACTTGGCAAAAAATGACGGCGACTTGGATTTGGTGATCAAAATGGCGAAAAAGTGCGTTTTTTTCATGTGTAATTTTTCAACTACAAGTACAGTTTGTAGGTTCAACGCGCAAAATAAGCAATTGAGATTTGGGAATTTCGTTTTTGGGCCGGTGCTCATGCGAATGTTTCATCTTCACAACAAACCAGATCTAGCCATCGAATGTTTCAAATCGCCCCAGCTCACCGGGTTCTTCGATCAGCTGATCACCTATCAAATTTTTCTAGATCTTTTGTACGAGAACGGAAAATATGAGGACATATTGAGCATGTGTCAATTAATTAAAAAGAGGCAGTTGGAGAGCGCGAAGTACCCCAGAAACGTCATCGTGCTGACAATGGCGGCGTGCTATAAAATAGTAATTATGATGTTGCATAAAGGCATAAATAATAATGATAATTTTAGAATACTGATGAAAGTTTAAAATATGCACTGGATCTGTGGAAGGAGTTGAGAGACGCTGGTCATTTTCCTATGCGACGGGCGACAACATTCTGCGCCGGTTTGTGTCTGAACCGCGGTAAACCCGAAGTTGCTTTGGAGATGCTGTCGGACGTGCGAAAGCCCAACTACGTGACCATCAGAAACATAAAAGTACAATTTGAAATCTGAACCTTTCTCGATTTAATTTTGTCACTTCAGGCACAAGCTTTCGCTCAACTCGGTCGCCTCGAGGAGGCTATTGTCTTGCTAAAGTCCGTCATTTCCGAAGATGAACCGGGACAAATTTCGCATACGTTCAGCAAAGACGTCGTCGAAGCGGTCAAGTCGGTCGTTTCAAATACGGACAATCCAGAAATGACGCTAGAATTTAGCAAGTTGGAAAATTTGCTCGTCAAAGAGGGACACATCTCAGATACAGTAAATGCATCCCCTTTTGTTACGTTTGCGTTACACGTTTATTTTTCAGACTTTGGACGAACACTTGTGTTCCGAGATCCAGCGACCGCCGATAATGAACAACAGACAGCAAAATAGATTCAGTCGTTACGATTCTAACACGAATAGAAGATTCGGTAACGTCTACAATAGAGGTCCGAGCAGGCCGGGCTTGAAAGACCTGTCTTAATGTAATTTTCTGTAGTTAAGTGACTAATAAAAAATATACCAAATAATGTGTTAGAGAAAGATGGACGCAGTCCGAGCGTGGCGACTCCGACGCCGGCTATTTATAGCAAACCCCACTTTTCCGGCGACATTTCTATTTAAATACACTATCACCGAACAATATTTAATTCGTAAATACCATCGACTCGTCTGCCCCGCTACGTGGACTTCGGCGAGCGCCCATTCATGCGGTTGACCTTGAAAGTTCTTAAGTTCAAGGTTTCACGCTTCGTATCCCCTCATTACGGTCGTCTGCGGACAACACACTTCTTGTCATTCTTTTTTTTTGCCGCCTCTATGATGAATCTGTCAGTTTTCAGTCGCAAGACCAAAGAAGATGTTCATAACTGTTGCTTTTTGTGGAAGGTGAACGACCAACGCGGCTAACTGTACACCACCTGCAGTTTACTTATCGCTTTTTAACCGAACACGTAAGTACACACGATTGTTGCTCGCTTAAACCGGAAAATTCGGCGGAAAGGGAGGTTCTCGGTGGTTTCGCACGAGGAAAAGGTGACGCAAGGACGCCGACTCATCGTCTTGTGTAAGATTTCTTTTGGTTGGCGGTTACGGTACGTAGTTTCGAATTTGTAAATTCCTGCGACGGCACGCCGCGTTTCGTCGAATCACAAACAATGCCTGCGACTGATTATTTATTAATCCGGTCAAGGCGCCGCGCGTGATTTTCTTTCGCAGTGCGTCCAGTTGTGTTTTTTAGACGATTTTTTGTGGTCCTTCGCACCGGATAACGCTCGTGACATTCCGAGCAGTTTTTTCGAACACATCGCGAACAAAAAATGATTTTTGGTTCCTGTTTGGAATAGTAATGGCGCCCATATGTCATCAGAAGCCAACGATTAGCATTTGGCGACCGAGTAGGAGCATAAATTCCCGTTGGAAAGATAAAACCGGAGTTCAATGAGTCACGCGGATTCTATGCAAAGTCTATTCGATACTATTTTGTGCAAATATTTATTGATAAAACATTTCTAGAATGTTAATTATTCTACACTGTCACTACAACAGATTAGGTACGTTTGTGTCTGGCTTTGATTTGAGAGTTGTGCTTGAACGCGACACTTTTGTATCAATTTGTTCCACACCCACGTTCAGCAAGGTCTGTTTTGAATAAAGTGGAGCACTAAAATCCTAATTAGCGATTTTATAAAGCTCCTGATAGTTGGAACTTTGGAACAAGTTCAAAAACTTTTGTCATAAAACTTTGACGTGTTCAACTCTCAAACGCTACATGTTAATTTAATTTTAGAGAATTTACAGAGAAATTTCTTCATAAACTCCACCAAAGGTTTAAAATTAAAGCGAACATTTCCGACACTTCCACTTTGTCATTATATAATTTTTTTTCAGTTGCAGCCTTAAAAACGTTTTTCAGCTCGTGACGCAATCTCATTAATTCCCCGACATTGACCTTAACTTTATTTTGATACAACTGGATTTTTTAATTCATTTGCGGTGAAACCAAAGCCGCAAAATTCTTGACTTGTTTGTTTTGCCGCACAAATCAGCAACGCAAACAATTTCACTTCAAATCGACATGAATCACCATCAAGGATGTGCACGCTCAAGATGATCACATCCAAGGCTCCGTCCGATTTTCCGATCGCCGATCAGTACTGATCAAAAAATCATTCCAGGATGTCACACTTGTCGACCGTGTTCGTGACGGGAGGCGCCGGCTACATCGGCAGCCACTGCATCGTCGAGCTTTTGAGCGCCGGTTACGAAGTCGTCGTCGTCGACAACTTCGTCAACAGCGTCAACGGCCCTGACGGTGAGTCCGTCGCGCTGAAACGCGTCGAGGCCATCACCGGCAAGACCGTCACGTTCTACGAGTGCGACCTGCTGGACAAGACTGCCCTCGAGAACATCTTCGCCAAGGTGAGAATCCCTACGGTCGAGTCCTCTTCGAAATGTAGACGTTGCAGCACAAAATCGACTGCGTGATCCACTTCGCCGCGATCAAATCCGTCGGCGAGTCCATGGAGTACCCTCTGCTTTACTACAAGAACAACCTGATCGGAATGTTGAACCTCCTCGAGATAATGGAACAGTTCGGGTGCTTCCAATTGGTCTTCTCCAGCTCTTGCACGGTCTACGGCGAGCCCAATTTCCTCCCGATCACAGAGACGCACAGCGTGGGCCACAACATCACGAACGTTTACGGAAAGACCAAATATTTCATCGAGGAGATGCTCGAAGACATCACACACGCCAATAAAAAGTGGAACATTATTGCGCTGCGATACTTCAATCCTTTGGGAGCGCATCCCTCGGGATTGATAGGCGAGGATCCCATCAAACCTTTCGCTAATATAATGCCGCTGATATCGCAGGTCGCGATTGGGCACTTGCCCATTTTGACCATCTTCGGCGGAGACTACAGCACCCCCGACGGGACCGGTGAGTTCCACTTTCGTCGACTTGAAACGTTTTAAAACGATTTTGTAGGAATTCGGGACTACATCCACGTGATGGATTTGGCGAGCGGACACGTGGCGGCGCTCAATATGCTGCAGAAGTCGCATCAAAACTACAAGGCAAGTGTCGGGGGCGCCCTCATAAAATTCTACATTATGTACAAAAAGACTAAAGAACTAAAGTGCAAGCTTTTAATTCCGACACTATAGTTCCGTGGTATACACGCTATTTTCCGAATTCCCGAATAATTTAAAACTAAAAGAAAGCAAAGTAACGATGTGATAGGTTGTGATTTTGACAGCTGGAAATAATTTAAGCTGCGATGCAAGTTTCATGAAGAATGCCGTGAAAATTCACCATGGCAACGCAGTCAACAAGATCCAACAAACGATTTGTCATTTAAAATTTAATAGTACTCGGAAAACGAGCGAATTCGAACGTTTTCCTGTAGATAGATAAGGCCTCTGAGGAGGAGGCCTCGGATCAAGAAAAATATGAGGTTTTATTTTTAATAAAAAATTTCATTCGACGTTTACTTTGATTAGACTATTTCCTTCGAAAAATTTAAGCCAATCAAAAAGCTCGAATATTTGAATTTTAGCCAATAGCGATCGAATTACAACGATAATACTGCACTAGTGCAATTATTGATAATTTGCACTAGTGCCAAATTTTCGAACATAAAAATTTAAAGAATAACCAATTTTTAAAACACAGAATTACGTTTATTTGTACTTACTTATCATGTAAATTTTTCTCAGGAAATAGTCTGCCAAAATATCCTCTCGTGCATGTCAAATTATCGACAATTTGACATGCACTCGGGGTATTACTAGTGATAATTGCACGTTGCCATGGCAATACCTTGTTTATTTTCACTTTAGTCCTTGGGAATTTTCAATTTCCAATCGTTTTCAATCCCTCGGGAGTAAAATGACTTTGGTTTGGGAAGAAGTATTAGAAACGGCCCTTTTGCTTCCAAAATATTATCGTTTTTGTTGACAGGTGTACAATTTGGGAACGGGACAAGGAGTTTCGGTGCTGCAACTCGTCAAGACGTTCGAAAGGGTGACGGGGACGGCGATCCCTTACAAAATAGTCGAGAGGCGGGAGGGCGACATTTCGGTGATGTACGCCAACGCGGAGTTGGCCGAACGGGAGTTGGAGTGGAAGTCGAAACACTCCCTCGAAGAGATGTGTAAGAAAAAAACAACGTCCACGTGTGCGATTTATTTGCGATTGTTTTATTGCAGGTGTCGACTTTTGGCGATGGCAAACGATGAACCCCGACGGCTACCGCACCAAATCGACCAAAATGACCAACGGTCACCGCTAAATAAATTATTACCTATTCAGTTTCTCGTAGAGACTTTCATGTTGAAACCTGAGCACCTCTTTCCCGTAACTGGTCCAATTCGGTAGCAAATACCGAGCGAAAATCTCCAAACAAGTCGGACTATTAGGTAAAAAACGCTCCAACAGACCTACAATTCACACTCTAATCAAATGCGATAATATTCACGCGAGGCTTACGTATTAACGGGGGCTTGTGCGAATGCAAGGCACTAGGTACACTAACTACTAATTTGTCGCAAGCGGGGTCAGCTAAACTCCTGGACTGCACGCGGCCAAAAATGATTTGCTCGAATGGTTGTTTTCGCGGTGGTTCTGAGAAAGGGCACACCGGGACTCCCGATTTTGTGACCTTCACCCAGTACCACTTCCCCACGTATTCGAGACCCCATTTCGGGAAAATTTCGTCGCACAAAGTGCGCACATGTTGGCCGGAATTCGTGCACCAAACCGCGACTAACCCCTCTTTGCTCAAGTAATTTTCCAAAGGTAGGTTTCTCAATTCTTCGTTGTACATCATGTCGTAGCCGTGTTCCGTGTGTTTGCGCTTTCTCCGTATGTACTTGTTCCACCACGGCGGGTCGAGAACAATCAAATCGTACTTTTCGTCGAGGTGTGTCGACATGTCTGCCACATCTTTCCCATAGAACTTGCAGTTTTGGGGAAAAAGAAAATCCGAATTTTTTATCCTCTTGACAATTGGGCCATCGGGATTGGCACCCACTACGTCACCGATTAGATTTTTTCCCGATTCGTCGTAAATCGTGGCCGCGGCGGTGACAGCCGCATCGTTCCTAACCTCTAATTGGGATTCAGCGAATATTTCTTCGTTCTCGTTGCGAAACAACTCGTACAATTTCTCCACGCAACGCACCTTAAAAATTCGTAAATAAGCACCACGCATTTCCGTCTAATTAACTAGATACCTCCGCTCCGAAGTCCTCTTCATTGGTCTTTCTTTTGAGGTTATGCTTACTTTTCGCCGGTTTGTACGGCTGAACTATCTCAAAAAGGTCAGGTTTCAGTTGAAAACTTGTCGCAGAAGAGTCAACACTCGAATATATTTCGTTTATTAATGTTTCGTGCGAAATAAACCAACCGTAATTTGAATTTTTAATAACACTCATGACAGCTGTCAACTGTCATTTACAACACGTCGGTCAGGAGTGCCAACCGCAAGTGTCCGGAACAAAATACACCAGGTTAACAGCAACATTTGACAGAAAAAAAATTAAATCAATTCGTCGAAGGCGATTATTGAATAATTATGACAATCGACAAGTTGATTCAGTTGTGGAGAAATGTTTTGTTCACTTTGGCGTTTTCTTTGGCTCGTTTGCATAAGAGGAAACGAACGGTAGAAGCTTGTTTGTTGGGGGCAAAATATGAATGCCATCTGGCATGAGCGAAACATTAGTAATCAATTGAAGGAGATTGGAGTATGATGGGATTGTTTTAATCAACAGCTGAATTGAATGCGTCGTATAAATCGCAATCCTTTTCCGAAAACTGGTGTAAAATACGCGTCCCACATATTTACGAGCGTCGATAAAAACCGGCGACGTGTTTACAATAATTCAGTTTTCCAATTAAATACGAAACGTAAACACACACGCACATAAATTTTATATGAACCCGCTTCCGTTCCTAATTTCCAGGAGGGGAAATTGTGGAAATCTATCGGAAAAGAACGTCGGAGACCTCCGCGGAATAATAAGTCGACGATGATTGATGGACGGCGCAACCGAAAAGACTTCGCGTCTATTGTGCAAGAGACGTTCAAGGAGTTCGCGGAGAACACCAGCATACACGGCCTCAAGTACACCGTCAAGAGGGAGGTCACCATCTACGAAAAGTGAGTAGGTATGACGAGAGCTGCTCGACAATGATCGAAGGGTTTTCTGGATAATCGTGGTGCTGGCGGGGCTGTCCGGAGCCGGCTACATGACCGTCCTGTTTTGGAATCGATACACCAGCAACCCCACGAGGACGTCGATTTTGACGGCGTACGCCCCCAACACGGCCGTGCCCTTCCCCGCCGTCACCTTGTGCAACATAAATCGAATCATGAAGGATCAAGTGGACGAGTTCGTCGAGGAGCTGTGAGTATGTTTGAAGGGTCGCCACCCCAACATTGAGTCACTTTAGGACCGTGCAAGAGGACGAAGTGGAGATCGTGCGAAGGGCGTTTCCTCAACTCCTCGCCCTCACCAGCGTACCCACGAGGAACTACAACATGACCGAACTGATGATCTTGCACGACGTCCTGCTCGAGAACAACTACAACGAAATCGGCGCGGTCATGAAAAAGATCATGCAACCCTGCGAAGACATGATCCTCAAGTGCATGTGGCAGTTTAAGACTGTCCCTTGCCGAGAGATCTTCGAGGAAACTCTGACCACGGAAGGACCGTGTTGCTCTTTCAACTACATCAGGGAGTACATCGAGTGAGTGCGGCGGAGGCGGTCAGTTTTTCGCGACCCACGTTTTCTGGTTGCAGCGGGAGCCGCCGCCCCCTGTACACCCCTTTCAACGGCTTCAACAGCGGCCTGAAGCTGCACCTGGACCCCGACATCCAGACCGTCCAATATTCGTCTCTCCATTCGTCAGGATTAAAAGTAAATTCCCGATCGACCGTAACAACCGTTATAATTGAATCTGCAGGTCTTGGTGCACAGTCCTTGGGATTATCCTGGCTCGGGATCGATTTATAAAATCGTCTCGGCCGGGAGACAGTCCTACTTGCAAGTTTCGGCGAGTCGAATCGTTTGCAGTAGCGACATCAAGAGACTCTCGATCGAACAGAGACAGTGCGTCTATTCCGAAGAGGTTAGGCTGAAATATTTCCAACTTTATTCGGACACGAACTGTCTGACCGAATGCGAGGAGACGTATCTGTACGCGAGATGCGGCTGCGTCCCTTTTTATTATCCTTTCTCGAGTCAGTTAGGATTTCGCCAAGTGGTCACGTACTAAAGTGTTTTCTTGCAGCGCGGAGGGTTTGCAACATCACGAATATACCCTGCTTGGACGAATCGATAGGTGGGTCGATCGAAATCCGCGCCAAATTCGAAACGTCTTGTTCCAGGCACGACCCTGGTCAACATCACCAAAGCCTGCAACTGCCCGTCCCAGTGCGAGGACATGTTTTACAGCGTGATGTCCTCCACGGCCACCTTGGCCAACAAAGAAGCCGCCCCCACCTCCTCGTTCTTGTACGAACTACACTTTCAAACAATTTTTTACGTCAACAGTCATTTATTGTAGGGAGGACCAGAACGTGACCGACGACAGTATCGCCCTCTACGTCTACTTCGGCGGTCAGAGACAGACAATCCTGTACAAGGACATCATAACGTCGACTATTTACCTGTTGTGTGAGGGCGCTCTCGTCTCGACTTGACACCACTCAAACCGATCAAATTTCAGCGTCATTCGGGGGCGTTTACAGTTTGTTCTTAGGCTGCAGCTTCATCACTCTCGTCGAAATCGCATACTACTTCACTTTCAGACTGATCGTGAATCTGAAATTGGTCGGAAGAATCGACAAGGCCGGGATCAAACCGAAAAGAGAGGACCCAAAGCAAAACCAAAAACTCTGGTCGTACGAAGGAAGTATATTTCTGAATTGAACAATCAAAGACGACTCTACTGCAAATAATAATAATAATAATAATAATATCACGTGTGTGTTGCCGGCACCATCTTTAACAAATAATCTACTGGACAAGCCTGTCTGGATTTTTCTCTCTGTACTCACAACAGTTCGCTTGCTTTGGAAAATCGCACGTCAAGGCTGACGCACTGAAGAGGAGTTGCGACGGGCAAGGTTTCAACGTGCAACACTCGTTGCCGCACAAGAAGTACGTGTAACAGCTGTCGGGGTTGGGCCAGACTCCGTCTCCCAGGTTCACGCGACACCCGTCGAGGCGGTGATGCGTCGGTGAATTATCCTTCACGCAAAACATCTCCTTGCGGTCAAAAACGTACCCCCAGGGACATTCGATCTCGATTTTCGTCCCGTTGTACACCCGGAAGAAGCTCCTCTCGTTGAAATAGTTCGGCACTTGCACCGGGAACTCGTCCGGCGTCGTCTGCGAGGTGATCTCGTAGCCTAGCGCTGCACCGGCACAAACTGCAACAGTTTTTTTCTTCTTTAGTGCAACCCGGACTTTGCCCGGGATGAAATCCAAACACGGATCGGAGATCGTGAGATAATGTCGTTTGATCAGACGGTGCTGATGGGGCGCTTCGTCAAAGAATTACCGCCAGACGAGTACAAATATGGCGCGTTTGGTTTTCATTAAAACGTGAAAATGGCGATGTACTTACGGATGAGCAGAGTCACGCGGAAACACGGTGTCGACCACATCGTTGCGAATACGGACAAAGATTTGGAATTATCGATAGCGCTCCGATCTGATAACGAATTGCCAATAATCGCCTGTCTTAATCATCGGAGGAATGATAAAAAAATCCGGTGAGGCTTAAGTTGTCGGTCATGATAAAACAAAGTTCGATGTGACGTCACTGCACAAATATTCTCAAAGTCATCGACGATTTCCGTTTTGCGTTGTTGTGCGCGACCAGTTTATCGGAGCGGATTGGGAGGCGAATCTCTCCGAACGGACGAATTATTAACAAAACGGAATTCGTAATGAAGGGAAATAATAAATTCTTATGTCGGGATGAGTCGAGTGTCGCAAGAGTTTGGTTCTGGAGGCGACTATCGTTTAAAATTTGTTTTTTTTTGCTTGCGGAAGTTAATTATGTAGTAAACAGTTTGATCGATTAATTTTATGGATTAAAGTGTCGCTACAAGTACGAAACAAGCAAAGCCGAGGCTTAGTACCAACCAAATACTAATAAAATATTATCCGATTCCACTGCTGTCCCGGCGCATCCACCATTTTGGAATATTGGAATAGTTTATTGCAGAATGGGCACCCGTAGAATCGACTCCGGTAGGCAGAATTTCTAACAAAATAATTTTTGTTCATCGGATCTTGTATCGTGTTCAGTCTTGGTAGCAGTGACAGAATGAGATTTTGGAAACTACGACAGTTATTTATTTAATGAGTTTCACTCGCGTTTTAATCTGGCCCACTCATACCAAAAAAAGCCCAATTTACACAAGAACGAGTTGAATACAACGTTTTTTTGTTCGACGACCCCCTTACAGGCTCCAAATCGCTTAAAATCTTTAAAATTAACTTGACGTTTCGTTTTGACAAGTTGTCACATTTATCAAAATCCGTTCACATAGGAGAAAATTCTCAAATTCTGACAGTGTCGAACAAAAAAAACCATTATTTTTGCTCAATGTTTGCGAAAAATTTGTTCTCATGATTTGTAAACAGTTGGAAGTTTCTGAATTTTGAATTGAAGTTTCCAGTTTCCACACGATCTGGCTTATTATTGGAGAGATGGGAATGATATTGGATATTTTTTTTGTTATCCTGATGAATTTAGTCTCGCACTTTTAGCTGATGAAATGACGCTCGTGAGCGGAGTTTTTGGTATTTCTGAATTCAGTTCTTCTCATACTATAATTTAAACACGCTGAAGAATGCAAAGGTGTTTTTTCCCGAATTAGTACGACAGCCAGGACGATGAATTTAGCACAGTTGGATTTCTATTTCAAGTGATTTTTTCCAGCCTAAAAGAGATCCGATTAGTCGGAGTAGTTTCGCGGAAAATCCCAAAAGAAACAATGTACCCTGTATATTAATCTAATAAAGTGATAATATCTGCCGAACTTTTTTTTTGACATAAGTGACCATATCTGCTGAACTTTTTTTTGACATAAGTGACCTTGTCGCCTTTCGAACATGAAAATATTCGTCTGTCGCACTACAAACTGTTAAATAAGCAATTTCAAATTGCGTTAAATGTAACGTGAGTCTAGAACCAGACAAAATTACATCTAAAGAACAAAGGTCGTCAGCTAATTGAGGGAATTTCTTATTTAATCTCTAATCAGACATAAACAGTCAATTATCTTGTCCGAATTTCTTCAATTTGTTTTGAATTACTGCACACGAAAATACGTTCAAGGTTAATTTGCTGTCTATTATGAAAACAATTCCTATTTCCTTTTAAAGAAAAAAACTTTCACAATTACCTGAACTGCTGGCGGGAATAAAACAATTCCCATCCGTCGAATTAGTTTATTACCAAACCGTTCGCGTTTTTTATTCTTTTCTACGTAATTTTCCTTGCATCGCTCTGTATAAATTTGCACCTATCAAGCCGCTTAATAAACACTCGCATACATCAGCGAATAATTAGTTTAGGGAAAAAAGTTCCGGCGGTGTGGGTATTGGCATTAAGTTTCCTGGCGAGTCCCGTCGGGAAACGCATTTAATATGGTTTGTTCCAGTTCCGGAACTCCACGGGGATCGTTAGGTCTTCCCGAAACACCTGGAATTTTCCCGTTATGATTGACACGAAGGTAACATCCCGAACGCTCCGAGGAACACCTTCTGACGTGGCACCGTTATCGATCACGTCAAAAGTAAAATGCAACAATGTGTACGTGCACCCCTTCGTTCGCACTTTCCCCCGAAGCAAATCTGCCCCAGAGCTGCCAAATCGACGCCGCCGAAATCCCCATCCGACCGTCAAATTTAACCGTAAGCAACTTAAAAGAGCGAAATGTGCAAGCGGGGGCGGCTCGCGTTTGATTCTGTTTGTTTCGCTTTTTGCATTCTTCGCTCCGTCGTTTGAAAGGGTTTCATTCTTTCCCGGGATCGAGTGCAGCCCTCCAAGTCGACGGGAAAAAACCGCACGCCGCCCCGTCTTCATTATTTACATTGCAAATCGCGTTTAATTTAATAACTGTGGAATTTCTGTTCGGTACGCGGGCGATAAATCTTGCAACTTGTGACATCTAGCTGACGCAGGAGATGGCGGAGCGGTAGTTGAGCCACCCGCACCATCACTCATCGCACTTGCCGTGCGAAAGGGCCCACATTAAACCGGAAAAAATCGACAAACCGAAAAAGGAGCGGTTCGACAGGGATCCTGCTAAATTCCCTCGAGTGTGGCGGAACAGCTGTCGTCGAGTGAGGATGCGGTTTTAAGTGGGACTTGATTATAAATTAGCTCTGCGAACGGGGACTCGACCGGGAAGATACACATTTTGGAACCGCAACGACGCGGCTGATTCATTAATCCGCCGCCGCCCCCGAAAGACCGATCCGCAGGACGCGGCCGAATCAAAATAAACGCACGAAAAAACAATAAGAAGGCAAGGAAGACGTCAAGGTCGCTCGTGTCATTTCCTACGTCATTAACGTTCGTGTGGTATTGTCACTGGACCAAGTGGGGATGTGCTTATAAATAAAATTAAATAAAAACATGTACAAAAATACAGAAGTGAAGCAGAGGTTTGGTGTCGACCGTTGTTATTTATAAAATATTTAACCCGATTCCATTACTAGCCTGGCGCATCCACCATTTTGATCTGGATTATGGGAAGGATCTCGTTAAAAAGGCAAATTTTCAAATAATAACAATACTGAAACAGTTTGGTGCAGAATGTGCACTTTTCGAATTAAATTCAGCAGAAAATAAAAATGCAAATAGTCCAAAGATGTCGAGGTCACTTGTGATATTTTCGTTGTCAACGTACGATACGCTCATGTGATATTGTCACTGTGCTAAAAGGGGTGCGTATTTTATTACATTATTTTTCTTTTTATGTGAGTATGATGGTTGTGACCAAAAGTTGGCCAGTGACAGCTCCGGGCTCTCAGGGGGTTTTCGGGGCATAGGGCGTGGGTTCGGATTATAAAAAAATGGGCGCCAGGCAGCTATTGTCTTGAGCTGGTTGTTAAGCTTGTCCAGCTGCCGGGACAAGTGCTCAGTTTCTCGGATGCTTCGGAGTCAATACGAAAGAACTTAATTCCTTGCGAATTAAATAATTGGTTTATTCAATTTTTGTCCAACAGTCCAGGAAATTCGAAATGCTCACTTAAGTGTGCACTGGTCCGTGGGATTGGCAACGTTACTCTACGTAATTTTGTTAATTGAAATTTCGAACCAGTTCACATTAATGATCTTATTCAATACCTTATTCTGGTCTTATCAAGAAAGCTTTCCTTTACAGGTGACCTTGTAACTTATTTGTGAATAAACTTAAAATTAATACAACTCCGATGAAAGAAAAACGAAAGGAAAATCTGTTGCATGCGTGAAACAAGAATGAAGCGCAGTCTTCTGCTTTCATAAATTTACAACGTTAATTTAACATCGATTCTATAATTGAAAAAATTGCAAATTTACTGGAAGTAGAAGAACTGCTACTAATAATTGAAATGTGAAATTTGAAAACTTGAGCTTTGTGAAGTCTTTCTAAAAATTTGAAATTATTGAAATGCGAGATTTTTACAAATTGAAACGGTTCTAAATATTGAGAAGCGGGATATTTGAGGCGTTCTTTGATTTTTCGCAAATCCGCAATTAAATTGTGCGACTTATCTTACGCCGGTAACGTGGTGTGACCTTGACGATTTTCTTTAGTCCTTGGTGAAACGGTACGTGGTCCGATGACCTTAATGGACGGTTTGCGGTCTGGCGACGACCACTCTGACGAACGATGTGGCGACGATCACCCCATATAACGATAGTCCTGGTGAACAATCACCCTAAAAGCGACGCGGCGACGAATGACCCTAAAGAACAACGTTCCTGGTCCGAACTATCGCCCCAAATAACGATGACTGGTCCGGCTGACCCTAAAGAACAACGTTCCTGGTCCGGCTGACCCTAAAGAACAACGTTCCTGGTCCGGCTGACCCTAAAGAACAACCCCTAACGAATTGTCGTTAGTGTTGCAAAACTCAATCGATTCGGTAATTACCTTTCCGCTGAAAGGGGTTGCTTCTCGATAATTCGAAGGAGGACTTTCCGGTTCTCCTTCGCGGTACGGTAACGGTAATCTGGCTCGAACCACCCCTAACGGACGAAAATTAGTGAAGTGAATTCGCTAATGAAGGATAATTACCTCTATCTCGCTAGATGACGAGGGGTTTCTCGACCACGGCAAAACGGTAAACGGTAAAACGGTAAATCTTCGGGCTCCTCGACGGCCCCGAAGGCTGGCAGCGCCGGACGATAAGCGCCATGGCGTTCGGCAATCCACCCACAGGGATGATTGCGGATCCCGAACGCCACGCACGTGATTCGCAGCTCGCGACTTGCGGCACCTGCCGCCCGCTCGGCGGTCGCCGACCGAGTCCCTTTAATTTCCGCTCGCGATCGGTTTTTTTTTTTTTGGCTACCCCCGGCTCTAGGAGATCAACCCGAAAGATCTGGACCTTATTCCGTTGGGCGATAAGGCGTCCCGGTTATTGTACTGACCGCGCATCTTGATGACAACTTCCGGCGATCCTACACTTGCACGCTAAATGACAGATGGTCGAACATGGCGCCGGTTTGTTTACGTTGGACTTCACCGATCGAAAAATCCGGATGTCGAAGCGGTAATGTGTCGGTGAGTCCACGCGTAACACACGATAGATGTTGACGGCAATTTCCCGCAGGATCTCAAAAGGTTGGACACCACAAGGATGAAGGAAGAAGGTTAGGGAAAAGAAGAGAAGAAGATAACTTTCCGGCAAGTCACGGGAACAAAAGGGGATCGGAATTAACTTTGCCGTACGGTTACCCGAGCTGAGAAGAAGAAGAGGAAGGATTGAAGGAAAAGGAAAGGAGAAAGAAGAAAAAAGCGAACGATGAATAGATAGGCCGCAGCTAGACAGCCTAGAGGCGTGAGGCCACCTCAGCCTAAAATTTAGGGGCTAACATGTGTGATTCCAGCCGCCCCAAAACTGGCTGGCACAAAGACTCTACAATGAAAACTCTAAAGAAACCGCGAAAGAAACAAACGAATACCGAAAGTGAAACTGAAAGCGAAACCGAAATAAAACTGAAAGTGATCCGATAAACAAAAATGAACCCTGAACCAATAAACTCAAAATGAATTGACTGACGGCACAAACAAACTGAATTATTTCGAAATGAGCGTCCCCAAAAAAGGTTACGGCAGGGTGGGCGCGTCGCGACGTCATATGCCGTGCGTTGTGTTGCTTGTTCCTGATCTTCGAACAGCGATCTTATTGTCCCGCGAGCATAAGTAGGACCTCTTGGCCTCCTACCCCGGCCAAAACGAATAGTGGCACTTTGACCTGCTACACTACCCCCCTCCTCAAAAAGAAAAAAGAAAAGGTAACGCGGTTGCCTTTTTCTTTTTACACAAAACGAAGATGAAGTCTTCTCAAAAACGTCAAAATTTGTTCAATGGAAAAGTTTTGATTCCGCCACAAAATGGCTAGTTGATATCTGCGCGTATCAAACGATTGAAAACTGAATCTCAATGTCAATTAGTACTTGAGTACTGCGGTATGATGTAAGTCGAATTCGGGATATGTCATAAATGGGGTTTTTCAAATAAACTTTTCCTGAACAAACTCCACGGTAAAATTTTTGGTCTCGATCATTTCAAAAAATTCGACGAAAAAAATGCAACGCAATTTTCGCTGCAGCGCTCGGAAACGGAAAGTGAAAATGCGACGAAGCGTTTTCCACGATTCCACGGAACGTCATCCGCAAAAAAAATCGCTCATAGAGACACTTGGAGGTCTTCGAGTGTCTGACCTTGACATTGGCGAAATGTCCACCGTTTCTCCGATTGTGCGACAAGGATGGAACTCAAACAAACATGTCACCCGAAAAAGTGTTTCGCAGCGCGATAACGTTCTCAAAAAATTTCTTATCTGTGAAGACACGAGATAAGACTGAATACAATCCGCTAATTTTCTCTGCAAAATTCCTGCTTCTCTTACACGGTAAAAAAATTGAAAACTGAAATTTCTCTGAAACCCAAACCCAAAGCTCCGATTGTTGAACAATGAAAAATCTGTGATCTTGCCAAATCTGTAGTTGAGTCACAAACACGATAAACAAAGCTGAATGAGCCAAACTGACCAAATTTGCGGAATTCAAACGAGGAAGCAAAATCGTCAAAATTTGTGACTGCTACAAAGTTGACAAATCACACCCCTAACAAATCGCGTCAAAATTTGTGGCGGCTCGATTGACTTGACAGGCCCTCGAAAATCCAAGCGTCAAAATTTGTGGCTGTCAAATGCAAGCGAGCCCTCGAGGCCCAAATTGGTTTACAAATTTCGCGAAAATGAAGATGAGCGATAAACGAAAATTTGTGGTTGCTCCAAAAAGTCGGGAAATCGGGCCCCACGTTGTGGGCGTCAAAATTTGTATGACCAAAAGTTGGCCAGTGACAGCTCCGGGCTCTCAGGGGGTTTTCGGGGCATAGGGCGTGGGTTCGGATTATAAAAAAATGGGCGCCAGGCAGCTATTGTCTTGAGCTGGTTGTTAAGCTTGTCCAGCTGCCGGGACAAGTGCTCAGTTTCTCGGATGCTTCGGAGTCAATACGAAAGAACTTAATTCCTTGCGAATTAAATAATTGGTTTATTCAATTTTTGTCCAACAGTCCAGGAAATTCGAAATGCTCACTTAAGTGTGCACTGGTCCGTGGGATTGGCAACGTTACTCTACGTAATTTTGTTAATTGAAATTTCGAACCAGTTCACATTAATGATCTTATTCAATACCTTATTCTGGTCTTATCAAGAAAGCTTTCCTTTACAGGTGACCTTGTAACTTATTTGTGAATAAACTTAAAATTAATACAACTCCGATGAAAGAAAAACGAAAGGAAAATCTGTTGCATGCGTGAAACAAGAATGAAGCGCAGTCTTCTGCTTTCATAAATTTACAACGTTAATTTAACATCGATTCTATAATTGAAAAAATTGCAAATTTACTGGAAGTAGAAGAACTGCTACTAATAATTGAAATGTGAAATTTGAAAACTTGAGCTTTGTGAAGTCTTTCTAAAAATTTGAAATTATTGAAATGCGAGATTTTTACAAATTGAAACGGTTCTAAATATTGAGAAGCGGGATATTTGAGGCGTTCTTTGATTTTTCGCAAATCCGCAATTAAATTGTGCGACTTATCTTACGCCGGTAACGTGGTGTGACCTTGACGATTTTCTTTAGTCCTTGGTGAAACGGTACGTGGTCCGATGACCTTAATGGACGGTTTGCGGTCTGGCGACGACCACTCTGACGAACGATGTGGCGACGATCACCCCATATAACGATAGTCCTGGTGAACAATCACCCTAAAAGCGACGCGGCGACGAATGACCCTAAAGAACAACGTTCCTGGTCCGAACTATCGCCCCAAATAACGATGACTGGTCCGGCTGACCCTAAAGAACAACGTTCCTGGTCCGGCTGACCCTAAAGAACAACGTTCCTGGTCCGGCTGACCCTAAAGAACAACCCCTAACGAATTGTCGTTAGTGTTGCAAAACTCAATCGATTCGGTAATTACCTTTCCGCTGAAAGGGGTTGCTTCTCGATAATTCGAAGGAGGACTTTCCGGTTCTCCTTCGCGGTACGGTAACGGTAATCTGGCTCGAACCACCCCTAACGGACGAAAATTAGTGAAGTGAATTCGCTAATGAAGGATAATTACCTCTATCTCGCTAGATGACGAGGGGTTTCTCGACCACGGCAAAACGGTAAACGGTAAAACGGTAAATCTTCGGGCTCCTCGACGGCCCCGAAGGCTGGCAGCGCCGGACGATAAGCGCCATGGCGTTCGGCAATCCACCCACAGGGATGATTGCGGATCCCGAACGCCACGCACGTGATTCGCAGCTCGCGACTTGCGGCACCTGCCGCCCGCTCGGCGGTCGCCGACCGAGTCCCTTTAATTTCCGCTCGCGATCGGTTTTTTTTTTTTTGGCTACCCCCGGCTCTAGGAGATCAACCCGAAAGATCTGGACCTTATTCCGTTGGGCGATAAGGCGTCCCGGTTATTGTACTGACCGCGCATCTTGATGACAACTTCCGGCGATCCTACACTTGCACGCTAAATGACAGATGGTCGAACATGGCGCCGGTTTGTTTACGTTGGACTTCACCGATCGAAAAATCCGGATGTCGAAGCGGTAATGTGTCGGTGAGTCCACGCGTAACACACGATAGATGTTGACGGCAATTTCCCGCAGGATCTCAAAAGGTTGGACACCACAAGGATGAAGGAAGAAGGTTAGGGAAAAGAAGAGAAGAAGATAACTTTCCGGCAAGTCACGGGAACAAAAGGGGATCGGAATTAACTTTGCCGTACGGTTACCCGAGCTGAGAAGAAGAAGAGGAAGGATTGAAGGAAAAGGAAAGGAGAAAGAAGAAAAAAGCGAACGATGAATAGATAGGCCGCAGCTAGACAGCCTAGAGGCGTGAGGCCACCTCAGCCTAAAATTTAGGGGCTAACATGTGTGATTCCAGCCGCCCCAAAACTGGCTGGCACAAAGACTCTACAATGAAAACTCTAAAGAAACCGCGAAAGAAACAAACGAATACCGAAAGTGAAACTGAAAGCGAAACCGAAATAAAACTGAAAGTGATCCGATAAACAAAAATGAACCCTGAACCAATAAACTCAAAATGAATTGACTGACGGCACAAACAAACTGAATTATTTCGAAATGAGCGTCCCCAAAAAAGGTTACGGCAGGGTGGGCGCGTCGCGACGTCATATGCCGTGCGTTGTGTTGCTTGTTCCTGATCTTCGAACAGCGATCTTATTGTCCCGCGAGCATAAGTAGGACCTCTTGGCCTCCTACCCCGGCCAAAACGAATAGTGGCACTTTGACCTGCTACATGGTTATTATCATTATTTTAACTTCATTTATTTATCTCTATTCTAAATATACTTTTTTGAAGAATTTTGATAAGTAATATATCTTATAATCTGTTTCAGAATAAAAAATCCACCAACACTGCATTTTATCTCGAAAATACAACCGACAACGACGCCAACTTTTGGTTTTAGTGAGTTTGCAAGTGTCAGAAAAAAGTGGGGTTATGAAAGAAAACTGTTGACAGTCGTTTAGGTCGTAATTCATCGTGTTTTTTTATTCTCATTCTATTATATCACTCAAAAGTTATGATATGGTAGCTACCACCTTTTTGTACATAATAATTATTTTGTGTTACGTAAAAAACTCAACAGTTCAATGTCAAATTTTGGCGGGAGGTAAGGCCAACCTAAAAAAATGAAACTTATTCTAGGGATTTCTTTTTTTCTGCCAACATAATTCAACAGGTGGTGGATTTGATTTTGAAACAGATTATAGATTTTCTTTTTGTCTCTTTGGTTTTATGTTTGAACGCATTTACTACAAAAACTAGTGGGACGATTTTCTTCAAACAAAGTTTGTTGGAAAGGAAAAATTCCTGACTGTGTTTCGCACTATGTTTCATCACGATTTCTTAATTCTTAATTAGTTTAGTTTCCATAATTCGCCAGATTGGATAAGCAGAGTTACACGAACCTCCGGAGAAACTTTTAAATAAAGCCAGTTGAAAAAGAAAATGGAATATTTCCGTTTTAAATGATCATGAATAAACATATTTTCCTAACTATTCTCGTTTAAAGTCTTGGCTTAGGTACCGAATCAACGAAAAAGTATCCGACGAACACCAACCATTTTCCTAGCGAAGAATATTCTGCCACTACTTTTCTTGCAATTGTTCAAATCAGTCTCTGTTGACAAGGGTCAACAATGGGCGGGAAATTTGAATCACAGACTAAAAAATTACTTTCGGTGCAATTCCTTCTGTCAATAAGTTCCACCGCCTGGAAAAGCTCCATCAGTGCAATTTCCCTCGAGCTTTCTCGATATTTTCACGCTAAATAAACAATCGGCGATGCCTAAGTGACTTATTACCGTCCACCTGCATTCCCTCCAATTGTTGCAGAACCGAACGACCTGTGCCTGTTGAATTTCAACCCCATCCCCCGGCCGCGTCCTTTTCCAATCGTAAAACCTGCTGACTGGATGGGTACTTTTTACGAGCGACACACAATTCCCAAGAAAACATTCAAAATCAAATTTCCACGGCTCCGGATAGATTTAACATTTCATTTGGGTCCCGTCGACACCACTCCAACCCCGTCGGCACCGTCCCCCGTCCCATAACATAATTAATCACGTCGCCGCTGTTGCCACCCGTAAATTCTTAAACCTTCCGGAGTATTTGGTCGGACGTCCGGACCAGTCGATAAAGAAAACGCACAGGGACAGGTGTTCCGGCTTGTTGCCGAGCCCCCGAAAAACTTTATCTCCTCCTTTATTCCTTGTGATAACAACTTTTATTGACCGGTTTTCGCAAACGCAGGTGGTAATGCCGCGACGAAAAATAAACAGACGGGGGCGGCGCGTTCTGCAAAAGTTCGGCTCTGGGCCGCCACCCCTCCACCTGTAATTTATGAATAATTGTGATAAATATCTTGACAGTTCAATCGATGCCGCCGATCGCCACAATCCAATCACCTCAACTTGCCGACGAAAAAGAAACTTTTAACGAAGTTTGAGGTTAATAAAGGACGAGATAACAAAACGGACTCTTATCTTCCTTAACTTAATTGTACACAGTTTTATTCCGGCAAGATGGCGCCGATGACACTCGACACGACTTGATTTCAACCGACACAAAGCTCATTGAGAGAACAATAAATCTGTTTCAGTTGTCCAATTTTCCGATAAAAACGAATATGTTTAGAAGCCCCTCGCTTTTAGGCAACCAAATAATCACATCACTCGACAGTATAGGTACACCAGAACAGGATGCGGCGCATTTCCAATTCCTGGTCGTGCACCTCGAGCCTGTAAAACCGCTCATTTCTCAGACTCGTGGTATTCGGGGGCGGCGTATGCACCGGCCCCTTAATCAGATTCAAATGTATTCCGCGTCCCGGATCTCGCCGGCCGCCCCCGCGGCCGAGTTTTCATGCAGCATGCACCGCTAAATATATAAACGGGGGACGGTGCGCCGCCCCCTGGTACGGTCTGGTCCCGGAACGAGGTTACGTTGATGGGCGCGATCCGTCACCGGTCGGTGTATGTTTGGTTGCCTATTTTCGATCAGATGGAAGCGCCGCCGCACGAAATTACGTTTTGGAGCGCACTTTAAATCGACGCGTAATTAAATTTAAGCCCCGGAGACCTCCGCGCCGAGCCCGGAGCCAATATCGGGTCCGTAATAATAACATCACCGATAAAAGTTATTATGGTCGTATCAAATTTTTAAACATAATAGTGTGCAAATGGCCGCGTAATTGAGTCGCGCTGGATGCATGTCGAGCGCGGGGCCCCCTGGGGGCGAGCGACGGGGGCGACGCAATCTGGCGCTCGTCGAGTTTAATTTTTACGCCGGCGAAGATTTAACGAATTATGTGACGGCGGTCGCGACGAGACAAGAGTGCCTCTGGTTAGTTAATTATTGACGGCGAAGTGCCGACCGTCATGGCAACCATTAAACAACTAAAGGGATTTGGACTCGCCGTAGACACCTCCGCCGTCTCCTGGACGATAAGTGTCACTTCTGACACCTGACTCGCCCCGTTCTCGCGTCGCAGATTGCATTTTTGATTATCGAGCTTTGAGGAAGCTAGATTCGCTTTTACTCTTTTTGGCTGTAATAACAATTTCACGTACATATTCCCGGTTCTGATTATTTCACCGGAAATGGAGTCGGCACCGAGACCGCTTCCGACATTTTTAATTTCGCACGGGGCGTCTGAAAGATCAAATTTCACGAGTTAATCGGTCATTCTGGAGACGGCGGCGCGAGTGGCGGTGCCACCGGAACTGATACTAATTTTTAGGCAAGGCCGAAGGGTGTCGCCGACTTGATTAACTCGCACCTTCGTCAAAAAAATGTGAAATTTAACGTCGCAGCGTTAATTAAGATCCACTTTAGGGTTGTCGTTCTCGTTTGCCTTTGCATTAATGCGACTGTTTGTTTTATGTTCTAGAGTGGGAATTTTAAAAACGGGATAAATTATTTATCACTTACTGAATCATTCTCACAGCGGAAATGGATTAAGATATACATCAAAACTGTTTGATTCAAGTTAAATTATTTTTTTTTGAAGTTACTGAGAAAAACAATTGCAATTCTGTTCATGATACAGTTGTTACATCTTCTCTATTTCCTTGAACTACGGAGATTTTAAAGTTTTTTTTCTACTTTGGCATCATAAGTGAGTCTTTGTGAACGAAAAGTAGTGTCACAAAGGAATTTTTTGTGAAACTGTTTTTGGGCTGTTTTTTTATACCTATTACGTTGGTATTGCTGCAATAGCAATAATATCACCAAAGTAAAAAAAACAGTATATTACACTCGTTTTTGTGACACTCGTCTTCAAGCGTCTTATAAAACTCGTATAATAATACACTATTATGCAACAGAATGCACAAAGCACAAATTTTTATTTTACAAGTGGGAAGTTCATACGCGCGAGCGCAGGGAATGTTCCAATCCCACCCGTAAAGAAAGTGTTTCATACGCAAGCTTTCTTTACTGCATGATAGACGCCTGTGCCCTTGAAAAAACTTCACGATCTTCCCGAATTTGGGCACTAGCTGCCACGATTTGTCCAGTTAGTTTTTCTACCGAATTTACTGGCTGGCGGCTGTTTTAAATGCCCCCATTAAAAAAATCACAAGCAATTAAATCCGGAGATCTTGGAGTAAATAAAACACACGTAAAAATTGTGGTTGTTGTACACATTTTCCCAGCAGTTGTTCACAAAACTGTCGTCGCCTCCTGGTTGCAGGGCTTGTACTTTTTGTGCATGTTAAAGATGAAGGGCTTGTTCTTTTAAAGTGCGCCATACTATATGGTTTGACCTCTCTGGAAACTGTTCCCGGTAGTGTTTGCGTCTGAGCTGCACCGTACGCGAGCACCATATCCGTTAATTCCACGTTTGTAAAATTTGGCACTTTAACCGATTTAATAACAAACACACCATTATTAATACTCGTACACTGCACCGTTTGTCGAGCTGCAACTAATAACTGACTTACGCCAACCCAACCTCCGATAAGATGATCCTTTTTTGTCATACAAAAAGTGTACACGCATGAAGCGTGTAAAAAGCGAGAGTTCGCTTTTTCTTTGCTACCCATTGCGTTTATGATTTCTATTATGAAACCAAGACAGTGGCGCGTCCACAACTATTTGTTCTTGTATCCTTACGTTTTTCAAAAATGCATATTTTGTATGTGTATTTTGATTACAGGCTGTAAAGGCTAAAGAGGCTACTCTTCAAGACTGTAGATTTGCTTTTTGAAAAATGTATTCGAACACTTTCTTCCCTCCTTGCGGTAATTTACTAAATCTGATACTAAACACGAAATTATAGATTTGGTGATTAAATTCGTCACGATAAATCTAGAAAATGCTATTAGTTCTTACTTAGTCAGACAGAGAGGAAAGTTTTCCGGCGCATCCACCATATTACAAAGAATAATTTGCAATACATAATTTGAAACGCATTTTTTTGTTCTTTTAATCAATGATAATATCCCTAGTTTACAAAGGGTAGTCCTTACATGCGATCATTAAGACAAGAATAATACAAAATATAATCAAAACTGGACTGGCGCATCCACCACGTCAATAAAAAAAAACATTTAGTGCCTTCTGATTGGTTGACAACATACAGTTTCCAGACCGCATCTAGCCCTTTAAAAATGTAGAAGAAATTGTGTTGAAAAATTTTCCTAGGATATCTACCTCTTTTGTAAATAATAATTTTTTATCTTTCACAATTAACATTATAATTGTGCAACTTCATTCGTAAAATTGGTGTTGACAAAGTTTCAAAAACGTAGTTTTTCAAATTATGTAGTCTGCCTGATATTAAACATTTTGATAAATTAATTGGAAAAATTTGCTTTGCGCAATTGCGCATCCACAACTTTTCGTAATTTGCTTTGTTTATATTATTTTCAAAGAAATTCAGTTTTTGTGACTAAATTCGTCATAATAAAATATACAAAATGGAACTTTCAGCTTTTAGCTTAACTGCTAGGCAAGATAGATACAGCCACCTTTTATGAAAATTTCTTAGCGCATCCACCATTTTCACAGAATAGCTAAACAGACATTGAAACATTAAAAAAATCTATTGGAAAGATTTCCTGGAGCATCCACCGTTCTTGTAACAACATATTGGTTTTCTTAAATTATCAATATCAACGCCAGAGCAAATGCTGTTCTCAGTTTCAGCTCCAAGATTTAGCCCGTTACCTAAAATGACCTGAAACACTTGTTGGAAAATTTTCGGGCGCATCCACCATTTTTGTAAAGTAATAATTTCCCATTTTTTTTTAAATTAACATTAGCAATACCTAAAATGCAGTTTTTTTTCTTGATTGAACTGTAAAAGTATACTCCAAAATTTTCTAGAAAATTAATCCAGCGCATCCACCATTTCTGTAAGATTATTTTGGATTTATTAAATGACCGCTACTGACGCCACAGAAATGTAGCAAATAGGCTTATCAAAAGGTTTGTTGGTAAACAGGGAGTTCTTCATATTCTCATGATAAAATGTTTTATCTACACCGTCAAACAAGAGACATTGGATGGAAAATTTCCTGGCGCATCCACCATTTTTGTAAACGATTAATTTCAGATTTTAAAAAATAGTTTCCAAATTTTAGAGACGTAATTTAAAATGTTACTTAGTCCGTCAAATGAAAAATATTAGCACAATTTTCTAAACATTTTCTTGTTATATTTTTTAAACAAAAAACGCACAATTGACGCTTCACAAATCTTGACTTTTCAAAAAAATCTGCTTATTCTAGCTCCACCTGTACTCGACGACATTATCCCTTCAAAATTTATTTTCTCTTTCCATTTGAAGTCTCAGGCTTGGGTAAAATGTGCAAGTCAAATTCAAAAACAACATCAACCGCCTTTGCGGCGCCAAAATCTCATCGAAAGACCTCCCCGAGCCACCGTGTCCACGTCCAGCACCGGAGGAAATTACAAAACGTCGCCGGACCGTTCGCCACCTCCGGACCCTAAGTCGTCCGAAAGTCAGGAAGCGCCGCGAAGATCTTCGGGCCCCATTGGCGCAGGTCCGGGCGGCGTCGCGGCGCAAAACGCCGGCCCGGGATCCAGTTTGACGTCGGGACGCGCGCCGTACACACTTTGAACGTGCCGCACGCGATAATTACGCGTCCGTCGCATCGGTTTTACCGGAAACTAGAGATGAGTGCGCGCCGTGCCGCCGCCTCCGACCGGTGAACGCCGCCGCAACTTTTCGCACCCGGGGGGCAGTGCGTGCACCCGGATTAATCGCCGCTCCGTCGGAGGTTCGCGCCCATTTGCAATTCAAATTCGCTCTTCGCTCCCGACCGGACATCGCCGTCGAAGACTCGGACCGCGCGGCCCGGATGGCCACGGAGAGGGCGTCCACGGCTGGGGTTGCGATGACGGTGAAGTGATCCGGGGCGAGTCCAGAAACGGTCAACATGGTCCAGAAGGAGGGATTTCTCATAAAAATCGCGATCGTCTCCATGTTCATATCAACAGGTAAGGCCCCCAGTCTAATTACGGGCGCCGTCACCTTCTCACCGGGGGCGGCCGAACCCCGCGCGATTATTTATTTCGCACCGGAGAGACGCGCCTTCGATGGCCGCCTCAATTACGACAGGGGGCGGCTACGACCAAGTGGCCGCCGTCATCCCTTCTGTCATATTCCGCAGCATTCTTGATCCATTCAAAGTAGTTTTTTATTTAAATGCGGCGGCTGACATATGACGTTGGTTTTATTGAAAAATTCATCCGTTTCGTCGCAAAACACCACGGTTTCACGTCAATTTTGATCGATTGTGGCAATTTTTTTTTCTTCTTCTTTCTAGTCGACGACAGAATCGCGTGGGCGGCGGAGTGAAAAGGTGCGATCATGTTCGAAATTTGCACTTATTTTGTGACAATGTCGGGAAATATTGATGGTTTCGTTTGTGTTTTTAAACGGTTTTGTGCGTCTGTCAATCTTGAAGGATGAAATAAATGTAGACGACGGTCTTCTTGTCCCCGCCAAGATCGAGGACCGCTCCCGACGACCCATCAGAAGTAGACAAATGCCACCGATCATTTTTGCATCCCCCCGACAGACCATCCGAAAGCGAAAGCTTCCCCCCTTTCTTCCATCCATCCGAGCAATTATCGGAGCAATTTTACATCTCCTCTATTCCTTTAAAAATTCCTTTCGGATAAATTGCCTCTCGCAACTAAAAGCGCATTCATTGTAGCCCGTTCGATCACTTCTTACTCCCCTGTTTTTGTTTCTGTCTCTTTGACTCCCAACCTTTTGTATAGTTCTTCGAAGTCTTTTTTTGACCATCCCGATTCCTATCTTTCTGATGCGACTGAAACTCTACGATTCCCCTTCATTCAATCTCTTCTTGTTTTTCCCTCCACAGCAAACCCAATATCTTCTAAATTTAACGAAGGTGCATTCATGCAAATTTGCTCCAACTCTTCCTCCGTACGATGCAAATGCATTCGAACCGGTCCTTCATCGATCCGTTATTTAAATAAAATGCCCACGTTACGACTTCCGGGGGACGTTCCGTCTCGAAACTGTCTTACACTCAAAGTGTTTCTTTTTCTAGAGCAAACACTGTACTTTTCAATTTCTCTTCGCCGCCAATACCACCAGTCAAACCATCATCAAATAATTGTCAATAAAGTAAAATATATCACTGTGCTTATTGTTTACTCACACATTTGCGTTATTTATGGATCATAAAATTTTAATCGACGACAGTTTTAAATGATTAAAACGGGGCTCTGCGCAAACAGTTATAAATGTACACAATTATGCACTCAGACGCATAAATAAATATTCCATGTGTAACTATTGTTTGACTGCAAGGCATTTGTCAAATATTTGTTGCAAACCATCCACCATTTTTGCAAAGAAAAAATCATTTCATAACTCTCCCATTAATTGTTATTTGTATATCAAGGCCGCGAAGTCATTCTTTAACGTACCGAGAGAAAAAGGAGGAGGTACTCTTCCAGAGTTAAAAAGTACATGGCTGCTCTGATTTGTACCAAATATTAAAATGATGTTTACTTCAACGGCCGTCGTTAAAAGCAACGGCCGCGAAATTGGATTTCGCGGCCTGTTTTAGGTGCTCGTTTCGCGTACGGTTGCACAAAAAATATTTACATCTTGTTTGGTAGGATAGCTGGTTGACATGGTCTTCACCAATAACCATCCTATTGCATTCATCCGAAATTTTTTTTTGCTCACCCACTATTTTGACAATTTGGGAAGGAATCAATTTTTCTTCGTCACGGCTTTGTGATAATATCGCTGCGGCGATTCTAACCTGAAGTAGGATGCATCTGCTCATGGAGGTTCGCTTCGCGATCCAAGGCCACTCTGATGTCTGGTTCCCCATCCCTCGCACGGTGCGCGTCAAACGAAGTTTGTTTGTAAATATTTACCCAACAATTTTTTGCGCGTGTATATGCAACCAATAATACATTCACGTTGTGTTTTCGGGGGTTCCCCCTTCGTTTCGATTTTTTCCGCGTGTTTGTTTACCTTTTCGCGGTCCGATCTGTCTGGTGTGGCAAAAAGCGTGTCGGAGGTGGAAGTTTTCCGCCGCCCCTCCGGTCGGAACAATTATTGTCGCGTTAATTCCGATGGTTTATCGATGAGATCGTGTCCCTTCCGGTAATAAGGCAGCAGATGCCCCGAACGACGTTTACGAGGGCCCGACGTTAGTATTTTCATTGTTAATGAGTTTTAGCCGGGCCCGAATTCCTAAATAATACGGTTTAAATTGGAAATTCCCCCAAGAACAAACGCCCGACAAGAAAGCGACAAAGTTGGGAGAGGGTTAATCGAGGAGGTCGATCCGTCTCAGGTGGGGCCCCATCGATGCTCGGTCAGGTCACCTGCGGGAGGCGGCGCGTGCGGAAGAATCTCCGAGGCGGGGGGCGCGAGTGCGGCGGCGAGATTCGTCTTCTACCAATTTAATTTAATTCCAACTAAGGTTTCGTGAACTGTGTGCGGGGAAATTATCAAATTTCATAAATGTTAAAGGAAGTCGCAGGGGTTGGCAGCGTGCGAAAGACATTTGCATTAGATTAAATTTAATTGTGAACGTTTCACAATCAGATGTACGAAATACAACGCGGTATCTACTTTCGCTGCGAAGTCGTCGAGATAACCGCGAAATAACGGCCATCAGAGGGCGACACGCGACGCGCTGAGGGATGGCTCTCCGGTGCTCTGCGACGCGACTCAAAACCCCATCCTTTCCCACACGATTGGTCCGCACCACTTTGCCCCCGACCTCGCCGCCCCCGCGCTCCGAGTTATTACCTCGCCAAGTTATCTGTTTAATAACGTCGCAACAACTCTTCCGTGCTTGATTTATGAGTGCGCCTCGCATCGGAAATCAATCACACCTCCCACGCCGTATCCGCGTGTCGAATCTGGCCGTCCAGGTGGCCGCGCGCTTCCGCTGTCGCATTTCGACATCCGCGATCCGGAGTCGGCCGTCGTAATTATCTCCCTGGAAGGTTTCGCCTCCGGCGGATTTCTCCGGGGACGGTGCAGTTGAAGTAATGAAAATAAAACGTGGTTTTTGTTTTAGCCGTGATGATTCATCTTCGTATAACTTTTTATTTTATCATCACTTGTGTGACTCCGCCGGAAAACTAAGATTTATGCCGGGGGCGGCCTGCACGCAGCAACGACACGGTCGCGGCGCATCCGTCATAATTTATTTATTGTTTTAAAGAAACCGAGGTGCGAGGGCGGCGGACGGGACGCGTTTCCAATTTTTGCCCCTTTCTTGCCATAAATCCAGAATAATTGTGGTGGTATTAGCGAGAGGAGTCTTGTCTGGCTGAAATATGTATTGGTATTAACGTGACCCAGTTGAATCGGCAAATTTCATTTATTAATGTGCATTTGCTCGTGTTGGGTGACAGTTCTAGGTGGTTGTTTCGGTGATTTAGGACCGAATATGTACATAAAGTAGTAATAAATTTCCGGGGTTTTAAAACACGTGTTGCTAAATTCTCTTTGTCAGTAGTTTGTGCACAGGACGGAGTGTCGATAAAGCTTATTCAGTTTTATTCGTTGAGGTTGGGTCGCTCGAGACGCGACGAGTTAATCCACCGCGAATTCCGATCGAAACACGACAGAAATTCAAATTAAAAATCTAAAACAAATTCGCTCTTGGAACATGAAGAGGTGTTGGCCATTTGGAGTGACGCTTATCGAATATGTGGCAACTTGGGGGGAGAGTGATCGAAATCAAATCACACACCACCGAGTCTTACGCGAAATGGAGGAACGGATTGCTTTTCTCGTTTGCTTCCAGAAAAGTTCGATGCTGACAGCGAAAATAACAAATTAACAGGAATGACTTCAAAACAACTTATTAAATTCATATTTGATTGAATGAATTGATTAATAATGATTGAATTTGATCGACATGAACGGATAATTCAAATTGATAATTAAAAGATATATAACTGTGGATTTCAACGGTTTATCATTTCCAAGTGGATGTCAGAATGTCATAAATAATTAAAATGGATGAAGACGCCAAATAAAAGAACAGCTATTTAGATAAGAGTACGGTAGGGGTATTTTACAGCACCAAAACGAGGCGAAGCCGAGTGCCTGATTAGTTGGAGCGCTGTAAAATACCTACCGTGCGACATTTGTATTATTATGAAAACCGATCTTGGTAGTCCAGCTGCAGTTCCGGATCTCGGATGCTACAGTTTCTATTTTTCTTTTTGGTGAAACATTCGTTGTGGCGATAAGATCCGTTAATTGCGATTTTTGCGATTCCGGTGGTCTCGAACAAAACTGTTCGATCCGGCAAAGACCGTTATCTTGCTAATTCCAAGAGGGAAGTCGTAAATTTGGCGTCGTCCAAGTCGTCCAAAGGGCGCCCCCCTTATCGGTCCCATCCGCAACAGGGAATTATTGCGGGTTTCTCGTTCGCCGGCGATATTCAAAGTGTATCGGCAATTCGTGAAATTTCCTCTCCGAGATTGAATCAGATTTCATTTAGGGAACGAACGACCGTCGCGAAACTGTAAAGTAATTTAGGGAATTTTGGGGGGCAGGAAGCGGAATTTTTGCCAAGACTTATTAGAAGGGGATCAACTTCCCGTCGGCAATAAACATTAAAAGGCACTATAAAAGGCTTTCGTGTCATTAGGTGGATTAGCGGAATGCCTGTTCTGGAATAATCTCGTTTAGAGGTAATGCCATCAGCGAGTGACGAATCAGGGCCGCCATCAAAATGGCGAACGACCGCCATTTTCATAACCGTCAACAGCTCCCCCTCTCTGTCTCTGGAAAAAATTGAAACATAACCCCGTCGCCCAAATTAAACGGAGCCGTTGTTCCGATCGTTTTACACCTCGTAAACTTTTATCGAGGTGTAAGGATCAAAGCAAACGATTGTCAATTCGAACCAATTTGACCATAATGACTTGGGCCCCGCGCTCCACCCCCACGTGAGAATCATTTGTTGCGACGGCTAAATTGGGGATGTGCGGCATTCTGTCCCCGGGATGCGGAATATGCCGGCCATTCCAGGAATTCGCCTCGCGTATTACGCAATTTATAGAAAAATTGGGGCGGCGGGAGGAGACGCCCACTTTCGTGCCCGAAAAGTGTCGATGCCGCCGCCGGACGTCATTCAAATCAGATCCGGGACGTGAACCGCACACTTTTCGCCCCGGAACGTGATCAATCCACGCAATTAACCGGCGGCGGCGGCGCGCCGCCTGCGAAATTTTAAACTCGTTACGGACTAATTTTTCACTAGGTGCGTATAATTAATTTTCGCGATAAGAAATATTCAAATGGCAAAGTGCTAAATAATCGCTTTATCGAAACAATTCGCTTGATTATTTTTGCACGCGATCGCGCAGGGGGGGGGGGGCACGAAAATTCACCCCTTCGAAGCGGTTTTTAGCATCCCGCTCGCTGACATCGAGAGTACATAAAAGATAGTTGTGGATGCGCTGGGGTAATCTTTGAAGGAGTAGTAATAATAACAATAACAATCTTGGTACTGCAAAAACCATGTAGACCCCTCAGAAAACAATCTTCACATTTATGTTAGAACATTTAAAACATTATTTACATAGGTATATTGACATAAAACAATAAAAACGAATAGAATGGGTCCAAGAGGTGACCCTTGTGGCACACCTAATTCTCTCTTCAAGAATTTACGAACATTTTTGAGCACGGTACGGTATTCAGGCCGACACTAGTACCCTCGATACTGTTGATTTTGGTCCATTTGCAGCACTAAATTCTTAATAAAAAAATTCTTTCACTTTTCCGTTTTGAAATTTTATTGTCACGATTATTATTATTCTTGTGGTGGTCTTGGCTTACTTCCTGGCGCTTTTCCCTTGTTTCGGGACGCCCAAGTCGTCCCTTAAAATTATAAATAATTACGTAAGTTCCGAATAAGGGTTGTTCGCGCTCGAATTTAATTAACAGGTATTGTAACAAATGACACGGGATTAATACCGGCATTGAGCCGTCCGGGGGTTGCTTTCGGTAATTCTAATTTCATTTCGCGAGTTTAATACAGTGCTCAGGAGCACTCCCTATTAGTGTTTCATTTAGTTCAACTTTGCATACAATTTTGCCAAATTTACAGCCATTATTGCGTTCTTAATTAAACAGTTCGGGACCATAACCGACTGTTTTCTTATTGTTTCCGGTGGAAATATTTGCAAGCTTAATGCCCCTCTAATGAAAATTCGGATGTATGTCCGACGCTGCGGCGGCGGGGGCGGCGTCTTCTTCTGTGTCCCCGGAGTCGCCCTCTCGGACGCTGGGACACGCCGCCTCCGTCACAATCAATCGCGCGATTCGTGTCGACGATCAAGGAAACAATGCGATGATTAATGGCGGCGGCTAATTCCGGCGGGGCTTAAAGACTTATGAAGTCGGCCGTCGACAGATCCGCACGTCAATCTGGACGTTCTTCGGCTTGACCTTCGGTCTTATCGCTTTTCCGACAGATTTCGGGAGTGTTGCGGACGGCATTGTTCGCGTTATTGTCCGCTTTGAAAAGACGAGGGTTTGATTGAAGGGATGCTTTACGAGTGGGAAGGATTTAAAATACACAAATTCGAAGGGCGAAGCCGGAAAAGGACGAACTGTGGGGGCGGGGAAGCGCTTTGTCGGACCAAAACGGACGATTTAGATTTGAAAGAAGGGATGTGATGTTCCATTTATATATTTTTTTTAAACAGGTGTGCCAGCCGTACGAGATCATCCAGGAAGATTCCATTCCTTAAAAAAGATTCTTAATTCACCTGAAGTCTTTTACGGCAAAGTCGTTCGGGCAATTTCAAATACAAGTCATCAAGTGCAAACTCACATTTTTTTAATGTAAAAAAAATCTATTTAGAAAAATGTATTATAAATTTGAGGTGATCAAAAAATAATCTAGATATAGAGTTCTGCAATCCGTTGACCGATTCGTGGAATAAATCGCCACCCCCGCCGACTGCACCGCATCCCCGCCGTGCGACATCCACTCTCGGCACATCCTCGCCCGGACTTTTGCATTGCGGTAATCCGGCGGTTGGCCTCATCGATGCTCCGGGCCGCAAAGCAAATTAGTGCGGCCGGGGTTCGTTTCGTGATCGTTTAGCGAATTTTCGAGTGCACCGACCGGACCACCGCCCCCACTCCAGCTTCCGGTGTGACGGCGTCTTTTTCTTCGTCTGTGCACCGGAACCGAGCTCTGTTTGTTCGAACTAATTAACCGTGTCGGATACGGCGATAGCTCCCAACGTAAATAATGCACGGCGAAGGAAGCTCCAACAACAACAATTAGGGTTTGTGTTGCAAATTTGATTAGGGGGGTGTCGGCGCCGGAACAATGGCGGGGCGAACGGGACGATGCAGAATCGTTGCAACGACCTGTCCGATCGTGTGCGCCTGTCGGCCGTTAATTCGGCGGAGATTGCTCGTTATTAATTGCAGATCGAAGCGGGCGAGGAAGATGGCCGACAGCTGTCACCTGTCACAATCCCAGACAGTGCGGTTAGAGTGGCCGAACTTGACCAGGGCCACCTGGATCGGGGTGGTTTTTTGTTCGGGGGTGGCAAACGGCAGTCAAAGGTTAAACAGTGATCCGAGTGGCCGAGGGCTCAATTAAATCGGTCTGAAGTTTCACACGACGACGAGTGTCGGATCCGGCACGCTACAAATTTGATTCAATTACACTTTCTGAATTGTTGTAAAGGTTAGGCCACAATCATCCGGATTAGACCGGAGCGGAACTCGAAAACTCGCGCCCCGACACTCGGAATTTTAATATTCCCTAGTTATAGTCCATAACGTTTACTGCACCTCGTTTACGGCCAACCGTAAAATGCGATCTGGTTTGAATAAGGGCGTATCAATCGGGGGCGGCGGCACACATCAGCGCCAGACCCGCCGCCGCACCTCCTCGCTTCGATCTTAATTTCCCTTCGGCCGAGCACGCCGCCATTAGCCCTGATGAATTCATATTCGCAACGTCTGTCATAACTCTCGGGGACATTTTATCGCGTCGTAAAGTTGGCGCTGCTTTACACCACACGTGACCGTCCTCGACTCCATACTGTCACAATCTGTGGGGCCATTACCGTTTCTCCGTCTCTTGGTACAATTTTCGAGTCTTGGCGCGACAATTCGCGATTCCATTCGGATTCCGGTAAACACGCCTGCCAACCGCGTAAAAATCCATTGAAATTTCGACGACCCCCCTCCCAAAAAAGCAATTTCGACAAACGCGACTTTCGTGGTGGCGGCGTGTTTGTGCGGGCTCCCCCAGAATGGCCCATATCGCGGTATTTACACTCGACGAGACGGTTGAATGGGATCTGCAATCCGTGCTAAGTATTCCCTTTCTAATGATCGCCGGTCCCATTGCCGGGAAAAAAAAGGGAAATTCGCTTTTTTCTCTCTGGTGTCGGACCGAAACGAAAGATAAAAAGGGGATTAAACGCTTTACATGCCTATCGTTATAAATTGGTTCGACTCGATCTGGGGATTTTTGGGTTGCGCGTCCGATAAAAATTCCCCAAATAATGTGTTTCCCGACCGGACGATAATGACGGTGCTGCCAACCGTGAGCGAACAAATGAATTACGTTCGTCAGGCCCAGGTGCATATCGAGTTCAAGTCATCCGTCATCTGTCATCGTTGTCAAATTACCCGGTAGCTCTTCATCAATAGGTGTATTGCCAACCGCGATGTCACCGGGGAACAATGTTGCCAACTTCGCTTAACAACTAATAGCGCAGACGAGCTTTATCATTTCTCCAGTGACGTAGCGACCCTCATAAAAGCCCAACGTATGGTCCCTCATGTTATTCCTCTTGCTCGCGTCCCGCCAGGGTCGACAACGACAAAATCGAAAAACACTAATGTCCTACTTGTTCGAACAGGTTCAGATTTTGAAGCGGTTGGGATTTCGAACAAGAATTCGTGTTGGTTGTTTTCGTAAAAAACCTCCACATCGATTAATTTCCATATTTTGCATTTTCCATTGTTGATGCGATACCGTGGGGCGGCGGCACGCGGATCGTGCCGGGGGCTGTTTTGGCAGCTCTGATTTATTAAATAACACCCCAGCGATAGACCCGTCAAGTCGCGTCGAATTTTTGCGTGGCGAGGGGCGGCGCGTCTGACTAGAATAAGATTTCGCCTTTTCGCCGCCCGTTAAAAGTGTAAACAGACCGGTGCGAATAGGTAAATAAGAGGCGGCGCGGTTATTTAGTGCTTTATCCGAGTGTAAACATGACAAAATGAAAATTCCTGACATAACGGAATGTGAGGTAAGGTGAAGTATTTCCATCGATCTTGGCGTCGCTCGGCGGCGGCGGCGGCATTTTTATGCGTTTTTCATTCCACCATTCGAAATTATCTACCGGCGAGTGCACATTCCCCGAATTGTGGAACTGCACCCCGGCACTTGTTCCAAAACAAAAACGCACCGATTTATTTCCAATCGACAATATGTCCGACCGAACGTCGATTGTCTGACCCGGTGAAATATTTACGAGTTTCCCGCGAAAATGCGGTCGAGCACTGTTGGCGACTTTCCGAATTAATTAAGCGATGTATTATGCGAGTTGTCTGTGACGGTGGCGGCGCCATTAGGGCGAATTAATTGTTAGTTTGACACAAAGGGGCGCTGTCTGGCCGGATGATGGAGTGACTTTCGTGGACGGAAGTCGCATGCACGACGTTGTTGACTCCCGGGGGTGGATTAAACACTTCTGCAATTGCATTTCTCTAATGCGGAACGAAGTCTCGAAATGTGCCGAAGGGTTAATTACAAGTTGGACGGTTTGCCGTACAAAGTGTCGAACGGGAGCGGTCGACGGGGGGATGCGGGAGGGACAAACATGGCCGCAGCGATAATACAGTGGAAATCCCGGCGGCGGTGTAAATTAAGCGATAATAGGGGAAAAGTGCGTTCGATTTGGGACGGGGGCGGCGGTGACGTCATTCCGACGACCAGATCGCAGCCAAGATGGTACAAAAAACAATAATCTGTCATAATGTTTACTCTCATTAAACTTCATTTCATGAATCTGTTATTTTCCTAAGAAATTATTTTTCCAATTTATTAGAAGTCAATCTTTCTTGCAATTTGCATATTAAAAGAGTGTTGATCAAATACTTCATTTTAACATGTCAAAATAATAATATATCTCATGAGTGATATTGATCGGAGTTTCCACTATTTCTCTCGCAACTTAACTCATAAGTGAGATAGAGAACTAATTGATTAAGTGTCACATTCCTCATCGTCATCACACAAAATATTATTTCTAAATACGAAACCTAACTGAAATTAACACTCGTTGAGAAGAAGTTGTTTCTCACAAGTGAGAAAGAGATTCAATCCTCGTAGCACATTCTCATACCACATTTTATTTTGTCTAAATTATATCTTTTGAACACTAAAATAGCCAAAACAACTGAGATAGAGATCGCGCTTTTGCAATGCTGTCCCAGAGGCTGGCTGCAAGGGAGAAGGTTCTCATAAGTGAGATAGAGATCTAATTCTAGTGCTTTTGCACTTCTTTCACAAAACTTTATCTTACAAATTTACACGTTGTCAAAATTTTGAATGTGATAACTCTATTCGCTATTCAGATGTTCTTAATCTGTTTAAGGAGTGAGGTAGAGATCCAATGCTCACGTGATGAGTTGAGATGAGATAATAAAAAAATCACAAAAACATAATTAACTCATCACTGTCGTTTCTTGTGTCGAATTGCATGATTGTCTCTCGTCAACAATTCAGTTATAGTACGCTTCTTAAAAGTGAGAAGAAGAAAACCATATCTTGTGTATAAAGTGACAAAACTAAAAAGAAGTAAATTTTCTAGATAATAAAGTAATTAGGCCTGAATGCTGTGTCACCCTCTGCTTGGTGGAAAACAAACAGGAATTAGATGTGCTTTGTGACAAGCGTTGTTGTGTTTTTATTGCTAACAAAACGCCTCCACCTCTAAAATGGGAGTATTTTTGACGGCGATTAACTTAACATTTCCTGGAAAACAATAAAAGAAACATAATAAACCGCTAAAATTTGATAGGATCACATCGGATTATGTTTCCAAATGGCTTTTTCACTCCTAGGTACCTGTTGCCGAGAAGAAGTCGTCGGCGTTTGGAAAAAAAGTGTGCGCAATTGCGCTAGCAATTAGAGCCTCTCCTCCGGCTTTATTTCACGGGAGCGATGGGACGTAATGAGATTATTTAAAACGGGACGGAGACGGCGAAGTGACGTATTCCTTCAAGGGTGGATACTCATTAAACCCGTTGCTTTACGAGCGGCAGAAGCCCCTCGGAGGATTTAATAAAATACGGAGGTCAATTAAGGAAAGTGGCTTTTTATCAAAATTGCTGCGATGTACGGCGAGAATTTCTTTCAAAGTGTTCTAATGTTCTTTTCCGCGGCGGCGGCGTTCGAACTTTCTCGGGCGGCGGCCCCGCGGTATTAAATTCCGGAATCCGGCCCCGGATTAATCCGATAAATACAGATATAGTGGCGGAAGTCGTTTATTTTAATAGATTTCCGATGCGAGTCGTCCGCCCGGTCGGGGGGCGGTTACCGGGGGACGGCGTCGCCGGACGGAAGTTAATAACGTGTGGAGGTCGCCGGGATTAAAAATGGTTTCGCTTTCGCTTTAAACAAACACACGGATGCACGGCGAAAGTTGCCTCAAAACTTTATTGTCAATTTGGCAAATACTCCGTTCAACTTCCCTCGATGGGGAAAGTTTTTCCGACAGCTAATTGGATGCTCTTGACGTTATAATTCGCGGAAAAATTTATGGAAATTAGCGACGTTCCGGCGATGCGTCCGGATTATTTAGTGGCGAGCCGGATGCGGTTCACATCTCGTTTTGCATTTTCAACAAAACAATTAATTGGAATAATACGGAACGTGCCGGTGCAAAATAGAAACAAGAAGAAAAGGAACGAACCCGCGCTCGACGGAATGGCGGTGGTGTTTTCGAAAGTTTTGTTCGGGAGGTTCATTAAAATTGTGTCGGGCGTGTGTTCACCGATAACGTCGAAATATTTTTTTCGGCGAGGACGTGCCCCGCCAAATATTATTCAAAATAATGACTTCGTCACTTTCACAATTGCAGAACAAAGTCATTCTTCCCAGCAGCTGAGGTGATATTTATTATTGGTAAATTAAGATCCATTATAAAAAAATTACAATTGCAGAAGAAATGGAACTGGCGAGAGATTAAAGCAGAAAACGAAGAAGTCATACATCGGAAAAATGGTGGATGCGCCGGGATAAATTACAATATCCATAGATATTTTGATAAGCAACGACACTTAAACTATGTTTCCTTATGGTAGATCGAATGGAGAAAACCGTAAATCGTTGTTCTCTGTAGTAATAAATTTGAAAACTATCGCGCGTTCAAATGAAATCCTGGACTGAGTAGGTATTGGAAAAATTAAACTTTTTAGAACAGTGTAAAATTTGAATTTCCCGCCGTCTGACATGAATGACATTTGTTTATGTTAAATCCGGACATAATTGAATACGTTATTCTATTTTTAATGTAAAACAATGCAAAGAAAGAAAAAAAGAAAGATTTTTTGGCTCTAAATTTTAGGTTAGCTGTTAACATGCTCCAATTACTCTACGCTTTAAAAAACTGCAACAATTGATGGTTTCCAACGCCTCCCCAGCCCAGGATTTCATTTGAACACGTGATATAAAAAAATCATAAAATGCAAAAATGGTGGATGCGCCGGGAAAACTACAGAGAAATTTTACAATATTACATGATTGGTTAGACCATATTTAAAAATTGTGCTCAATAAATCTATTTATGAGAGATTGAATGAAGACACTCGTGGATCGCTATCTATAACGATAACAGTAAAAAATGAGAAAGTGGTAACTTAGAAAAATGGTGGGTGCGCCGGGATAGACCACGGAGAAACTAACGAATCCTTCTGATATGTGAGACTTCTGAAAACTGTGCTTTTCAAAGTCATTATGGTAGATCGATCGAAGCAAAACCTACAACTTCCAACAATGCTTAGACTATTGTGCATATTTTTCTCGTGCATTCTGCGAGACGCCATTCAAACAATATGTCCCAGAATTATTGTTTAGGTAGATGGAATCGAGGAAACGGCAAATCCCTATTTCCTACAATAACGTTGAAAACTAGAAAAATATAAATTGAGAAAGCGGTGTACATGCCTGGACGATCTATAAAGACATCTATCAATATTTCTCTGATGCGACAAACTACAGCTGTAAAATTCGTGTTTTACAAATGCCGTTGTGACAGATCGCGTGGAGAAAACCACAAACCGCTATATCTGACGTTGAGAATTGATCAATTACAATTTGCAAAAATGGTGGATGCGCCGGGTTAAACCGCACAAAAATGTGTTGACGTTTTTGTCATCTCATTATAAAATTGTGTTTTGTAAAACTCGTTAGGGCGAATCGTATGCAGGAAATCGCAAATCACCAGTTCTAACAATATGTTGAAAAAAAGAATACTGCACAAATCCTGGATGCCAACAATAGCCGAAGGTCGCACTGAACGCAACTAATCTGCACGCGGTACTTGCACCTTTTTTGCGTTGCACTCGATAACTTTTTAATCTTACTTTTTGTACTCATAGCCTTGAAAGCGACGCTTCCAACATCCAACGCTCACTCCGAAACGAGTGTTTCCCGATCGACTCGAATGTAAAAATTGCAAAAAACATTGGCCCCTTGAGGCATTCAAAAAAAAATCTGTCTTGATAATAATAAAATTTAGTTCACAAAATACAACTTCCCTGGGTTTTCCTCCATTAAAAAAAATTACGGAAAGATTTATAATCGTTGAAAATTGTTCCTACAAAATTCACAAATTATTGCAAAAATTAAAATATCAAGTGAAGCAATTGTTTCCAATAACCAAACTTGGTTTTATGTTCGTTTATGTTTAATGTATTAAAATAAAAAAAATTAATTTAATTTTCGTGCAAAAAATATTGTACGAACCACTTGCGTGAAGACATCTTCCGTTCTTTCGCGCATTAATTAAAGGCACTCGCTCCTTCGTCGCTCGTGCTTTAAAAAATGCGCTCATGCGGGAACATCGTCTTCCTGCACTTGGTTCGTAAATAACTAATTCGTTCTAACATGATATCAGTGGCGTACTCAACTTTTGTGGTTGAACTTTACATGGCATTTCTGACCTCATGCGGATCTATAGTGCAAAACTGAATGCACGTGATTTTCACAATTTGTCTGAAGATCCTAGGGTTTTAAGATTGTGACGCATTTCAAATTCACGCTGTACACATCGTAAAAGCAACACCATTACAACATGAAATTGATTACTATACAATTTTCATTTGAAAAACCTATTATTAATGTCTCCACATTCAACGTCACTAAATACAAAGACTAAAATTGATTCCACGTATTTTTCTCACTATATGCTTCTCATTGTAAATATGGAACATGAATCAGGCTAAATATGGAATGTAAATAGTAAAACTGTACAAAATTAGCCGAGCAATCTGATTTCGTTTCGGTAGTTTTCAATTTTATCGTCGTCAGTCATGTTGGTAATAACGGTGATGTTGACTTAAATGACCTGTCGTTGAAAAACTATAAAATCTTTCGTTCGCTCGGTAAATCCCCTACTTTTTCTAGTTACTCTTTGATTGGTTTGTCGATAAACGGATTCTAATGTTAATCAAAATGAAATTTACAATAGCCTTAATGGTATTTACATGCTTTTTTCAATCGATATTTACCATTTCAGCAGGAAATAAAAAATTGAATACGCATTGAAAACGAATTATCATTATTATTAATTCCTTTACAGGAAAAAAACAAGCTTACCAATTAACAACAGTCCTTTACATCAAATTATGCATTCAATTAAATTGACACGACGTTTCGCTAATTACATTTGATCATCAGGTAACAGTCCAACACATTTTGTCATTTGTCATTCCAGGAAAGTGTATTAAAACCGTCGATCTTAAACCTTGTCGACAAAGACCTGTTCAAACCATGTCTCCCTACTCCAAAATATGGCAATTGATATGACCCATTTTTAATTCAATATTGTTTAAATTGCAAAATTTCGTGTCACCGGAAGCAACTGCCATAATAAAATGTACACGTCTATTGAAACCGATGCGTTAAAAGCGTCAACATTTCGCATCACCGTTATTGTTATTAAACGCCTGCAGCAAATCCAATTACTTATTATTGTATAACGTTACACGCTGCAGGTAATATTTCACAATTTCGAAATGTAACAGCATTCCACTTGGTGGCACTGTATCTTTACGGTTCCGGATACGGAAACGGCGTCGTCAAGTCGACATTTTGCAACATTTTACTGTTGCAGTTAAATTTTTTTTATTAATAGAACATAATAACCTGTCATTGTTGTCGTTATTGTCGCATTGCCGGCTTTGTCCTTTTATTGCATTTTAACTGGAATGGTCGCGATTCGTCCCTTTCATCCCGGTGTAATGGAATTGGAGCAAATCCAGCTTAAAAAAAAGCGAGCCCACAAAACAACAACCCGCGATTGCAGATTTCACCGATTCGGAATGCACTCACGTGCGGAGCGGGCTTATAAATTCGGATTTGAACAACGGCCGCAATTATTTTTTGTCCATGCCGATGGACATTTTTCCGTCCTTTGCTAAACGAAATTTCCGGTACGTTTCCGAATCATCCGGTACTAAGCACCGTGCATTATTGATCATGACATCAGACAATTACGACACCGCTCTCCGGTTTCGTATTGCCGACATCCCGCACCACTCGCTGTTGCTCTTGTTCGGCGAGGAAACATTATCTAAACGCATTTGAATAAATGTCAAGAGCTCCATTGCAAAAAGCACTCGCTTTGCCGAGGGCAACTGCATCATGCCCATAACACTAATTACTTTCGCCGCAGAACGCTCGCGCTACATCATAATGAAGCGAGCACCACCCCCACCACCGGCCCCACTCCGACGACGAGTCTACCCGCAGAGCAAATGGCGAGCGCTTGCACTACAGTAGGTTTGTTTTAAAAGTGGGGACTGCGAGCGAAACCGATCTGCTGTGTCGTTTCTCGATGAATCAATCACGCAGGTCTTGCCCTTGGCCTCAAATAAAAATATCCTGATTGTGACAAACAAATGATTACGAGAGACCATTAATGTTTCAGTATTGTTTTTGTTTTCAATTCTTTCATCGATCTTAATCGTCAACCTATTAGAAATTCTGTTAGCAACCACTTTATTCCACCTGTTTGTCAAAGCATAGTGAATAATTTATCAGATGACCTACGAAGACGTTAAATCGCTAAATCGGAAAAATGCCGAACGGAGAAAACCCTAAACCGTTGTTGGTTCTAATAACAATTGAGAAAACTATAAAATGACAAATTACAAAAATGGTAAAATCACAGAGTTATTTGACTGCATGAAGGGTTGGCCCATATCTAACAGCTACGTTTTATAGATGTTTGAGAAACCAGAAAATTCAAAATGGTGGATGCGCTGGGATTCTCTTATGACGAAATCACAAATTGCTCGCTGCAATATTGCACATCAGTCGATCTTTCCTTCAATGGTTTTAGCAATGTCAAGTTGCATCTTTTTGTTGCTTGTTGCTTCTCTTCGTTCGTCAAAGAGCAAAATCTTCTAGCACTTTCAAAACTACTCTACTGTCTGTTTTCATTTGGACTCCGCATTTCTGTTGCTCTCCTCATTCATCCTCCCACTCTGCTCATCAAACACTTTCGAGCAACGTGAAGAGCCACGTCGTCTGATTAGGAATCGGTCTCCTCGAATTGTTTATGTGGGACGTTTCAAATTTGCCGAAACACTCGAAAGGAACGTTTTCGTGTAATTAGTGCTCCTTTCAGGGCGACTCGGGCGGAAATACACGAGCACGTCACGGTTCAAGATAACTGAATGGTAGACGATGATGGATTAAGTAAGGAGAAGGCGGCGTTATCGCGAGCATTACGGAAAGTATGCGTGATCGCACGCCACAATCCACAACAATATAAAATGTAGCGCGCGATCTCGCCCCGTACGAACCCATCCGCCACGTACGTTCGCGCCACCCCAGCCGAACTCTCTCCCGGATTCTGGACACTCCGGATAGGTGCGCCGATATCGATCATCGCTGTTTTCATCAGAGCTGATGCGGGCACAGAGCGAAGGATATTATTTGTCAAAGCCGCGCGTCACACTGTGATGATAATGAAGTGAAAAGCTCCGGTTTCCTTTGGTTTAGGCAAAAAGCTGGCGCGCTTCGCCTCCGCTCCATCAGGATAAGAGCCGAAAGTGTATTACGAAAGGTACGATAAAAAAACGCCCAAATAACAACTTCCAACACGTATTAGTTCGAATTACGAGCACTTCCAAGGGGGCCACGGTATCCTTCGTTTGCCACCGACAAAAAATATCTCGGGGGGAGGGATCAAATTTAACAGACGAAATGTTTTGCTTTCCTGATCCCGCACGACGTGTCCGATTGTCTCCGATTTAATCACCTCGACTGTTTGCCGGTCAAAGTTTTTGGCCCACCACACCTTTACGATGTAAATGAAAAACGTCCAGTTGGAGAATTTCGACCATTAAGAAGTTTCGCGGATGGAGGAAAAGCCTGCGGGAACTTACGGCTCTTTTGGGGCTTTATATAAAATCTCCACTGGATGAGACAGTTCGCTCGACGATTTCTCGCTAATCCTCCATCGATCTCTTTGCGTCTGTATCGTTTAAATTTTGACATTTCAATTAGTTCCCATCGTCCCCACTTTGATGGTCCATTAAACTTTACAGACGCATTTCTCTGTTGACATGTAAAGAAAAATATTCCAATTCTCTTTTCCCGTTTTAATATAGCGATTTCGTTCGCGAGTGTTATTAAAATTCTACAAATGATGTTGTCTTTGGCGGCTTTCCACTCGTTCTTTCTACTTCTTTCTTTGAATCTTGAATGAGCGAAGTCCAACTAATTTACTTCGGGACTTATTCGTGCATTCAATACAGCCCTTTTCTCTCCCCTACAATAAGATGCAAATTAATCATTAGGAATAAAGAGAGGTGTCAGACGGCTCCGCCCGCTTGAATTTTTCAAATAATCACTTTTCAGCGCCGAATCTGTGTTTTGTCATTTTAATTGGGCCCCTCCGAAATGGACAAACGAATAAAAAAACTCATTTTGTTGATATTTGACGAAAACACCCCCGTCTGCACCCCTTCGACACCGAAAAAAATCATTCGCCCCATTCTTTCGGGCCTGCGCCCCGTTTCTGCTGAAAATGATCTTGGCTGTAAACCGAACAGATAACCCTGTTTCATGTCCCCTTAACACAACTTATCGCTGATAGGCCACAATTTACGACTTGCTGAAGCCACAACATGCGCACATACGCCGTTTTCATTAAACATTTTTTTTTTCGCCACCATCCCCGTGTGAGATAACCGAGGCATGTCTGATGTCCTGAAATATCGATCCCCTCGCCAAAACAAACCCCACAGGGACGGGGTGAAGTGCAAACCGGTCGGGCAGCGGTTATTTTTATTCGAATCAGCAACGATGAAGGCCGTTGTTTAGGGTGGATTACACATTTTTCCGGATTAATCCACCAGTCGAAATGTGTCGACTTTGCGGAAAGGGCCCCGGACCCTCGCCCGGACGCCGTTTATCCCGGAATCAGCCGATTCCGGAATTTTAATAGTAATAAGGGCGCCCGATACGCACCCGCCACCCTGGACCACTCTTCTTGAGCGTTCTTCTCCTAAAACTGACACGAAAGTGTTGGTCCTAGTACGCACCCCTGCCGCACCTCACAAATCAGTCCGCCACCAAAAAACTTAACAGAAAACGAATGTCAAGACAAAGGATTCATAAAAATTAAGAAAGAGGAAACGGAATTTGCGAGCGCAAAAAGCGGAGTAATTTTAGGTACATTTTTTGCGCCAGCAGAAACCCCCTTTGCCTCCTATTCTATCGTGAGTTGTTTTCGTGCCCTTGCACCGGGACGAACTTACGTCGCCGCCAAAGATCCACCTCCTCCGAGGAGCCGCCGCACTCCTCGTCCACGCCTGCTAATCCCGCCGGTTGCCGTTGCGAGAAAATTAAAACGAGCAACAAGTCTCAGCAGTCCCATTCCTGCGCCACTCTCCGCCGATATTAAATCTATAAAATGGAAACGGAGTCCGTAACACGAGTCCATTTTTTCCCGGCGCGAGAAAATGAGCGCCCGCGTCCCCGCGCCACCCCCGGCGGCGGTCGCGATTTTTTTTCGCCTCCTCGGAGAGGTGTTCGCGTCAGCTCGAGCTTTCATCCGGTGAAAGACGAAACAAAAACAAATCGTGAGGAGCAGGTGTTGTTCCTCACGGGAACACTAAGGACGTTACCGTTATTTCGACTTATTACACCAATTTCGGGGGGTCGCGATGGCGGGATTAAGCGGTGGCATAGATTACGTCTTGTGGCGGCGTCTAAGCGATCATCGCCGCCTACGGTGTAAAGGTCGATTAATTTCAATAGCGGCAAGGACCGTTCGGGCCCTAGCACAAAAACCCCCTTTACCGACACTAATGAGGACTGTGGTGCCGCGTAGACAACCAGTAATACACTAGAGATTTCTTTTTACGATACTGCAGCCTCATAAATATTTCTAACATCGCAGCTGGCTACGTCATCTGGAAATTTTCCTTGTTTATCATTTTTGTCGCAGCTGGTTTCAAAATAAATTAAATTATGACAGCTCGCTGGACATTACATTTTTTAATGATGAAGCCTGGTTTCTTCAATGGTATAAGTAGGTACACTTGGTAAATTGTCAGAGCACACTAGTGACACTAGAAACGTTCGTGAAAACGCTGTATTATGTATTGCTACTGCAATAAGATGGAGCTGTTGCGCATCTTTTGCGCGTTTCCTCCACATATGCCCCATAAAATAAAAAATCCACTCGTCCGTATTCCTTTGATTTATGTAATTTATGCCACATTGCAAGAATCCGCATTTGCGTTAAAAATTCAGATTCCACCCCGGCAGGAAGTGGATGTTCCGCTTTTTTTGCCGGTCGAAGACTATTAATTGCCGGTTTAAATTTTCGGTGTGCGCTTTTATAAATCACCGTTGGGGTTGTTTCCGACGGAAGCGGACGTTGCATGAGCGAGTTTCTCTCTTGAAACATCTCAATTCCAGCGGACCCCTTTAATTCATCCCGTCTGATGGCAATAAAAACGTATAAAGGGGGCTGTCACGAGTCGCATATTTACATTCGGCAACGCTTATTATGGCTGATTAACATTTCGTTGCCGTTTCGAGTCGAAACACGTAACACTGACAAATATCGGGGGTGACCTCTGAACGATCATCGGTCGATATCTTAAAAATAGCGTCGAAAAGTGCGTCGCTGCTTCGACGGGGGCGGCGCCGATAAATCAGGTCCGGTGTGTACGTCGCGTTTTTAAAGCGCCCACACATCCTGAATTATGGCTAATGCGAGTTTATGAAATTGATGGCGGCAACTCGATTTCGTTGGGGCCCAAATAATAATGACGAAAAAAATGCTGTCCATCGTTTATCGGGCGAGCGGAAACCGTTCCCTCCTCCATCGATAAATTATTCATCCGCTGCATCAACGTGAAATATTTCTTTCGACTCTCATTAAATTCAAGCCGAAACACGGGAATTTACATAACTTTCTGGATATTTGACGTGTGGGGTCGGATCCGGTGGTTGGTTAGGTGGGTCCTCGGATGATATGGAAAAGATAATGTCGTGCGGTATTCGGAGCGCATTCGTGGCTTACAGCCGAAATCCTCTTCTGCCACAATTCATGCATATTGATGGCGGCGTTGTCTGCGACGGTTCGCGGCGGCGGCGGTTTTTTGCCGGACGGACGATCAAGCGCCGGCCTGGAAAACCCTCGACGCCGCATCCAGGTGTGTAATGCATCCTTTGTCGACGGAAAAGCGCAACCAAGGTGCAACGGGAGCCGCTTCGCGCTTGTTTTATCCAGTGGATGTTTGACGGTTTTTTGTGGAGTCGGGAAACTTTATGATTAGCGAACAGTGAGCTCTTCTATTTTTGATAACGTCTGTCTTCTGGCTGTTGAATTTTAACGCAGTTTCACCTCGATTATGTATACGAAACTTTGGAAGGCGTCGTGATGATATGCATCGAAAATGCATAATAGATCACAATCTGTCTGCAATTCCTACGTTGACAGGGAAAAGCTTGCTCTAGTGGATGTTGGATTTTTCCATGCGAATGCGTAAATCCAATTTTACAGCCGTAATGCAACTACGAATATTTTTCTAGAACTGATTTTCCAGTAAAATTTTTATTGTTTTAACTCTCAAATCTATATCCGTCTGTTTTCTTATTCGTCCACACAGTATCTTACAATTTAAATATGTAATACCCTAAATTATGTGCGTGCTGTCGAATTATTATTGTGAAATGTAATTATGCTTTCAAAATGTTAAGGATTCGTTTTTTCCCAGCTCATACGTGAAATGATACGAGCGCAAGCTGCTCAGAAAAAAATTGACGGAAGAGAAATAACGGAGGCTAGCGCGCTACACCGCAATACATTCGGCACAGTTTTATAGTGATTGTGCAGCTTCATGACGTCATATCGTGATGAAACAAAGTGCAGAACACAATCAGGAATGTTCTCTTTCTAACAAATCTTGTTTTATCTTGTTTACCCAGTTACGCTTCATATCAAAAGGTCAGTTCAATCAGCAGATGAAGAGGTCACCACAGTATCTTCCAAAATTCACCTCCTCACGATTATTTTCTGTGTATTCTTGTGTCTGCGTACTTTCCCCATCGTCATGCACATCCTCTGGATATCTTTCCTTGTGGTACTCTCCTGCCCGAAACTCTCCCAAGAGTTTGCTACTTCCGGTAGGTAAACACGCCGTTCCGCTTGACGGACGCCCCCAAGACCCATTCATACGCGATAAGTCCCCTCTCGTCGGCGGTACGGCAAACTGGCGTCCACTTGTGCGGCCGGGCTGATTATGTGCGTAAACGATACGGGGGCGGCTTATTGAAAATCGATCCGACAATATACGGGGATATTATTGTAAATTGCCGCCGATTGGTCGTACACCCTCCACATTATTCTCCGCTTTTACAACAACATTATCCCGTTCGGGCCGTGCGAATAACGTTTCAATTTAATGCGGCAACTGCTGGATCCTGACAGAGATATAATTGAACGTGGCTTATGTCACACGTATCCGTCCGCCGCCCCCGACTTAGTCGTATCTGTACGATTAATATCCATCATACATATTCATCGCAAAACAAGCCACGTTTCGTGTTTGATTTTCATAATCGCCACAAAATTAATATGGTAATGGTTGTGACACGTGCTTACAATGCCGAATTTACGGTCTTGGGGGGCGGCTGAAGCGTGCTCGGGGGGCGAGGGTGACGCATCTCACGAACAGAAATAGAAAAGAAAGAGAAACGTCAAACGGACAGGGTCTCCTCGGACGGTTTAAACGCGCACCACGAGGATTCTGTTGGACTCAGATCTGGCTGTTTCATGACAAACACAATTTCTGGTCGACTTTCGATTTAAGCAGCAGCGTCGGTCGTCACAGCATGATGCCTTGCACAGTCCTGCTTAAAAAAAGAGAATATAATTTTTTTTGGAATTTTTGGAATTCTGCTCGAACCTGAGATTCTGGACGCGTCAGACTTACAGATGATTTTTTTTGTTGCAGGTTGGAGCCGACCGAAGACGAAGGATGATTCGGAAACGACGGACGAGGCCGAAATCGAGCCCTTAATTATCGACAGGGGGCCCTACTTCGACAAGAGCGCTTCGAAAAATGTCACAGCCCTCGTCGGCAAGACCACTTACTTAAACTGCCGAATTAGGAACTTAGGGAACAGAACGGTGAGCATTAACACAACGAGATGGTAATGCGTTTCGAATATCCGATCGTTTATTTCTATAGTTTTTATCGTTATTGTACCAATTGGTCGTCGACAAATAATTTTGAACGATCGCCGATGGGTTCATGACAAAAGCCATTATTGGTTTTCGTTTAGTGTTGAAAATAATCCATTTCGACGGCAATAAACACCCTGTGTAATGGATTTATCGGTGGAGCGTCGTCAAATTGGGATCGCGGCTAGTTTCACCCCCATATTTTTTCATATCTGTGCTAGTGCTCGTCGGGGATCTAATTCCGCCTCTCACCACCGCCCCCTTCCAATCTTAATCATGTCGGCGTTGACGAAGGTCAGTCGGACCGACTGATTGAATTACCCTTGGAGTGTCATCGCACCCTCTAAAAATAGCACGCCACTGGTCGCGGACGCCGCCGCCCCGTGCGGCTTATTAATCACCCCACTGCGGTAACTACCGAGCGACACCCCTTATAAGCGCAATAAAATATTTACCGAAACAGAGCGCCGCGACGCCTTATTATTCCCGGCGTTGTTCGGTTCCACCACCGTCCCCGATTAGACACCGAACCCTCTTCGTTGCCGCGAAAAATCCACCCTCTCGTAACAATAACCCGGCTGGATGGGGCAATACACGAGTGGTCGGCCAGATAGGGTGAAACAATAGTTTCTTTGTCTGCTTCCTTGAGTGCTCGAGGAATCGGAAATTTTCCCGCCAAAAAACGACACTTCACCCCTTTACGGCATCAATTCTTGCGGTCGTTGAGAAAATACCGCGTTCATAAATATTTACCAGAAAAAAAGCGTAAAAAGCCAATAAAACCCCCAGTCTATCAAATAAATAAATAAATAAAAAATGAACGAACGACGAGGGAGAGAGAATAGTGTTTTGAGGGAAGGGAATGAAATCCGCGATTGACGGGAACAAAATTTGTGTGTTCCACATTCGCGAAATAAGTAAATGAAATAAAACCACTCGATTTGGTCGTGATGAATGAAAAGAATCGCGTGTTTGCGGTGTTAAGCGGTGCAGAAGCTCACGAATGTCGAGGAGCGACTCCGAGTGAAATATCGAGGCTGCCGGAGTGACACCCCACTTCTGCGTCGTCTAATTCCTCCGCAACAAATTTCCCTCAAACAAGAAGAATTACAAGCCAGCAGAAGTCGCCCCAATAAAACACTTCCACCCCGAACATATTGTGTGAAAATTCCAATATCGCCGACGCAGCAGTCCTGACCTAACAACCGACGCGGCTGCACCAGGAATCAAGTCTATCGGAAAGCGGCCGCTCCATTCTCGCTAAGTCGCTTCATGAAACTCATTTTTCCGCCGTCAGGAGATAGCGGGGGGCGGCCGGTGCCGCCTCCGCCACGTCGGACCGGGGGCCACGTGTGACGATATCCTTAATTACTTTTCGGCCCGAGAGCGGAATTCAATTCGAATCGACGGGAATTGTTTCGGCTTTGAGATTTGCTTTTTTCATTACGCCGGAAATGGAGGGATGAGCGGGACGATTTCGAGGACGCTTAATACGCGGCGTGGGCTTTGGGGTTTGCGTTTCAATGTTTTCCCATGGCAAAATTTTTGCGCCCTTTCTAATCCGACAGACTACATCGGTTCAAGTGTATCCGGCGCGATTCGCACAAAAAATTGCAAAGGGGGCGCGAGTTTAACGTTAATTCAACGCAATTTCAACGAGCTGGTTGAAAAGAGGTCCGATTTCAACGTCAAATCAACGTGATTAGATTTCCACGTCGAATGAACGTGATTAATCTCAACGTTGTTTTAACGTTCAAAACTACTTCCCATTGCCTCGGTTGAAATATTGTTTTGAAATATTTATCTGCCCTTGTAATAAGATGGACTCCATTGGTTGAAGTGTATTCGAAGCTATTCGCAAAAAAATTGCAAAGGGGGCGAGAGTTTAACGTTAATTCAACGCAATTTCAACGATCTGGTTGAAAAGAGGTCCGATTATCACGTTAAATCAACGTGACCAATCTGAAAGTTATTTTAACGTTGCGAAACTACTTCCCCTTGCCTCGGTTGAAGTATTTTCTGGGCCTGTGTATTAATTTTTTCCGTGGTAAAATTTTTACGTAGCTTTCTGATCGGATTGGTTTACGTGATTCCCAAAAGAAAAAATGCAAATGGGCCCAAGTTTCGGGAAACCAACGCAATTCTAACGATTTGTGGTTGAAAAACCGTCTGATTTCAACGTTAAATCAACGTGATTAATCCGGACGTTATTTAAAAGTTGCAAAACTACTTCTTATTGCCCCAGTTGAAATATTCGTGTGCGATTCGACAGAGAACCGAGCCGTTTTTTCGCTGGTCATTAATCGACCCCCACAACCCCATTTAGTCCCAACGACGCGAACACCAAAAGAAGTGTAAAACAAAGAGGAGACCAAGAGTGGGCCTTCCCGGAGGCACCCGGATCGATGACCGAACATTACCGACTCCTGTAAAAACGATCGTAAAGCAATCGCCGCCTCGATTTTAATAAAAACCGCCGCTTTTCTCAGTTAGAGCCTAATAAAGTGTAAATTATAGGGAGCTGCGGTCCAATAAGGCCCTCCTCAACCCTTACACCAGCATCGAATAAATCCACCTTCGCCCAAACAATAAATTCGCTTTGAGGAGCCGCTTGCCCCTGCCGCTGAAACGTTTCAATTTATCGCCAATCATTTCGCCGGGATATATAACACGGGCCGGTGCGGTGGGGGTGGCAACTCATCTCGGACGGATCCGTCCGTAATCCGCCCCCACGTCGCTGATATTGTTTGGCAATTACGGAAAAACCTGGCGGTGGGACGATAAAAATAGTGTGAATTATCGCCGTTCGGTGTTTCAAATCGACTGTGATATTTATGGGGTTCCGCGGTCACCCCCGTAGGAGATCTGGAAGGCCGTTTTCGGGTGCGTGGAGCGACCTCGTCATTTGTCTTGTTAGCTAATACAGGAAGTTATCGGAACAGTCGATCATTCGTTGATTTAGCGGGTTCGAGATGTCCATTATAGCACCGTAATCATAACCGTTTCTATTCCCACCAGTCCCATAAATAACGCAGGGGACGAATTTTATTTTAGCGGAGAAAATACTAAAGGGGCGGCTTCAACACCTGCAAGACTATTACATCGGGGTTAAATGGTGCAAGTGCCATCGGAGAAAAATTATTGCGGGCCATTAACGGTATTCCCGAGATTTGGCAATGGATGTGGGGGATCGTTCACCCCCCTTCCACTCTCTCACACGTTCTCCAAGCTTCAACAAAAAAGAAAAAATGTTTTGGAGTTGTTTACATCGTTATGAAGAAAAGCGGACCCAGTACGGAACCTTGGGGAACACCAGATACAAATCTACCGGTAAATTTAAGGAATCGCGGATGCAAATTCTTCGTATCGGTAAAAAGTGGTGCGGAAAAAATATATATTATCCTCCCTTGAATTTTATCATCGGACGTATCTCGCAACAAACGGCCATGTATGCTAAACACTCGCCAAGTTGTTTGCATACACGTCTAATTTTATTAGAATTCGTATTTACGGCCAATAAAACACGAGAAAACGACCGTTTCCTATTATCACATGCAACACTGAAATATGCATGCGGCCGTAAATAAAACACCCTCAAGGAAATAAAGTCGCTTTTATTATTTTTAAAGAAAACTTCAACGGCGGTATCGTTCGGAAGTTTATTTGAATAACGAAACTTCGAGACGACAATCCATGCATCCCAACTAGATCCATCCGCGACGGCTCTGCCCGGAATGCATCCCGGAAAAAAAACAAGCAAAAAAAATCGCATTTTGCGGGATGTTCCGCATCAAATAAAACGGTTAAAAATTGCACCGCGTGAAACGCGTTTCAATTCATAACATGCAAACAAAGCGGAACGTTTAGGCCAACCGGGACGGAATGACGGTTCCTGATCCGTCACGGGAGCCGCCCCGGGAAGAAACCGGGACTCGATGGTCCGGAATTGCGGCGTGAAGAGGGTGCGTGTCGAATTTGAGCGAATAAAATTTTTTCGGTGGGCGGTCCCCACCTTGCGGGCGAAGGGGTGCGGTGGCTGTCGTCGTGGCACGGTGCCAGAGGGTTTTAGCAATGATTTTTAGCAAAATCCCAGGGATGTGACGTTTGTTTTAGTCAAAGTGGAGCTTACGCTTTGATGCCCGTTTATCTACGTCTGCTCTGTGATGGGACCGAATTTGCTCTTTTACCAGTCATTTTTTCCCTGCTGTACACCAATCATTCCAGGTTTTTCGGTTTTTACAACCATCACATGGCAACAAAGAAGTCTGCTCGCGTTTCCGCTTTCACGATGGCGTCCAGCGTGTTTAAGTAATCAACGGCAAGCAATATTTTAATTTTCCCACACGCGCAGTGCGATATTAATGAAAACACAAACCAAAATATAAACATATGGCGACATTTCGAGGTCTGTGACACAGTGACGAGTTTGAGACATGTTTCTGAGAAGTGGAAACAACGATATGGAACTTGATCACTATTTATAAACATCAGACAACATAAACAAGCATCGCGCGAGTTTGTGACATACGTTCGGCGAGTTCGTGACCTGCATTCGGCGAGTTTGTGATGTACCTTTGTAGATATATCACTTTTCCGTTTCAAAAACATGAAATTAATTCAGAGTGTTTAAGTAAATCGTACTAGACAATTTTCCTTCATTCAAAAATATTATTTTGGTTATTTTTTTCCTACAATGTATTTTGACGAGTTTGAGACTTGTTGTGAAAAGTGAAAACAGTGAGATGTGGAGCTTCATTACTATTTCTAAGCATCAGACAACATAAACAAACATTCGTTCGGCGAGTTTGTGACCTTCATTCAGCGAGTTTGTGATTTTCCTTTGCAGAAACATCACTTTCGCGTTTCAGAAACATGAAATTAATTTTTGAATGTGGTTCGTTAACCCACATTGTCCCTTGCATCGAGACATTTCCAAAATGTCCCTTAATGGTGCTCATTGTCATTAGTCATGAATAACATCTTTATTATCTGTCAGCTCCCCCCTGAACCTCCCCCGTTGGATTTCCTGATGTCGTCATTTACGATTCTGAAAGGAACAATAGTTGTGTAATCAACGATCCGTTATAAACGCAAATCGTCGAATTGAAAACAACAACCGCGAGTTGCAAACGCGAGTCGGCGACACCTCCAACCCCATCGATCGCCACCCACGCGTTAAACCCCTCCGAAAACCACCCCAGCCTCTCAGAACCGAGACGGCTCCGATTTTAAGTAACGTAACGAGGGTGGCCGCTCGTTCGGCCAATTACAACTATTTTTTCAACGAGGTTGCGCCGTCGCCGCCGCCTGATTTACAACTATCGCCTTTGACTAGTCGAGCGGCGACGGCGAGCCAACTTTAATTTGCTACTTTTTAAATTGAAAAAGTTCCCGGCCGGTATTATTAAGTTTTATTCATGGCTGTCTCATCAATTACATCCGATGATTCGCAGAGTTCGAACTCCCGCAGGAACTCTGCAAATCAATTCCCCGTTGAGTGTATTCACGACCGCTCCTTGATCTGTTTACTCCGAAAAAACAAGTACGAGGGGGTTGTTGATTCGCGATGCATTTCCGGTCGAAGACCGACCGGTTAATTTTCTAATGGGGCGGAAGGAATCGCGTGCCATTTGGAAGTTGCCGATTGGAAGTTACGACCGTGTTGGAGCGGATTTTTCTCGCAGACGTCGTAATTTGGTTAAATTTCACTGCAGAAAGCTGCTGCATCCACTGCTGCAGAGTCACGTGATTTGTCTGATTCCGCAAGACCACACCACGTTCCGGCTGTAAACGTCGCTGCGCAACGTTTCACCCATTTTTTACATCAGGGGTTGTTAGAGGGACGTCCGTGGCTCGCTCGTGGGCCTCTCGGGGATGGAAAGCGCCCGCAACTTTCGCTCATTTGCCCCGTTGCAATTCTTTTACTTTTGACAAAGCTTATCGCCATTTAATCTCCTTGACTGATGATACCTTCCACCACTGCGCCAGGATGCAATTTGCAAACCACAACGAGAAACTTTCTTATCTTTAATAAAAACGTCATAATCCTGAACTATTACACTGTGATTCACTTGCAGAACTACTTCAAATACTAAGATGGAAACAAGAAAACTTCAGGGCAAGGGGTAATTCCGATCACAAGCTTATCTTGCAAGAACTCATTAGAAATGCGCTAAAACAAGTTGCATCAAATACACAAGTTAAAAATCGACTGATCGGAATTCCCCCGTTTGAATCTGGGGACCATCGCGAGTCCAAGACATATCTTTTTGAACGCGCCATTACAAATTATTCTTTAATTAAACCTCTTCTGCAAGATCGTTCGTTGCTGAACAGCTTCAGTAGTAAATTGTTACGGCAACGTGCAGCAAATCAAGAGGCGGAAACCGAGACAGTAATTCGAGCAGCTTGGATGCAGGCGGGTATTCGGTCTTAATTTGCCGAGTTGAAAAAAACTCGCGTCTGCACTCGTGTTGCTAATTGTAATATCAAGTTTTGGGGTGAAACAATGGAAATAACAAGTGGGGCGTCTGGTACCCCATTGGTGCAAGTAAATTAGCTGCTATCTCGCGGAATCACCGCTGCACCGAATGAAATACACCCCGTGTCAGGAAACGTGATATCCAGCCCTGTTCCGCGTCTAACATCTCGCATATATTGTCTTTGAGACGCTGCTGTCAGGAACACACTCCGCTCGAAAACCCCCTAGCGCCATTTTCGAAAACAATAAAAATCCCTCTCTCCGTCCGCCGATAAATCTTCTTTTTTCGGCAGGGAAGAAGAGAAACAATTCACGAGTAAGTAGAAGCGATATCCGCGTTTGGAGGGCCGTTCCAGAAGTGGCCCGGCCAAAGAAAAACATCCCTCGACAAGATATTTTCTCATTATAACTACATCGGCAGTTGAGATTTCGCAAAAAGGATAAAATAACAGACAAGATAAATGACCCCGGACGGACATAAAATCCGCTCCGAGATAGATTACGCCGCGACGCGGTCCGGAATTAGCATCGGCGAGCTTTGAGCTTTTTGCTCGAAACGTGTGCAGTTCGAAGTTGACGCTAGGTAATGGCGTTACGGGACTTAATTTGGAAAGTTGCGTGAGGCGAAACTTCTTTGGAAATATTTCGAGTGCTCCATTCGACTCATTTGCGACAATAAAGCTGTAAAGATCCGCGCTCGGGATATCTGCCAGTCGGCATAAAGCTCGACTTGCGTAATTAGATTAGGGGTTGGAATTGCATTTGGTGTTTACAATTCGGCACGTTTAGGGGCGCCATCGCTCAAAGAAAAACCAGACGGCAAGGGTGCGTCTCAATCGGGGATGAATACGCACACCGGAATGCTTCCTGATTATCAGGAACAGCACATTCCCGAAAATTACTTCCTGCTGGTGTCGTCGTCGCCTCGCCCGGATTTATTAGATTTGCCGACTTTGAAAAACTATACGTTTCGCTTTAAACGTTCGACTCGTAAAAATCTAATTCTACGATCAAATTAGATCAATATCGTGGAATCCGGAGAGACATCTCCGTTTAGATTCGGTCCGGATTTGGGGTACAGATAGAAGAGGCGAATTTATTTCCATTTTCTTGTCCCGATTCTTTCAAACTTCCCAAATAAAACACAACAGATAAATTAAAAGTTTATCGGTTGTTCGGTTTAATTCGACTTCGACATTCAGATCTGTGGCCATTTCTGGATCGGATCAGCCGACGGAAAGAACTCGGAATAGAAATATAAATATGTTCGAAATGAAGCCGTACGAGGCAAGAACAATAAAAGCGAAAGAGATTGGCAAAGGAAACATCCGCCCAATGTATGTACGACATTCACCCTAATTCCTCGCAGACCGGGCCGCCCCTGCATCCAGCGCCAACTTTCATAAATCCGCCCTTCCTAAATCATCCCCGTCGAAAAAAACTCGCCACCAAAACCGTGTCTGGTGCAAGAATGAAGTCGAGAACTGCCGTAAACGCATTTAACGGCATTCCGTGACCCATAAAGTAACTGTAAGAGTCGCAGTAATGGATATCCAGGCGCCTCCTTCGCACACACGACGCCGCCGATTCCTCCGGATTACGGGATCGATCCCTCACTTGGGCACCCTCTCGAACCCGGATTATCGGTCGTTCAACGTCTGCCAAAGAAAAATGATAATTACGCCCGACGTAATTATATCGGATTTTCCCCCGTCCGCCGACATAAATCCTCACAATTAGGGCCTTTCACCTTTACGTTATCAGTCTCGTTTTAATTCACCGGAACGCTTTTCACGAGCTTAATAAGCGGACTGATTGCCGCTTAAACTCCGGTGGGGCCGTAAAAAATTATATCAAATGTCGCCGTAAAAAGCGCTACGCGGAGCTGTAAAGGCGATAATACCTCGGTGACGTCATTATGCTAAGCGTGCGGGGCCCCAGGAGCCGCCCCCGCGGATGCGAACTCGGTAGGTAAGGTTTTTCGCGGATCATCGATAAAAGGGAAAACAAATACGGAGTGCTCGCCAAAGGGCTCAAAAATTACAATTTCCCTCTGTTGTTCTTATTTTTGTCTTTGACACTGCAACATTTCCAATCCCTTTTCCCTCTTCCACATTATCTTTTTCCATTTGCTCATTTATTATTTACTCTTGAAATTCAATTATTTTCCAAAACCCAACCTCTTTTCTTCGTTTTTCCATTTCTTCTTCAATTCTTATTTCATCTCTGTTCTTTCCGAAATTATTTTCTTAAGCTTCGTTCTAAAACAAGTCGAACACCCCACACTCCCGTCGTTATGCTAAACGCCGCCGCCCCCGTCCCGACTCCGACTTTTTCGGGGGCGTTTTTCTCGTAATTTTATCGACGGTAAAGAAAACAGATATAGGAGCAAAAAAGCCATCATCGAGTGCGTCCCCGTCTAATGGAAATATCATCGACGTCTCTCAAGTCGTCGGTCCGACTCGGCGGCGGCGCGGCCGCCCCCTCGCCTATTTTTTTCGGAAAATCCACTCTCCGACGAAAAACTCACGACGTGTCTAATTACTCGATCCCCGTAAACGCCGCCGACAAGAACGACCAAACGAAAAAATCTAAATCGTAAATCCGATGCGGGAGTTTTTGTCCCTTCTTTTGTTGGCCCGTTCCGACGAGTGGATGCTCGTTTTATTCGGGGCGTGGACGCTAATAAAATTATGCAAGTTAATTTTTTTTTTTTGACGAAAACGGAAACAATGAGGTTAGTTTAATGGAAACGTCTCGAGTCGTTTGCCAACAGTTAAATTAATTTAAAATTTTAATTGGTAATTAACTGTTTGATGTATCATGAAACTGGTTTAATTGGATAATATTTTAACGGGGTGAAAACGGTAAATTGGGCGAAAGGTGGAGTTTTCACGTTTGAGGTGGAACGTGATCAGCGCCCGCGACTCTCCTCAAAGACAAAGTTTTAGACTAATTGGATTTTTACGAACATTCTGTATATCCTCCAGATAAACCGTTTAAATAAAATAGATGCAGACGTAAAATTATTAATAGTTATTTGCATATCAAGGCCGCGAAATCATTCTTTAACGTACCGAGAGAAAAATTGTCGCCGAGGTCGCTTGCGGCCGAGGCAGACAATCTCAAGGACGTTTATGGATTTCGCGGCCAAGGTGTACACAACCGAAAAATCTAAACGACAGTCTTATGTGGAAACTCTGATTTGTATCAAATATTAACATACGCGGTCGTTAATAGCAACGGCCGCGAGATTGGATTTCGCGACTGGTTTTAGGTACGCGAAATGCCCGTTTCGCGTAAGTTGCACAACAAACAAACAATTAGTGCCTTTACACTCCAACCTAACCTCTGACATGCGACGTTTCTCGGCGATAACAAAAAAGACTTGACAGAATGCCACCCCCATAAATTCCACTTGAGGTGCGGCTTCACCAACCCCGTTCTTTAACCCCCTTGATATCTCCCGTCGCCTGGTGAGTTATAAAACACATCCATCCTGTCGCGGCGGCGTATACGTTTCATATTTGATACATTACCTCTATAGAGTCGGCGGTATAACAAACTGCAAGACCTGGGGGAAGTACAGACGCACTATTAACATGCCTAAACAGTTCCGGGGCACTTTACTTATTCATGGCCACGACTCGTCGGTTCCCTTCTCGATTTTTCATCATGCCTTCATTACGCGCCTGTGGCACACCTGAAAACCTCCGGGAGCCCGGAGTCGAACGTCCGGATCTGATCTCTCGTCTCGATCTGTCTGTGTGTTTTTTTCTCGTTGCCGACCCCATCGTTGGAGGGCAAGTTACGAGCTCGTGGATTATAAATGAGCACGGTCCCTCTAAGCCAGAGAGCGGGTAATTACTTCATAAAATTAAACCGACCTGTTTATTAAAATACGGTTTGCTCGGCATGTGTAGTCGGATTAAATTCGCGTTTCGAGTTTGGGGATTTTTTACGGTTAAGGGATTACGGGAGACGTACTGAGAGAATAATTAATCTCTTTGCACAATAAATGTTGCGTAAGTATCTATAACCAGTCTCTCAGGCAGCCATTAATGATACACGTTATCTTCCGCTTTTAAGTGTAAACCGAACGATCAGATTCACCGTTTCCAGTATTTCCCCGGAAACTTGGCCCGAATCAGATCCAGTTTCCACCGGAGCGACGCCAGATTCAGTAATTCCGCGGCTTCATTAAGACCAGAATCTGAAATGTCTGCTCGAAATGCCGTCGCAGTGCTTGCCAATTCCGTCTGGTCGCGAGAGGAATAATTCCACCCGATTTGCCTCCACTCGAAAACGTCTGGGACGCTCACCCGCGGTGGTTTTTACCTGGAACCGAGATTTAATATGATATTTATTAATGCCTTGGCAAAAAATTTCATTTCGGATGTAGGTTTCGTCCTGGGCGAATTTTTTCTATCGACAGAAATCAGAACGGAATTAAACAAAAGAGGAAAAAAAACTTGTGAAAGGTCTGGCGAGAGTTTATGAAACATGGCACGTCAGCGCGGGCTTTCAGAGGCATCATTTTTATTTAAAGTTTCCTTAAAGTGAGTAGGAATCCATTAGGTGACAACGGTTTCCAATCATTCTCTTTTCTTCGGGGTCGCGTTGCGTTTGATGTTCTTTCGTGTATCGATCTGGCGGCAGTTTGCCAACCGTAATGTCAATACTGAACCCATTTAATTATTCCATTAATACATTATTTTATTAATTTCGAATGGACCCATGAAATAGTAATTAGTTTGGACAAAAGAGCCCACAAATGGAGCCCTCCTAATCACAAACACGTTTCAAACGGGACCGGACACAGAAATCTGAATTAGCTCCAAATATTAATTCGGAATTGATGTGGACTGTTTTGTGAGCGTAGCGCTAATAGGCCATAATCGCCTGAAATTAGGGCGAAACTCGCCTTATTGAAATATTGTGAACCACGTCACGGACCCCAAATCAAATTCTTGCTTTAAACGGGATTTGGTCGAATTTCCGCATCCAACGGCTAATGAAGATATTTCCGAGGAACCGTGCCGGATTGTTAAAGCCAATTCTAATCTGCATTATAATTGGCGCGGCTTTCAAAAGATTCTGTTTAATGGAATGGCACAACTAATTTGTCATTTCGTGGCTTGGTAGCTTCAACAAAAATTTACTTCGAGCCAACTGCAATTGTGGTTTCGACACGTACACGACCGGTGCAATGGAGAACCCGTTAGGAATTCATGAGCCAAATTTCCATTTCATTTATTTATTCTTCCGTCATTTATTAATAATCAATATCACGTGAATTTATTCATAAGATCCCAGACTTGTGTGCTTGTCTGAAAAAACACAATTTATATTTTATAAAGCATCGATACTTTTTCAATTCTGCCATCACACACGTACGCACATCCAAAACTTTCCGATCTCGATCACGTGGACCCCCTTGTTGGTTCTTAATCCTTCAGAGATAATGATTCCAGTGAAATTAGATGCTCCGCTTACGAGGAAAATCCACCGAAGACAAAATGAAGCCCCACAGAGGTCTTCATGGAAGAAAGAAGAGAAAAACGGAGACCAAGAAATTTGCACCAACATGTGCCATTCCAAAACTATTCAATGACGGAACCAGTTTGTTTCAGCAAATTAGAAGGAACAGAGAGATTTTGCATCAAATTTTGGTGTACAGGTAAAACTAAGCCAAATTAAAGATGTTATTCCTTAGGGAACAACGAGGAAACTACCAACATCTCATCATGTTTCACTACCAAAGAGAGAAGTGGTAGAATCCTGCCATTCGGGTTCACTAAACAAAATCAAACCAAAAGGGAAGTAGAGTCATGACTCTTTGGAATTCAGAGGAATCTCCTCAGATTGTTTTTGTACCAACACTGGAGAGCACTATTTGGAAAGACGCCGTGAAAGAACAACCAGAAAGTGTGAGGTTTCGAAGAGCTGAATCCAGTTTACAATCCCGAGCTGATCTCAAGTGTCTTTTCCTTGAAACTGAAATATGATGACTCTTTCCACTTTGCACCTACTGAACTCGAAAAACGTATTTGTTGTTTTCTCCGACAAATCAGGATTGGTTCCTACCATGCCGCAAGCTCGGTCACTTGTGGATTCCCATTAGTTTCCTATCGATCTGGTCCTGACAAACCGTTCAGTTCAGTTTATCGCTTCCAGAATCGACGGATGTGAAACAGACGCCACCCAGATCAGTCTGCAAATTAATTCGGTGAATTCCCGAATGTGCACTGAATCACATTAATTTACAATTTAGTATGCAGCTTAACAGAATACGATTAAGTGACAGAGGAGTGACGTCGGCGGTATTGATTGGGGTGTCGGACGCACACCTCGTCGCTAATTAGTCGAGTAGCCCTTTGGAAAAATCTCCGATTACTGATTACACCCCCGTGGAGCATCTTAACGAAGCCACCGCACCACCGTTCAATTAGTATCAAATTCTCCACCTGAGAGACAATTTTTTCGCCGGTCGTCCCTTCACCGACTAATTGAAGCGCCACTTCAATTAATTATAACCGGGTTTGTGGTCGTTTGTGATGTAAATTAGCAACAGCCGATAATTAAGTCAACAATGATCCAACGGCAGGCACCATATGTATGTTGATTTGATTCTTGTTATTTTTGCCGCCAACGTGATTTATTAACGTGTTTATGCAAAATTATTTCCGTTGCCATTAGGCAAAAACCGTGCGGGACCGACCGAGTCGATTAATCGACCGCGATAACCTCGAGATGGTCGTTTTTCTGCGGTTCGAAATCTCGATATCGCCCCCGGTTCGCTTTTTCTTCCTTCGCAGGATAATTAATGGGGGAAAAATCGCGTGTCGCAGATTGATCGATATGTTTTTCATCGGCAGATGCGAGGAGAAGTCATCAATTTTTCTATTAGGCCGATGATGGCGGTCCTCCGTCATGTTTCCGGTCGTCCAGAACGCGTTTCGACTCGTGGCGCTGTGCGATTCGCAGAGTGAGCGGCGGACGCTGCTGCCATCTAGTTTGATCCAATGAGAAGAACGCGAATTGTCAAGTCGTCGCGCAGCAAGAAACAAGACTAACTAAGCAAACAAAATTTGCTCAACCCTATTGTAGAATGTATCAAATTTGTATTATTTAATCATCCCTGTAATTAAACCTGAATAAATATTACCCCGGAAATATACAGCAAATAGTAAACATTGCGTTCCATTTTAAATGCAAATTAAAAATAAACACGAAGAAAAATGTTATTCCCGTGAGATGGAGTCAACTTCAAGTGCGGTCTTTGTTCCAGGTGTCGTGGATCCGGCACCGGGACCTGCACCTGCTCACCGTGGGCAGGTCGACCTACACCTCCGACCAGAGGTTCACCAGCATCCATAATCCCATGACGGAGGACTGGACGCTCCAAGTGCGCTATCCGCAGCGTCGAGACAGCGGCGTTTACGAATGCCAAGTTGGCACGACGCCGCCGATAGGATTCTCCATGTCACTGTCCGTCGTAGGTGAGTAGGCCCCCAACGACGTTCAGCTGTCGTTCCCAAAATTAGCCTCCTTGCAATCCCAGCCCTCTGGGAAATTTAATGAACTTTCGGCTAAACGGCGTAGATGCAGCCGGTTAATTTGCGAAATTGCAGCACGTTAGCCATCTGCTGGCTCCTAGGTGGATTTATCATAATGCGAACGTGGAGGTCTTCCGGTTTTGCTTAATTGAATCTCCCGACCAGCAGTTATCGAACGATCGGAGATCTGCGAAAAAAGTCAAGAGGGTGGAAATGTGCATTCCGACTAATCCGAAACTAACGTCTCCACTATCTGATGCGCTTTTTACCCCCCGGAAAAGTTTAGATTGACTGATGCAGAAAGAGTAAACGCCTTCGCGTTTTGAAAGTGGAGATTTTAAATTACGAACTTTGCGAATGATGAATTTAAGAATCCATTAGCACAAAACAGTGAAATGTTATAAATAAAAAACGCCTTGTTAATGCTTATTAGGTTTTTTATTTTTCTTGTGGGGAATATAAAAATGAGCCTCTTAAACAATTCAGAACTTATTTTCTGCTCGAACACAGTTCGGTCCCTCGACCCTCCCCAATCCGGGCCGAAAAACTGTGGGGACCCCGTTGGAGCGCCGCCGGAGAATTTTAATCTAATCCCTTCAGATTAGGAGTGCTTAAAAAGGGCATCCCTGAGTCGGCGAAACGTTATTTCTAGCCAATACCACCTTTACTTCAATTAAGGAAGCTATTATTAGAGCGTTTCCTGAGAAACCGGAACGCAGAAGAAAATTCCAACTAAGAGAAACTTGAATCTGGCTGAATTAATTAAAACTTCCGGGCTAAAGACTCGACCATTATTGGTGAATGCAAGGGAGAAGGGGGGAAAGATCATCGGCCCACGTCACTTAAAGTGCATCGACTGCTTTCGGTCGCCTGACAACTGCAGATAAACCGGAAACTGGACGCGGATAATCGCTGGAAAAACTTCTGAGAGACCGTCGTCCCGGATCTGTATATATAACACTTACGCTTTGGCAAAAATATATACCCGCGTCACATAAATTGCCCAATAAAACTCTCAGGGCGGTACGCGAGAAGTCTCATATAGGTAAAAGTGTTCATTTATCATTGGGAGTATTGCAAAACGCGCTCATATTTTTTATGCACCACCTATTTATCATTGATATTAAAAGTCGCATAAATGATAATGCACAATTTCCGGGACGTCTCACAAGAGTAATATTCTCTGAGTAAATATTTCTAAGAGATTGCCGGCGCCATCCCTAAAAAAAGACGTAGAGAGTGATCTTCTAGGCTAAAAGCGATGCGAGGGATTCACAGCATGTCGATAAAATTTTGAGAAGATCAAACCGTCTCCGTTCAGCACGGTTCAGCTTTATCGTCACGTGTGGCGTGAGCGGTAGACGCTGGCGCCATCTCCTCGACAACCGACGGAGTAAATAGTACGATTAGCGAAAGTGGCGCCGTACATTCTTCACTTGGCTTTTCTTATCTTACCAATCGAGCGAAGGAAAGTGGTGCGACAAAAAGCGCACCAGCTACAACTCGAAATTATTCCATTCGAGAAGTTGAAAGCGTCATTCAGGACGACTTCCTCCTGTGAGTAACTCTCGATAAATGTGAATGGGTGAAAAAAGAGCGACATAAATATTTCTGGGAGCGGATAGTTGTGCGCATTATATTCCTGTCTCTCCTCGTGTCAATTATTCTTTCCGGGGCGCGCCTCGATACCGAATGATAACGCGGTCCTTCGGCATTATCCTGTCAAACAGTCGCATCGAATGCTCGCCCCGCAAAGACACTGTTATTAAATTCCATCGATCGTCCGCACAGTGTGATACTCTTCGAGACGGCACGCCCGGATGTTCCCTTTTCATAACCTTGATCCGGCCACAAGCCGGGACGTGACCGGGGGCACCCTTTGTGCCTGTCTGTTGCCCCCAATAACATCTTCAGAACAACAAACGCTAATTAAAATGCGCTCGTCGCGACTTCGCCCATAACTCACCGCCGGAAACGAGCGCGACGCGGACCGAATCCGAAACGGGAAAGTGCGCGGGACCCGGGTCCGGTCGGAGCGGTGGCGATTTTTCACTTTTAATAAAACAAGACCGGGTGTCTGGCACTTTCGCTTTTAAAAATTTGTATTCATCGAAAGTTTCATCATTCGGCGGCAGCTGCAGCCACCTTGCGTAAGGCGCATTAATCGCAACCTTATTCTAAGTGAAGGCAATTTAGGGAGTAACTTTGATTTATCGCCCTCCCGAACGGGGGATCGCGAAAATAACTGCTCAGACGTTCGCCCCGTTCCAATACCTATCATTTTAATTTGCATGCTAATTCGGCCACGCCGCAGAAACATTATCGCAAGCCCGCCAACCGGAGACGATCGAATTTCGGGGGTACGTGCCCCGGTTCGGAAAGGTGCACGCACTTCATGATTTCAGCGTCCCGGGGGTTGACGAATGTTAATCTGATGCGGGACTGGGATGGTGAAAAAGCTGTTTATTTCCGGATGCGTCTTTGGCCGTGATTCATTTCGGCCTCTCGATATATTGCCGCCATTAATTTTTCGAAAAGGTCGAAGACACCAAATGAAATTTTGATCTTGTCCTCAACAGGACAAAAATTTCACATTCATCAAAATATAAGAGCTTTTATACCAACATCCTGTGCATTTTCTTATGGAGCTTCGGTTTGCAATTCAAGGTCATTCGAAATCAATCAAAATTGAAGACACAAATTCGAAAACATTGGAAACGGACATTCAAAATCTAAGAAAAGAGAAACTTGTATGATTCTACTGCTAGAAGACTACTAAATTGCCGTTTGCAGAGCAAATATTGCGTTGTTTTGATAACAGTAATCTACATCATACAAACTTTGTACACTATCGGGTGTAGAGAATTTAACTAATTACACAACTGAACACTATATTTACCAAACTAAATCAAAACATATCTTCCAAACGTTGATATTATTTCCATTACAAATTTGGTTTTCCTAAAGATTACTAAAGCGTAACCTGTAGTGATATTAATGAAAACAAATGGGTTATTGTTATATTCTTGGATGTAAAGCTGTCAATGGACACACCAATAAATAACGTAAAATACATACTAGGGGACTTGCTTCTATGGTTATGGAATTGTATCGACGTTATTAATCATAAAAGTAATGATGAAATCAATATGTTCTCGCAGCAGCTAATTTCGAGTATAGTGTTCCACAAGGTGGTATTTTTTAACCACTTCTTGTGATTCTCTTATTTGATAACAACAACTTTAGTGTTCTTCAGTGCTCAGCTCATGTAGAGTTAAAGATATAAATAATGGAACATAACCTAGGAAAATAAATGAGAGCAAACAATGTGAATTATTTGCATGTTGGCAGCAATTAGACGAGAAATCTATTAAAACTTATCCTGGCGCATCCACCATTCTTAAATATTAACGCTAACGACTCACATTTTCTCTTTATAATATTCTTGAAAGCATTTCAAATTACCGGTACTAATCTAAACAATGGTCAAACTTTTTTGTGACATCACCATTCATACTTATTTAATTCAGATTACACAATTCCATGTCCCGAATCAATAAAATTGTTTGGTGTAAGTCGATACCGCTTCTATCGCGACTTTAATCTAAATTGTCACAAATTAAATCCCCTCAGAACGTACCATTAGAAATTAGTGGAACTCCAAACCGGTCACGAAACATATTAAACCGCGTTCGTGTTTTTCTCGATTGGCGGTGACCCCGTGACCTTTCCGGTGCAGAATCCGTGACACATGCGGTTCATTTGCGTCGTTACAATCTATTAAACTGGCGCGGACTACCTCATTACGTCAAAATGTCTCGCGCGCCAACCATTACCATCAACTGTTCTCGAGCGACGTAATGTTCACCGGAAACGGCTTTATTAAGCGAGTAGAAGTGCGGCCTGTTCACCCCCTCCAGCGCGCGACCACGCCCAGCGGTCCCGTGACCGTCGTCGGGACCGCGTCTTCGAGATAGGCGCCCCCGCATTGTTGCGAGTCGCTCGTGTGTGTAGCCTGTGAATAATTGAGATCCCGTCTTGGGACGAAATAATCACGGGGAAAAAATCCAATTGAAACTGCAAACGTCTGATTAAATTCGCTCCGAGTGCGCCATTCAATCCGTACGCGTGTCGAGATAGCGCTGGGGTGATGTCGCGGGGCTTCCCCCAAGCGCGGCATTGTTGCCTGCCTAATTCGCCGGATCGAACACAGGTCTGGGGGATGTTGGCGATCTTGTAGGTGCGCTCTCCAGGTCGGCTCGGATGAATTCCCCCCGTTCGAGAATCGCATCAGACAAGGAGCTTTTACAAAAATATGAAATTCCACCCGTCTCACTAGGAATTTCCTGGCGAGCTTTTTATTAAAATAATTTCCATAACAATGCAACTCGAGGGCGAGTTTACGTCGGATTTTTTCGGGGATCGTTCTGTATGTGCGGAATAATCACGGCTGTGTACTTAAGGATTTGGCGGGATTTTTCTATTTGTAGACGTTTCGGATTCGGTCTGAGAACAAACAGTCGCATTACACGCCGCTCCCAGCTTCGGAACTGCCGCTAACGATGTTATTGTCTCGAATTAAACCGAATAACAACCTTGTATCTGAATTACGATCCCCACCAGCTACAATTGACTCGGCTGGAGTTGGCGATGAAATTCTTAAGCGAGCGCTTAAGACGACAGGGATCGCTCCTGTTGGTCCTTGATTATTTACTGCGTCACAGACGGCGAGGTTTTAACCGGGGGAAAAACTTCTTATCGGGGGATAAAATATTCAAAAGGGTTCGCCTAATCTACTGAGTCTTGTTGCAGACTTAACAGTTGTTACAACATCAAACAAACACAACTCCCAACCTGGACGCTCCGCCTCGCAGGAAACTTCGGCAATAATCGTAACGTTAACTAGCCCCCTCAGGAGATACAGGAAACGTATTTCCAAAAAAAATCGGATAACGGAGAATTACACCGAGTACCGATTATTGTTGCCTTGTCGGGAGCAGGATTTTTAACTGCTTTCAAAGGAGACGTCCGAGTTCCAGTAATCCGCTGATTGTTCCCCGTTCCCAAAGCCCGCTTTCAAGACATCACGGAGTGTTACTTGGTCTGCTTTCAGCTGAAAAGTGGCAGGTGCGACCAGAAAACCGATTAAATTGGAAACACGGAACGCTCCCGTTAAAAATCTGGTAAAAATAATAATGCTGAAATGAAATTAAAAGTGTGAGTGGATGATGCTGGTGCTGGCACAAAATCCCATGTATTTTCTTACGAAGGTTCGTTCCGCAATTCAAGGTCGTTTCACTGGCTGCCTACCTATCCAGCAACATTCATGCTATATTTTGATGGCATCTTTTACCTGATTTCAAACAGTTGATAAAGCTCTAGTAAGCACTTGAGCTTTGACGAACTCATTTGGCTCATAGTCATAACTTTCAGTTGAAACCTTTTGATATCTGCAATATGTGCGGAAACAACATATCATTCGTTAGATTCATTCGTGAGCTCCTCGAAGAAACAAAGAATGCCATTACATGTTTTGCTACAATTTCTTTTGACGTCGTCTCGTTGAAGAGTTGAAGTTTCGCTGGAAATCTGTTCCGGACAAGAGTCGGTAATTGATAAAATGCAGTGAAGCCTGGATCGACTTTGAAATGGTCTGCAGGAGCATTGAAATATGGAAATCCAACAGCCTCAATAGTCCTGAATGCCCTCAATTGACAAGAAAAGCTCTGTGCAAGAATACAAATTCTCTCAATGTTTACGCAAACAGCATGTCCACGCCAGATACAGAGCGCCGATTTCCGGGCTCGTCTCGAATTGTTTGCCGAAAGAAAGCAAAAGAGAAAAAACCTGACACAAGTCCAGTTGTTACAAAGACGGCTCGGCTCGCTTTTCTGGAGCGATAAAACGTGTCATAAAAATTTTCGAATAAAATTCAGCTGAAACATATCCAGACACGTTTATTATGTGATATTAGATCCGAGAAGGGGATTGTTGCAATAATTCTGGAGCCGGCTGGAATTCATCCGGATCGAAAGGTCTCGCCTCGGTTTCGATTCGTCCTCTAATTGCCTCGAATTGCGACGTTGTCGCCTTCGGTTTTTTTCGGAAAAAAGTCCAACAAAGCAAAGACAAGTAAGAGTTCCAATTAACTGGTAAAGTCTTGTTTATTAACGAGGCGTCTTTATGCGGCCCGCCAATTCATTACGCCACGTCGCTTTTTATCCCGTTCTTTTAATTTTATATCCCCTTTGTTCCGGCCACTATTATCATTTGTACTTTTAATTAAAAAGTGCAAATTGCAATTATATTCCTCTTTCATCTCGCAATTGGGGTTAATTTCGGTCCGATGGGAAACTGCCCAAGTGCGATCGAAGTTTTATTGGATCACGACGAACCCCGACCCAAAAAATTCAAAAAGGTTCCATTTTGTTTGCTTAACAAATTGACTTTTTTTAACCCCATCGGGCAGAAATTGCTCCGATCAAGAATAAATGCCCCCAATCGGCGACCACCGCATTCAGGCAAACGAAAAACACACCAGAATGCTGCAAACATCGTCTGGAATTAATTCCTCTTTCAGTTTTTGTTTTCTCCTTCGCATCTAATTACGGGAAATGTGATGACGTTGTCGAGTCGCGCATTTGTACAACTGTAATTGAATTCTTGACGGGATACTTAAATATTCTGCAAATTTTTGTTGTAGGGCGGCCGGAATAAGTGAAGCCAAACAGGAATTCTAGATTTTAAAATTTTAATTACTAACGAAGGCTAATATAAAGGACGGTGACAACTTAAGTGCTTTTTGAAGTTCACATTAAAATGTAGATATTGTTATTTATTACAACAAAATAAACAAAATGACACTTTTCGACGTCGCTTAAATATTTTGTTCGATACTTCCCTAGAAAGTCTGTCTGTATCCATAGTTACCAGTGGGTGAAGGTTTCTTTTTTGTTCACTTCACTTTCGCTCATCGTTTTTCACTCACTGGTTTTGATTTTTTAGGCAACATTTGGTGCCTGGTTACACTTGCCTCTTCCAGGACATCATCAGGAACATATGACTCTTCATCATCCATTTCCACAACCAGCACACAACCACTTATTGATGTTACAGAACTTTGTTTATTTTGTATTTTAGTTTTTCCATAGCAACAGATTCCTCCAAAAATGTGGTTTGTTTTTATTTAAAATTTTCAATACAAAGTTCCTGATTCACTTTCTAAAGAGGTATCGAATAAAACCAAATACAGCACTGGAGAGTTGGGCCGTTTTCGTTCACTTGAATTGCATCATCCACGAACCGTGAACGAAAGCTTTGCCTTCCTCACTGTTACTGTAAATACTACAAAATATGGTTGAATGCACTGAATAATTTTAATTCGTTAGTTTATTTAGTTAGTACTTTGATAAATAATCGAAATGTATTAATTATCACTCCTCGATTTGCTGTAAATTGAATATTTAAAATCTAATATCTGCCATAAGCGAGCGATTACTAAAAGTTCGCTGCTAATATTGAGAGAGGGATTGGTTTTCTTTTTTCCGAAATGAAAATATAATCTTCACATTAAAGTGCCTGGATACACATAAAAGTCGATGGCGCGATCGGAGTTAATTTCGCCCCATCGATCCTGAAAACTATTAAACTGCGAGAAAAGTTTTATCGAATCACGTCGAACTCCGTCGCGAAAAAATTGCAAAAGGGCTCAAATATTTACCCCGACTCGTTTAAACAAACTAGGTGCGCCGAGCCAAGACGAGACCTCGCAGCAAACACGCTAAAACAACCCTCCATCGATGCGATAACGAAAAAAAAAAGAGCCGGCGAACAACAATTAAACAGAATTCCAGATTAGACCTCAACTCCGAATAGATTATCTTCAAAGCTCGGGTAATTAATGGTTAATTCCGGCGCCATTTCCATCGACTCGGTCGGGTGCAGGTTTAAATTACGACAGGTGAGGGCTCGACCGCCCCCGATGCACTTCCTGTTGCATGCCGGCGGCGGATGCGCCGTCCCCAACCCGAATCGGGGGGCAAAAACTCGCTCCTAATTAAATTTTTACAGCGACATGACAGCAGTATCTTGCTGTGACGTGTTAATTAGGCCGATTTTTCATACAGAAAGGGCCGGCTAATTCCGACGGTTTTTTGCGAAATTCGGGAGGAAGTGGCGGCCGATCCCGTCCCCGGTCCTAATTGGAGCCCGGCGATGTTGTTCCTGATGCGATTTCCGGCTCAAACAATGGAAATGTGATTTGCCGCCGCCTGGAATTTATGTAAAGTTGGGGGCGGTGGTTTTTCGCGTTTTTCACACGGAGAGAGTAATTGAAAATTTATGACGGCGCGACAAATTGGGCGGCGATGATTCGGTCCTATCGGGGGAGCATATGTAGTAGGCGACAATTTTTTCCTAAACATTGGACGCGGGTGGCGGCAGACTGGGGAGCGAGCCGGGGGCGGCGCATAAAATTGCTTCGACTTATCTTTGAGTTATGACAACGCTCCAGATATCGCTGATGCTCAAGCCGCTTACTTTAAATCAGCGTTTATTAAATCTGACGCCTACGATGGTCAAAATTTTCCAGCCTTGGCAACGATCCTAATTTCACCCTTATTAATACAATTAAAATTTCTGAACAAGACATTATAAGCCTCATAAATATCCTAGAATCAGAGACGAGGCCTGGTGCAGATTCCTAAGCTTTCTAACAAAGAACTGTCATTGTCTTTCCTGACACTCCTTTGTAAAAGGCAACAATCAAAAGCACACCTAGTCTTAAATCAATCCATCCAACTCCTCACTGTTTTTATTACAAATTTAATTATGATGTAAATCTGTAGATTACAAATTTCTATTGTTCAATGGTAGGGACAACGCGACTTGCTCGGCGGCCACCCATCCAAATATTGACCGGACCCAGCATTGCTTCACCTCTCTGATCGAATAAAAATTAACAATTTCAAGTCGCAAGACCGCCATAAGACTATTACTGTTATTGAAAACATTCAAAAAACTTGTTACTCAAAACATAAACAGTTCTTATTAGTTTTTGATATTTTTCGGGTTTTAAAAGTCAAAGTTCCCGTCTGGGTCCCATCTGCAGCACCTCCGGCTCTCGGGAGCCTTTAAATTCTCGATAGCGCCTCGGACCCGAAGGTGCCCTCGGCGATCATATCCGACTGTCGCCATTTTGCACTTTGGAAACGGTGCGACTCTTGTGATAAATGAAATGAGATAAAAGCGACCGACGTCCCCTGCCGGTGACATAATCTTCCGAGGCGTCCTGTACACACATGTGCATGTAAGGCTTTTGTTCCAGAGCCCATTACGACCCTCCTCGGCGGTCCGGAAATGTACATCAACAAGGGCAGCACGATGAATCTAACCTGTATAGTGAAGCACAGCCCCGAGCCGCCCCCCTCGATCTACTGGACGCACAACCTGGAGGTGAGTGGCATAACCGTTAACAAAACCGCTTTCACTAATTCCAACCAACCAACCAGAGTGTGGCATTCTCATTAGACACGTTGCCCCGTCTATAACTATTATTATTATTATTATTTTGCTTCCTCCACCATTCAGGGATTCCCCGCAGCATTAGACACTCTTTCGGCGAAATTGAAAACTGTTCTCTTGGCTCTCGCACCAACACCTTTCGTTCAAATTGACGTAAAAAACCATTTTTACCAAGTGTTGTCCCGCGGACAACATAATCGCGTGGTCTCCACCATCAATTATTCTCGGCGGCGGGGGCGGTTGTTTAAGAACCCCACGACGTGTCGTCCGGCCGTTGCGACGTTGAAAAATTAAAGTGACAGACGTAATCCATCTTGAAAAAAACTGTGACAGGAATTGTAAAGTAATCGCCCCATTGAGCTGTTATTCCGTTATTTATCATTTTTTTTCTAATTCACTTAGCCGCCGTGGACGCTTTTCATGTGGATGAATGCTTGTTGTGTAAATAGAGCGACGTCGAATGACAGCTTTCCAATAAAATTTGTTGCCCCGATGAAAATCATCTGTGAAATTACGACAAGCAAAAGAAAAATCGACGTACCGGTCCGCGCGCGGTTTGTTTCGTCGGTCCGCTCTTTAAAAATTGGGAATTTCGCCGACAAGTGCGTTTGACAGTTATTCAAGTTGGCAGCATTGAGAGTTGGTGTTTTTTCGATGGCGGAAAGTCGTTGATTGATCGTTTCAAAGTCCTGGTTAAAAATCGCCGGGGATCCGTCAAAAACGTTGAGGAGGAAAAACAGATCTCGGCGGTTTCGTTTTTTCCCCCCTCCCGGACAGGAGGGACCGGATCGAGGCCATGGCCGAAGGAAATTTATTAAGCAGGTTTCTTGTGTAATCACACGAATCACTTGTTATGGCACACAAATAATACGGCGAAATTGCCCCACTAACGTCTTCGGAACACGTGAAAAGTAAACAGAGGAAAAGTATATCGCTGCAAGAACAACAATAAACTAAAAGTTTACGCATCACGACGAAACAAAACAAATTTGACGGACGATTCATGGAGCGATCCGTCTTTGCTTCGGCAAAAAAGTCGAAAGGTGGCGCGGCCGTTGGCGTCACGACCGTCAGACGTCCGCTCCGGGTATAAAAACACTGCCTAGAAGCGCTCGCGGTTATCTGTACCATTAATTCTAACAACCCCATTACCGACACTTCAGTCCGCTTACGTAACTGTCAAGCTCTCTATTTACATTTTCGTTGTGTACTGTCAAGATATCGTTTAATTCTCTAATATTCGAGAGATGGCGCTAATGAAATCATTTCACGCTCATTACGCTGCTGCTGTTGGTATAAAGATAAACGAAAGCTAGTGCAACATTTCCATTTAATCGAACGCGACGGCGACGACTCCGTTTCGGCCGGTAGTGACAGCAACTCGAGAGCGAACAAGTCATCCCCAGATAAACTGCGCCTCTTCGTGATGGTCACGTCGTTCCGTTCGAATGAAGAAAAAAAAAGTTTAAAACGCTGTAATCTCGACGTTGTTCATTATTTCGTTATTACATCGTCTCCTTTCGTTGCTCCGTCTTGAAAACGATCAATTTTCGCGCTGCTTCCTGCATAATTAGCGTCGAGATTGTGTCGAGTTAAGGTGTTTAGTGTATTTCTTAAAAAATTCCTTGGAAGAAGTAAACGGAAAGAAAACGACGAAAGCAACACTTTATCACAAATTTCTTAGCGATGTAAAATATCAGCTCGTCCCCAGTGAGATGTAAAGCACCGTTTCATGTTGCAAGATGCCATTAATCATAGATATGGATTGCCTCTCAACAATGTAAGATAAAACCACCCTCCAGACTTATTTTGGAACTCCAAATATGTCGGAGCGCTGTGTACGGTACTAATTTTCGACAAGCTTCCGCCCCCTAATTGACGAGTAAATAACGGCAATTAAAAGATAGCGCGGTTGTTGTTCGGCAGTCTTGGCATATCACGCAGAGGCGGGTTATCTTAAAAATGTCGAGTATCTTGTCAGTCGTGCCAACTTGTCAAATTCGTCAAAATGGCGTCTAATTTACTCCGCGTGCTCGTGTCGTACATTTGGGGGGTCAATAAAAACCAATTAAAAAAAAGACCAACATCATCCGCTTGATTGATTGTCTAAGCGGCTCAAATTGCATCCATTATTGACGATTTAAACCCGACCGGTTCAAAGTTGCCAATTTATCATCGGCGAACACACAAATCAACCGCCCCCAGCTCATCGTTGGCCGCATTCCACCAAATCGAATTAAAACTAACCTCTTAAGCAACTAATCCCGCAACATAAATAAGTTAGTGTTTTCAATCTGGCACCGCATCTTCCTCGGTCGCATGATGCATCGCTCCATTTATACACCATCCGGGGACGGCGACCGTAATAATTTCATTTCGACTCCGGAATTCCTCCGCATCGGGCTAGGTATGTGCATTTTAAATAGTGGAAGGACAGGGGCGGTGGTCCCACGAAAAATTGAAATTCTCAACATGATAAAGTGGGTCGGAATGCCGTCCGAATTAGATTCTTTCTTTGAAATGCTGAAGGGGTTCGTCCCTTTTCACGGGGCGCTTTGTTAATTGTCAGGTATTTGATTACGCCGGATTTCGATCAATATTTGGCTGAAATTCGTGCAGATGCCCCATTACGATGACGGTTATTTAGCCGCGGTGCGCTTTGATCTCGTTTTACATGAACGAATGTATTTTTCCATGGCGTGTCGCGACCCGCCGAGATATTTAATTAATGATTTATCAAAGTGTTCCCCCTTTGAAAGTAACCGGTTTTGTTTGCGATTCGAGCCCCGTCTCGTGTTCAACCTGTTGTGTGGCGGAAAATTCATCAGGCGCATTTGTTTCTGATTGCAATTAGAAGCCTCATAAATACGTAAATTTTCCACTCCGATAATTCCACCACAATCGCTGTTGTACCCGGATCAAAAATTGCAGAAAACTCGCCAAACTGAACTCATCGAAGCGGACGCTCCTTATACCAGCCCGGAACGTGCGACGCGGTGAGTTGACAACGCAGGCGCCATCTCCGGACGTCCCCGACAACCAGATCGATAACCGCGCGATTTGAATTCGACGAAAACTGAACCTTGAACATTACTAGATTGCTAAATGAAAAAGACGCGGAAGCAAGCTCACTTCTTGGATTTATTGTGCCCCGGTTCATCGTCCGGGCGTTAATTTACATTTTTTCAGCTTGAACGAGCGGAACGCAATTTTTCTGTTTACCACTTGGGGTGGAAGCGTTCCCCGGGAAAATGTTGTGTCATTTCGAATTTATTTAAAATTCCGTCGCGTAGTTCCTCGGCAAAAACAACTTTTTTTTCCCCAAATAATTTCGGCCTTATTAACTAAATAAAAAGCTGCCGTTCGTTGCGCCTCGCCGCGGTTGAGCAAACACCCTCATTAGCTGCGGGTGACTTTTGGAAATATGTTGACATTACTCGACAATTGTTTATAATTGACAAATTCGCTACAAGGATGAGCAAACAGAGGAAAAGCCCCCAGAGCAGATGCCGTTTGCTAATTAATTGATTAATCAATCAGTTAACCAAACGTGCTCCGAACGGGCATAATGGCTGAAATCACCCCCACCACCTCGGCATGGCTGATTAAGCCATTATGCCATCAAGGATCACTCCGTGAGCGTCTAATAACATCCCACACTTAATACTTACAACAAAAACGAAATAATCAGCATTTTCATTACTATTATATTGGGAATTGCTGTTGCTGTTCTAGGTGAAATATATCCTAGAGTGTTAGACACAAGAGAATATTTTAGATTTGTTTCCATTCCACAAATAGAGCCAAGAGTAATTGTTGGTTTGTGTTTCTGTGTGTATTATAACTAAGATACCTTTCAGTATCGTTCCGGCAAAGAGATGGCGCTAATACAATCATTTCACGCTCATTAACCAACTGTAATTGATATAAAGTTGTGCCAGAGCCAGACTGTTACTCAAACGTATTTAAACAGCGCCGCTCCAAGTCCAACTCCATTCCCAATTTAATCATCAGTCACGCCGTATTATCTCTCGAGACAAAAAACAAACTTGAAAAAAATGCAAACGTGTCAGTTCTCTTTTCGCCACGATGATTTAATCACGATTAATCTTTGTTCCGCCAGGAAATTAACTACGACTCAGCTCGAGGTGGCGTCAGCGTCATCACCGAGAAGGGCGACATCACGTTCAGCTACCTGCTAGTCCAAAGGGCCACGGATTCCGACTCGGGAAAGTACACATGCAACCCCTCGAACGCCAACCCCAAGACGGTCATCGTGCACGTGCTAAACGGTGAGAGAAGAGAGTGTTCTTTCCCCGACGCCGCATGATTTAAAAGGCATAAATCCCTTCACGGCGATGTAATTGCATTACGACCCTCCATTACAAGAAAACTGCTGTAAATAATATTATAAAAGGAAACTACATAAAAGCTTTTCCGTTGGTGCAGGTGTGCCGCTCGTTCCTTTCACTTACACGAGGTTTCACACCGCACGCCTCTAAATAAAGTAAATAATAAATTAATCTAATAGGGGCGAAGTTTGTGACACTTGCCGGCCGGGGGAGGTTACAACTTTCCGGATCTATTATTCACTCCGGGGGTGTCTTTGAAAGTACCATCGAATTAGTTGCCCGGCGGCTTTTTTTAGGTGCGATGATGAGGATATTAATTTTTCAGGAAGCAAACTTTACGGGAATTAATAGAAACAAATAATAATTTATGACACTGACCCAGATGACGGAATGCGAGTTGCACAAGGGAAAAAACCAGCTGCGACACACTTTTCAACTTACTTGAAAGAAAATTTAAGCCACAATTACTTCTGCTCCAGACTTGTTAAGTCGCAAAGAGCAAAAGTGGTGAATGCGCCGGGACAAGAGTCACCAGTTCTTTGAGCTCGGGTGGAATGCCGATATCAATGTGAAATTAAATTTTCGAGATTTTTCCATTTAACTTTACGTCACGAAAACGGCATCCGCCATGCATTTCTTGCGCGCGTCAACACACTACAATAGTGAGCACTTTCGGTACTTTGCTGCCGGATTAATCAGAAGGAACCGAACGAAAAACGAAGAAGACGAAGAGAATTTTAATTTCATGAGCCGGAATATTATTTACAACATCCGTCCCAGCGATACAAAATGAAACGGGACTGGAACGACAAAAGGAAAAAAACCCTCGTTTACGGAGGGGAGCTTGGGGCAGGGCCACGGATCCGAACGGCATCTAGAGTGGTTATAAAACAAAGAACTTGACACTCATTTACGTTTAATTGTGTTGGGAAAGTTCCATAACTCGTTACAGCAAGTTAAATTGTCTCAGTGCTAAGAACGACCCATCTAGATTAAAACGTCATAAAACATCCTTTATCGTCCAATCCGATCTTCAAAATTCAAATGACGCAGGTCGCGGATCGATCACGTGACGTACACGTCACTGATCCGGTTAGCAGACAATGCCGTCATTAGTGCGGCACCCGCCCGGAAAGTTACCGGCGTCGAACTCCGGGCCGGGGATTTTTACATTTTATTAAAATTGCGTTGGCAACACTTGCGAACAGACTTCGGATCGAATTATTTGGGAGAGAGTGGCTGATTTGACGCTTCGCCAAGACAGGAATTAATAAAACGAGAATAAAAGTTCCGGAGCCGATCCGAATAAAGAAATCCGTAAATTAATTTCAGTAAATAAGAAAATAATTTGCAATTTCGAAGTGAGCGTCAAGATTGGCCGACAAGAGCGCCCCAATTAGGCACGAGGAGGGAAGCAGTATTCTTCGGGAGGAAAGCTCGGTGTTTAGGCAACCGATAATACAATCCTGTATCGGCGGCGGTGTCGGCGCGAGCATAATTAGTGTATTTAGTGTGGATTAGGAGCTTTCTTCCACCCCAACCACCTGAAAGGTTTAATCCGTTTCGCTTCCCCCGTGATGGGGTAAGCTTCTTAAGACTCCACATAGAGAAGCTCCGCTCCACAGTTTTCCATTTAGCGAGCTCACACCGCTTAGCAATTATTAGGGGGAGTGGAAAAACGCCGCCCGCGACTCAAATTATTCAATAACACAACAAAAACAACCCCTGCCTGTTAACGAAAATTCATGCTCTTCCCCTGGAATATATGGGAATCGTCCCATAATTTCCCAAGCGAGCTTTTCGCTTCGATGTGGCCGAAAAAGCCTCTCCTGGACGCGAATTTTCACCCGGATCTCCTCCCGACACCGGGAGACATAAAACACTGCGATTTTTTATTAATCTAATAAAAATGACTGGAACTGCGCTCGAAATGTGCTTTATAATAAATAAAACAAAATTGGAAGGGAGAGAGATGAGCGTTTACGTTCTTGGAGGCGCGATTTTTTTACGAGTGTCTTTTGCGTCCCCTTAAAAAACGCCTTAAAAAGCAATTACGACCGCCCCCGGCAAATCGGGAGCGGTTTAGGGATTAGAAAAACTGGCGTTACGACTACGAATGGTCGGTCGTGGTGACGCTTTCAGCCGGAATGCGCCGCACTTGTTAAATGTAGGTTAAATTGCTAACGAAATAAAACTAGCGAAATGGCGAACTTCCGCTTAAATTGTTATAAATCGCTTCGGCAAAGTCAGTTCTGCTTTTTAGCGATCTCTTGAGCGTTGCATTCGGCGACAAAAAGTTAAAAAAATCAATCTATACTCGACCCCGGCGCATCCACCATTTTGGCAGACACATTCAAATTTAGGGGGATTGTTTGTGGGACTCTCCACAAATAAAAATCACTCTCGACGTTATTAAAAAGCGAGAAGGCCAATTTTCCATCCGATTAGATGTTGAAAAAATTATTGCAAAATCGGCACTTTTTGCGCTTTGTTAGTGGCACGATTCGCTCCCAAGAGCCGATATTAATTGTCGGGACATCACAACAGATTTTTTTCAGACCGGACTAAAAGCCGGAACGACGAAAAAATAACATCATCTGGAGCGTTCGTTTCGCTTTCAACTTTTTACCGGGAAATTGTTCGGCACGCATTACCAATTCCAGAAAACAAAGCACTATCGAATTTCCCGGAATAATCCGGCGAGTAAAAACTAACAACTCGAAGATTGAAACTCCACTTCGTTATATTTATCGCCAAATATGCCACGACCGTCATTCCCAAAACGAAACTTTTTTTCTTTTCGTGCGTATCGACCGGTGGATGTTTTCCCCTGATATGAATTTTTCACGTCCCATCAGGAAGGATCGAAGGAATCCGGTGCGCCATTTGCGCACCGTCAAACTGTTTAATTGTGGACCACCCGGAAGACGGCGGGGGTAGAAGGGTTTATCCTAAACAACTCGGTGTTTTACACACTCGGGATAAGTGGAATTGCTTCAGGGGGTGTAAAAAAGGACGAGAGCGGGGCCGTTGTCCGGCCTAAGGTCTGCTGATCGATCCTCTTTCACCTCAACTATTTGTCTTCGCCCCACACCCCCGTCATCCCACGGGAATTGGATCCAGACGAAATTTACATGAACACTTGCTCTTCGTTATTCGAGTCCCACAAGGTGTTAGGCGAGATTTATCAGCCAATCAGGGTTACTGCGCGGAAAATTATTAAGAAGAGAAGCGAGGCCTAATGGCGAGGCATCAAGGAAAGCTTTTTTGTGATTAAGGCGGCGTAATTCAGCAAAGTGATGCCGGATAGGACTCTGATGCAGTCGAAATCGACGAGCGAACGCCATTATCGGGACCTCATCCGGGAGATTAAAGCAAAAACAACAGTTTGTTTCGTATTAATAAATTTCCATTTTTATCAAGATTCGACTTTTCGTTCCGAATAAACGAGAGAAGCTTTCGTAACAATTTTTCATAAGCCCGGACGAATTTTTAGCCCGATGCGCGAAATTACGCGTCGAAATCACGTTAATTAAGGGCGGGGGGCGGCGCCCCTTATGCAAATGCGCTGCATCCGTCGCCCGGGGGGCAGAAAAAGCCGAGATTTCTGGAGATGCTGGCGTTTCTCGGAGCGTTTGTTGAATAATAGAACATGTCCCGGCCACTGCCTTGTTGATATTCTCAATTGTGAAAGGGATAAGCGTATCCGAGCTTTTTCGTCGCTGTGGGATTTTTTTGCCCACCGCAAACATCCCCTTAAAATAACATTAATTATTCAGGCAATCTATTGCGGCGGTGCTGGCGGCTCGCGAAAATTCCGGCCGACGGACCTCCGGAAAAAACCGCCCGGAAAAATAACACAATTATCGGACGGAAGATGGCGGATTTAATTAGTTAATGATTTTTTTCTGTCTCTTAATGCAATAATAACGGGGCAAAGTTGCGCCGGTCGACACGGGAAAGCACTCCGGGTGCGTGGAGTGTCTAAGGTGAAAGCTCTGTTCGCAAGTTCGAGATCGAATCGATTCCGGTCCTGTTAACGGACCCACACGCACTGGTCTTTTGCCGAACAGTGCAAATGGGTTCGCTGTTATTTATGTCTTTTTCCGGGCTTCGGGATTTGTCTCATTAACATTTGTACAGATTTTTTTTTCGGTTGTTGTACAAAGTGCCGCCGCCGCCGCCGAACGGGAACGTTTTAATTGCCAGATTTACCTTCCTTTGTAGGCTCACGGCGAGGGTAGATTATTAATTTATATAAAAAAATATCTTTATCTTACAGGGGGAGTTTTTGAGCTAGACCATAGTTTTCGGTGATAGAAATCAAATATTATTCACAAGTGAAATAAAGTACTCACAAGTGAGTAAATTTGGCAGCTGCCATTTTACTTGAGATAAAGTACTATCAAGTGAGTAAATTTGACAGCTGTCATTTGGATTTTTTGCAATAATTGCACCTGCAAGATAAAACGTGATCGAAATGCCATTATGAAACTCGTGAGAAGTGTTCCACTCGTGAGCAAGCGCACTCGTCGCTCAAAATTCTCACTCTCGTATAATGATGCATTTCTTTCACTTATAATATAATATACTATTTTATCAAATGCGCTAACGACCTATAGATTTTTTTTTTAAATTTTTTTTTTTAATAGACCATCAAGTATCATTTCTCCTTTTTTGGTTTAGCATTATTCATTTACGCAACCAGACACAATGTGGAGTCTGCACAACGAGGCCTCAACGTGCAGTAATGTACGAGAAAATAATTTTCACTTCACTTCACAGCAAAAAATGTGCGTGCATTGCAGAAATCCTCTGAAGTACACAAACTTGTTTTCTGATTCGACAGATACAGTTTGAACTTTTGCGCGCTTTCCACTTAAAGTTATGAAAGATGAAGTTCAAAGTAAATTCCTAAATTAAGTCTTAAACCCCGCCGAGCTCCTGTTTTAAAGCAAATGCAACTTGAAGATTCTTAGCATTCCGTTAAGTAGCTTGAAATGTCGAATTAATAATTCCTTTGAATATGCAAAAAGGTAGAGTCGAACCCGTTAATTGTAAATGTGGCGACTGTTCGGAGGCAGTATTGCATAACAATGGAATATTATGTCTTACGCTTTTGCGACGTGGTTAGATTCAGACATAACACAACACAAATAGAACGAATGGATTTGCATGACGTTAAAGAGCTTAGAAGTAACAAATCGCGTCATCGTAGAAATCCGTGAGTGAATTTTGCGCGATTAGAACGAAAAGAAGTGGTGGGTGCGCCGGGAAACAATTTATCATAGAATGTAATCGTCCGTCGGGGAATTAAAAAAGGGTAAAAAACTAATGCGACTTAGTGATATTTTTAATCCTGTTAATTATCTTCTATCCAGTGGAGGCGACGAAATCATATTGGATAATAAATTCTCGATGGGAGAGCATCCATCTTTTGTGAAAATCAACTACGTTCTAAGACTAGAGACGATTAATCCAATTTAAGCAGCAAGCGCTCGTTTACTTCCACCGTTTATTAATGTAAAACTGTAAATTAATTATCGTCGAACAGTGGAAAAACACGCTCGTCTTTCCAGACCTGTCTAATTAAAATCGGCTTTTTAATGGCTCTTATGAGATCCGATCAAAGCACCAACTTCGAAATTGCAACGCTAACTAAAAGGCCAACTTTACAGAAAATAGAAAAAGATCTTGATGATCGGAGTCAAGCGACAAAGATAAGAAAAAAAGTGAGCTTCACGTAACATCTTCACAATAAATTGGCAATAAGGCAACTTTTAAAAGAGTAATCTTCGTGAAACCGTTGATCCGGTTCTTGTTTTCAAAAGGAGAATCGTGATCGTTTGTAGAGATTAACCATAAGGGTAAAAGTCTTTTGCTGCATGATTTATTTGGTATTGAATTTTACAAAAAAATGTACGTTCGTCGAAAAGCTCTTAGCAATAATTTTCCACAAGTGCTTTTGAGGAATCAAGAGGGATCATTTCAGGGGATATTATAGTCTAGTCCAATAAAAACGCTAATTTTACGTACTCACAAGCGGACGAAAAGTAACTCTTTTTCGGACGCTTACCGTGGCGCCATCTGTTTAGTAAGTTAACAACGAGACTGACAAAACCGATAATTGTTTTGTTACCATAAATTGTGCTTTGTAGTTCGTGCGGTCGCCAAAAAAAAATTATGTGCACCTCTGCCTTTTGTCCTCGCCTGTTTCAGACCTCGGCTGCGCCTCAAAATTCTTGCAACACCTTGGATCACCTTAAAAATTTATCTCAAGTGAACCTGACATGGACTCTTGTGGATCTTAAGAGATTGCGAGATGTTTTGCTCGTAACGGTTAAAAAAACTGTGACGCGGGTCCAGGGTAGGACGGTGCCGGTCCTGGCCTCCTCCTCACTAATTCTGTTTACCGTCTCCGTCGAGGAATTCCGACCACTCCGTCAAACAGAACGTCGCCGGGAAAAAGGTTAATTAATCTTGCTCTCGCCGTGGCTGAATAATGTATGAGATGCAACAAGCTCTCGACTTGACAAAGTCGCTTTTTCTCGAAATTTCCCGTCGAGCGCAACAACAAAATTCCGCCGGGGAAAAAATTAACTTTGATATATTGGATTACGCTTTGTCGATACAATGAGCCTCGCAAATTTCCTCAACGTCTTGTAATCTCCGGGTTGATATCGTTATATCGTCTGGATCTACCGTTCGCAACGCGTAAACTTTGCGATTTAATTTTCCACGATGCGTAAACTGACGTCGGCCCTCTCCACTTTTATGTGCAATATTTAAAACGAAATTAATGCGAATCCGTGTCGCGACCCTGCCCCGGCCTGTTTAAGGACGAGATTATGCAGCCCACTTTAAATAATTTAACGACGTGTAATTTGGGAAATTCGCACGGAGGCCCTTCTTTTTCCCGGGGGCAGGCCAGAGCCGGCTCCGCCGACTAAATCGTCGAAGCGCATCGATTTTTAATAGGCGGCCGTTAATTAATTCTTCACGGCGTGTTGGAAATTATGGCCGAAGCTCTCTATTCGACCGCATCGGACCATGATAGACTTCGACGTAATTTTAATTAAAATTTAGCTCAAACACGTTACGGAACACTCTTTGTACCACCAGTTACCGAAAGTAGTTGTGCAGTGTTGCCTAATCGGGATGCGCCACTGAAATGGTGGATGCGCCGGGCCAATTCGGAAAATGCAACCGAGCAAATTAAAAACTGCAACATCCTGCTTCGTCCTGAATTAAACTCGTTTACGATTGCAGTGAAATGACATCGAATGAAAATCTTGCATTAGAGCAAATTACTTCCTAATCCGATGAAATAATTCGGAGAGATGGTGGATGCGTCGGTTTTGTTATTAAAGTTTGGCGGAGAAGACGTTCGCTGCATGAAAATGCGCCTTTATTGTTGTTACGCTTGTCAGAAATAATTGCAACGATACGCTGGTTTCGTTTCGCTGCAGGACATCTGCTCTTACGTTCTTAGCATTCGAGTCAGAGTTCAATTTAAATATGTTTGGAACACGTAATATCCGCATTTTTGTCGATTATTTGTTAAGAAATTTGCCACGCTGCATTCTGATTTCCTGTTGGAGATTTTCTACTTCCACCAGCCGACTCCATTTTCCTCTCGATTAAATCAATTCCTTCTTTAAGGCATTCATTCATCGATTCAATCATTACTTTTTCGTTCACGATAACTCCTGTAAAAAAACACGGATCGGAACATATTTGTTTTAGTACGGATTCAATTGATTCTTTCGTAAAAACAATCGTTCATTCGCTCATCCATTAATTGTTTTTCACCGTAACTTCGGCAAAAAGCACCTATTAGAATTTTTTTCTAGACAACATTTGTTTCAGCAAGGATGCAACTGGCTCATTAATTAAAGCGTTACTAATTAATTCCTCCATTCAATAAAACATTCATTAATGTGCGTGTAGACTATTAGAAAAAGTGGGGTTTTACACACGTGTTGTGTAAGTGACTATTAAAAAAGCACTACATTTCTTGCAGGTGGTCGATCATCGTCGACAAAGCGTGTGCACACAAAAAAATAATGAACTGTTAACTATAACAATAAAATATTTTAGGGGCACTAAATTCAGTTGATGTAGTCAGAACACATTCAATATAATTGGTTATGGATTTAACGTTACATTTCCATTAAGCTATCTCGTCATAAAACATTGTTTCGACAATTAAATAATCCAAACGATGCAATTCTCATAATTAAATCATGTTACATGTATTTACGTCTCCTAATCACGTCTATCGATTATCGATAATGTTCCACATCGACACCTCTTCTTTCTACTCCGATTTTACGTTCCACAAAATCTATTCCTGTCAAATTGTGTCCACTACACGTCTCATTATTTATTTAATAACCACCCCCGCCAAAATCTAATTAAGTCCTGAATCGTATCGGCTTCTCCGACATCCAACACTGCAAAGCGTAATTAGTGTGCACAGGTGAAATGGCTGCTCTCCACTCATCATGGCCCCTGATAATTAATCGTGAAGCTTGTCATCGACGTGAAAACCTATTGTCTGTCGCAACATGTAATGAAACAACTTTCCGGCACGGCACGAAACTGAAGAAACTCCTCATCAACCGGATTAATTCACAAATATGGCGCGAGCCTTTTGACGTCCTGCCCTCGAAACTCGAGGGACGAAATTTAGAATTACGCGTGCGAGGCGGTGGCAAAGAGGCAATCCCGCCGACACACGTTGCGCGTTCCGGAACTTTCCAGCGAACCAAATTGGGAAAAATTCGGTGTGCGCCGGCACTGGAATGGTGAAAAATGTTCCGGCTTTGTATTGCTGCCGTTTCTCATTTTAATCGTTGCACCAGTGCCGCTAAAGATACAACTTTTGTTGAATTACACTGTGGAAAAACTGTGTCGACATTTATCTCGGTTTTGCCTCCGTCTTTTGGCTGCACCTCGGGCCAATCAGCGGCGTCCGTTTAAATTGGACGCCCAAGGACTCGATTAAGGCCAGAATGTACAACACGCAACGTTTTGCCATCTGGAGTCGCAGTCGGGACCACCGACGGCGCACAAAGGACTCCATTAATCAGGAGCTTCGCCGGCGACGGTGATTAGTTCGTTCCACGCGAATAAAAGAATCACGCGGAATAAGTGCCCGAATTAATAACGAGCTATCTCTGGCTGCCATCAGCACCAACCAATCGAGAACGACTGACAAAATATTTACTTTCAGCCAACATTTTAACATATTGCGGAAAGCAAATTTGTAAGCATCCCTTGTGCGCTTATAACTAACGAATTTCTCAACAGATTTTGACGAAATCTTCACCAACAATAAGATAGTTTCTTCAACCCAAGTCTTAAAACACAAATCATTCACCACCTTGTGAGGGGACGGGTTTTCGGAGCTGTTCTGTTCACACCACACACCACACTTTGGATTTAATTTGAAACTGAATATTTTTCCAAATTTGTATCCATCCCTTGTGCCCTTATAACTAACGAATTTGTCAACAGATTTTGACGAAATCTTCACAAACAATCAGATAGTTTCTTCAACTCAAGTCTTAAAACACAAATCATTCACCACCTTGCGACAGGACGGGTTCTGGGACCTGTCCTGTTCACAGTACACACCACACTTTGGATTTAATTTGAAACTGTATATAATTTTCAAATTTGTATCCATCCCTTGTGCGCTTATAACTAACGAATTTGTGAACAGATTTTGACAAAATCATCACAAACAATCAGATAGTTTCTTCAACTCAAGTCTTAATACACACATCATTCACCACCTTGTGAGGGGACGGGTTTTCGGACCTGTCACACTACTCACCACACTTTTGAATTTGAAACTGAATACTTTTTGTGCGAGACGAAATTACAGATTTCTTTTTTCCAGGAGAGCACCCAGCGGCAATGCAGCACGGGGGCCAGCTGCGCCTCGAGTATCCCTTTTCGGCGTGTCTTCTCAGCGTCTTGGTGGCGGTGGTGGGGCCATGAAAACTTTAAAACTCCCGGGAACAAAGCTCGAAAAGCTCGAGTGAAAGTCAAGAGAAGAAAAAAAATGTGTTATCCTGGAACATGTATAAATGTGTAAATAGTAAAGAAACAGTGCAGTGATGAATTCTAAACAGATCCGTGACGGAAATTTAAAAATCACGTTTATTTTTCTTCCGTGCGATGCGCTCATCCTTGCAAACAGATTTGGATCCTTCGGCTCGATTTCAGCGGAGTGAAATGATTCCTGTCCCGGCGCATCCGCCATGAATCGAGCCGAAAGGTCTGGACTTTCGGCATTTCAACAAAGAATAAAATATGTTCGTGTGTGTGTGTGCGTGTGTGTGTGGTGTGGGTGTGTGTATGTGGGAGATTACAACTAACAATCGGCCGAAATGGGACGGGGTTTGAAACGGCATGAAGCGTGTGACGTTTGTTATAAATTTAACAAAGTTTGAACTTCCTGAATTCATTTATAATTCACCGGAAATGCTTCGCTCATCCGTCGGATTTCCAACAGACAGACGTGTGTTTTATTTCGTTTGATTTTTTTTTCGTGAATCACTTAAAGTGCTTTAAAGCTCAAAAATGTAGTGTTGATTGTAAACGTGCGCGGACACTAAGTGGAATTCTGCTCGATTGTTTAGATCTTCATTCTCACGTTGTTGTACATGAACACAATAACCACAACAAAAACAGGAAACAATTCAATGGGAAAAACGATTCAAAGTTTTAATATTACGATACAAATACAATACGAGAGTAATTATACGAGTTTTTTCAACGTCCTTGATAAAACTAGTCACATTAATAATAATGACACTGTATATATCTACTGTTAGGGCCATATCTATTATACTTATTGAAACATTGTACATTTATATGAGACTTTTAAAGGGATATTGTTATTTTTTTAAACGAAATCTATTCATTGTAGAAGCAAATCACATTGTTCTAGTTTCTTGTGTCTCACAGATCTGTTAAGTTCGGATTGCTCGTTACGTTTGTTCTATTTTAAACGGTTGTCATTGATGAGAATTTGATGTTTCTTAAAAATGTTGTTAAAATGTAATAAAAACATCTCAATAAAATCGATATGAAAGGCAACTCGTTCTCATTCGCTCCGAATTCCCAAGCGCGGCTAGTTAAAATTGCAAAAAGCAGGCGAGAAAATTGAGAGGTAAGTAAGAAGAAAAATTACTTTCTCCACGACTATCACAGAATGAATGCATTTTTTTGGATATTTAATGAAAGAATGTCCACACCCAGTGATAGAATAAGTTGAAACTAACGGCAATCACATCCCTCGTAATTTCATTCTATCACCGGCAGATCATCAATCGGATGTATTTGTTAACAATAAGTCGCGCATCGCGTAGCAACTGCTAAATGATTGTTTTTTCTTGGTATAGTCGTGGAGAAAGCATAGTCTTCAACTCGCGTATAATTCACTCGGGCGATTCTACCACTCGCCTACGGCTCGTCTTGGATTTTTCATCCTCTAGAATAATAGCCATCATTATACGTTCGTTGAAGAATGTAAATTCAACGGCAACGAAACAAAAACAGCATGATTCTGATTTATACATACGTGGTCAACGTTTAAGCAAGGATCAGATTAGCGCAACTGCCGTTATTAAAAAATTTATTGTCCTGGTACGATTCGGATTTGGTCTAGATCCTGTCGACTTTTATCGTCGTTTGCATTTCCTCATCAAATATTCCGGGCCCGGAACGCTTTTCCCACGAACGGCGTGTCATTTCAGTCAGCAAAAACTGAAATATACCGCACCTAATTAATAATCACCGTTCCGATAACATGGCAACAGAGTCACCTCGACACCGCAGCACGTCAATGCAATTATAATTAATGACAGGAAATAAAAATGTGTATGTGCAAGGATGAATTAGCCGAGCAGATCAGAACTAACGGAATCGGGTAGATGATGTAATTGCAGATTTTAGCGTTACTTTTTCGACCGAAATTATTTGCGTTCGCGCACAAACAAAACAAGTTCATTGTTACAATTTGACCGTGGCCGTTTAAATAATTAATGAACATGGCTGTTCCTCTTTACACACCAGCTCCAAGATTAATTTATGGACCGGCCGAGTGCACAATAGACCAACAAACAAGCGCCGATTAAATAAATAATTTTCGAGTTTTGTTGTGCGGCCGTCTGGTGGCGGAGGTAATAAATTGTAAGCTGATCCAACACCACCAAGAAGGGTTTCCGTCTTTATCTTTTCCGTTCGGGTATGGACGGCACGTCCTTGCTTAATTCGTCGGGCAGCGGAAACGTCAAACGTCAAAACTGTCATCAAAGGACTCGACGAAAACGTTCTTTCTTTCTCCTAAATCACAATGATTATTTTTAAAATATCCAAAACTGTATAGAAGGTAATGATGATTAATCGTCAACTGCTACAACACAATCAAAAATGTTTCCACTATCAGCTCTTCTATTTGAAGATGTTGTAACTAATCGACGGTAGGTCTTTGCTTAATTCGTCGATCAGCGCAAACGTCAACTATCAAAATAGTCTACTGCGATACTGAACAAAGAACAGAAATTTGATAGATTTGTCTTCTTCTTCTTGTTCTTTGCTGCATTTTATGTGCTGATGATGTGCCTTGACGTTGGCAATATTTTATCCAATACAATCTGGTCAATCCGACGTTCTGTTTCTTTCAACTGAACACCTAATCCAACTGTCTTAAGATCTCTAAACTTTCGCATTTTGTTCTGGTCTCAATCATCATCTCAATCGCTACTCCGACATCCTGTGACTGCTTGACGGCAGGTCTTTGCTTACTTCATCGATCAGCACAAACGTCAAACATTTCGCTCCCGACCAACAAAAATGTGCAAATGCAACAACAAAAACAACAATTCTTCCCCCTCTTTGGTGCATTTTTTAGAGGCGATGCCACACCAACGGTGTCACATTATTTTTTATTTGACATTGGGAATCGTCGACGTCCGTTATGTTGGCTTCATTTCTAACAGTTTATTCGCAGTTTTGCCAGCATGCCCCGTTCTGCTTTGGTGACTTTTTTAATTTCGGTTGCGTTTTTAATTCGCGTAAGTTAATTTGGTAATTCTTTACTTTCACGTGTTCTTTGTCTCGCGTTGAAGTGTTGCCAGGTCCAGAACACCGAAACTGCGACGGAATCCAGCACCTTGCCGGGTGCCGAAGCTCTGGTAAGTGAGACGACTACCGAACCCGGAGACACCAAAGAAGACGGTAAAGATGGGTACGTCGACATGGAGATCATCAGTATCGACGTGTTGCCGAGGGTTGGCAACGCTGTGGTTCTGTCGTGGGGGAAGCCCTTGCGGGAGTACCATTTGAATTGGACTTACGGGGTCTACTACGGTGTGAATATGGAAGACGCCTTGAAAGGTGAGTTATCGTGTCGAGGCGGTTCTCGAAAAAATGTAAACAGGAGATTTATTAAGCCGGCAACGCTGTAATAATAACTGTGTTTAAGGTTACGGAAGTTGTACGTATTTCCGCCCCTTTATGTCGAGATTGTTCATTAAATTCAAAGGAGAAACGCACAGCTTTCCGTAATCATTTTCGTACACCTCAGCGTTTGGATAATCGATGGAGCAACACCCCCTTCCCCGTTTCAGAGCCGAAACTGACTACCAAAGATCTCTACGTCAAAATCAGCAACTTGACCTTTTGCACTCAGTACATCTTCGCCGTGGGCGTCGTCGACCCGGCCGAGAAGCCCGCCCATCCCGCCCGCAACATCCGCACGATCGGCACCCTCGTCGACGAACTCTCGCCCCCCGAGCACCTCCAGATCGACTACGTCCCCGACGAGGAGCCCTGTTTGCTGATCCGCTGGTCCGCCTCGTGTCCAAACATCGCCACCCCCCTCGGCTACTCGGTAAGACCGTTCGAGCCCCCGTGCCGCCGCCACCACACGCGCCCCCGTTCCAGGTGACCGTGTTCGAGGCCAACCCCCCTCGCATGACCATCATCACCCAGCCCCGGAGCACGTCGGCCGAGTTGGCGCAAACTTTGCGCGTGATTTACGGCAAATCGTACGACATCAAAGTTGCCACAGACGTCGTCGGTTCCCGACCGACCGCGATTGTCTCCTACAAAGTTCCCCATTTCTTGCAACCGTACAAAGTGCGACTGACGTCGCGCCCAGATGGGGCCTTCGTGATGTATTGGCGCGAACCCTTCGTCCCCTACTACGTGGGCGACTTCTACTACGAGGCCTACGTCTATCCGGGACGGGGGCTGTCCGCCAAGCCCCAGATTTACGCCACCGACAGGCCGGTCTTCCAGTTTCAGGGCAACCAGAGCGAGTACACTTTCATGGTGGGGTTGAGGTCCGAGGACGGCGTTTTCAAATCGTATCTGACCGAACCGGTGGTGCAGAATTTGTTGGGGGAGAACCTGACGCTCAGCCTCAGCTGATGTACGACCAAACGGCCAGAGGACAGAGTTTTAAAGTGAAAATTTGTGTAAAAACTTTGTTTATTTATCGTTTGGCGACAGTCGCAAAGCGACAAACATAATGTAATACCCTCTGACTCACGGAGAGTCTATAAATGTCGAGACGGTGTCGAGATTGCAAAGTTTGTTTCCGCAACTTCACAACTAAAGATTCTTAAAAATTGCTAACGGTGCTTGTTACCGCACCACTTTACATCTTCTACAGACGCTTTCTGTACCATTTATCCAATGAATGACTTAATCCTTTAAAGCTCTCTTTCATTTTTCTTTCTGAAAAGAGATATCTTCACAGACTACTTGCACAAAATCAGGTGAGTCCATTTATAACATCTATTAGATCATACCTGTAAAAAATATTTTTTATATATTTTTCCCATTCAGCTTGTCAGTTAGTCATCAGGGACATGTCGAGGTTCTGTTTTTTTATCTGAACATCTAATCTGATTTTATAATGATTACCTATGTGAATGTGTTGCGACCTCTAAAACTTGACGCGGTGTAAAATCTATCATTGTAGCTTTTCAATTTTCACAAATATTTTATTCCAAATCGATAACAAAAATTAACTTCTAAACAAACTGAATATATTCTTGGAAGACTCAAGTAAAACTCTTCCTTTCTGTTAATTTCGTTACATAAAAACTAAACATGCGATCTTCTATTTATAAAAACATTTTCAGAAAACAAAGTACATTTGTCGACGATAAAATTTCCCTTAAATAATTCGTGTTTTATATTAATAATTGATTATGAATAGTTGTTTCGTATCGGACAAAGTAAATATTTTACTATATTTGGGTGCAATCTATGGGAAAACAAGTAGAATATTATCATTATTAATGTAACTAGTATACTCGTATGTATGTTTGTTATCAAATAATAACTGAAATAATCTGAAAATCGGTTTGTTTGTTTAGTGAGCGTCTGCCTTTCAACTATATTTGTATTTTATTAACTCCCTATATCTTGTTTAAAAGCAAAAATATTAATAAAAAATATATCTGCAAGGAGCTGAACAAGAAACTGACTAAAATCTGCAGTCGTACTGTTGTTCTTTCTAAATTCTCAAATTGCTTTAATATTCTGTGCGGACTCGTAACAATCCACACAACGAGAACGGAGTTCGATAAAAGCGCAGGCTTACGAGCATTACCCGTGTGCACACCGTGTGCTAATGGGTTCATAACGGTGTGCAGTCTACACAAATTACAAACACGAATTTTAATTATTTTTTATTAATACATTTCTCGTTAAATATTTCGGAAACAGATCAGCCAAAAAATGAGAGAATTTAATTCGCCTGACTGTAACACTTGTCGTGCGGAAGAGTGCAAAATCTCGAGACTAAAACTGAAAAAAATAGCAAAAAGTAGAAAACACCAGAGTCTGGCAGTAACGAGTAAAAGACCTTCACATCAACTGCACGAAGCTTCACGTTATGAAGCCTCTGTACATCATCTTGTATTTCATGAGATTCTGTGCGTTTGATATACATATTTCACAACGATTTTACTCAGAGATTCACATAAATTTGTGTTTCTGACCTAATGTACAGTAATAAAAAATAATTCCACCCTCAATAACATACTCAAATGTGTTGGTAATAACTGTCACGTTATGGAACTTATGGCACTACCCTAAAAATGTGTTGGAAATTCTCTTAAACAGTCGTTCGTTCTGGAGGCGCAAGACATTCTTTTTATCCAAGACAACCTCTTTAAGATGTAATTCGCCGTTAAGTTTATTTCCTGGTGTTATCATTGTTCAGGCAGAACTTCGTTCGTGGAATCGATAAGCGTTCAAGTAGCTGCAACGCAGATATCATTATGCGATTTTCTTTGCTTGCAGCAGTTTCTACTATCGTGGCATCACCTGTAAAGAGCAGTTTAACGATGATATTAGCAAACAATTTTAACAATCGATCGTTTATTATGAAACGCATCAACAGCAAACTGTCGCTTACCTGTAATTTAATTTCTGAGAGTGCAACACAATTGTCTATACCACCAGTAAAACCGCTTTTGTACGTCGAACAGCCGGAATGAATCAACCAGATTCATTTCAGTAAAGTGGAAGACAAATGTTTACGTGTTTTGCTCGCCGTAAACGGCACTCGTTCACGGTGCAGATCCGCCCCAAGACTCGGTGACAGCCATCGCTCAAATGTGAGGTTATGACGGGTGGATGTTGTTTACAAAATGGCATATAATTGCACAGCCTGCCGGATTCTCACGGCAATAACCGCGAACGCCGGGCTTCTTGGATGTCCACGGTGCGGGGTTCTGGGAGCGCTGAGTCGAACCCGTCAAACAAAGAATCGGGATAGACGAGTCGTTAAACGTCGAGCGCTCGTAAAGAAACTGTTTAGTACTGTTTGAACTTTCTTTGTTAAATGGGAGGCGCCTCCGCTCCTCCGACTAAATTGCCACCGCATTATTGCAAAAGTGTCAAGTGTTTAAAGTTGGTTAACTATAATTAGGAATGTCGGCCGCGTCACTCACCCCGGTTCGTTCATTAATGATAAATGAAGGACAACAATGGGTTGTTGGGGGAGTTGCGACACTTTGCCGAGTTTTGGAAAAATCTCGCAGTCCGGAGGGTCACCGGACGCGAGGCGGCGAAATGCAAAAGAGATTAGTTTACAAGTGGAGTGGTACTCACCGCTCGCCGGGGGTGGGGCACGTGCGGTACACAATAACACGGTTTTCACAAACTGATTTCGAACAAAAGTTTATTTAGGCCGGCACTCAGATTGACGGTTGCGCTTGACAGATTGGTAACTAGATCACTACCACACTAATAAATTCAGTGTTGCAAACGGGGTGGAAATAATAAAACTTTGGCCAAACGATGCAAAGGGTGGAGACAGTTTACACGAGTTTTGTTCAGCAAATAGTCGAAATAAAATTTCAGTTCATTTTGGAACGAATCTAACCTGATTTTCACAAAAATTTGTTACTTTATGCCTCTCTATTTTCGGAGTGACAGAAAATTAGGAAAATTTAAGGGACAGTTATAGAAAACAGTTAACCGATACAATCGACACATTTGTCATGAATTTTAATCAATATTTTGGAATGATAATGTCAAGGAAAAATACGATTTCATTCTACCAACTGTCAAAAAGACTGTTAATATCTTGCAACTTCCATGAAATTGCTAAAAAATGCCTTTAACGTTAGACCTACGATTCTGAAACTGACTTGACCTTCCCCACCAAATCTGATTTGACCCAGAATTATATCATTTTTTATGTAAAACTGAAAAAAAAACATATCAAGTAGGTAATTAACTTTTTATGGTTGGTAGCACCCCATACATTTTGTTGACATTTAAATAATTGTGTTTAAAGTAATTTGAAATTCTGTCTAAAATATCCATATATTATTTATCTGGCGTTTATTAGTTTGGTGTGAATACGTTTTAATGTGGTAAGTGGAACACTACATAATAACGTGTTCTGAATATTACAACCTGTGAAATTCATCCATTATTGGGTAAATAAGGTTATGTTCATCGTTTATTTAATAATAAAATCAATTCTCCCCCAACGATAATGTTAATAATTGTTATAATATGTTTTATTTCGCGTCTAGGTGAGTCTTACAAAGTACTTCTCTGTTTCAGTTTTATTGCGATTCCAAGAAATAATTCTTCACCTTTTTTGGTACCAATTAATGGTCCAGTCAAATTCTAAATGTTAAAGTGGCCTCTCGTTATCATATCTTTACATTCTAAACAGGGAAATTTGGTAATTTTTTGTTGGCCAAGCTGTTTCATGTCCCTACTTTTGCTGCAAGCCTGGAGAGAAATTCTAGACACCATTTATTAACTTGGGGACAAGACATTAAAGAATTTGCTTTGTTTGAGAAGTGTGCTAAGTTTAAAATTGCACATTGCACTCCCTATTTCCCATTTTTCCATTTTATCATTAGAGACTTGGCTGCAACCAACAATACTCGTAATGATTTCTGCAAACAACAGAGCTCACCGCGCAAACAAATTAAAATGTTGACGTTGTTGTTGTTTGTCGCAATTAGGAACTCCAGTGACAGTTCAGTGTGACAGGAGTCGGTCTCGTAGTGGTCGTCGAAAAGTGCACGTGCCAACAAAGAAACCTCGTTAGCGGTCGATTTGGTTTTATTGCAGTTTGCAGAACCGCATTCCCGTCAATCTCACCCCTTTGCACGGCGATCCGTAATGGGGATGAAATTAGCAGTAAGCTTATCCCGTGCAATTCGGGTCTGGTCTATCCGGTGTCAATCAATAATCCGTGCTCGCTTCGAATTTCCGGTCGGGTATTAACGCCCACCGTAAACACACGCCGATACAGAATAATTAGTCGAGTAAGCAAAGAGATTTGGAAGTTGAACACCGCACTACAAGAGTATAAACCTGGGACGGTTATCTAACCGCGAAACGGGACATCCTCTGTTATCAGTCGAGTTGACGGCGGCGCGTTTGTTTCTGTCATCAGACCAAATACCCTGTGTGATTGAGCTGTTTGATGTCGGTCGTTTGTTGTACGCCATCAGTGATACCCTTTGTATCTTAACGAATCGTTGAAAGGGCGGAAATTCGAATTTTATAAAGGATTTCGGCAGTCGCAGGAGGACGAAAATAAAAACGCCGGTGCAGGTTCGGGATTAAATGTGACGACGAGTGCAGCGGGGCTCGATCGAGGGGGATCGATGATGGGGCCCAACTTACAAGATTATCTGCCTGTCGGAGTGAACAGCGAAACAAATTGGAAATAGTTTCGGTAAAGATGAAATTATCTCGGGAATATGAACACGGAATGAAAATTTTTACCGATTTGTATTCTGTCGGGGCTCGGAGTGAATACGCATTTTTTACGTTTCTCTTGTGGTAATGTTCTGGCTTCAAAGTTGCAATTTCTGTTCTATTTTTACCAGTTCTTTTATGCCAACTAATCGGTTTTGCTGTGTCATTTCAAAAGAATCTTTTTCAAATTTATGTGAAGAATCGAATAAAGGAAACCGTACATTTATTTCTCTGTCATCAGTCGAGAAAACGTACAATCAATGATTTTAAAATGGTGGAGGCGCCAAATAGCAAAATTTCGTCAAATTTTAATTCCCTCCAAAGTGTGTCGATTTTAAAACACTCGTAGATAAAATATCTCACGAGACATGTGAGTTACAAACATTATTATCGCACTTGTGTGATTATGCAAACTTTATCTTTTCCTCAAATTTTTCTTGACTACCTTTTGCTAAGATAGACAGATCCTTTAAAGTCTCATGTCTTAAAAACAAGAAGACTGAAAAAAATTGACTCGTGGGGCCTAACCCCCTAAACTTCCTGCTGCGCCTTATCCCGTTGGCGTTTCGACATTTCCCGTTCGGATAGTTTAATTGAAACAGCGTTTGCGTTTCATGTGGTAATGTCTGTAGTGAAATCGGTAATAAATTCCGGTGCAACACAGCCGGCCGTTCTGCATCGATCGGTGCTTCCTGATGTTTCCGCAAATAATTTGCATGAAAAATCTGAGAGTCTATTAGAGAAGAAGCGACGTTTTAATAATAACTCCCATCTGGGGCGACGTTGCAGCACTGACACTAATAACAATATGATTAAGCAGGAAAAAACCTCTTGTTAATTCAAAATGAGACAGTTCCTTCCTCGAGTCTCAGTCTCCATGTAAATTGCAGCTTAATGTATTCATGTCGATTTTTTTCGCTTGTTTGTCGCTGCATCCCCCCCGAAAACACCACCTCTGCAGCTTAATTGAATGCAAGCCGCTGACGTTCGCTAATTAATACTAATTACGATAACGAACAACGTTTGCGTTATTAATTCCGCCTCTTTGCATACTGCAAGACACTCATTCGATTCCGGATGACGAGACGCTGTCGTTGTTCCACGATTTTGATTCGTCTTTTTCGTCTTTTTCCACTTTTTACGACCTCCAGACGACCACTTAAGAAATTTAATCGAGCACCTCTTAATTTTTCATTATGATTATGCCATTAAAGACAACTTTCATCATTAGATCGGGTAATTTTTTAGTCGGGCAGGTGTCCTCGCGCAACTTTTACAACCCCCCAGAAGCGGTAAAGTGGTTAAGAAATTTAATAAAAATAAAGCGAGGGTAGGCGCGACGGCGCGCTCGATAAAACCAATTTTAACCGAAACATGGGCCATATTGAATCCGCAACAAGCAGTCGAGACGAAAAATGTGTCACAGTAGACCGTGGGTGCCACGGCGAAGCCCCGAGGCACATCTGGCAGTATTGCGAACAACATAGGTCCGCAAGCGCGCCTGTGAGGGACGGCGCAATAGTCGCTTTGGTCTTGACGGAACTTAAAGTTCTTGGTGTGAGCTTATCCCGGGGAATCCCTCGTTCCCAAAGCCGATAAGCTCGTCTGGATCGACTCGAAAGGGAGCACACACGGCCGCCGCCATGCAAATAATCCGGGCCGGATAATCCGTTAATTATTTTTTTCGCTGCTTCCGGGTAATAAATCCGGAAAAATGATCCCGAGTCGCGTTTTAAAGCTCGGGAATTGAAGGGACTGAGAAGTGGATTTAAATCTCCATTCTGAGTAAATAGCATTTACCTTTAGTCGACTCATAAATCCTAATATAAGCCGAACATAAAACGGTAATGTAGTTTTTAATGCGCACAGAATGTAAGAATCGGAGCCGTTCGTCTTTCCGGCCTTTTTACGAGCTCGTTCGGAAAACAGCCGAAAAATTAAAAATTTTATCGTCGCAGTTTGTTTTCGCAAACGCCGACCGGAAAAGTGCAGACATTTCAACTTCTCCGACTGTCAACAAATTAAACAAATAGATGTTTGTGCTGCGACTGGAATTCAAATCTCGCGCGCGGCGACCGTCACGTGATTTGGGCGCCAAATTCAAACTGCAGCTCGCGTTTGGGGTGAAGAAACGGAACGGAAAAAACAAATTGAAGCAATAACGTTACAGTGCTAATATTTACCAGGTTTAAATTAATAAGTACGCTTGTATTCATTTTTAATTTGAATCGCTGGAACCAGATATTATTTACCCATCACTGAAGGAAAAATAAAACGTACTGCTTGTTTTGTTTGTAAATAAATACATTCAGAACAAACTTTTAGAGAAGCCGGCTTTCCACGAGCAAAACAATCCCTACCACTGCACAAAAAAGAAACAAACACCGTAATTAAAAGAAAATGATTTAAAATGGCGTGTTTTGTTTAGTTGGATGTTGGCAGGACTGCGTGTTCGGGGTAATTATAGAGAATCACGCCATTTCAACTAAACGAACCTAATAAATTGGTAGGATTTAACTGCTACGTATAATTAGCTGTAATTCGTGTAATAACGCTGCCAACAGATAGATTTTCAAAGGGTCGCAACGGAGAACGAGCAAAAAAATCTGTTGAAAGCGATTTCATAACGGGATAGCAGGAAAAAATCGAACGGAATGGAATTGCATTGTGCGAAACAACGCTGACGTGGCCAAATTGCATTCACCAGTTTCAGATAAATTATTAATAGATTCGGTTCTGACGAGTTCCCCGCGAAGTATCGACACAGTTGAAATTTTCAGGTAAATGTTTGTTGAAAAATATTTACTGGTTTTTATTTCAACGTTCCATGCTGGAAATGATTTATTACGAGCTCCATCAAATTGCAGTTTGCACCGGAAATTTTATGAAACGGTCGTGCAAACGTCGAGAGGGATAATTTAATAACGAGAGTGTTTGGATTAAAAAATATAGAAAAGAAATGAGAGAAACGTAACTTTTTCTGGAAGATAAATTTATAATGATATAAAAAAAATCACTCTTTGGCTCTGTGTTCTTCTCCAGTATTTTATATTTTTTATTTAATTGAAGAAATAACAGAGCTTTTGTATCTTTGTTAAACTTTTAAATTTATTGTATTATTTATTAAATTCATTTTCTTTGTCGAAACAAAATTCATGAAACTTCGTTTTCAGATTTTATTTAGCTCAACAGATAAGATATTGTTCTTTTTTGGTTTCATGGTTGTTAGGTAGCCTTTTCTTTATTTGGTTGTTAACCTCTGTCTAGCTTTTATTGTCTTCTTCTTTTATTTGAGTCCTTCGTGTTTGATATCGTAAATGGTGCAGTCATCAAAACAATTTAAATAATTTACTAATTTCTATGTTTAATCTAGCTCTTATATTTACTTACGTTTTCTTCTTATTCTGTCTAGCTTCGCATATCTCTTTGCTTAAACGTACACAACAATCTAAAAATATCTCAACTAACTGCACTGTTTCAATTTTGGTTTTCTCTTTTATGCAGGAGTGACACTCTCTTTAATTAAAATATGTATAAGATCAAGAGTGCTACCTCATCTTTTGTTTTATCGAAATCGTACACATAACTATGTAGGTATACTTGCTATACGCAGTCGTTTTATTGGTTGCCTACCTCTCTAAATATGTATAATTAATTAATACATTAATCCTTTAAATTCAGTGGTAAAACGAATGTAAAATTTCTTTTTCTCCAGAATCGAATATAACTCCATTATGGAGCTAGTTCTTTCTGTTCCCGTTTCCGTACAACCCGCACCGTATTTACTGATGCACGTTAAGCAAAATAAGACGCTGCAAAATAGAATATTCCAAGCTCCATTGTTGCCCCGGCGCATATTAACCCTCAAGTGCATATCCAGCGCATGCCTCAGCGCACAACCCACACTTCAACTACTTCAAATTAAAGTTAGCGGCGCTGATGACGTGATAAACCGCCACTAATTTTTTAATTACTGCATTTTAAGAGCACCCTCGAGGCCGTCCGTTGCCGGCAAGTCGTAAACACCACTGGACGCAAGAACCCCTAAACTAGCTAGAATTTAACAAGGGCTAAGTGCAAGGAGGCAAAAAGGAGGAGCGTCGCGGAATATGCACCGAGGGTGTTGGCCGGAGTGATTCGATCTTTTATTAAAGTTAACTGGAATAGTGCAGCGGTGTCATTTGCAGTTTGGTCAATTTTTAAAAGCGACAACCCGAAACGATCCCTTAGGCCTGCCCTCGGTTCGAAGAAATGTGTCATCGACGCCGGGACGTAATCAATATGACGCCGGCCGAGAGCTTTCGTGGGTTATCGAGGTCATCAGATGTCGAGATTTATGTACAATTGGGCTAAGCCGGGAGAGAGGAGGGGCGAAGGCATCGTGCGTGAGGGGTTGCAATCGAAATGCATGAATGTGTCTCGAGGGTTCAAAGGAGTACAAGATGGGAGGCTTTGGGAGTGAAGAAGGAAAGGATTGGTGTTTGAAATGTAACTGTTTCAAAAGAGAAAGTCTCTTTAGTCTAAGGAAAATATCTATTGAAGAAACAAATGTAAAATTTCTTAGAAGATTTTGGGTAAAGAAGGAGGAAGGAGAAGCAGCGGTCCTGACAAAGAAAAAACTAAAAAGATCTTAAGAACGAAGTTGAGATATAAACGTTTTCGTTAAAATGTGCTAGAAAATTTCTGAAACGCTGCTGGTATGTTTGGAAACCCGAACGGCATTCGTGTTAAACAGTAATAGCCAATACTACAAATATTTTAGTTGAAATATTAATATTTGACTAGTGTAATTTGACCATTTGGATCTTTTCAAGATCCCATAAAAAATTATTTCGTTTTTAAACGGACTACACCGTCTGTTGAATTATGGTTGAAAGCTCTTTTTTCCCCTTCTTTTTCCTTTTTGATCCTAATTGGGTACAAACTTGTAGACTCAGTTCTTATTTTTTTATGAAACTCTGCAGGTGCGTTTGCAAAACCGAACGGCATCCTTGTTCACCATTGCCAGCTAATAGCAGAAGAATTGTACACATGTTATTTTGAAGTACTCGTATTAACATTTGAGTAGTTTTAATTAACTTCAAGACTCAATAGAAAGATCATTTCGTTTTTTAACAAAGAGCTACATCATCTGTTGTACCGTTATTGGAAGCTCTTTTTATATTTGCGTTTTCCCTGTTTCTTCCCTTCTGCTCTCAATTGGGTATAAACTGGCTGTTATCCTTTTTTCTGAAAGTCTGCCGGTGCGTTTGGAAAGCCGAACGGCAACCGCGGTCCATCTCACGTCCGAATTTTTGTCGCAACGCTAACCCCGTAATGCTCGCCGTTAATTTTAATTAGATAAAGCAGGCTCGCATCTATTTGAGTGCGGGCGCGTTTAATTAACTCGAACATCTTGTCACGAGTTTGTGTATTTGATGTGGTCTCCGCACCTGTCCTAAATTATACAGAACGTTCGTGAGTCGGTGAGGATTGTTTTGTGAAAATTTTAAGAAAGCTCCTTGCCAACTTTCATCATTAACCTCGTTTTATCGGGCTTGGGGGATTTATTTCGACATGGAGCGAGTTCTTCGCGCCAGACGTCGGCGAATCTAAATATTAAATGCCAACTGTAGATTGTTTATTTACACTACTTCCGCAACTAATAGAGTTCGCTTCGCCAGATCTAATTTGTCCGGAGTAGATTTCCGGTTGGAGCCAGGTCTGTTTTAAAGAGCACTCCGGATTGCCACTTGAAGATTTTAATTTGGCCTCTCTCGATCACACACTCTGGTAATTGAGTCGATTAGGGGAGCGTTTGAAATTTGATTCTTTTATTTCGCGTACAAAGCGGTGGCGCTGGTTTAAATGAACCCATCACGTCTTTTGAAACGTGATACTCCACTCTCGATTTTGGTCAAAAATGTTTTGCGCGTTTTGGGGGGAAGTTTCGACGAGGCGAGGGATGCAGTTACAGATCGGAATTAATACCGCGATGGGGTGGCGTTCAATCATCATTTTGAATAGTTCTCAGAGTAACCGGATTTAGTTGAGAGAGTGGCAGTGCAGAATACGAGAGGCGCTCTCGAATATGTTGCTTGATAATATGAAATCTGGCACTCTCGTACTCCTACAACTTCACAACGACTCACTAGTGAACTTTGTTCCAATAACGTACACTCGGGGAGTTCCAATACACAAAGAGGTATTGTTGTGTTTCAGTTCTGTATCTGTTACTTCTTTTGACTGGCGAACTTCCTGGTTAAATCAGGGCAAAGGCTAATTGTAAACTCTACTCCCACGATCCGCTTTAACACTATCTGTATATCTAACAGGTGTTTTTATCCATCTATCTACCAAATCTATCATAACTGTTTCTTGCGTCGTAGTGTGCTGTACATATTTGCCACCTGCAATTCTGGTGTACCTATACTACTAAACTGATGGGATTAGTTGGTTGCCTAAGTACAAGGGGCGAATTTTTTTTAATGATTGCATTTTCGACATAAATCCCTGGAGAACGCAGATTTGTCGATTGATGAACATTATTGAAAGTTGGCTCCACCCGTGTCTGCAATTTATTCGGGAAATCGTGCCGCCGCAAATTTATTGAAACCGAAATGGCTGCCCCAAATTGTAACGAATTCGTCTTTAAGTCTAGATCGACGCGGCAGAACAAAGCTAACCGAGTGAAAATGTAGCTGACCGACAATTTGTTTTTTAAATGCATGGAATGGGTCCCATTAAATTTATCCCCGAAGCGCTTTAAGCGCGGTTCTTATTACTGTTTTCCGGTGGAATCGATATAATACACGGGCACGTTTGAATATGTATAAAATACGCAACATTTAGCTAGTTAAGTTCAAAGGAATGTAACATCCCGGTTTGGTAAACATGTATGTTGTTACAAAGGACAAAGCGAATTACTGAATTACAAAGCGATAAGGTTTTAAGAATGGAATCCATCATTACGTTTCGAAGTGGTTCAACTCGTGGAACTGAATCGGTTGAGGGAGAAAAGACATCAATCTCTTTTTTGATATATTTTTTAAAGTTTTATAATGTAGATGCTTTTCAATGAAAACTGACAAGTACTTAATTGTCTATGTTTTATTCAAGAAGCTGTTATTACTAATCAAATTTAGCTTGAATGATTAAAAAATAAAATAACATTTAGTTTTTGAGCTACAATTTTTTTAAATTGCTTTTAGTCTTCTACGTTGTTCTACAACCTCGTAGGTAAAATTTCGGCACATTTTAAAAATACACCCTGTATATCATGTTTTATAAAATGTACGCCAATGCGAAGTAACTTATAGGAAATATGCTTTAAAACAAGGAAACCGCATTGGTGTACGTTTTATAAAACATGATATACAGGGTGTACTTTTAAAATGTTCGCAAATTTTGTTGTTTGACAACGTAGAAGACTAAAAGCAATAAAAAAAATTATAGCTCAAAAACTAAATGTCATTTTATTTTTTGACGTAGAATTTTTTAGATATTTTTTCCGAGTTCTTCATGAAGCCAGTAACTTGTGGTTAAAATATCTGTACAACTTTCATTAACACCCTGTATAATAGTAGTACGCAGTTTAGAAAACTCGTTTTTCAACCAAGCAAATAAGTTTCAAAAACTGTTAATTAATTGGATGCAATTTCAGTAAAAGCGTTGCGCAACCCTTAAAAAATTCCACAAATCAAGTTTAAACATGGCGTTTAATATGTAAACCCCGCACGTATCATGAACATCATGTCATGTTTTTAATCTTCTTAGTACTCCGCAGCCTGGTGGTCCCAAAGCGGCGAGCCCTTCTCCATATTTAAATTAAACCCAACCGAGTAGATTTTTCCCTTCTTGCTATCTCTCTCCCACGAAGACTATCACCTGAGCTTTATAATAAAGCAGGAAAACCGTCTCTCCCGTAATCTTTTTAATTCCTAAACCGATGATATTCTTGGAGCCAAAGATGTTGGGTTTTCTTGGATCGCTTTTACAAGCGCGGATCTATAAAATCCAGTTCGGTTCGTCAGGAAATAAAAGTATCGAGAAATTTAACTCAACATTTTTCAGAGCATTCACCGGTTCAGTACTTTACAAATCGGCAGGTTTCAAGCAGGAAAATACGATTTTCATTGGAGGTTCGCCAGAACTAGACACAGAAGCGAGAGGTTTAGTTTAAATATTTTTCGAATGATTTTACGTGCCAGTAGGCACTGCTGGTATCAAAATAACAAAATGCTTTTGAGCTTTGCGCTACAAAGTGTGAAAGTCGTAAATTTTCTCTACGTTGTAATAATAAAAAGGTTTTTTGATCATTTTTTGTAACATGTATTTTCAGGTTTTATTAAACAATGGAGATAGAATTTTAACGTAAATATTTGCCAGCGCATTATACCACTTACGAATTTTTATTTTTAGTGTAAAATGCGAATGTGCAGATGTTTTTTGCTAATTTTTACAGTTTGGGAAGCAAAACAACGTTGGATTGTTATTTTATATTTTATAGTTGATGATTCTGATGCTCGGCATTAGAATAAGAAAGTTCTTAGTACGCTGCATTCTTAGATTTAAAAAAATCGCTAAAACATATCTTCTTCCAAATCCGCACCAGTGTCGCGAACGAAGGTGATATAATCTTGAAGGTGTTTCTCGGAATATTAGTGTAACAGGAATGTGTGGTTTGCTGCATCAGTTTAGGCTCAACAAGGTCTAAGAAGAAGTTTTAATACATTTCCTTTGGGAAACATATTCTCTCCCAAATCCACACCTGTGTCGCGAACGGCGGTGATCTCATCGAGTCTCGAAGCACGTTTTAGAATAAACTTGTGAGAGCTGCTCTTTTCGCTGCAGTATTTGTTAAAACACATTCGCCACACGTGGGTATTTGCAATTTAAAACGGAAATTGCCAATGTATCGGTCACTACAGTAGTCATCGCTCCACGCTTGCCAATAAAAGTGTGCATATTTAACGGCTTACCGTAAATTTATTTACTCCGAAACCGGATGGCAGCAATCAATAATTATCATTTTGCTGACCACATTTTAAAGCGAATCGGTTTGATGGAATCTATTGGAACAATAAAACACCCAAACAATAAAATTATTTGTTTTGTATTGTACCGAGTTATTATCGTCAATGGTGGGGTCCGAATCAATGACACATATTATTTGATTTGTTGTCGATTCGATCGAATATGAAAGTTCAATTGCTCTCCAATCGCGTAAAACAATCACACTCGAAACGGGCCAGTTTTCAGTATTACTATTTGTTAAATATACTCGGCGACTGTTGGCGCCGCAACAAAAGAATGAAGAGCTTTCATGGATTTATTAAAATATTTAACAGTTGGTTAAACTGAGAGTCCAAATCCATTTAAACGTCGAGCTTAAACAAAACTGCAGAATGGCGGATGCGCCGGGTTAAGCTCGATAATAAAACCAGATCATCCTCTTGGATGCAACGTTTTTAATAATTGCCCCGGAAAAATCAGCTCTTCAACGGTGAAAAATTTCCGGGCGACATTGCCTCAAATTGCGCCGGAGCCGGAGTTAAGCAAGTGTGTGCGTGTATCGAAAATTTTAATCCCATTCGAACAGCTGGATTAGCCAAACAGTGAGTGAGAAATTTGAAACTCCATTATGCTATTGGATAATCCACTTACTTCAACCCGGTTTAAATTCGGGATAAAACGTGCCAGGATATAGTTTAGTCGAAATTCGTGTCAAGAAAAGTGCATTTTCGTCACAACTAAACACATTTCAATTAATTCAGTCTTGATTATAATTTTAACGAAGGCTGAGGATATCGGGACGGCAGCTCTAGTGCCATTAACTAGATGAAATTTATATTTATTACATTTATCTGGAATTATTTTGTGCGGAATCATTTTCCAAATGTTAATATTTGCTGAATTATTTACATATTCGAGTATTATGTAAATAATATTTGGCCAAAAAAAAATGCAAACAGACGGGAAATCAGGCATCAGAGGTGCTAATTCGGTGTTAATTTTGTGTAATGTAAATCTTTATTAATTATCAAACCGTTTTTAGGCACCATTAATGAAAACGGAAATTTTACGTACTCACAAGCGGACGAAAATTAAGCCTTTTTCGGACGCTGACCGTGGCGCCATCTGTTTGTCTGTTTAGTAAGTTAGCAACGAAACCGACAAAATCGATAATTATGTCACCATAAATTATGCAAATAATTGTCTCGCAAATAGTAAATTTCTAGTTTTGTTGGCAAATTGATAACAAATACTACAAAAATGGTTAATATGTATTGATAAATTTGTAATTTTTTCATTGATGTCTTTTGCTTTGTAGTTCGTGCGGATGCCTAAAAAATTTAATGTGCACCTCTGCCAAAAAGCGTCTTTTGTCCTCGCCTGTTTCAAGCCTCGGCTGCGCCTCGGCCAGAAAACTCAGACTCGGACGAAAAAGATGCACTTTTTGGCCTTGGTACACATAACTATTAAATATAAATTGTATTGTTTTTTTTCTTCTTTTTAATGTTGTTATTAGGTTTTTGAATTATTTTCCACATTAGCTGGAACGCCGATTTTTATTATCGTCGGTTAAAGAAATCGCTTCGAGCTATTGATACAGTCGGCATTTCATCAGTTTGTATATTTTTGTTGCGCGGATGTGATCCGGGATGCGCCTCCCACACATTGAAAATAAAATCCTTATCAATACGTCGAAAATTGTCAATAAAGTAGAAAAACACGATTTGCTCTTCGGACCGCAAACGAAAAAATCGAATTCGCGCGGTGGAAGTAACTCATGTAGTCGATATTAACGAATCCTCGCAGACACGCCGCGAAAAAGAGAAAACCGCCCCCGACGCATAATTCTCCAACAAAGAAATTAGAAACGTGGGCGTCCAAACACAAATGGTATTTTCGCGTTCTGCCGCTCTCGCCCAAACGAAATTTAAGACAAGCGGCTTGCCAACAAGCGACTTTATTCTTCCGCCACAACAAATCTCCCATAAACATGGATTCGGGAAGATTCCCGGTCGAACCGTGCGCATAATTCTGGATCGGGGCGCAGGACCGTACCGGTGGCTTGGAGGCCGCCAGACGCATTAGTTCTAATTACGCAATTTGCGCAATATGTGGGCGATAACCGGGAATAATGGAGCGTAAAGGGAAGCGCTGCGTCCCGCCGTGTTTATAATGCAAATGCGTTTTTTCCCGGTGAGAGACGATAAAATTAATGAAGTGGCGAATTCGGAAATAATCATTACGCAAATAATCGCGTTTATTCCCAACAACAAGTCCATCCAGTTTTAGTGCGTTGGATATCTTGTTTCATAATAACTAGTCTACAACAACTTTTCCCTATTGATTCTCCATACCGTCTTGAATATTGCTGCTTTTCACCGATGAAGCATGGTTTCATCCATCTGGCACTGAATTCACAACATTTCAGAATCTCATCATACAATTTTGTGACTCTGGCATAACAAGTTTAGGACCACACATTGCGTTTGAAAAGTACTTATTTTCAATAACACACCCTTAATAAAAAATTATCACTTCCACCATTTTTCTTTGATTTTTAATTTAGTTTCGAGAAAAACTACCTTTTTTTGTAGAATTTTTTGTGAGACCGTCATAAATTTGTCAATTTTGAAAATTTCCGACTAGGGTTTTAGCTACACATTTTCCAACCATAAAAAAAATCTATTGGAAGAAAATTGATTTTTTCATCTAGCCTACAATCCTCCCTTGAATTACATTACATAAACCCCTTAGTTTAGGCGGCCAAGTAATCGCATCAATTTGTCCTTGAGTAGACCTGAAGTAGTATGGGTGCACCAAACTCATAGGCGGCACATTTCCACAGCACACTGCGACTTTAGGAACTGTATTTTTGCAAGAATTGCCGTGATTCGGTTGTTTATAATTTGATCGTCGTCACTCCCTGGCTGGCCTGTTATCATTTTAATTATTTCAGCGAGAAAGGCGGACTAATTGAGCACCGAGTTTCTTTTGTGAATGCCCCAAGTTGCGCGGATACATTAGCTTTTATGTCGATGATGCCGGGAAGGGTGTGTCTGGAGCTGGGGCTGTTCAATAATAAATTTGTGCGAGAGGGGCGAACATAAAGGCACATTTTTGATTTTTCTTCCGATTTAAATGGATTAAGCGGAGCTCCCGGAGGATCCGGTGGCCTTCAAGGTGCCAACTTTATGCCATTAAAGCGCCAACTTGGAGTATTGGATCTTGTACGACGGTCCTAATTAAGTTTATAGGGTGAGTTCGGATCGGTCTAGTGTTGAAACAATCACCCTGCCCGCAACTCTAAATAAGGGAAGGACCGGAGCGCCCTCGATGAATCAGTTTTTTGTGCGGCTGGCGTCTGCAGTTGCAATTTTCAACTAGGTGATTTATTCGGCGATTAATATTTTTTCCGGGACCGGAATAGGTGAGTTTTTCGGCGGGGGTGCTCGAAGTCGCTGAAATTTCCCACTTTCAATGAAGATTAATGGCTTTTCACGAACGGTTAATTGAAATAATTGTCTCCGTAATTCACGGATCAGTGTGTGCGATGGCGGATTTAATGATACCGTTCCGGAGTTTAATTATATTCCTAGGAGTTGAGACTGAGTTTAATGAAAAAGTCGAAAATGGGATCTGCTTTCTCGCGAAAGTCCGACAGCGAGAAGAGGCAACAAGCCAGGAGTGCACAGCCTTGTCAGAGAAATTACAAAAACCAAATTTGGTTTTATGATTGGATAAAGTGCGCTGGAGCTCGAATTGTTTCCAACAAAATTAACAAAATATGCGGAGGCTGACCAAAAATGCATCAATATTTCAATGCGCCCATACGTACAAAGTGCATTTTGTTTATTTGATAAAGTTAACAATTATTCAATTTATGGGAATCTAATTTTATAAAATAATATGATTTTCACAATTTCTAGTTGTTGCAAGCGCAAAACATTTATTATTAAACAATTTATTGTAAATGATTATTCGTGTCAATAACTACAAATTTTATAATTTCATAAAAAAATAAATTGTCTCCTTCCATACATACAGGGTGTTATTGAAAGTTGTACAGATATTTTAACCACAAGCTACTGACTTCATGTAGAACTCGGAAAAAATATCTAAACAATTCTATGTCAAAAAATATAATGACATTTATGTTTTGAACTACAATTTTTTTAAATTGCTTTTAGTCTTCTACGGTGTCAAACAACCTCGTAGGTAAAATTTCGGCACATTTTAAAAATACACCCTGTATATCATATTTTATAAAACGCACACCAAAGCGTTGTTTTAAAGCATATTTCCTATAGGTTACTTCGCATTGGCGTACATTTTATAAAACATGATATACAGGGTGTATTTTTAAAATTTGCCGAAATTTTACCTACGAGGTTGTAGGACAACGTAGAAAACTAAAAGGAATTTAAAAAAATTGTAGCTCAAAAAATAAATTTCGTTTTATTTTTTGACAGAATTTTTTAGATATTTTTTCTACATGAAGCCAGTAGCTCGTGGTTAAAATATCTGTACAACTTTTAATAACACCCTGTATTTATCTTCTGATTTGAAAGCAAACAAATTTGATTAAGCAGTTCGAGCCAAAAAATTGTTAAACAAAATTTTTGATAAACATTTTTTTATAGTGCTTATTGCAGAATTTATCCAAACAAATTTTAAAAATATTTTTATTATTTGAAGCTCAAGAAAATTTGGTAAATGAACTATACTCTGTTCACTTAAGGAATATAGTGATCACGTGCACACCACGCAGTCCGTGGGTGATTAGTTGTTGGAGAGGCTCCGCCTATCGTTATTAGTCGTCTGCGAATCAGACAGTGGCGTAACATAATTTTTCAAAATTATTAATAATTGGTGGGAAGCTTTTTCGTGGTCACTTTTCAATTAAGGACAATTTCATTTCTCTCTTTTATCGTTGCATCTTCTGTTCAGTCTTTTCCAATACCCAATAAGGAGATAATGAAGTGATTTTATTACTTAAGTGAACGAAGTATAGATCACACTGGATAGATAGAAAATCTTCCTAGATGTGAAATAATCTACCACACATTCATCTACATAAACATTACCTAAGAATAGTACTCTACATCACACTGCAACCTACTTAAGCATAAATTACTTTAGATGCATCTCCAGAAGTCGTACTTATTTTAAGTTTATATGACATTTATCGCCTGATCTACGGTTACGTTTAAAAGCAGTGTCTTGTAAAAGTTTGGTGCATGCTGCATAAAATACTTGTATGCACGGGGATTTTATATTGTACGATGTAAAAGTAAAAAGAGTTTTATTTATTATTTCAAGCGTTATTTTTCTCGTGTTGTTAACGTTTCACTCTGTAAGACTGGAATGGATGATGAAGAGTTATATGCTCCTGATGATGTCCTGGAGGAGCCAAGTGCCGCGAGATACCAAATAAATCAAATTACGTTATCAGAAAATGAATGAAAACCAGTGAGTGAAAAACAGTGAGCGACAAACGATGAACGAAAATGAGGTGAACGAAAGGGAAACCTTCACCCAACGTAATTATGGATACAGACACTCACTCTATTGCAGAAATTGCGAATGCGCTGGGTGACGTTTTAATAATAATAATAATAATGAATTACGTAATTGGATTTAAAATTTCCGTCAAGAGATTAATGCGAAATTGACGCAGATGAGAGAATAATAATTTCAAAATCGCCGTGAACACTTTTGTCCTTTGATAAAAATCTTTAGTGCTTTTAGAGCGTGGGCCTCTCTCGTAAATCTCGCCACCACTGTTTTGAATTTCAAAACCGACACCTTTTAACGCACCTCCCACTTGCGCGTTTTCCAAATTTCAACAAATTCGCGTGGAAATAATTTATTCGCATAAATTGAGCGGCGCATCCACCATTGTGCGACCGCACCTCGCCCACGCTCGTTAAACATTTTCCAATTCTTGACGTCGGAAAAAATACGTGGAAATGGCCTCAATTAGGCCAAGGCCCGTGAAGCCGCGGTGGCGGCTCCTGTTGCTAAGAAAAACATGCGGAGCTGCCTTCCGTTTTGTAAATATTTCCAGCCGCTAATGAATGTTTGTGCAGCATCATGTTCGGCGAAAATTTAATACGAAAAAATCCGCCGCCACGTCAGTGGAGGGCTCGCGTGCGCCAAAAAGATAAAAATATCGAATAATCGCCAGCCCGAAATTAGTCAAATTGCGAATAACACGCCGCAGAAATTGAATTTGGTTGTTTTTTTCCGGGCGTCATGCAAAAACCCGATCGCTCCGGAGGGAGAGGGTGGAGGAACGGCGAAAATTAATAGATATCAACACACACGCACAAAAACGCAACGAAAAACGCAAAACGTGCCGAGATAAATCATCAAATTAAATTAGGCTTTTTGTGTGTTGCGTTTTATTTTTGTTTAGGAACGGGATTCATCCGCGATGTTCTTCGCCGTTTTGACGGGGGCTTCCTACGTGCAGGTGGGGCGGCGAGGGTGCTCAGTTGCATGATCACCCCGATAGCGGCGCGGCTGACCCCGCAGGAAAAGTTATCGGGGCAGCGCCCCAGCCGGGAGAAATACGAGACGTTTATGAGGGTAGTAAAATTATCTGGAAGCGATGCTAATTTTGGTCATTTTTTTTAATGGCCGCTTCGCACGTCTCAGCAAGGGATTCGCCGTTCGGGTCCAGGTGGCACGGTTTCCAACACAAAAGCCCAAATTACTTAATAAAAAACGAATTTGCCGCATAGGTACGTGGACATCGCCGCATAAATAATAAAAGTATACGAGAGAATCATTTCTAGTACTGCTTTACAGTGTTTACGCGTAAAAATGTGTTTATGGCGTTTTTAGGGGGCGATCTGCACCCTCACATTTATGGACTCGTAAAGAAAATTTAAATTGTCTTTAGTCCCGACGATGCTTGTTTTGGAAAAATCTGCTGGCTGCTCTCATGCAAATTACTTGTGCAGGACACGTCAAAGAAATTAAGAATTTTTTCGGGTCAGAATTCCATTATCGTCTGTTAGTTGAAGCACCTACATACCAAAATGAGCATTAGATTATGCCATTTCAGAGATATCTGAATAATCCTGGTAAGATATGTGAATTGCAAGGATGTCTAACAATCCTAGAATCCTATTAAGTTTATTTTAAATTTATAGCTCAATATAGGAATGCCGCAGATAAGTAACGAATACCGATCGTGTTTGTTTGGTTCCGAATACTTCCTGAAGTATTGTTTTCTCGTTGCGCAAAAATGGTGGATGCGCTGGTGAATAAGATGTATTCCAACATTTATGTTCGTCGAGACGCTAGACATAATCTGAAAACTCTAACTGAAAGAAACTAGAATAAAAAATGCGCAAATATCATGACTTACGAAGGGGGTGGATGCGCTGGGAGACCAATGTTGCGCTATTTACTTTCCCTGATAGTAATTTATAAATTTCTTTTATAGAATTTTTTACACACAGATGTTTCAAAAAGCATTGAATGTCCCTATTTTGATTGTTTCAGTTTCACAAAAATGGTGGATGCGCCGGAACGCATCTAAATTAAAAATTGCAACATTTTTTCCAAATTAAGAAGTTAGGTGCGATCTAAAATAAAATAGAAAATATTCTGTGATACCATTTTTTACAATAATCGAAGTATTTTTGTACTGTAAAAATGGTGGATGCGCTGGAAGATATTTTAAAGTAATATTGCAGTTATTTTGTTCAGGAGTTGATCTAAATATTTTGTTTTGTCAATCTTGTGATTGACAAATCAGATACCTGTATCTCTTTATTTGTTATCGCTTATCAGAACCATTAAAAGTAAGGAATATATTTCAAATAAAAATTTGTGGACGCGTCACACTACATTACATTACAAATATTGCAAGATCTCTGTATATTTGGAAGCTCCATATTATCTAAATCAACAACAGAGCTGAGAAATCTCAACGTTTCTATTTGTTACAATAAATAAAGAAATTATTTTTTTTAATTTCCAAACATGGTGGATGCGCCAGTGAATAAGATACCTATATTCCAACATTTATATTTCTCGAGACGCTATGCACAAATATTGAAACTGTTATAATAACCTACCATTTTCATTTTTTCAAAAAAAAGGTGGATGCGCTGGGAGACCGTTTTTGCGATATTTACTTTGCTTGATGGTAATTTATAAATTTTCTTTTATAGAATTTTTTCTACACAGGGAAGAGTTGTTTCAATAAATAGTGAATGTCCCTCTTGGCCATATTTTTATTGTTTGAGTTTCACAAAATACTGGATGCGCCGGAACACATCCAAATTAAATATTGCAACATTTTTCCAAATTACGAAGTTAGATGTCATCTAAAATAAAATAGAAAATACTCTGTGGAACCATTTTTCACAATATCTTTTTATATTGTAAAAATGGTGGATGCGCTGGAAAATACTTTAAAGTAATATTGCAGTAATTCTGTTGGTTCAGGAGTTAATCTAAATACTTTGTTTTGTGTATTTTGTGATTTACAAATCACTCTATCTTTTTATTTGTTAGCAGAACCGTAAAAGTAAGAAATATATTCCATACAAAAAATTGTGGACGTTTTAAACAAATATTGGAAGATCTTTATAGATTCGAAAGCTTTAATTATCTAAAAGCTCAATCAACAACAGAGCTGCGAAAGCTCAACGTCTCTATTTGTTACAATAAATAAGGAAATGATTTTTTTATTTACAAAAATGATGGATGCGCAGGTGAATAAGATATATACGATTTACAAAGTTAGTGGATGCGCTGGGAGACTAATGTTGCGATATTTAGTTGGGTTGATGGTAATTTATAAATGTTCTTTCATAGAATTTTTTATACATGTTTAAAGAAATACAGAATGTCCCTCTTCGTCATATTTTTATTGTTTATTAAATATTGCAACGTTCTTTCCAAATGAAGAAGTTGGGTGCTATCTAAAATAAAGTAGAAAATAATCTGTGATGCCATTTTTCACAATAATCGAAGTATTTTTATATTGTAAAAATGGAGGATGCGCTGGAAGAGACTTTAAAGGAATAGATCTCTGTAGATTCGGATCAACAGAGCTAAGGAAGCTCAACGTTTCTATTTGTTACTATAAATGAGAGATTTTTTCGTTCACAAAAATGGTGGATGCGCCGGGAGATATTTTAAACTACAATTAATGAGCTTAATTTAATCTAAAAATGTTCGAAACATTTTTTGCAGTGTCCTTCTGTACTGAACGGGTCTGTATCCATTTTGGACGAAAATAACACTTTGACATTGGAATAGCAAGAATTTCCGCTTTCCTCTCCACGCTGAAAATGAAGTAGTTTATGTTCTCTTCGGGGACCACTTCTCTAGCATTCTGCAGTGTTCTCCGCAGCTCCTCTGTAGTACAGAAAAAACAGCTAAATTCCGTAATCATTTCTCTGTCTATTTACCGGCGTAATAGAACTGACTGCACAGGCAGCCAACAGCAAAAAGATTAAATGCAACTTCAGAGTGTTTGACATCGCTCTCTTGAAGAGCTTTTCAGCGAGGGAAAATCTGTTTCTCTTGGATATTTAATTAGTTATTGTACCCATCAAAATGAACATCTTTCGGTGGCACAAATGGCGGGTGGTGTGTTTGCACCCCTCAACAGACGCGAACGTTCCCCATGACAGTGTGAAAACTTTCGTCATCTGCTTCATCATACGCACATTCCTGCAAATTTAATTTGGGTCCGCAACTCGTCCTTTTACGTAAATGTTGCTGTGTTTAGAAAAGTCCGGGTTGGAAGATGATTAGCCCCGCCGCCGCTATCGATTGGGGCGGTTGCGTGCCCCATCGTCGGCGAAAGGAACACTTTAAAAGTGTTAAAGCCAGCTCGGGATGATGTATTCAAGATGCACACAATGTAAATATAACAAGACCCTTGTCTCGACGAGACGAAAACGTATGGGTAACAGGGGACGCCACGTCGTTCTTCGTGAGCGCTTAGTTTACCCTCGGCGGTCTCTCACACGTGACATCAAATATCTCCCCTCTATCCAGAGCCGGTCCTATTCCTCGCAGATATCCGCACAATGCCTTTTCATTGTGTACGTTTTAGGTCAAGGGAATTAAATAGGGGATTTAAACTTATAAACCTCGACAAGATATTCGACGCAAGAAAAACCTTCGCCCCTTTCAAGGCGAGCCCTCCGTCTGGGGGTATCTCGGTTTTGCTCGTTCACGTGATTTCTTGTCGATTATTTTCCCAGACCTCTGCTTTTCATTACCGCGAAGAGAGCCCAATAAAAAACAGACAGGGGCCATTGTGCGTCGCGCCCTAAGCAAACACCAATCAGTCCGCGCCAAATTAAGACACTGAATTTTTCAGGGTTTCATCGCGACTGAATATATATTTCAGGCTTGACAAGTCGCTGGCGAAAAGCTCAGCGCCGGTTTTCATTAAGAGAAACGCGATTTGGCCCAAATCGGTGGCGCTTTTCAACAGGAGAATTAATTTTTCAGGCGCAAAAGGGAAGCGAAGAAGCGCCGATTCTCTACGAATTATAGCGTGGAACTTTAAAAGCGCGGAAATCGACACATTTTAAAAACAACTACTGACATTTTTCAGTGATGATGCCTGGTTTCACCCGTCCGGGTGCGCGCACGAATCCGTTCCTACCTACACGTTCTTGTTTTTTTTTTTTTTTCCCTTTCCCTTTTCACCGTACTGGTCTATCAGGTACCTTGCGGTCGGCTTTTTCCTCTTTTTTCCTTTGTGCGGCGGGACTCCGGGGTACTTTCCCCGGCCACCCACACCCACCCTCTCTTCTCCTTTTTTCTTTCTGGACAACACAACATGAAATACAGCACAAACATCCATGGGAGGCCCATCCGGCCTGGGATTTGAACCCTGCTGACCTCGCGGTGGTGTCGGGAGAGTGTCGCTCTTCCTTCCACCACCCTACCGTCAGCCCCTACTAGACATACACACACATCCATGGCCCGGCGGAGTTTCCTTCCTTCGAAAAAATCCTCCCCCTTCGGTGGGATTCGAACCCACTAGCGCCGGGACCGCGACCTCGGAGCACTGTCTCCGACAGCCATGCGGCCACCGAGCCACCTTACACGTTCTTGTTTATTCATTTGTTGTTAGTGGGTCCCTCCCACTCGTTGACCCGACCACTCCAAAATCAGTTTGCAGATTAGAATATAACTTTGTATGTCGTAATCCCCGAATTTTGACGACAGCCGTAAAAAGTGCGCACTTTATAGTCAATAAAATTTGTTGAATAAAATGTGTAGCACCACATATTTCATCTTTATCGCTGTTTTACTCGGGAACTGCTAAGTTGATAAAAACCGGGCGCAGTCGAGATTCGTCATATTTGTGCGAATGGTCCAGTTTAAGTAATTAGGAAGTGTTGCTTTTAATTTGCAAAAATCCCTCCCACTCGCCTCCATTTGCGCCGCTCGCTCCTTAATTCTTCATGTTCGTGCAGCCCACTATGAAAAATCCATTAAACCTCCTCCATTATCCCCATCAAGTCGATCGAAAGCTCTGATTAAAATCGGACCGCGGCGACCCATTTCCGAAATTCATCCGGATCCGACATAAAAACGCTGTTTCATTTTAGATTTATTTCGTAAACAGCCCTCGCGCCCAGATACAGCCCCCGATACGGGCCCAGTAATTTATTTAACATTTTTTCCTATCATGCCTTCCATATTTTTCTAATACGGCGCATCTTTACGGCACGGATCCACCTAAAAGCGGTAATCTGGCGGCGGCCACACAAGACTTTGTCTTTATTACGACAGATAAATGCTATCATGAACCTGTAAAGTTTTAACGAGTCGCGGGTTATGTTTTATGTGTTGCGTGCATCTCGCCGAGCTGGATAAATTCCAATAATAATGAGCCGCGGCGGGGGCGGAAAAATCGCCGACGACGCCAACAATGTGGAAACTATGCGAAGATTATTAGCCGGCGACGCTAGCGACGTCGGGGCGGTTCCTTACTTGCGGCGGCGGCGCAACTACGAGCTTATTATAAATGTCTCCGACGTCACTTTTCAGTTTTCATTTTAAAATTTTTCACTGATGAGGCGTGGTTTCATCGCCCGATCTGACACACCTCGAGTTTCCAAATTTTAGGGTCGGGTCATTTTGGGCCCCCGATCAGAATTGTAAATTCGCAAACAAATAAGTCTTTGGGGACGACGTGACACCCTCAACCGCCTCATTAACCCTCGTTGGCTGCAGTGTCATAACGCGCCCGCTGTTTATACTGAAAACTACCAATTTGTACCCCCGTTCCGAAACAGTCGCCGTAAATTCCTGCGAGATCGCTTTATTAACTCCGCGGGTGTCGGCTAAGAAAGCGCCATATTACGCCGCCCCCGGACCGCCGCTTAAACGTGACGAACGACACGATTCTCCATCGATCAAACCGGTCGTTGCATACTCGTCGAAGAACTTTATTGGGAATAACATTAGAATTGAATTGTAAAAGTCGGAGTTGCGGCTTGTTTTTCCTTGGCTGGCGCATTTCCTCTGAAAGTCCGGAATCCGTGAGGGAATCCGAAATGCATCGGGAGAGAAGCCTTCGAAAGTCAAATATGGTAAGTAACCGATCTAGATGAAAACGTTTCAGCATTCAGTAAACAAGTGGTGACAAAATTGGGTATTTTGAATAACACATTCCCGAGGCGTGAGCTCGAGTGAAAAATATTGCCGGGATGCTCTGCCGGAATGGAGTCGATTTCGGAGGGAAACGCCCGGAAGTGAATCTAAGGGCCCGGAGGCAATTAATAATCGGTTAAGGAAAGCCGAAATTTACTGTTAATCCTTTAAGGAGATGCCGGCTGATAACAACAAAGAAAAGATGGGAGGATAGCAGGCGTGAGCGAAAATGGCCTCTAAAGACGAAAATTCCAGCGATGAATTGTTGCTTTATTCAAACATCAATTTCGTAATCGATTCAGTTATGATTATCGTATTTTGCAAGAAAAAACACTAATCAATGAAGATAACAAGGGGGGGGTTCCAAGAGTGAACCTTGTTGAACGCCCTTGACTGCAGCATAAACCGATGACGTGATCTTCTTGTGAGTAAATTGCTGTTTGGAAACGCTAAGTGATCGAAGTCATTAACAAAGTTGTTGTTAAAGCTCAAGTTTTAAATTTTGCTATTTAGAGATTGGCGTCGAAAGCTTTGAGAAAGTTGGTTTCGACAACACTAAATTGTAAACTTAATACCACGGTAGGAGGAAAATATTACGCAGAGGTGTAATTGTTAACCTTCAAGAATTTGATATATTAAAACGGTAATTGTTAACGTACGAAGCAATAAACATAATTATTTAAATCCCACGTAAAAAGCTCGGAAAATTGTACAGGAAGAAAACGTTTTGAATTCTGTCAAACTGGTGGAAAATTACACGAAAATCTCTTGAATATTTTATTTTCAAAATTTTGCGAGCCTGTCGAAATAATCGTAGAATATTAACATCACTTTCACCTCTGACTAAATTTGGGGTTAAATTTAACCACGCTAAAACGTTTATTAATTAATTTATTATTCATATAATGTCTTTACTTCCAATTTCGCAATCGCTAAAGCGATTCTGTAAAACGCTTCTCGCAAAAACAACTCAAAATTACACAACAGCCGGAAATTAGGATATTAGAATGGAGCATAAAAAATGCAATTTGCCAAGTTTTTTGTTAGAAAATTTCACCGAGGCCACAACGCAAAGTCATGCATCTTAAATCTTAAATGTGGTAATGATGTGTAAATCAGAATTATACTGACTGTCCATAAAAGAATGTAAGATCGCAGATGGCTCTGGAATTTTAATTTGCCACCTCGTTTAAATTCATGAAATACTAATCGCAAACTGTCAAATATTCACAAGCTGTCAACAAAGTCAACTTAACCTCATTTCTGCTTTCGAATTCCTGCTTTGTTGTTTCTTGTTTTTCTGATCTGTTTATTCTGAAAAAACACTTTTTCCAAGCTGGATACAGGGTCTCTGAAATGCGCGGCAAAATTTTAACCACGAGCTACTAGGCTTCATGTAGAAATTGGAAAAAATATTTAAAAAATTTTTGTCAAAAAATAAAATGACATTTAATTTTTGAGCTACAATTTTTTTTAATTGCTTTTAGTTTTCTACGTTGTTCCACAACCTCGTAGGTCAAATTTCGGCACATTTTAAAAATACACCCTGTATATTATATTTTATAAAATGTACACCAACGGTGTTGAAAGAAACGGAGAATGGTGACCAGTTTGTTATGGGGGTTGCATATCGTAGATCATACTAACATTATTCGATTTCTGGTGAAAATTTTCAACGCCTACTATGATCCCATTTTCAATTATAGACGCTCTGTATTTATATAAAACCTTAACTTTTTATGACAGCGCAACTCCAAACAAATAATGAACAACTTTGAAAAGTTCTCTTTATTTTTCGATTCAATCTTCCTGAATGTGAACACATGTTGTTCAGTAATGCTCCAGTGTTCTTATTTCATCCCCTAAAGAGAGTTAATTTCTTAGTGGTCCCTCGAGGGTGTCTTCGGGACGTGTTTTCATAATTAGTTAAATTTGAAAAAACCGTAAAAAACCATTTGTTTTATTCGCAACACAATTCGTTACATTCTTGTGGCGGTCTTAACAACCCTCGCTCCTTTGTTCCTTGCGAGCGGCACTGCCCTCCGGAAAATGTACAATTAAAAGATCACTCCGGCGCCAAAGTTGTGGCCGTAAGGTTCGATACGGCTATTCAAATTTTCCTAATTTCTCTAATTTGTATGTAAATTTTGTTCGTGCCGATAATACACGTCATGGACTAACAAAGTTTCGTCAAGCTAGCGCACCGAAAGTTGCCCAATTAGAGTAAATTTTCTGGGGCGAGTGTGTGTGCCACTCCGGACCGGCTCTCGGCTCCGGTAGATCAGTATCTCCCGTCACGTATCTGCAGTTGTCTGGAACGGTTTGCTATTAATTGCTTCCCTGGACCCCTTTTAACCGATACGGTCCCGTGGACCCGGCTCTGCGGAAGTTGCCAAAGCGACGGAACTTTTTCCTTTTGCAAGAAGTGGAAGCCCCGAAAGGGTGCTCGCTGCTTGTCGCATTGTTCCGCGCGGGGCGACGATAATTTCTCCAGATAAAATTCCATTGTTCCAGGTATATCCTGCCCCTTGCAGGAATAGAAACGCAACGAGAAAAATTGATTGTCAGGACGTTGAACAACCCTCGAGTTGTCGTTCCAGTTTCTACAACGTAATTATAAAATGTGTACAGAAACCCCTTGTTCTTAAGCAACCAAGTAAACACTTGTAGATTTATGTGAAGTAGTGTAGGTACACCAGACTTGTCGGGGACAGATTTCCTTGGCGCTCTGCGATGGTAGAAACAAATAAAAAAACTGGAGGAAGCTTTTGGTGCCTCTAGTCCTTGATTTGGCTCCTTCGCGCCGCCCCAAATCCTCGGTTCTGACATTATCGATGGGCAGCAGCACACGTTGACGGCGAACAAGTTGATTAAGCCTCCCTCGGGAGGGAATTCTCGAGATAACTAGCTGATTGTGTATGCGAGATAGAATAATCTACGACTAACAGACTGATTACACACGATACAGTCGACGTGCCTGGAGGATTTAGTCCTTAGGCCCCACGTGCGAAATGAAAACTTTCCAATTGCATAAATCCCCAATGAGTTATAGTCGTGGAGGCTCACTTAATTGTTCCATTAATGCACCGATCTCTATCGTTTGAAATGTACAACACGCAGGACCGTATCGGCCCGTCAGGCCATAAAGCAGCGCGATCCCAATCTTTCGAAAATAATTATTAAATAAAACGCGTGAGTAATGGCAAAAATAAAGCCTTCACTCCTAATCTGGCCATCTCGGATCGCACGCTATTTATGGAAGCCTCCGTCTGGTTCGAGAAGAGATAATCAGCCGCAGGGCCGTATCGGCTTCCGTGATCTTGGGTTGGCATGCGTGCAAGTGAATCACGTACGTTTAGGCGCGCTTTAAACAACTTCCGGATCATGTTTGTTGATTTACAATACGGGGGAAGTGCGAGATTCATGCGTGGAGCGGGGGCGGCCGGCCCCGCCCCCGATAAATCACAAATTCGGACCGATAAGAAGCCTAAACAAATGATAAAGCGGCCAGCTGACTTGTGGCTAAACTTGTAATGAGTTCGGTCGGGTTCGACGCCACCTCATTTAACTTCCTGCATTGCGATCGAGCTTATTAAAGCTTTAATTGCCTGATTCGGGCAGGAATCGCGCCGTTTAGCCCGCGTGCATACACTTTTGACCAGCTTTCAGCAGGAACCGGAAAATTCCTGCCGAAAAACAAGAAACCGCATTGCCGAAGGGTATTAACTTTTTTCATCTGTATTTATTTTTAGCTGTTTGTTTGGTAATTTCGCCCCAACAAAAATAAAGAGAGTTTGCATTTTGACGGTACATTCGACCCGGAAGGTTGCCTGTTCGCTTTGATGGGAGCATTGACCTGTTACATCTCAAAAACAGCACGAATGGAGAAAATTTGCAAAAATGGGGGAATTCCGATCACTACTATTGCGAACAAATTGGAAAACTGACACCGTTTGTAGGATCTTGACGTAACCTTCCGTTCCAAAGAAAGCTTCTCACGAAGAACTAGAGAAGAAAGTTGTTAATTCACAAGATAATTGCTTAAACCAGTGGGACAAGCCGCCAGGAACGCAAAGACGTATTTTTGTTTTTCTTAACTACCAAAAAATAGTTGGGGGAATTCCGATCAGAATCTTATTTCTGCAAACCGCATTGCTGAAGGGTATTAACTTTTTCATCTGTATTTATTTAAAACTGTTTGTTTGGTAATTTCGCTCGAACAAAAATAAAGAGAGTTTGCATTTTGACGGTACACTCGACCCGGAAGTTGTTGCCTGTTCGCTTTGATGGGAGCATTGACCTGTTACATCTCAAAAACAGCACGAATGGTGAAAATTTGCAAAAATGGGGGAATTCCGATCACTGCAATTGCGAACAAATTGGAAAACTGACACCGTTTGTTGGATCTTGACGTAACCTTCCGCTCCAAAGAAAGCTTCTCACGAAGAACTAGAGAAGAAAATTGTTAATTCACAAGACAATATTTTAAACCAGTGGAACAAGCCGGGAACGCAAAGATGTATTTTTGTTTTTCTTAACTACCAAAAAATAGTCGGGGTAATTCCGATCAGAATCTTATTTCTGCAAACCGCATTGCTGAAGGGTATTAACTATTTTCATCTCTTTTTCTTTTGAACTGTTTGTTTGGTAATTTCGCCCCAACAAAAATAAAGAGAGTTTGCATTTTGACGGTACATTCGACATGGAAGTTATTGCCTGTTCACTTTGATAAGAGCATTGACCTGTTATATCTCAAAAATGGAGAAATGGAATGGAGAAAATTTGCAAAAATGGGGGAATTCCGATCACTGCAATTGCGAACAAAATGGAAAACTGACACCGTTTGTTGGATCTTGACGTAACCTTCCGTTCCAAAGAAAGCTTCTCACGAAGAACTAGAGAAGAAAGTTGTTAATTCACAAGATAATGGCTTAAACCAGTGGAACAAGCCGCCGGGAACGCAAAGACGTATTTTCTTTTTTCTTGACTACCAAAAAATAGTCGGGGGAATTCCGATCAGAATCTTATTTCTTCAAACCGCATTGCTGAAGCGTATTAACTATTTTCATCTCCTTTTCTTTTGAACTCTTTGTTTGGTAGTTTCGCCCCAACAAAAATAAAGAGAGTTTGCATTTTGACGGTACATTGGACCCGGAAGTTGTTGCCTGTTCACTTTGATGGGAGCATTGACCTGTTACATTTCAAAAACAGCACGAATGAAGAAAATTTGCAAAAATGGGGGAATTCCGATCACTGCAATTGCGAACAAAATGGAAAACTGACACCGTTTGTTGGATCTTGACATAACCTTCCGCTCCAAAGAAAGCTTCTCACGAAGAACTAGAGAAGAAAATTGTTAATTCACAAGACAATGGTTTAAACCAGTGGAACAAGCCGGGAACGCAAAGATGTATTTTTGTTTTTCTTAACTACCAAAAAATAGTCGGGGGAATTCCGATCAGAATCTTATTTCTGCAAACCGCATTGCTGAAGGATATTAACTATTTTCATCTCTTTTTCTTTTGAACTGTTTGTTTGGTAATTTCGCCCCAACAAAAATAAAGAGAGTTTGCATTTTGACGGTACACTCGACCCGGGGGTTGTTGCCTGTTCACTTTGACAAGAGCATTGGCTTGTTACATCTCAAAAACAGCACGAATGGAGAAAATTTGCAAAAATGGGGTAATTCCGATCACCGCAATTGCGAACAAATTGGAAAACTGACACCGTCTGTTGGATCTTGACGTAACCTTCCGTTCCAAAGAAAGCTTCTCACGAAGAACTAAAGAAGAAAGTTGTTAATTCACAAGATAATTGCTTAAACCAGTGGAACAAGCCGCCGGGAACGCAAAGACGAATTTTTGTTTTTCTTAATTACCAAAAAATAGTCGGGGGAATTCCTATCAGAATCTTATTTCTGCAAACCGCATTGCTGAAGGATATTAACTTTTTTCATCTCTATTTATTTTGAACTGTTTGTTTGGTATTTTCGCCCCAACAAAAATAAAGAGAGTTTGCATTTTGACGGTACATTCGACCCGGAAGTTGTTGCCTGTTCACTTTGTTAAGAGCATTGACCTGTTATATCTCAAAAACAACACGAATGGAGAAAATTTGCAAAAATGGGGGAATTCCGATCACTGCAATTGCGAACAAATTGGAAAACTGACACCTTTTGTTGGATCTTGACGTACCTAACCTTCCGCTCCAAAGAAAGCTTCTCACGAAGAACTAGAGAAGAAAGTTGTTAATTCAAAGATAATGGCTTAAACCAGTGGAGCAAGCCGCCGGAAACGCAAAAACGTATTTTTGTTTTTCTTAACTACCAAAAAATAGTCGGAGGAATTCCGATCATAATCTTATTTCTGCAAACCGCATTGCGGTAGGGTATTAATTTTTTTCATCTCTATTTATTTTTAACTGTTTGTCTGGTAATTTCGCTCCAACAAAAATAAAGAGAGTTTGCATTTTGACGGTACACTCGACCCGGAAGTTGTTGCCTGTTCACTTTGACAAGAGCATTGGCTTGTTACATCTCAAAAACAGCACGAATGGAGAAAATTTGCAAAAATGGGGGAATTACGATCACTGCAATTGCGAACAAAATGGAAAACTGACACCGTTTGTTGGATCTTGACGTAACCTTCCGTTCCAAAGAAAGCTTCTCACGAAGAACTAGAGAAGAAAGTTGTTAATTCACAAGATAATGGCTTAAACCAGTGGAACAAGCCGCCGGGAACGCAAAGACGTATTTTCTTTTTTCTTGACTACCAAAAAATAGTCGGAGGAATTCCGATCAGAATCTTATTTCTTCAAACCGCATTGCTGAAGGGTATTAACTATTTTCATCTCCTTTTCTTTTGAACTGTTTGTTTGGTAGTTTCGCCCCAACAAAAATAAAGAGAGTTTGCATTTTGACGGTACATTCGACCCGGAAGTTGTTGCCTGTTCACTTTGATGGGAGCATTGACCTGTTACATCTCAAAAACAGCACGAATGGAGAAAATTTGCAGAAATGGGGGAATTCCGATCACTGCAATTGCGAACAAAATGGAAAACTGACACCGTTTGTTGGATCTTGACATAACCTTCCGCTCCAAAGAAAGCTTCTCACGAAGAACTAGAGAAGAAAATTGTTAATTCACAAGACAATGGTTTAAACCAGTGGAACAAGCCGGGAACGCAAAGATGTATTTTTGTTTTTCTTAACTACCAAAAAATAGTCGGGGTAATTCCGATCAGAATCTTATTTCTGCAAACCGCATTGCTGAAGGGTATTAACTATTTTCATCTCTTTTTCTTTTGAACTGTTTGTTTGGTAATTTCGCCCCAACAAAAATAAAGAGAGTTTGCATTTTGACGGTACACTCGACCCGGGGGTTGTTGCCTGTTCACTTTGACAAGAGCATTGGCTTGTTACATCTCAAAAACAGCACGAATGGAGAAAATTTGCAAAAATGGGGTAATTCCGATCACCGCAATTGCGAACAAATTGGAAAACTGACACCGTCTGTTGGATCTTGACGTAACCTTCCGTTCCAAAGAAAGCTTCTCACGAAGAACTAAAGAAGAAAGTTGTTAATTCACAAGATAATTGCTTAAACCAGTGGAACAAGCCGCCGGGAACGCAAAGACGAATTTTTGTTTTTCTTAATTACCAAAAAATAGTCGGGGGAATTCCTATCAGAATCTTATTTCTGCAAACCGCATTGCTGAAGGATATTAACTTTTTTCATCTCTATTTATTTTGAACTGTTTGTTTGGTATTTTCGCCCCAACAAAAATAAAGAGAGTTTGCATTTTGACGGTACATTCGACCCGGAAGTTGTTGCCTGTTCACTTTGTTAAGAGCATTGACCTGTTATATCTCAAAAACAACACGAATGGAGAAAATTTGCAAAAATGGGGGAATTCCGATCACTGCAATTGCGAACAAATTGGAAAACTGACACCTTTTGTTGGATCTTGACGTACCTAACCTTCCGCTCCAAAGAAAGCTTCTCACGAAGAACTAGAGAAGAAAGTTGTTAATTCAAAGATAATGGCTTAAACCAGTGGAGCAAGCCGCCGGAAACGCAAAAACGTATTTTTGTTTTTCTTAACTACCAAAAAATAGTCGGAGGAATTCCGATCATAATCTTATTTCTGCAAACCGCATTGCGGTAGGGTATTAATTTTTTTCATCTCTATTTATTTTTAACTGTTTGTCTGGTAATTTCGCTCCAACAAAAATAAAGAGAGTTTGCATTTTGACGGTACACTCGACCCGGAAGTTGTTGCCTGTTCACTTTGACAAGAGCATTGGCTTGTTACATCTCAAAAACAGCACGAATGGAGAAAATTTGCAAAAATGGGGGAATTACGATCACTGCAATTGCGAACAAAATGGAAAACTGACACCGTTTGTTGGATCTTGACGTAACCTTCCGTTCCAAAGAAAGCTTCTCACGAAGAACTAGAGAAGAAAGTTGTTAATTCACAAGATAATGGCTTAAACCAGTGGAACAAGCCGCCGGGAACGCAAAGACGTATTTTCTTTTTTCTTGACTACCAAAAAATAGTCGGAGGAATTCCGATCAGAATCTTATTTCTTCAAACCGCATTGCTGAAGGGTATTAACTATTTTCATCTCCTTTTCTTTTGAACTGTTTGTTTGGTAGTTTCGCCCCAACAAAAATAAAGAGAGTTTGCATTTTGACGGTACATTCGACCCGGAAGTTGTTGCCTGTTCACTTTGATGGGAGCATTGACCTGTTACATCTCAAAAACAGCACGAATGGAGAAAATTTGCAGAAATGGGGGAATTCCGATCACTGCAATTGCGAACAAAATGGAAAACTGACACCGTTTGTTGGATCTTGACATAACCTTCCGCTCCAAAGAAAGCTTCTCACGAAGAACTAGAGAAGAAAATTGTTAATTCACAAGACAATGGTTTAAACCAGTGGAACAAGCCGGGAACGCAAAGATGTATTTTTGTTTTTCTTAACTACCAAAAAATAGTCGGGGTAATTCCGATCAGAATCTTATTTCTGCAAACCGCATTGCTGAAGGGTATTAACTATTTTCATCTCTTTTTCTTTTGAACTGTTTGTTTGGTAATTTCGCCCCAACAAAAATAAAGAGAGTTTGCATTTTGACGGTACATTCGACATGGAAGTTATTGCCTGTTCACTTTGATAAGAGCATTGACCTGTTATATCTCAAAAATGGAGAAATGGAATGGAGAAAATTTGCAAAAATGGGGGAATTCCGATCACTGCAATTGCGAACAAAATGGAAAACTGACACCGTTTGTTGGATCTTGACGTAACCTTCCGTTCCAAAGAAAGCTTCTCACGAAGAACTAGAGAAGAAAGTTGTTAATTCACAAGATAATGGCTTAAACCAGTGGAACAAGCCGCCGGGAACGCAAAGACGTATTTTCTTTTTTCTTGACTACCAAAAAATAGTCGGGGGAATTCCGATCAGAATCTTATTTCTTCAAACCGCATTGCTGAAGCGTATTAACTATTTTCATCTCCTTTTCTTTTGAACTCTTTGTTTGGTAGTTTCGCCCCAACAAAAATAAAGAGAGTTTGCATTTTGACGGTACATTGGACCCGGAAGTTGTTGCCTGTTCACTTTGATGGGAGCATTGACCTGTTACATTTCAAAAACAGCACGAATGAAGAAAATTTGCAAAAATGGGGGAATTCCGATCACTGCAATTGCGAACAAAATGGAAAACTGACACCGTTTGTTGGATCTTGACATAACCTTCCGCTCCAAAGAAAGCTTCTCACGAAGAACTAGAGAAGAAAATTGTTAATTCACAAGACAATGGTTTAAACCAGTGGAACAAGCCGGGAACGCAAAGATGTATTTTTGTTTTTCTTAACTACCAAAAAATAGTCGGGGTAATTCCGATCAGAATCTTATTTCTGCAAACCGCATTGCTGAAGGGTATTAACTTTTTTCATCTCTTTTTCTTTTGAACTGTTTGTTTGGTAATTTCGCCCCAACAAAAATAAAGAGAGTTTGCATTTTGACGGTACACTCGACCCGGAAGTTGTTGTCTGTTCACTTTGATAAGAGTATTGACCTGTTATATCTCAAAAACAGCACGAATTGAGAAAATTTGCAAAAATGGGGGAATTCCGATCACTGCAATTGCGAACAAATTGTAAAACTAGCACCGTTTGTAGGATCTTGACGTAACCTTCCGCTCCAAAGAAAGCTTCTCACGAAGAACTAGAGAAGAAAATTGTTAATTCACAAGACAATATTTTAAACCAGTGGAACAAGCCGGGAACGCAAAGATGTATTTTTGTTTTTCTTAACTACCAAAAAATAGTCGGGGTAATTCCGATCAGAATCTTATTTCTGCAAACCGCATTGCTGAAGGGTATTAACTATTTTCATCTCTTTTTCTTTTGAACTGTTTGTTTGGTAATTTCGCCCCAACAAAAATAAAGAGAGTTTGCATTTTGACGGTACATTCGACCCGGAAGGTTGCCTGTTCGCTTTGATGGGAGCATTGACCTGTTACATCTCAAAAACAGCACGAATGGAGAAAATTTGCAAAAATGGGGGAATTCCGATCACTACTATTGCGAACAAATTGGAAAACTGACACCGTTTGTAGGATCTTGACGTAACCTTCCGTTCTAAAGAAAGCTTCTCACGAAGAACTAGAGAAGAAAGTTGTTAATTCACAAGATAATTGCTTAAACCAGTGGGACAAGCCGCCAGGAACGCAAAGACGTATTTTTGTTTTTCTTAACTACCAAAAAATAGTTGGGGGAATTCCGATCAGAATCTTATTTCTGCAAACCGCATTGCTGAAGGGTATTAACTTTTTCATCTGTATTTATTTAAAACTGTTTGTTTGGTAATTTCGCTCGAACAAAAATAAAGAGAGTTTGCATTTTGACGGTACACTCGACCCGGAAGTTGTTGCCTGTTCGCTTTGATGGGAGCATTGACCTGTTACATCTCAAAAACAGCACGAATGGTGAAAATTTGCAAAAATGGGGGAATTCCGATCACTGCAATTGCGAACAAATTGGAAAACTGACACCGTTTGTTGGATCTTGACGTAACCTTCCGCTCCAAAGAAAGCTTCTCACGAAGAACTAGAGAAGAAAATTGTTAATTCACAAGACAATATTTTAAACCAGTGGAACAAGCCGGGAACGCAAAGATGTATTTTTTTTTTCTTAACTACCAAAAAATAGTCGGGGTAATTCCGATCAGAATCTTATTTCTGCAAACCGCATTGCTGAAGGGTATTAACTATTTTCATCTCTTTTTCTTTTGAACTGTTTGTTTGGTAATTTCGCCCCAACAAAAATAAAGAGAGTTTGCATTTTGACGGTACATTCGACATGGAAGTTATTGCCTGTTCACTTTGATAAGAGCATTGACCTGTTATATCTCAAGAATGGAGAAAATTTGCAAAAATGGGGGAATTCCGATCACTGCAATTGCGAACAAAATGGAAAACTGACACCGTTTGTTGGATCTTAACGTAACCTTCCGTTCCAAAGAAAGCTTCACACGAAGAACTAGAGGGGAAAGTGGTTAATTCACAAGATAATGGCTTAAACCAGTGGAACAAGCCGCCGGGAACGCAAAGACGAATTTTTGTTTTTCTTAATTACCAAAAAATAGTCGAGGGAATTCCGATCAGAATCTTATTTCTGCAAACCGCATTGCTGAAGGGTATTAACTTTTTTCATCTCTATTTATTTCGAACTGTTTGTTATGGTAATTTCGCCGCAACAAAAATAAAGAGAGTTTGCATTTTGACAGTACATTCGACCCGGAAGTTGTTGCCTGTTCACTTTCATAAGAGCATTGACCTGTTATATCTCAAAAACAGCACGAATGGAGAAAATTTGCAAAAACAGGGGAATTTCGATTACTGCAATTGCGAGCAAATTGGAAAACTGACACCGTTTGTTGGATCTTGACGTAACCTTCCGCTCCAAAGAAAGCTTCTCACGAAGAACTAAAGAAGAAAGTTGTTAATTCACAAGATAATTGCTTAAACCAGTGGAACAAGCCGCCGAGAACGCAAAGACGTATTTTCTTTTTTCTTGACTACCAAAAAATAGTCGGGGGAATTCCGATCAGAATCTTATTTCTTCAAACCGCATTGCTGAAGGGTATTAACTATTTTCATCTCCTTTTCTTTTGAACTGTTTGTTTGGTAGTTTCGCCCCAACAAAAATAAAGAGAGTTTGAATTTTGACGGTACATTCGACCCGGAAGTTGTTGCCTGTTCGCTTTGATGGGAGCATTGACCTGTTACATCTCAAAAACAGCACGAATGGAGAAAATTTGCAGAAATGGGGGAATTCCGATCACTGCAATTGCGAACAAAATGGAAAACTGACACCGTTTGTTGGATCTTGACATAACCTTCCGCTCCAAAGAAAGCTTCTCACGAAGAACTAGAGAAGAAAATTGTTAATTCACAAGCCAATGGTTTAAACCAGTGGAACAAGCCGGGAACGCAAAGATGTATTTTTGTTTTTCTTAACTACCAAAAAATAGTCGGGGTAATTCCGATCAGAATCTTATTTCTGCAAACCGCATTGCTGAAGGGTATTAACTTTTTCATCTCTTTTTCTTTTGAACTGTTTGTTTGGTAATTTCGCCCCAACAAAAATAAAGAGAGTTTGCATTTTGACGGTACACTCGACCCGGAAGTTGTTGCCTGGTCACTTTGGTAGGAGCATTGACCTGGTACATCTCAAAAACAGCACGAATGAAGAAAATTTGCAAAAATGGGGGAATTCCGATCACTGCAATTGCGAACAAAATGGAAAACTGACACCGTTTGTTGGATCTTGACATAACCTTCCACTCCAAAGAAAGCTTCTCACGAAGAACTAGAGAAGAAAATTGTTAATTCACAAGACAATGGTTTAAACCAGTGGAACAAGCCGGGAACGCAAAGATGTATTTTTGTTTTTCTTAACTACCAAAAAGTAGTCGGGGGAATTCCGATCAGAATCTTATTTCTGCAAACCGCATTGCCGCAGGGTATTAATTTTTTTCATCTCTATTTATTTTTAACTGTTTGTTTGGTAATTTCGCCCCAACAAAAATAAAGAGAGTTTCCATTTTGACGGTACATTCGACCCGGAAGTTGTTGCCTGTTCGGTTTGATGGGAGCATTGACCTGTTACATCTCAAGAACAGCACGAATGGAGAAAATTTGCAAAAATGGGGTAATTCCGATTACCGCAATTGCGAACAAATTGGAAAACTGACACCGTCTGTTGGATCTTGACGTAACCTTCCGTTCCAAAGAAAGCTTCTCACGAAGAACTAGAGAAGAAAGTTGTTAATTCACAAGACAATAGCTTAAACCAGTGGAACAAGCCGGGAACGCAAAGATGTAGTTTTGTTTTTCTTCACTACCAAAAAATATACGGGGGAATTCCGATCAGAATCTTATTTCTCCATTTTATTTGTTTGTTATTTGTAATAATGTGTTTCAAAATGAACTGATCGAACTTCACCCTAAACACAGCGAGGGGTATGCGTAATGGACGGCTTCAGGGTATTCTTTTTCCGCCCTTTTGATGAAATGTAAATTATGGTAAAAAATCTCCCGGCGCCTCTGCAATATTTGTCCGAACCATTTGAAAATTTGTGTGGAGTTTTCCTGCCGTGTCTCCACAAAGCTCGCCTTGTCTTTTCTCGTTTTGTTTGGCTCCTCAACTATTTGTTTTTGTCTCGTCACGCCATCCATCCGGAGTGGCTTTATCTGCATTCAGGGCATGCAATTTCCAATAATCGTAGCGAGCTCTAAGAAACTGACCGGAAATTGGAAAACTTTAGATTATCAATATCGGGGTGCAGTCTTCAAAGTGTTGTAGCTTTATGCCAGGCAAGAAATTTACATCATTTTATAGAGTGATATGCACGAAAATTTAATTCACTATTTCGTCTCTCAGATATTGCGTTTTTTGTCGTGAACCAATTCGCTTCGTCTCGGCTGTTCGAGATAAGTGCTTTTAGAAGAAGCAACGTGAATTGCGTTTGTCTAGTAGGAATTTTCATAATTTTAATAATTTTTAAAGTAAGTGTTGTTTATTTTGTTCTTTGGGTGAAATGTATACAGAAATATTGGATTTCCGCCCTGACAAGCAACGGCAACGAGAGAATTAAATTTCTTTAATCTCTATAAATTCCACATCAAAGAGCTTTCGCATTGTCCTGGCTCCATCCCAGGCCGATGTGTACACAACTGGGCTTAAAGACACTCAAACGCAAACGTCACGACTGACACATGTCACGTGACGCTGTCTTCCGGCGGACCGGAAATGGGAATTGAAAAGTTGACGGCGGATAACTTCCTGCATTATTTATAACCGTCGAGGCACCACATGCAGACTCCAGGCTCTAGGTATTTATCGAATTGTGTCGTTAAGTAAGAGCAAAGCTCTTGCAGCATCCGAGAGGTCCACATTTATAAACCGAACGCATCTCATCCCCGTTCCGAATGTCTTTAGCGAAACTCGTTCGGAAAAAATAAAGCGGCGCTTCAGCCGTTGGTCCTTGCAGAAAAGTTGTCTTTGATGGAGTCGGGATCGGGCAAAAGTGGCTGTCGGGATCGCAAACTCGTTAAGTTGCAATTAAAGAGTCTCATAACCTAGACTAAACCGAGGCAATTTGGAGTTTGCATAATTAATGGTCCGCCGGTAGAAAATTTGAACGCGGTTGCGGCAAATAAACTCCGACTGCAGAAGGACGAGACAGGAAGATCCTGCGTCAGCAGGAGTTTGATACGCATGTAATTGGCCGTCAGGAGGCTCGATAAACAGCGGCCTCTCTCTCGTTCCACGTCGAACTAAACAGGCCCAAGAGAGCTCAGCAAATCTACCTGAATCCGCCGCCGAAATACTCCAAACCGCCACTCCCACATCCGATTGTTCTCCGCTTCAGATTCGGCCGATGAGGTTTATTGTCTAGCGCTTCTATTATTCCGGGTACGTTCTAATGAACTCGGATGCGTGTGTACTTAAGACGGCTTTTTCCACGAGGAAACTCCACTCCAGACGCACTCCTGATTCCTGATTTCTAAGCGGGGAAGTCTCAGGAGAGCCGGCCGCGCACCGATTTAACCAGAGGGTCTTGCCAGCCTATTATCATTTTTATTTATATTATTCACCGCCACGGAACAAATCCAATTATGGCGCAGGAGGGGAAAAGTAAATGAAACAAAACATCCAACCAGCTGAATTGTATCTATTCAACATGCGAATAAAGCACAACTGTTTCATAAGTGGAAAGCTTACACGCGCGAACGCGGCGAGTCTTGCAAAAATAATTCATCTAATACTGCCACCAGATAACTGTCCCCAAGTAAAGTGTCCACATCTATAATTTTTTTACACTTATTTCCGTAAAATATTGCAACGGGTATCAGAATAATTTCCATGACCTTGCATTTTTCACTGATGAATCTTGGTTTCTCTACGTGGCTATGTGTATTTATATAGTTTGCGAATCTTGTCTTTAGAAAACCATAAGTTCGATCAAGACACCTCTACAACCCTTGAAGGTTGGAGGGTGGTTGGCAGTTTCTCGTCGGAAGTAAATTAACAATAGCATTAATGGAGAAACAGTAGCTCGGTGGCCGCCTGGCTGTCGGAGACAGTGCTCCGAGGTCGCGGTCCCGGCGCTAGTGGGTTCGAATCCCACCGAAGGGGGAGGATTTTTTCGAAGGAAGGAACCTCCGCCGGGCCATGGAATTGTGTGTATGTCTATTAGGGACTGACGGTAGGGTGGTGGAAGGAAGAGCGACACTCTTTCGACCACCACTGCGAGGTCAGCACGGGTTCGAGTCCCGTCGGGAAAAAGCGCCCATGGGTGTATAAGTGTTGTGTATGTCTGTAAATATGCCCATCGCGTAACACGTTTGGGTCTACATTCTGCATTTCCACCGCGTGCTCCTGACCTGACACCACAGAATTTACTGGGAACAGTGTCATTTTTCCATTGATCAAATTAATTTACCTTTGACATTTTAACGAAGCGCCCGTGGGGATCCTACAACAAAAATATCAAACATTCTCGGCGCATCCTTGCATTTATTAAATCTCTACTCTTGTAATTTTTATTTGTTATGAAAGCTGTAGCTACGGTATTTTTATTACTTTTTACCTTGCACAGGCATATACGGTATCTTTCCGCCGTCTATATTGCACTTAATTTATAATTTTTCTCTATACAACCTCGTCAAAAACTCCATATTTCCACTTTATTAACCTTTCACAAAAATTCTCCAGAATCTGTTGTTTTTTACCTTTTCTGTCGAGCAACTAAAAATTTAATACTCCTATCGATCAATTCGGTCACATGTTAAATCCCTCTTTGTAAAAAATCTAAAATCTCTAAATTCTGTATTACTTTTCCGTCCCAATTGTTCTATTCCTGTCGTTGCTATTCTTAGTCCACTTTGCCTCCTCTCGCAAACCAATTTGTCTTAGACGTCCTGCAAACAGCCCCCACGTCCGCCGTAATTTGACGATTTTGACATTTCGCCCACGTTTTTCTCCCCTAAACTAACTCACGCGACATTTGCCGCCTTAAATTAGACTAGACGTAAGTAGAGAGCCGACTTTCGTCTAATTGAATCTGCCAGCGCTTCGTCCGAGATCTAAGTCCACTCGAGTGACCCCGCCGCCCCACCCGCCCCTACTCGCCGGACCGCCGCAAAGAAGCACCAGCGAATGCGGCACCCCTGCCGGATTTTTCTGACCTTCCCTCTCACCTCCTGGTCCTCCGGCTGGCCAACTCATGGAAATTACAAGGAGGGAGGCGCCCCCGGAGTCACAAGAGGTGTTGTGCGCGAGTTATTCGATCCGTCTCCGGTTACATCCCGGAAATTTTCATTTCAATAAAAGGACGTGAGCGACCTTAAGATGTATTTATGGCAGTCGTATAATCCGGCTGCGTTTTTTGAGTGGGAGGGTTGTGGGGAGGGTTAGCGCTGCTCGCAATTTTGGGGAAATTTTTGCAGTGTGTTATTGCGACTGGAGAGGGGGTTGCTTCGGAAAAATCGACGCCCCAAGGTCGAAATTTGCATTTTTTATGGATGCAAACCAGGAAGTTTTCATTTTGTTTAACTTATTAAAAAAATCATTTAGGTGGAAAGTTCGCGCTGGATGAACAAAGTTTCGAGTCTGACGCGTTGCGGACCGAGGTTTTGTAAAAATAGTTAATCCAGCACGAGGAAAATGCAAATTACTCAATGGTGGAAAAGTTTACAGATATTTTCCGGGTTGCTACTATTGTGGGTCAGTGGAAAAAAATCACACAGTGAAAAGCAAAATTTTAATCGCATAATAGGGTCTAATGAACCATATATTTTTCACTGTCAGTATCAATCGAAATAAAATTTTAATTAGCTGGATTGAAAGCCATGATCCTGTTGATTGCTGTCCTCACTGATCCTGATTATTCCAGCTGTGCCCCAACACGACCATAATTGCACGCAATTGTGTCCAGGATAACTAATGTGCAGTCTGGAACATGCACATCATCGATTCAAAATCCCGTTTAATTGTGCCACAGCCTGGACAACGGCGACTTGATTTGCAGAAAAGCTTTCCCAAAGCTCGCTGCTTTCCTTCAAATCAATTACTTTTCCACTTCACGCTCTCGTGTAACTTCGACAAAACTCTAAACCGTCGATAACGATCCAAAACTGGAGCATCAACATCTAATGGTGGTTAAAATGACAAAGTGGAGCTTCTTTACTGTCACGGGTGTGGGTTATGTTTCCATGGAATCTGGACAACTGCTCTGTTATTACCAATTTCCATAAATTTCTCCCGCTCGAATTATAATTTTCAACAACATGCACAAACACGAGCTTTGTGCTTTTACTTAATTCGTTAATCTTCTCAAGTTCGCAAGTTTTGCGGAAAGAGTTCCAGTGCCGGCGAAAACTGCTATCGCGAGCTTGCAGTTTAGCAGGATTTGTTACGGTGTTAATTTTTTAGTGATGAGAGTTGGGAGGTTTTGTGGAAAGTGGAAACGCTCTTGCTGTTGAGTGATTGAAGGTTTTATTAATGAGAGTGTGTTTTTTTAATTTTTATTGGCTAATAATCATAATAGGGAAAATACAACCTAGCGGGTTGGTAGCTATGTATGTCAAAGAGTTTGACGTTTGTTATTTCATAAAAATTAGCAAAATTGCAAAATGCAACATTTGGTAAGCCGAAAAATCTAATACAAGTGTCGTGCGGTAGGTATTTTACGTCGCTTCAACTAATGACACCCTCGGCTTTGCCTCGTGCCTGAAACTTAATTGCCGCGCTGTAAAATATACCTACCGCACTCTTTGAGCTAGATCAAGTTTAAGAACGGTTTTTTTGCATGTTGAGTCCAATCGATGCAAGTTTTTCTGTTTGAAAAATATTAATAAAGCACTTTCATTATCCTTAATGCGTTTGAATCGAAGCCCTATTCATTTTTCATGCGTGATATCGGCTGCGAGTTAAGAATGTCAAACGCGACATCAAAATGTCCCGTGTTTATTCAACCAGTCAGAAAAAATATTTACCTTCTGATGGAGACTATTATTAAGCTGTCCTTTATCCAGCGGTGTCTTGTCCCTAATTCGAGACCTGTCTAGGATAAGATTATAGCGGAACATTCTGGATTGTGGCATGTTGATATCATTGAAATGTCTTCTTAATTTACTAATCTGAACATGGTCACTATATAAGACGCTCAAGCTTTGACATTGTCACAAAGATGAAACAAGTTTTCTTTGTGATACTTCTCGCGACTTGTCCAACTCCCGGCCTGTCCAACGTAGCATTCTTGAAGGCATTCTTCAAAGGCAAAAATGTCGCCTTCACCATCAACACCTGCTGCGACAGCGGTGAGTCACTCTCGACATTTTCTCCTCTCAAACTACCATTTCAGCCAGTCGCAAGTTGCTCGTGCGAGAACTCGCACTCGACTTTCAGCAAGTCGGTTTTTACAAAGGCGACGACACCGACATATTGAAGCACTGGTCCAGCAACAACTATCTAGTTTTGGATCTGCGCGACTGTCCCTCTTCTTTCGACGTCTTGTGTCAGGTAAGAAATCGCGGCGAGAAAAAACTTGCGACTGGCTGCATTTCAGCTGAACCAATCGAATCTCTTCGTCTACCACCTCAAATATTTGATACTGGTGGACAACTCGGAGTTGTCTCTTCTCTCGGGGGTTTTGGGCGAGTTTCGGTTCCTCCCGAACTGCGAGCTTTTTGTCGCAGCTTTCGCTGGCGAGTCAGCGCTTTTGTATCAACCGTACAAAGTGGGAAAAACTAACGAATTAAGTGAATCGCGGGGTTTGTATCTCTCGCTCAAAGTTCTTGTTTCAGTTTGGGAGAATTATGGAAATTGGTCATTAGGAGGAAGTTTGTTGGAGTATTATTGGGACACGGCGACACCTCGACGGCGGCTTGACTTGAAGGGGGGCAATTTGGTCGTTTGTCTCACCATATACGACAACGACACTCTCAATCATCTCACAGATTATGTGTTAGATGAAGGGGGAGTCTTGATAGTTCTTGCAACTGATTGTTTTAGGGATCCGGGAGTGGATCCTTTCGCCAAGCAAGACTTCGAACCGATGATGTGCGTGTTGCGTTACATGAAAATTAATTATTCTTTCTCGATTGTTGACAATTTAGGCTACCTCAACAAAACCACTGGAATATTCAGTGGCATGGTGAGGGAAATTCAAACAGTGAAGGCAGACGTTTCAGGTGTGTCAGCGTTTTCACCGCCACTTTATTTCTAATTGCAAATTTAGACCGTGTAGATCCACATAGATATTTGATCGGTCTGAATCGAACAATTTTATTTAAACTGGAGCGCATTTTAAATGGAAATTATCACGTTACAAGCCTGGCAACTTTTTCATTTATTTTTAATAAACAATTCCTCCGCCCAAATAAATTTGTTAAAGATAAAATCTCCATTTCCAGCTGGTTCAATTTTTTTTACCAAGGACAGATACGAAGCTGTGGACATGATAAAAATGGGCAACCCCCACGCCATCAGATTCGTGGTGCGAAAGCCCTCGACCTCCTACATGAAGAACATCTTCTTCATCACCTTCAAGTGGAGCGTGTGGGTCGCTTCGGCGGTCTTCGTCGCCGCCGTCAACATCGTTCTCAACTGGGAGACGAGAAACAAACAGGTCAGTTCCTGCAGACTCCCCGATTTTTTTTCACTTTTTTACCGTGTCGCAGAAAGTCAAACAGAACAAGTACGGAGTGAGCGATATAACTTTAATCGCATTGGAAGCCGTTTGTCAACAAGGTTGTGTTTTAAGGGCGAATAAAAATAGAAAGCGAGAGGAATTTTTGTTGCAGGAACTACGACCGAACCTCAAAGTTTCGCCGGTCGAATCCTGGCCCTGATCCTGTTCGGGGCTTTCATGTTTATTTATGTGTCCTACAGTGCGAATATCGTGGTTTTATTACAGTCCACGATGAAAATTAACGACGTACAAGAACTGCTAGACAGTCGGATCGAGGCGGGAGGATATCAGGTTCATTACATGAAGAACTATTTCGAGGTTTTTTTGTGTTATGAGTGTCGTAATGAGGCAAGGTTGCGGTTTGTAGGGAGTAAAAAAAGGACCTTTGAAGAAGTTGTACGAGACAAAAAAAAGTTTCATTTAAAATAATCGTTTTTGGAATAAATTAGTTCATAAATGTTTTATGTGAAACTTGACTTTTTCAAAGCTGAAGTTCTGTACAGTTTGATCATTTGGTTCTTTTTGTAAAAATAACGATTACATATTATCTTATCTATGCTTTATTTTACTTTATCTCCCGCTCGTGAGCGGAGATAATAACTTTATCTGCTGCTCGTCAGCGGAGATAATAACGTTATCTGCCGCTCGTCAGCTCGTCAGATCCCATGGCAAAAAAGTGACACTTTTGTATTATCAATCCAGCAGCATAATGTCATATTTTACTGACATTTGAAGAAACAGTTTTTTGCTACTATCCCACCTCCACCCGGCGGCACGGCAATTTTGCCGGAGTACATACACTATTACGGATATTACTATCAAGTAATAGTGCAGTGCTTATCAACATAATTACCGGCGTCTTGCCTCCGCATTTTGACTTTGTTGTGTATTATGTTCTGTGTCAATTTTAAGGAACTTCCTCACGATGTGACATGAGTATAATAATATACCTTTTTGAATTTCAACTACCAATGTGTTATCTAAATCCAGAATTTTTAAATTTTTAAAAAGAGATTGCGGTACTATTCCCGTTGCTGAAATTACAAGTGGTAAAATCGAAATTTTTTCTAAACACCAAAGATTTCTCATAGCAACGGACAGCTCTAAATATTTATTAATTTTTGTGTTATATGTCTGTGTTATATTATGTGAATTTGGAACAGCTATATCTAAAAGATATGCTTGCTTTTGTTGTTTATTTAAAATAATAATGTCTGGTCTGTTATGCTTAATATGAATGTCAGTTAAAATTGTTCTATCAAAATATAACTTGTAACTGTCATTTTCCAAACAACTTTCTGGTGTATAACTATAATGTGGTTGTGTATTCTTTAATAAATTGAATTTAACAGCTAAATTCATGTGTATAATTTTAGCGAATATATCGTGTCGTTTTTTATATTCGCTTTGAGCCAAAACGGTGCAAGAAGAAATAATGTGTTCAATTGTTTCCCCTTCAGTTCCGCAAATCCTACATTTATCAATTATCGATTGTAAACCGCATATGTGTTTTTTATAATTTCTTGTATTTATAACACGATCTTGTATTGCAAATATAAAACCCTCCGTCTCAGGGTGAATATTAACTTCTGGTTGTTCCAGTTCTTTAAAGTATCTCCCATGTAAAGACTTCTGTTTTATATTTGCTATTGTGTCAGGTATATTTGGCTTAACAATGTCTGAAATTATATTATCACTTAAATTTAAAGGTGTGTAGCCTTTATCGGCTGAAACCAAAGCATTGAAAAAGGTGTTATCACGAGCTCTATTGAGGAAATAATTTTTTAGTGAAGCATATTATTTATTAATGATACTTTTTCTTCATTATTGACGTAAAATGTAAATTATTTCTTTTTCCCATATGTTCTAATCTGCAATATTGCAAAAGTAGCTCTTCTGACTAATGATAATAAGCTGTTGAATCCTTTTTACGTCTTCACGTTTGCACTTTTGTCTTAAGCAGCGCTGCAAAAGTGGTACTTATTTGAAAGAAACGGAGCAAGAGTTTCTTGTATCTTCTCACTACCATTCTAATTCTATTACCAAAATGTAAATGAAAGTTAAAATTTTGAAGATAACATTTTTTCAAAATGTCAAAATTTTTCAACATTTTGGAAAATCGAGAAATTTCAAAAAGAAAATATTTTTCAAAAAATTAGCAACTTTTTAAGATCAAACATCTTAAAAAAAGTCAAAATTTTCAAAAAAAAGTCAAAAAATTTTTAAAATTTAAAATTTTCTGTCAAAAATTTTCCAAAAAAAGTCAAAAAATTTTAAAAATTCAGAAAATTTTCAAAATGAAGTCTAAAATTTTCCAAAAAAAGTCAACATGTATATATGTAGCACTCTTTCAAGCCTTGCACCATTTTCAAATGGTTCTCTACAACAATTACCGTTAAATAGTACCATTCCAAGATGGTACTCTTCAATTTAAATTGATATTTATTTCAAAAACACTGAAGAATCTTTTTCAGGAAAATTTGGGCTACATTGTCGTTCCCAAGCACTCGCCCTACAAGAACTTGTTCAAAGTGGCGTAAGCTTTCAACTTTTTCGAAAACTCCTAGATTTATCCTTCTTCCAGGATCTTAAGAATTGGGGAATTCGGACTGCAGACTCGCATCAACCTACGCGTCCTAATGATCCCCAAATGTTTCTCTCAAGCTACGTCTTTCAAACACGTCGGCATCTACGACTGCGAACAAGTCATCTGGATCTGGATCTTTGGCACATCTCTGGCATTCGTCATTTTCTTATTCGAAAAGAATCGCGGCCAAGAAACGCAACAAGGTGATTAAGTCGAACCGATAGATGCAACAATGCTGTAGTTGCACGTGAGATTTATTAGTCGCACAAAATGTGGTTCTTTGTGTTTTAATAAACTGAGTCATTCCGGTGTCATTAAACTGGCGTCGCAATTTTGGTGTCGGCTGCTTTATTATTATTAATCTTTTTCCATGTTTTACATCTTGCTTGTAATTTGTATCCTGCCAAAGCGCAAATTATGACGAATTTTCCTTAATTCCCGAAACTAATTAATCCCGGCGCTTGCCTTTTCATTTTCTTCCTTCCAAATAGAACAGATTATAAAGGCAACGCGGCCCAAAAATACGACCTCATAATTGAATTAAAATGGGTGGTGGCGCGTTTGTCCCTCAAATAACGAGGTGAGAGTAAAATGTCTCGGCGAGAAGTCGCACTGCGATTTGTCACGTTCGACGTGCGATCCAATTTCACCAGTTTAATCCGACCGTCGATGCACAATTTTCCGGATGATGCAGCCGCCTTAAGACGCGACTTTCAATTCGGTTACTTTTTTGGTATAATGAGTGCGGCGGCGCCGTCCCCGCCGCCATCATCCGCATCATAATGGCTCTAATAATTCGGTCCCATAAAGGGAGAAACAGACTCTCCCACGGCAAAAAACCGAAAAATTCAACGTGAAATGAGCCGAGGAAAAGTAAATTTTAATAAAACAAGGCAATATTTAAACGTAACGACCCCTTCTAACAAGTGTTGTTGTGTAATGGAAAACAAAATTCTTCCCGAAAGCCTCGTAAAACTCAGCGTAAACTTTACACGGCCACTTAATATTTCACGAATCAAGGTGTAGCGTGATTCCTGTTTTGCCGGCTCGATGACGATGGCCGGCTAGAAACACTTTTTGTGGGGGGGGAAGTGCCCCTCGTGCATGCTAATTAGACTCGTTCGCTATTCGGGAATTGACAAAGATAAATAAAGGTAAAAGCAACATCAACGAGGGTTTAGATCTATATTTATAGCGGCGTTGCGGACCGGGAGGGTGTGGATGTTTATCTTTGTTACTTTATTTGCAAGATTGGAATTAATTCGAAGCACTTTCTGTCAATACAGGAAATTTGTCGACATCCACGTAGCTCATCGACTGACTCACGACGTCAGCAAGTTTTCAGAGATGTATCATTAATTTGTCCCTGGTGTCCTCCACAATCGCCGGATCTGACTCCAACAGAACATGCTTGGTACAGAGTTTGTCATTGCCAAGAGATGCTTCCTTCGGCAAATTAATTGTTAATTAAGAATACAAGTTTAATGACTCAGTTCATCAAGACACAAAAAACTTAGACTACATTTTGTGCGAGTAATAAATCCCACGTGCCAGCATTGTTGCAAGTATTAGTTGAATCTCAGGACTCTGTTGCCTTTCTTGGTCGCGATTCTTTTCGAGATAGAATGCATAATTCTCTCGATTAAGAAAATGACGAATGCCAGAGATGTGCCAAAGATCCAGATCCAGAGGACTTGTTCGCAGTCGTAGAAGCCAACGTCTTTGAAAGATGCGGCTTGAGAAAAACATTTGGGGGTCATGAGGACGCGCAGGTTTGTGCGTCTCTGCAGTCCGTACTCGTCAATTCTTAAGATCCTGGAAGAAGGATACATCTGGGAGTTTTCAAAAGAGGTGGAAGACTTACGCCACTTTGAACAAGTCCTTGTAGGGGGAGTGCTTGGGGACGGCAATGTAGCCCAAATTTTCCTAAAAAGAGTCTTCAATCTTTATGAAATAAGTATCAGCTTATATAATTGAAAAGTATTATTTTGAAAAAGGAATAAAAATAAGTAAGGAAAAAGTAGACAATATTGAAAAAAATAACACAGGAGGTAAAATCAAGAAAAATGCAATTTGTTCAAAAAGTGGAAAAGAATAAAAAATGTGATGAGTTCGAAGGAAGAAAAAGGATCGATAATGTAAAATCAAGGAAAAGCAAGGCAATGAAAAATTGTTGAACAAGAGTGAAAAATAAGAGAAATTACTTGTGATCAAGGTTATAGGTAGAGATGTTGGATTATCTCATGGGCTGTGACCTTGGAACTATCTGCGCCAAAGCGGAGGAATAAACCAATGACAAATCTGTAAATGAAAACTGAAAACGTCAACTACTTTTAGACCGATATTCCTCGTTTGCGCAGATTTGAGTCATAGCCCATGAGAAAATCCAAGAGCTCTAAGCTTAAACAAGAAATTAGATAAAAGCTCTACTAAATTTGATATTGGAAAGAGGAATGAGAAGGCTCATTTTACAGAACTACATCTACCAAACGCTAGAATTCCTTTAACAAAATATATTTTGGAAAAGGAACAAAAATAAGTAAGAAAAAGGTAGACAATATTGAAAAAATAACACAGGAGGTAAAATCATTGTACATGCCTGAAAGAAAACTAGAAGTTTCAAACAAAGCCAAGAAAAATGCAATTTGTTCAAAAAGTGGAAAAGAATAAAAAATGTGATGAGTTCGAAGGGAGAAAAAGGATGGATAATGTAAAATTAAGGAAAAGCAAGGCAATGAAAAATTGTAGAACAAGAGTGAAAAAATTAGAGAAATTACTTGTGATCAAGGTTATAGGTAGAGTTGTTGGATTCTCTCATGGGCTGTGACCTTGGAACTATCTGCGCCAAAGCGGAGCAATAAACCAATGACAAATCTGTAAATGAAAACTGAAAACGTCGACTACTTTAGACCGATATTCGTCGTTTGCGCAGATATGACTCATAGTCCATGAGAAAATCCAAGACATCTAAGTTTAAACAAGAAATTAGATAAAATCTCTACTAAATTTGATATTGGGAAGAGGAATGAGAAGGCTCATTTTACAGAACTTCATCTACCAAACGCTAGAATTCCTTTAACAAAATATATAAATTAATACACCAATAAGTTCGTAGTTTGAATTGGTACTAATTTGGCGTATTTGGACTTACTTCAATATACCCTGGCAACTCCTGCAAACCACAAATCTCGTGATTAGTGAAATGTTTCAAAATATACTCATACGCCGACTGCATCGCAACATGAAAAGCGAAGTTTCCATCCTGCACTTTTTTCATCCCAACTTCCAAGGGGAAATATTGATCCGGATATATCTTTTTCTCGTACAACTTCCTCAAAGGTCCTTTTTTCACTCCCTACAAACCGCAACCTTGCCTCATTACGACACTCATAAAACAAAAAACCTCGAAGTAGTTCTTCATGTAGTGAATCTGACACCCTCCCACTTCGATCCGACTGTCTAGCAGTTCTTGTACGTCGTTAATTTTCGTCGTGGACTGTAGTAAAACCACGATATTCGCACTGTATGACACGTAAATAAACATGAAAGCCCCGAACAGGATCAGGGCCAGGATTCGACCGGCGAAACTTTGAGGTTCGGTCGCAGTTCCTGCAACAAAAATTCCTCTCGCTCCCTATTTTTATTGGCCCTTAAAACACAACCTTGTTGACAAACGGCTTCCAATGCGATTAAAGTTACATCGCTCACTCCGTACTTGTTCTGTTTGACTTTCTGCGACACGGTAAAAAAGTGAAAAAAATCGGGGAGTCTGCAGGAACTGACCTGTTTGTTTCTTGTCTCCCAGTTGAGGATGATGTTGACGGCGGCGGCGAAGACCGCCAAGACCACCACGGAAGCGACCCACACGCTCAAGTTGAAAGTGATGAGGAAGATGTTTTTCATGTAGGAGGTCGAGGGCTTTCGCACCACGAATCTGATGGCGTGGGGGTTGCCCTGCTTGATCAGGTCCACAGCTTCGTATCTGTCTTCGGTGAAGAAAATCGAGCCGGCTAGAAAGCGGATTTTTTTACAAAGCAACCTCATTCGCGTTATTCGAGAGAATTATTTAATAAAATTAAATGAAAAGCTCGTACAGTTGCAACGGAAAGCGTTCCAGGCAAATGAGAATCGCTGCATAAATTCCATTAAAATGCGCTCCAGTTTAAATAAAATTATTCGGTTTAAACCGATCTCCGAATATACAAAAATACCCAATCTAAATTTCCAATTAGACTCGGTTAGTGTCTATTTACTGGGATAAATTGGCGCTGAAAACGCTGACACACCTGAAACGTCTGCTCTCCCTGTTTGGATTTCCCTCACCAAGCCGCTGAATATTCCAGTAGTCTCGTCAACGTAGCCGTAATTGTCAACAATCGAGAAAGAATAATTAACGTTCATGTAGCGCAGCACGCACATCATGGGTTCGTAGTCTTGCTTGGTGAAAGTGTCCACTCCTGGATCCCTGAAACAATTCTTTTGCAAGAACTACCAAGACTCCCTCTTCATCTAACACATAATCCGTGAGATGATTGAGAGTGTCGTTCTCGAAAATGACGAGGCAAACGACCAAATTGGCCCCGTTCAAGTCAAGCCTCCGTCGAGGTGTCGGCCTGTCCCTATAATACTCCCGCAAACTTCCTCCTAACCCCCAATTTCCATAATTCTCCCAAACTGAAACAAGAACTGTGAGCAAGAGATCCAAACGTCGCGATTCACTTAATTCGTTAGTTTTTCCCACTTTGTACGGTTGATACAAAAGCGCTGACTCGCCGACGAAAGCTGCGACAAAAAGCTCGCAGTTCGGGAGGATCCGAAACTCGCCCAAAACCGTCGAGAGAAGTGACAACTCCGAGTTGTCCACCAGTATTAAATATTTCAGGTGGTAGACGAAGAGATTCGATTGGTTCAGCTGAAATGCAGCCAGTCGCAAGTTTTTTCTCGCTGCGATTTCTTACCTGACACAAGACGTCGAAAGAAGAGGGACAGTCGCGCAGATCCAAAACTAGATAGTTGTTGCTGGACCAGTGCTTCAATCTGTCGGTGTCGTCGCCGTTGTAAAAACCGACTTGCTGAAAGTCGAGTGCGAGTTCTCGCACGAGCAACTTGCGACTGGCTGAAATGGTAGTTTGAGAGGAGAAAATGTCGAGAGTGACTCACCGCTGTCGCAGCAAGTGTTGATGGTGAAGGCGACATTTTTGCTTTTGAAGAATGCCTTCAAGAATGCTACGTTGGACAGGCCGAGAGCTGGACAAGTCGCGAGAAGTGTCAGAAACAATACTTGTTTCATCTTTGGGATAATGTCACAGGTGTAACGTCTTATATAGTGACCAGGTTTCGATTGGTAAATTAGAAAGACATTTCAATTATACCGACGCGCCACCTGTAATTTAAACCCAGAATGTTCCGCGCCATAATTTTAAGCCAGACAGGTCACAAATTAGGGACAAGACATGGCTGGATAAATGATAGCTTAATAACACTCCCCATCACAAGGTAAACAATTTTTTATGACTGGGTGAATAAACAGGGGACACTTTTTTATTGGGTTTGACAGTCTTCACTAGCAGCTGATATATCGCGTGAAATATGGACAGGGTTTCGATTCAAACGAATCAAGAGTAATGAAGGTGATATTAATATTTTCAGACAGAAAAATTTACATCGATCGAACTCCAACATACAAAGCGTATTATTCACAATCGATTGGCCGCAAATAAATCAATCGAGACCAGTTATTACTTATTAGACGTGATCTGAATCTAACAGAAAACAAATAGCAATATTTTTGATTAAAAACTATCCCGGCGCATCCACCAATTTTATTACATTTATTTCTGTTTTTTTAAAATCACATTATATCCCAAGTGCAAAATTTTTTTATCGGAAAATGTTTTGTTAATGAACGAAAACAGCCATAAATGAGGTCAGAAGACCAATTATTATCAAATAAGAGCACGAGACGAAGTCGAGGGTTTTTTTGATAATAATTGGTCTTCTGACCGAATAATTTATGGATGTTTGAGTTCATTAGCAAAAAATTTGCCGATATTAAAATTTTGCACGAGGGGTATACGGCTGATTATTTCCTGAATAGAATGAAACCAAACGCATTATTTCCAATCCTTTTTATTCAAAATAATTTATTAAAAAAAAAAATCAGGTACCGACATTTTTTATCAGATTATTGCACAGTGTGCATTTTAGAGAAATTTTATCGGGTTATTTTTTGTTTCCACGTTTTGATTGGTCAATATTTGTCACGCAATTGGTTGCTAAACACATGAAGGAAATAATCAGCACCAGAGGCAGAGCCACACAGTTTCTTGCATTCGAATCGTCATAATCAAATGTATTTAAAACCATTTTAAAAGTAATCTAGCTCAAGAAGACACTGAGATACTGGCCTTAAAGGAAACATCTTCCTGGCATCTCCACCATTTTTGAAATTCATATTTATATCGCGCGTTGGAAAAAGTAAACCGTTTAGAACAGTTTAAGTTTGAATTTCCCGCCGTTTCACACGAATGACATTTGTTTATGTTTAATCGGGACATAATTAAATATGTTTGTTTTCAACAAAGCGTGTCTTTGATATTTGCTTCGAGAATAGGAATCGTTACGTTATTCTATTTTTAATGTAAAACATTGCAAAAAAAGAAAGATTTTTTGGCTCTAAATTTTAGGTTAGCTGTCAATATGCTCCAATTAATCTACGCTTTAAATAGCACAACAATTGACAGTTTCCAACGCCTACCCAGCCCAGGATACCACTTATAGAAAATGCAACATCCAAAAATAGGGTTTCGAATCAAACGAATCAAGAGTAATGAAAGTGCTCTATTAATATTTTTCAAACAGGAAAATTCACATTGCCTGGACTCCAACATGCAAACGCTTTTAATATGATTTGGTGCGGTACTCGTCCTCTCTGACTATTTCTAATGGCAACTACTTTACTTTGGACTCCACCTAAAAACGCTCACGCCCTACAAATCTCCGGATGTTTCTGGCCGCGATCTCTTTCACGACGACTCTATCGACGAAGATCTCCACCAGGAAAATGACCAGAGCCAGAACCGTTCCGAAAATCCACAACCAGAAGACCTTCTCGCAGTCGTAGATGCCGACGCTTTTGAAAGTGGCCGATTGGGAGAAGCATTTCGGCGTCATAATGATCCTGAGATTGGTCCTGCGCTGCAATCCGTACTCGTCCACTTTCAATATCCTGCGGGAAATAATGAGTTGTGACTTTTAATGGGGGGATTCGCTTACGCGACTTTGAATAGGTCCTTGTAGGGCGAGTGCTTCGGCACAGCGACGTAGCCTCTGTTCTCCTGCAACAAAAAAAATCCACCCCGATTCTCCAGGTTTATTTTAAGTTACTTCAATATATCCGGGAAGTTCCTGCAAACCGCAAATTTCATAATTGGTGAAGTTTTTCAGGATGTACTCGTAAGCCCCTTGTAATAAAACATGAAAAGCGAAATTCCCTTCTTGGAGCTTTCTCATGCCGACCTCTAGGGGAAAATATTGATCGGGATAAATCTTCTTCCGGTAGAGTCTCTGCAGCGGTCCCTTTTTCACCGACTGAAATCTCGAAATTACGCCTGATCCTGCAGGACTCGCCCCACAAACCTCGAAGTAGTTCTTCATGTAGTGCGTGGCGCAGCCTCCTGCTTCGATCCTGCTGTCCACGAGCTCCTGGATGTTGTTGATCTTCGTGGTGGACTGGAGCAGGACGACGATGTTGGCACTATAGGACACGTAAATGAACATGAAGGCTCCGAACAGGATCAGCGCCAGGATGCGTCCCGACAGGCTCTGGGGCTCGGTTGTTGTTCCTGCAAACTAAACGTCATTCTCGGTTTTTTTCCGAAGGATAATAACCTTGCTGGCAGACCGCCTCCAGAGCAATCAGAGTCACGTCGCTCACGGTGTACTTGTTTTGTTTGACCTTCTGCAAAGTCACAACAATAAAAAAAAAACAACGAGGAAGAGACAACCTCTTTATGCTTCGCCTCCCAATTCAGGATCATTTTGACGACGACGGCGGCGATTATCATCACCACCATCGAAGCGATCCAGACGCTCGTGTTGAAAGTGATGACGAAGATGTTTTTGATGTACGAGGTGGAGGGTTTCTTCACGATGAAGCGGATGGCCAGCGGGTTGCCCATTTTGATCAGGTCCACGGCGGCGTATCGGTCCTCGGTGAAGTATATCGAGACACCTGGACAAAAGCTTTAGAAAGCTTGGAGCAAATTAAATCAAAAATGCGAGCTTTGGAATGGAGAGGGTTGTTTGGCGCAACTGGCCGGAACAAATTGCGAATTAACAAGAAATTGAATACATTAAATGCAATAATGCCACTGCAATGTTTTGAAATAAGCCATTTGCATTAATTCTGGGGAATTGGGTGTATTAAATTAACATTTAATAAACAAGCGAACAGAGTATTTGCATAACTCTGGAGCAACTGCAATAAACAAACCGCACAACTGCAATGTTGTTCAATTAGTTGCAATTAAATAATAATAAACATATTTTGAGAAAATTAATAAACAATAGTTTGTATCACAAGGATTTTGCAAGTGCGAGCACGGTTTGTCGGCTGAGGCGTCAGCCGAGGCTCCACAAAAAAATATAAACGCAGTGTGAGTTGCAATCTAGGGATATAAAAATAGATACATGGGGATATAGAATAAGATTGGGCCAAAAACTGAACCTTGTGGTATGCCGTAATTGATTTGGAGGTTATCAATGTTAGGTTAACACATTACATTTTTGTGATTACATTTTTGTTTGTACGAGTTCAATGGGAGTAAATGTAGTATAGTTCGGCCTGAATGCTGTGCTACCAAAAAAAAATTTGGAAATTTTTGATGTGGTTCCAGCAATTTTTGGTCGACTGAAATGCCACAAAAACCATTCCTATCATCGAGATATTATTTTAACCGCCGTCTGTTGAACGTCTGTGAAATTATTTAACGCCACTAAACCGCAATCAATAACACCGAACACGCCGCCAATAAAACGCGAAAAATAGATAATAAAATAAAAGCAAATAGGAGAAGGGCGGCGTCGGGAGCGGAGCGACAGCAGCCGGCGGCTGATGTCACCGCGGCCTAAAAAAAGAGTTAAATCCTCGTTTATTTTGCAATAACTCCTTTCGACATAATCTCCCGAGCGTCGGAAGTGTATTACCTGACACATCTGCTTTCCCCCTCTGTATCTCGTGAACCAAGCCGCTGAACTCCCCCGTTTCAGCGTCGTAATAGCCGTAACTGTCCACCCCCTTCAGGGTATAATTAACATGCAGGTGCTCGAACACGCTCCGCATCGAGAGGAAGTCCTGCTTGGTGAAGGTGTCGACGCCGGGGTCCCTGAAACGACTTGTCACGTGGCATTCTCCCACTCTCTCCCGTCACCTGTAATCCGTCAGGTGATTCCACGTGTCGTTCTCGTAGATCACGATCACCACGTCGAGGTGGGCCCCTTGCAGGTCGGCGCGTCGCTGCGGCGTGGGGACGGTCGCATAATACTCGAACAAACCGCCTCCCGATGACCAATTTCCATAACTCTCCCACGCTGAAACGCTCATTTGAATAACACGAGTTTACACGACTTCCGGGGGCCCTACTTAATTCGTTAATCTTCCCCACTTTGTAGGCCTGCTGCAGCGCCACGGACTCCTCGGTGAAGGTGGCGCTGAACGCCTCCACGTTGGGCAGCAACTGGCACGAGGACAGCGCCTCGGAGAAGGCCCCGAAGTCTCCGGACGACACCAGGAAGAGGTACCTCAAGGGGTAGACGAACAGGTTTGACCGGTTCAACTGCAACAACCCAGTGGTGTGATCGTCTTTTGTCAAAAACGAGTCACGGCATCCAGGCCGGATTTAATTATTAGGTATCATCAGAGAGATTGCTATCGAGGAATGGAGTAACGAGAACGCAGTTTCTCGAGGGCCACCCATCCAAATATTGACCGCCTATAGCTCTGCTTAGCTTCTCCGATCGAATTATAATTCGTGTTTTCAGATGGTTTTATGTTATGGATTTCATTTGTAAGTGGATGGTTGGGTGGTTTACCTGGTGGAGGAGGGCTTCGGAGGTGGGACAGGCCCTGAAGTCGAGGATTAAATAATGTCGGTGAGACCAAGCTTTGAGGAGGTCGACATCTGTGGCGGTTTTGTATATCGCGACTTGTGTCAGCTGGGCGGCGGCCATTTCTCTCAGAAACAGTGCGTTCCTCTCTGGAACACATTTTCGTTGGGGGCGGCGGAGTCCCGAAAAGACATTATATACCATCGCTCCAGCAATTATTAATGGTGAGTATGGCGTTTCTATCCGTGAAAAAATCCTTGAGGAATTCAATATCGACAAAAACGCAGTTGACGGAAAAGATAACGACGGAAAACGCCAGTAGAAAGCAAACGACATTCATTTTATTACCTGGGAAAACTGGGAATACGGGGCCGGGAAATCCTTATATATCAAGTTTTTTTCTATAAATAAACCCGCGTCTTGAGACACCGTACCTACCACTTACGACCCGGGTAATTTCCCTGTCGCCCTGTAATCCACCCCCGAAAATGAAAAGTCCCCGATTCGGAGAAATCGTCGTGTGAAAGCGAACAATTTGTAAGCGGCGGGCGCCACCCCCGAATAAATATTTAATGAAAGTTTAGATTGGCCGTCGAGTGGCCCCTAATGCACATTAATTAAGGCCGTTAATAGAAAATCAATCCCAGGGATCCCCATAAGTGGCAAATTTTAATTTTCCCCCAAGACCCGAAAAACTCCACCTATCAAAATCGACTGGAACGACTCTCATAAGTTAGACTCGCGTTTCACTCCAAACTTGGAGGTGCACCAATAACATGTGGGACTGTCCAAGAACTGCGACACTTTTGAATTATACCAGTTCAGTTTGGAAGACGTTGTTTCAGCGCGCCCCGCGATTTAAATCAGGTAATGGGGCAGACATTGCCACCCCCGCCCGGGACCTCGGCAACTTTTCCCGACCGGCAAAAAGTCAAAAGCAACAAAGAGCCAGCGCACTTCGCAATCACATTTGCAAACTAGATGGCGCGTGATTCTCTTATCATCTGACAACACAACAGCTGCTACACCGCCTTTTACGAATCATTAAGTCGCTGCTCGTTGGGGGCAAATCGAGACGAAAATGATTTATTTATTGGGGGACAGGTGGCGCTGCGGCTGGTCTCCGCGGTCGAGCGCTGGACCGCTGCGCTATATAGACCGTGACCACTGGCGCCCGCTCTGGCATTGATCTGTCGCGTCATATTTCACGTCCTGTCATCTGTTGATTTTATTTTTTCGAGTGCACGGTTTATCTTGGAGAAAGGCCGAGATGCGCAATTTTCCGTCCCATTAATCAAACCATCGCACCACTTCGGACGCGCCATTGTGGATTTCTCGGAGGCACTAATAGCAAACGGGGGTGAGTCGTGAGCGACTGAGGATTCATAAACTTGATTAGATTTAAAAGAGATTAAACATGTATCTGTCGGTCGAACAGAAATTGTAAACTGATCGCTTTCGGGCTGCTCGTCGAGAGACGAGGGTCGCTTGTTATTTTCTCTAATAATAAAGCTGGCAACTTGGTAGCTACGTGCACCGAAAGCTGAGCTCAGAGATGTGTTACTTTGTAACGACCGAGGGTGAAAGAAATTCGAGTAAGTCGGCCGGTCGGTGTTTCGTCTAGAGACTGGGAAGGCGAAGGATTGCTAAGTAGTTATGCCCCGAGCAAAAAGGAATGGAGTTGCGGATATCTCGAGCCAGAAACTGGGCCAGATAAACTGATTGTACGGGTTACAGATCTTGGTAAGCAAAATCGAGTCACCGATTGCTACGAATTATCATATGAGGACAAACTGGGGTAATTCCGATCAGACGATTTGTCACGTCTGTGATGGAGATTTTACTAGTACGAAGCAAAACAAGACTCGTAATTGATCAATATTCTTTTATTCATAGATCTGCACAAGAAACAAACAAAAATATTACAAAGAAAAATTAAAGAAAATTATTTTTAAAATGAATGGGGTAATTCCGATCACAAGCACATTTTGCAAAAAACTTTGTTTCATTTTTATTTATCCACAGACAAGAATTAACTATCACAATCACTTGTGCAGCTGTTCTGTGGTTTTCGTGATTCTGATTCCTCCACCTTCTTTGACTCTGACCTGTTAACCCCCTTGGAAATTAGAGCTTCAGAATGCATTTTCTTTTAAGCTTGAGGTTCGACATTTTGATTGCTTTTGGATACGAAGCAATTTCCTTAAAGAAAGATAAAACTAAAATAGACATTGCGGAACTGAAAGGTTCGATATTAACTCGAAGACACTTCTTCATTCAATCTATGAAGGTAGAGGGATTCTTCCCTTCAAAGGAAGATTTTCTAATCTTCCTGGCTGAAAACATCAAGGTTCACGGCATGCATTCTGGTTTTCGTAAACCCATTTGGGGTCAGCTTCCACTTGCAGTTGTCAGAATTTCTTCCATGATCGGAATTCCCCCAGATTACTTTATTGGCTTTTGCCCCAAAAGTAGGTAAATCTCAATCAGAAAGAAGTAATAATGGTGGTGACAAAGATTGTCGTGATCTTGACAGACATCGGAGCCCCCAGTTGGGCGCCAATATATTATGGGTGGGACTTACTCCCCCGCTGTTTGTAACGTTTTCGGAGCCCCCAGTTGGGCGCCAATATATAATGGGTGGAACTTACTCCCCCGCTGTATCTACCGTTTTTCGCAGCTTCCAGCTGCATATTGGTGTAATTAACTGTCGTAAAGTTTCATGAATACTTCTCGTGAAAGGCTTTTTTCGTCGATCGAGCTGAAACAAAATATAACAAAGAAGAAAGTAATTATTTTCCGGGCCCTATCGAACCAAATGCGCATTAAAACCCATCGAAGCGGACCACTAGGAATCCAACAAACAACATTCTTATTGCCGGTCGGGGTGCGTCGAATTTGTTTGCATTTTGCCTGACAATCGATTCGGTTAATTGGAATTTTTATTATAATAAATCGGCCAAATCGGGATCTTAATGATCGGAAAATCAATCAGTGTGATTGATAAACCCTCAACACTATTTGCCACAATTAATTTTGTTGGGCGGATTTTTCCCCGCGCGCAATTGTAAAATGTTCATCCGTTTCAAACAGGATGGAATGATGATTAATGAGATTTTTTTGTGTTCGCTGTACAATATGTTGTATTGAATGTTTGCCAATTTCACTCCAAATATAGACGAACTCGTCATCAGCGCACGCAGTTTTGTAGTTTTTTCCAGTTTTTCGTTATTAATGTCCAAGAATTGTGTCTATTATTGTATGTTTATATCGGCGGCGGTTCAGCCGCCAATCAATCATCCAACCAGTAAGCTCCAACATGTCATTTTCATTACCTATTCACAAGCCGTTTGTTATGAAGCTCTTCGCATTATTGGCGCGTCTGCCGACATAATAAATTAAAACCGAATAAAAGCGTCGACTGTTCGTTATTTCACGACCTTATGAATTTTGCATGCACGTTCAACTATTTATAAATAATTACGATGCTTAGTAAAGCGTGTTTAAATGGAATTTGTCAAACTGTCCTCCGTGAAATTAATAACTCAGATCCGATTATTTTGCATGGTAAAATGTGGGCCCAGGCGTAATCGCACCTTTTTATTATTTCCTACCCTAAACTGTCATCGCGATAAGAATTTCATTTCTCACGACTTACGCCCGTTATTTTACTGATTTTTTTAGTTTTCATAGTCGAATAGCATTACGCGGGACACAAGAAACATTCTTGGCTGTCCCAAAACCCATGCGTTTTCTTATGGTGGCTCGTTGCGCAATTCAAGGTCATTCAGTATATGTATCTGGTTGCGTATCATGTCGCTTTCCAAACGGTTTGGAATTAGTTTGCTGCCAACGATTAAATAATTTAGCAAAAGAGATTCAACATCAGTTCTCCGTGACAATTTAATTCGTTTTAATTTACTGTTCAGTTATTTGTTACGAATAAAGTTAATTGATATTGTTTACGTAAAGTTAGTCTAAATAGTGTGAGAAGACGTTACAGTGTCTTAATGGGTAAATGATGAATAAACAAGTTACAAATTATATTAATTCGCAACATCCTCTACGAACCCCACCGGCTGGAGGATCTCTTAATCAATTAATAATTGATAAACATTGAGGATAATACGAAACAGGCTTGCAGAAGTCGTAACGTGGATATTTTATATGAATGATGGATCAATAACCAACCCATTTGCATGCAAAGCATTGGATTATTCAAACGTAAACTTGAGGCAACGTTGCATGAATGCACCTTCATTAGATGACCAAACTTATTCAGTTCGATTTATAGAGAAGCAACGGACACGGAGAAGGTTTCGTTTCCAAGTCTTGAACCGTATCAAAAATCAAAGTTGATAAGATTTATCAACTTACAGATTAAAAAAAGAAGACAAAGAAAACTCATACGTTCCAGTGAGAACTTCCTGTTTGGGGAAAGTTTAAAAATGGAACGAGCGAAGTTGCGGTAACATCTGATGCTATTAACTAACTTCACATTTGAAATGAGGAGTTCTGGCTTGTTGTTTACAGTTTATTTCGATTTGAAATCTACAGAGACAATAGTTATTTGTGTATCAAGGCCAAAAAGTACATCTTTTTCGTCCGGCCGAGGCGCAGCCGAGGCTCGAAAACAAGCGAGGGCAAAAGACACTTTTTGGGATAGGTTCACATTAAATTTTTTATGCGACGGCACTAACTACAAAGCAAAAGACATAATTGGAAAAATTAGTTGTTTACAGAGACGAAATTATTTTTTCTATAGTTTTCAACAAATCTGTCACATTAATATGCACAGATCTGAGCCTGAGGCATCAAAAATCATAAAATGAATGATTATTAGTCGATCTGAGAAGTTAAGCAGCGTTCGCTGCGGACGATATTTGGATGGGTGGCCGGCAGGAAAAGTGCGTTCCGTTGTTGTTTCGTTGTCGTTGGTTCATTATTTGACATGAGTATCCGTAACGTTCGACTTTGTTGAAAATAAAGTATTCATAAAGTGTGAAAATGTTGTCCCTCGAGGACACGTTTGGAGTTTTGATGCAAGTGCTCTGCGAGGAAAAACGTTAATGCACACTAACAGGCCCGAGAAATGCAACTTTGAAAGCGACGACTCCGTAATAGTCCGGGTTAACGCGTTAATCGCTCCGGAGAAGTGAGCCTTTAAAGTAGTGAACTCGAATAAAATTTCAATTGCGAAATAAAGCAACCGGAGTCGGAAGGAACGGTTAAAAGATGAAAGTTTGCGACGATAACGAATTCTGATTCCGCTGTAAGTTCACGTGGAAGTTGTTGGAAATAAAAGCGCCGACTTCCTTTCCGCCGATGGAACAGGCCCGGCGTCCCGTTACAAAAATATTTTCCCATCGAAGGGAAAAAGTATTTTTTTTGTAAAGTTGACGCACGCCAAACCGTTTCGAGATTTGGATGGCGAGTGGTTGACTCGAGAACTCAACTTTGTTGCCAACTCTGAGTAAATATCTAATAGAATTTAAGTAATCGCTGGTGATTCGACGCCGACGTAAAAAGCAACGACTGCTGGCTTGGGTAATTCGGTAATAAAAGTGCATGGAGTTGCAAGGGAACTCCGAAAAGTTTGTTAGTCCTGTCGACAGGTTTTTTTGGTCCAGGTATTCGGGTCGCTGACCGAAGAAACGTGTAATAAATGCAAGGAATTTCTGCACGATGATGGAAAAAATAACTGGAAATTTTTTCCTTGCCCAACATGCAACATTCCCATTTTAATTAAAAATTGTCAGAGTGCTGGTCGTAAATTGTAAACTATATGGACAACTCTCTGAACGTTATTTTATATCGTGTCTCCGCCATGAACTTTTCCACGATTTTATTAACATGAACTTCGAATGCACTGTTGAATTTTTCATGAGGAGAGGGATGATCATAATTAAGTACTTTATCCTGCCGCTAAGGACAGGCCGACAGATCCCAAAGGATTAAAACCAGTGGTTGGCTTTGCATTATTTTATCGAAATCAAATCAGTATCTTCAAGGATACATTAATAGATGAACACAAGGGTGCAATATTTCTGAAATATGACAAAAAAATAATTTATTCCCTAGAATGTGAGTCTGTATCCATAGTTACCAGTGGGTGAAGGATTCTCTTCACTTCACTTTGGCTCACCGTTTTTCGCTCACTGGTTTTCATTCACTCGTAAATTTTTCCAATTCTTTCTGATAATGTAATTTTGATTTTTTTGCAACATTTGGTACCTCGCTGCACTCGCCATTCCAGGACGTCATCAGGAACATATAACTCTTCATCATCCGGACGGGCTGCTGAGGCTTTCCATAGCCTTTTCAGCCACACTGACGGGAAGATTCGGGATGGGTACGTTGAGGATGGGTGGGGAAGGAAGGTGGTAGGTACTGACGGGTAAATACTGACCCAGCACTCGCCTTATCTGTGATATAAGACAAGTGCTCATTCCACGATGTGATGTAGTGGGGAAACCCGTGAAAAAAACCCACTACAGATCCGGCCGCCCCGGGATTAGAACCCAGGACCTCCCAAATGCAAAGTGGCGCGCTAGGCGCTTGGCCACGATGCTCGGTTTCTGCTTGGTAAAAATCAACTTGTTAATGAATTGTGCAATCCTGAAAACGTTCTTTTTTGCTTTTTCTCTTTTGATTTCTTCCAATTAATTTGCTCATCCTGAATTTTTTCTGTTCCGTAACTGTAAGAAAATATGACTTGATCTTGTTTTCCTAAACTGCTTACGTTGCCACTGCAGATTTACACAGGAACAGATCCTGGTCCCCAACTTATCGCCGCAATCCCATTTGCAATTACTGGAGTGGCTTCATTAAAAATTGAAAATTTGCGCCACCCCCCTTGTCCGGATTTATACAGTAAGATTGTGAAGAGTACAGCTCGCAAATTAAAAAACTCAGATCGACCGCTGGCCCAATCTCCCATTGAGGATCCGCTCCTTTCAGCGACTTTCCGCCGTCTTAATGCAGAACTGATGGCTCGCCAATTTTGTCGAGAATTAATTTAATTTTTTTCTCCGGCTGCCTGATTGATGGTCGAAAATACGATTTCCCCAATTCAAATTTTAAGCTTCTTTTGGGGCCCTCCCTAAGCAGCTTAATAGCGTTTCAATTTTCTTCTCATCACAATCGCGATAAATTACAAGACCTCCACGGACGTGGCCACATCAGGCAATATTTTGTTCTTGGAGCTTTCCGTGTCCGTTGTGTTGTTTTTTATGGAAAGCGGGCGCTTTATCGCGCATTCCGGACTCATATAAATCCATTAAAGCATTTGAAATCCATTAACCTAAACCAGGATCGCGTTTAACGCCTAATGACTGTTTCGCCGTAATTTACGGGGCCTCCCGGTTCTTTTCTCCACGACGGAGGCGACTTCCACGGAAGACGCGGATTTTCCGGGGTGCGCGTATTGTGCAGGTCCCCGGAGTCGTCGGGGTTCGTTGATTTACCTACCGGAAGTCCGCCACTCCAACTCCGTGGAAGTAAAGTTCAAGCTCGAAAATCGAATCGAAGAAAACAATTGGCAGTCAAACCGACAGTCTCGGGTGAATTGAGAAGACATTGTGTGCCGGAATTAAATCTGTTAGAAAGTTTCGCCCGGCGCATCCACCATTCCACAATTGGTGCTCGATACCGACGCAAAAATATCTGCAGATGAATTTCTGGGAGCGTTGTTTTACGTTTCTCGAGGCACTCAATTCGAAAAAGATGACAAAGAAATGCCAGATAAATAATTAATTTCCGAGGAGGATTGTTGCTTTTCAAAGAGATAATATATTCATTTGATGTTTAAATTTATTTAAAGGTAACTGTAATTGCAGACGGAACTGTAACGAGCGTTTCCTATGGATCCTTCTTACTCGGTTATCTCGTTACGTGCAGACTTCAAAGCAAAAACAGACCGTAATAAATAATGATCGATGCTGCTGAGCCGTAAAACTTGTGTTGTTTATTTCAAAAATAAAGTTAATATACGAGGAACAAGTATAAATAATAAACTCTGTGCCTAATCTTCCAGACATCAACAAGACTTGATGTAAAAACTTTTCCATAAGTTCTGACATCTACAAGACTTTGAATATTAGAGATGATCCTTTATGCACTTGCATTTTATCTTAGAGATTTTCAAGGGTTGATTCGTTTGCAGGAAGGAACTTCGGGAAGCTTCTAGGAACGAATAAAAGTAGAACTAGTTGTGTCATTTTTTCTCTGAGAGGAGTCCTTTAAATTATCCCTATTAAAAGCCAAATAACGAAATTATTATCCAATACCGGTGCCACTGTGGTATTTAACGAGTCGCTCGTTGTGGGCGTGTCCATGCTGTCAGATGTATGTCAAAGTCAAAAATAGCGCAAGCAAGATGGCCCTTCAGTGTTAAAAAGTGAACAGTTGTAATTTGTAAACGTTTGCAATTCACGTTTTGATAATTTTTGTTATACAGGGTGTCCCAAAAAAAAAACCGAATCCATAGCTCCCTTATTTATCGGACGATTTTAATTATCTATACACCAAATTAAATGGTTGTGAGTAGGCTGCAAAATGGCCTACTAAATTCATTCATAATGTTCTGATGAACATTATTTCTGAGTTCCCTAGAGGAAGAATTATAAATTATTATTGTAGGTTAGGTGCATAAATAGTACCTAGGACATGCTTGTCGATGCGATGGAATCACTAATTTGTGAAACACCAAAAATGAGAAATCGATTGACCACAAGGTGGAGAAAAATCGGAAAGAGTGATTATGATGCGTTTTACATGAAAAGAAAAACGGACAAAAAAAATGCAAATAATACATTTATTCAGTGTGATGTGTTCCACAACTGCTTAAAAATTCCTCCAAGATCCTGCCTGCTAAAAATACTTTTGCTTTTGAAAATAAATTTTTAAAAATGTATGAATATAGATAAAATCAATGTAAATCTTGTTTTCTTGTAAACAAACATTATGCAGGATTCGCGGAGGCGAAACCTTATTAAATAAAAATGCTCTCACCGCAGAACATCATTCTACATGCGTGGTATAAATTTAATAATAACAGTATAAACCCAAGATATACACCATTCATGCTAAAATTTGAGTAGTCTAATATGTTGAATTTAACTTTTTACTCAGATTTTTAACCCCTTTTTCTAACTCAGATTTTCTCAAAAACATCAATTTTTTAGAAAAATGAGTCGATTTTCAATCGTTGAAGTTTGTTGAGTTTGAAAAACAGCCCATTGAAGTCTGTTCAAAAACACAAAAAATTGAGAAAATGACTTGTTTTCAAGCTCATTTTATTTATTGAAATTTATTGAATGCAACATCCTAGAGCCATCTGTGTAAAATGGGTAGGAGCTTCTTTTTCTACAAGTGGGCAGTTTACACCCACGAACGCAGCATATTTTGTAATCCCACAAAAAATAATTAATGAAACTTCAAACTATGAATCAGACAGCATTCATTTTCTCTCTCATTGAACAAAACAACAGACTCATTAATAATGGAAAAAAATCAACGAAAAGTAGATACGAGTAGTTGCTCGTTCAAATTATAATTTAGAAAGAACAAAAAAAAAGATTGTAAAAAGCTAATTTGGTTCTTTATGATGGAACAAGAAATTTAATTATTTAACTAAAAGCAGCCTATTAGTTGCTCCTTATAATTAGGCAACAAAGATTTCTTTGTCGAGGCAGAAATCCTTGCCTGGTATAAATTTCAAAAATGTATTATTATTGAGAACAACAAACCGCCACATAAAGCGTAAACCAAGTAAAAAATGATGATTTATGCAAGTTCGTGGCAGCCCACAGGCTTTTTATTTTCGAAAGTGCATCCGTGCAATTTTTCAACAGTTCCTGGCCCTCGCAAACATTGTGCGCTTTATCTTAATTCCGCTGCGGATCACCCGGCAAAAATAATTTGCGGTGTGTACAAAAACGGAAAGTTTTGACCTAATCGAGTCCTCATGTCCTTATCTGCGACCGTCGAGTCCCAGATTGGGGCGAATGATAATTTGCATGACAGTCTAGCGCACAGCAATGGCTTTAACACCGCCTGTATGGCGTCCGTGACATTAAAATTGTCCCGTCGTTAGTGCGAAACTAGCTGACTACACTGTTCTGATTCTAAACGGCTCCAGTTGATACAATTATAGAGTGGAAACGGAAAGTCCGCCTCCAGTGTTGCCATTGCCATCGAGCCTCCAGAGATTTCACTCCGCAATCAATTATCGAGCGAGGTATCCGTCAAAAACCGCGCGGGAGAGAAAGAGACGGGGGAGATGTTTGCGATGTGGCATTTTTAAAAGGTCCGTGTTTACCAGTCGAAGATCCAATTACTGACTTGTCTAGATTATCCGAAGATACATCGAGGGTTGATGAGGCCAACAGATAGTTCAGTTGCGTGTTTGCCGTCCTTTCGGGGCCCAAGGATTCGCTCCGCTGAACATTTGAAAAGCAATTAAGTGTGTCGGGGAATAACCGTGGACACGTCCGCTTGGTGAATTATCTGAGATGCTGAGGGATCGTCTCGATCGTGATTGTTTGCAAGTCAAACAGTCGCACCTGGAAAAATTGCGGTGCCCGCGTGGCGTGGCCGCGACTAACCACCCCCGTGACGCTTTCCGATGGATATTTTCGGGACAAGCTTGTTTAAGGAGCGCCGTTAACGACCTGGCGGCCGTAAAAGTGCCACTTTCCCCACCGCGCGCCCTCGCCACCCCTGCATAAATTCGGCGTTCCTGCTGAATATTTTATTTGTTTTTACTGGTGCGAATTTTTTCGCCCCGAGAACCGCATTATTTCCATTCATAACATTTTGTCCGCGTTTAATATCAGCCGGGCGCGCTAGATAAATCGTCGGGGGTGGAATTAGAGTGTTTTTGCCGCCCCTCGCTTCCCACCAGACAGCGAAATTAACACCGGGCAGGTAACGAGTTCACGTTGCAAGACGAAATGAGACATGTGGGGGCGGCAAGACGCCGCCGGTGCAGCCGCGTGTAAACTGCACCGCGTTCTGACATGATCGGATCGCGGTGGTCGGTGCCTGCCGCCTTATCGACCGGGGGCGGCTATGCAAATTTCGTCCATTACCTACCCACTTTAACATTCCAAAAATCTCCTTTATTTCATGCTTCGGGGAACTAAAAATAATTTCAAAGTGCCGCGAAGAAGGCTTAGGGCGCGTTCGCGAATTAACGACTCATAAAAGCACCGAAAAGAGGAATTTGCCGGAGTTGCTTCAGTCATCGTCGGCAAAAATCGAATCAGAAAAAAATTAAACAACGACTCTCAAACCGCATAATTGAAAGCGCCGGACGAGGTGAGCACCCTCGTGACGTCACCCCCGCCATCTTGAAACCTCCATTAATCTCTATTTCTTTTGCGCCAACAACAATGTACTTCGCAGGTTCTTAAAACGAAACGTTTTAGCGATTTAACACAATAACGCTCTTTGTTTGGCGCTTTTTCTGATGGGATTTTTAAGGGAATTAGCGCCGCTAAATTTTCACCGACACAACCCTTTCAACTTTGAGAGAATAATTTAATAACGCAATTAATACAAATAGTTTGTAATTTCATTCGGGCTCTAATTCGGTTTGGCCGTCCGTTTGTGATGAAAAATCGCGTTAAATAAATTCCGAATGGAACGGCGTGGCAATTTGGGCGAATTAAAACAGCCTGGATACATTTTGCGCCCCTGAAAATAATTCGTGAAGGTAAGTTGGTGTCTGCGTAATCGGCGTCCTGGGGGAGCGGCGCCATGTGCTCGCTCTCCACCGATCGGGATCCAAGTTTTTACATTTCTTCATCAATTTAAAAACGTCCGAACGTCTATCCGGGCGAAATTGCGCCAGGACAGCCCCAATTTCGAGGCGCACCCCAGACGACACGGAACATTCACCGCTGACAATCGCATTGTGTGACGGGCGCTCTTTCACCGATGAGTAATGTGAATTTTGCTACAGAATCGGGGGAATTGAGGGACTTGGAAAATGAAAATCTGGCAACAGTGAGCGAAAACGAGGCGAAAAAAGACATATTCGAAATAAAAATTTAGATAGATAGATAAGAAAACGGATGTTAATAAGAACATTATAAGGGATCATAACGTAGAAACGTTCATTAAAAAGTGTTTATAAAATGAAAGATGTGGAAAAAAGTCTCAAATTAACAGCTGAATCGATAAAATTACAGGACACGTCATGAATAATTTTTTAGGCACCCTTAATGAAAACGGTACTGACAAGCGGACGAAAAGTAACGCTTTTTCGGACGCACTTTTTCGGACGCTGACCGTGGCGCCATCTATTGGTCTGTTTAGTAAGTTATCAGTGAAACCGTCAAAACCATAAATTATGTAAATAAGTAATAGAATTGTAAATAATACATTTGTAGTTTTGTTGGCAAACTGATAACAAATACATACTGTAAAAAATGATAAGATGCTAATATCATAATAATATAATGTGCACCTCTGCCAAAAGGTGCCTTTTGTCCTCGCCTGTTTTCAAGCCTCGGCTGCGCCTCGGCCAGAAAACTCAGACTCGGACGAAAAAGATGCATTTTTTGGCCTTGATATACAAACAACTATTATTGCTTAGACTTGAATACTAAGTGTGAAAGACCAACGAGAATTTGGTGGTAAAACATAAAGAATTACAAAAGTAGATAAAAATCTGGAAAGATGCGACAGCATTATAAAAAATAATTTCATTGCAGGTGATAATATACGTATATTTAGAAAGATATAAAAAGAAAGTTTAATACGACGAAAAAACTTGACAATAAAGCACATAAAAACACGCCAAAATAGATAACAAACTAATAAAACAAAACATAAAACAACGAAAGCAGTTTTAAAAGAACATAAAGCAAACGAAAATGAGCATGCTACTTGCGGACCGATATAAGAATGAGACTAAGATAGATGAAGATTACACCCAAGAAACGAAAGACGTTTCTGGTCTGAATAGAATTTAATCGTGCGATAAAGTTAATCGTTTAGATGCCACAAAATTCAAAGACTTGATTAAACGCAATAAATCTATAGACTGGTTTGGTTCTTATTTTTGTTAAAGCTAGACAGCGTCGCTCGTCGGAACACTTTCTCGACGCAACATGCATTACATACAAATTTGCGGGTTGTCGTCTCTTGTTATCGCCGTTAAGACAACTCGTTATAGAAATTCCTCGTTCGGTAGTCTGGTTAGATGAGCCGTTCCGGTTGTGTAAATGTCAGAGTGCATTCCACGATCTCCGATTCGTCCCGTTCCGGTTAGTCCCGATACATTTTTAAAATTCCACATAAATTCGCAGAGCGTCCGCAATTTCGTCCCAGTCAACACTTTTTACAGTCGACGGAACACGATAAAAGCGTGTAGAGGGTAAAATACTAATTTACAGAGCTGATGTTTAGAGTCCTTGTTCAGTTTGCTCAACCATTATAATGAAGAGAAATGTTTATTTGCGTGCCCGGCCGCCATTTCATCTAGTCTAACATAACCGGAATCGGATCCCTCCCCGCCCGGAATTCGCGGCTTAATTCGTTTTAATCCGGAGCGTGGGACGACGCGTTATAAATTTGTCCGCGGCTGATCCTCTTTTTTAAGGATTCCGACGGACCGACAACCAAATCTAATAATTCCGCCATTGTGAGCGGGATTCCGGGTAAGGAGGCTCCGGCCGACTCCGGGTCCGGCTCTATCTGTTCGACCGTGTCATCTGCTGATGTTCAGACAATGACACGCCGACTTTCCGAAAGGACGAAACTTTCCGGCTAACGGGAAGGTTTTAATGCAATTCCGACGATTGTCCTTGGAATTATCCTCGACGAGATGAATCCTGGCCGATTCGGACCGACGTTAAATTATTTGTTGTGTTGGCGGCGCTGCGATGGAATTTCAATTCAGGACTAGATGAAACGAAAGGGTTTAATTAAGCAACGGATTCCTTTAGGGGCCACCATGGTCATTTCTCAAAGGGACGTGACCCACACCGACCGGACACACCCGAAATCTACAAAACTTACATTAACGGCGATGTCCCCTCGTCCACCATTTTTACAACAATTTACATCTCCGCCGACAAAGCAACTGCTACAACAACGGACTTTACCAACTACAATTACATTGTCTACAACAGAACAGCTAGGAAATTGGGGGAATTCCGATCACCTCCGAACAAACACATTTAAAGCTGTTTGTGTAACGAAGCCATTAAAACTCAGCTGAAAGCGACATTTTTCTCTTTACTGAATTTTTCTTACAAGAATTCTTTATATAATTTAGATAATTAACGTTCTGGTCCACAGCATTCATGGGAAATTGGGGTAATTCCGATCACACGTAGAGGCGATATAAACCAAAGTCTTGTGCAGTAAATTTGCTGCTTTCAAAGAAAATTTCTCTCGAAGAAGCTGTAGAAGAGAAATTGACAGCTCAAGTTTAAAAAAGACAGTCACAGAAACTGTGAACGCAGAAATGAAACGTGGAGCTATACGTCAAGGAAATTCGCAAGCTCGGACAGATTGTTTTTGTCTCTTTGTAAATCTGCACCAACAAGTGATCGAAATTACCCGAGAGTCGGAAGAATTCCAATCGCAAGAATATTTTGCAATAATGTTTGTTTGTTTTTAACAATTTTCAATTTTTTCTCGTCTAGACATGTCAATGAAAGCTTGTTAAGTGATTGTGTTGGTTTATTTCATGACAGGCAAACATCCGATGCGCCAGGAGTTTAAAATGAAGTGATCGGAATTCCCCCACTGTTGTGCGAACTGTTGATTTTGCTTCGATAAGAACGTTAGAACGGTACGAATCAATCTACGACTCGACTTGTGTTTATCAGGTCAAGCTGTAAATTTACTGTAACTGTTGTAGGTTGTTGGGTCGCCCGTTCCAGCGCTTATAAATATCCGGGCGCATGCATTACACGCCGTAAATTCCAAGTTGGCCGCGCCCTGATATAAGATTTCACATTTTATCGAGCATAAGTGGAACACGGCCCATAAAGCTCGCGGAACTTGCACGAACAACAAGAGTGCCATGAAGGATCGCGCCCGGACGCGGTTTCACCCCTCCCTCGTCTCAAAAACTCGCCAGTGTCGTTGTTTTCAGAATCAATTATTGACTAGTCGCTGTTGAATAATTTATCGGCGGCGACGCAACTTTCTCCGTACAGTACGTACTTCATGATTTATATAAAACTGCATCGCGCCAGCTTTATTGTAGTCGGCAATTATAAAAGCAATTTTAACTGACAAACTACGGCGAAGTTGTGAAACGATATAATTCGTCCAATAAATTAACACTCGGGGAGGTTTTTTCACCCCCGGGTGGGACACTATATTAATCAGGTCTGGAGGTCCGGGTGGAAGGACCACTCAAATCTCGCGATGTTTTAAAGCTCGCGTTTGGAAGTTGCCAGGCAAGGAAGTTGCGCGATAAATCGCGCTTTCTTGTGAAGTTAATAAATATTGGAAGCAAGATGATTGAGGTGAGGTCGGGAACGAGCTGGAGGTGAATTGCGGGACGTAAACCAGGTTGAGAGAGCGAATTTCGTACAATTTTACTTATTGGTCGATATTGTGATATACTGTCGCAACGAGAAAGATTGTGATATCTTGTGCTTGTCAATGCGGTACAAGGCGTAAAAACAGTGTATCAAACTGAAGTACAAGGAGTTTGCGACATGTTTTGCAAATACATATATTCGTATGAGTCAATCTACGAGTCGACTTTAGCTGTTCGATGCTCGAATCGTGTCACTTTGTGTCTTTTGTAGCTCGACAAAACGCAAAGTAAGGGTTAGGCGATCAGTGCAAATTTGTCCGCGGGAGGCGGCGCCGCCGCCACCGGTCGGATTAATTGGCAAGTCGTCCTCTTCGACACATTGATGGATGCGTCCGGCCGACGGGTAAAAACGGCATCGCATTTTTATTGTTTCGGAATGACAAGTCTATCTCTGCGGCGGATCCGAATGAAGTTGTCCGCAAAATGGTGGGCAACAATTAAAAACCTATCCAATCTATGCGGGCCGTCAATCACATCAGGCAGTATCGGCGAGCGTTTTATATTTACTAAATTAACATTTCGCACAAAGGGCCTTATTTACGGAGGCATTCGACCCGAAACACGCCATTAATCAGCGATAAAACGAATTGTTTGCGCGGGAGTGTGTGTCGCATCTCATTACGGTCCTTCGAGCCGGATTCTTATTAGGGCGAGTAATTACTCGAGTCGCTGCGGGTGATTCGATCGCCGAGGTGGATTTTTCGCCGGCGAAATTTAAACTAGTGATAGTGGGCGAGGCGAGTCACGTTATCAAAGTGGGACGTCTCAGATGACACGAGATAAAGTCTAGTTAAGTTGGAAAGGTTCCATTACAAACGGGGACGTAAAAATTTAGATTAGAGCAAACTGTGCGACATTATTCTTCGTCCCCGGCACAATATTACGTTTGTTCCCGCCACTTGACGCTGCTGTCTACTTTAAACGATTACGTTTGTGTGCGTGTGTCTTTTCCTTTTGTACACAAAACGATCCGTTTATAAAGTTAATTAAGTGCAACTGTAATCTAATTCGAGCATCCGCACTGTTGGCGCACAACGAACGACAGACACCGCAGAATGGGGAGCTGCTGAGGGGTTGGCACTGCGGTTTTTATTTTTTCCAACAACTTGTCTGCCCCTGAAAGTTCAAATTTCACACGAAGACAACTTCAATCATTTGGACGGTGTGGAACAGTTCACAAAAAACTGTGAAAACTGTGGATTTTTATTATTCTTCAAGAAACTAGAAGTGGGGGAATTCCGATCAACAATTAATTGACGCTTTCAACATAAGAGAAGTTCAAAACTACTACAAATAGAAACAAAACTGAGAATTCTTCAAAATTCGTCCGAGTTTGGGGTAATTCCGATCACCTCTTAGAACCAACAAAGAAACAAATATGATTTGCCGAAACCGCTTCCTGCGATGGTTCTTCTATAACAATTTCACAATTTATTTATTTACTTGATCCGAAATACCGAAAACTGCCATTTTGCATTTTGCTGCACTCATAATATTGTTTTAATAAAGCGACACATGACCAATTATTTACACATTTTTTGTCATATTGCCAGTCGTTCTATTATTCATTAATAAATAAAAAACAACAGCATTTTTCAATTAAAACTTGTAGTTTATGTTTAGATTGGAAACAGGTTCAGTTTTCAATTGTTTTGACATTACCTTGCGTAAACACAACAAAAAGCTTGTGACCAAAAGTTGGCCAGTGACAGCTCCGGGCTCCCAGGGGGTTTTTCGGGGCAGAGGGCGTGGGTTCGGATTTTTAAAAAAATGGGCGCCAGGCAGCTATTGTCTTGAGCTGGTTGTTGCTTGTCCAGCTGCCGGGACAAGTGCTCAGATCTTACTCGTCGAAGGTAAGTAAAAGCAAACGCTTTCTGATCGTTAAACAAATTTTGGTTTATTCGGTTACTGCAAAATTATCCACAGAACAGTATTTGGTGGTTCGGTACTGGTTCACACGAATGCGATAATGGTTCGCTTGTAACTACTAGATGAAAATTGAAAGATGCGGAACCAGTACTTTTTGGTGGCCTTAATATCTACTTTGGTCGTAACCAGAAAAGCTTTTCTTTCACATGTGACCGAATCTTAAACTAAACATGATATTCTTCGACGAAATAAAAGATGTTTTGATTCCTGATGAGGAACCTCCCGAACTTAGACTTCCTTCTGATCGAGCTAATTATTAAATGTAAACTTAATGAAACCCAAGGTCAAGATTGGGGTGTCACCTTGACAAAAAATTAAAATTGATCCTGATAGGAAAGTTTAAATCGGTGAAGTTCCGAAACGTTAAATTTGACTGAAATTTCTTTAAGTTGACACTGGAGATTGAATGAAAAGGTTCTTACAAAAAAATTCTAAACATTTGCAAAGTTTCAAAAAAATTTAGTGAACATACAAAAATTATGAAAGCGAGAAGCGAGAAATTCGAGGCGTTCCTAAATTTTGCAATGCCGCGGTAAAAAAATATGGCGACTTAGCTTTATGACGGGTCTGTTGTCTCCTCGAATAGCGTCCTTTTGACTTGCGGTGTGACCTTGGCGATACGGTGCTCAAAATAAACGATCGCCTCTGCGAACGATGTTCTCCAAAATGGTCGCCTCTGCGAACGATCTGGCTACGAATCGCCCTGCGAACGATCTGGCTACGAATCGCCCTGCGAACGATCTGGCTACGAATCGCCCTGCGAACGATCCCTAACGAATTGTCGTTAGTGTTGTGAAAATCGGAAGATTCGGTAATTACCTTTCAGCGAAAAAGGGGGTTCTTGGCGCTAAATCGAAGTCCTTCCGGCACTCCTTTACTCAAAAATTTTCGGTACTCTAAAGTTGCGATACGGTACTGGATCAATTCATCCAAACGGGATTGACTCTAAACTGGATCGAACCACCCCTAATACATGGTCTTAGTGAAATGAATTCAAAATTGAACGATAATTACCTCTATAGTGCGAGGGGTCACTCGACCACGAACTCTAAAAGGCGCTTCGCTGGCGTCGCTTCGACGGCTCTCGACCAAGTGTCCGACTTCCGCATTTTTAATCTCGGTACCGCAGTCCCATAAATCGCGAAAATCGTCACGCGCGCGATTCTCGACCTTATTCAGTTGTGCTATAAGGCGGGCTGCGCTTGCGTGGTACTGCGCAATCAAAAATGTGCATTTCCGGTGGTACTACACGTGCGCGTGTCATGACAGGTGGACCGTCATGGCGTCGGTTTGTTTACCTCGAAATTATACCGAGCGGGAGAATTCAGATTTTGGACGGTATTGTGTCGGTAAGTCGTGCACGTCTATCCTGATGTTAATTGCCGTAACTCGCAGGTCAAAAAAAGGACAGGAAGAAAGATGGGGTTGAAAAGAAGGAGATGACTTTCCGGCAAGTTACTAAAGAGGAAAAGGGACCCAACATTGCCGTACGGTCACCTATCGCTGAGAAGAGAAGAAGAGAAAGTGAAGAGAAAGAGAAAGTGAAAGTGGGGTTCTGAAAGATAGGTTGCAGCTCGCCAACCTAGAGGCGTGAGGCCACCTCAGCCTGACATTTGCGGGGGTAACATGTGTTCTTCCAGCCCCCCCGTGGTGGCTGGCACAAATGACTCTAAATTGAAACTTTCCGCTTCCGGAATGAGCGACGTAAAAAACTTGAAGGCAGGGTGGGCGCGTCGCGTTGCCAAATGCCGTGCGTTAACTGCTAGTTCCGGGTCTTCGAACTGCGATCTATTAGCCCCGCGAGCATAAGTAGGACCTCGTGGCCTCCTACTCCGGCCAATCGCCATTGTGGCGTTTCGTAACGCTACAAGCTTGTACTAAAAATCGTTTATTTCCCATTGAATTTTTTGCTGATTCGAATCAGACCTCCGCCTTTCACGCAGCAACCCACCCCACGTCTGTCTTACCCTCCAACCCTAGCAGACGAGCACCTATGTGCAGGGTAGGTTGTTATTAACGTTTTTACGTGTCCGGAATAGCCGGATCAGAATCCGACTTGAGATTCCGGTCGGGAACAATGAAATTCATACGGCAGCAAGTAGACCGTCTCAGCCATTTTATAATTCCGCTTTTATTGGCTAATAAGTAATTCTTACGATGATAATGCGGCCATCTCGGCTCTTGTTACAAAGGGCGGTATGCACACTGCAGCTACCCTTAATAATGGGGAGACTTAATCCGGGTCATAGCAGTATGTCGGCAATAACTCCTCCGGGTAAGTACACACATTGAGACGTTAGTCGCGACTAATTAAGTTTGGACTTAATCAAAATTTAATTTAGGACGTGTTCGGGGTATTTTTCTAGGGGCGGGTGTTATTGGATGAGCTAATTGGAGCCGTGTCGAGGACCGCGAATGTAAATAAACACGAAACCAACAGAGTACATTTACACTGCCATAAACCAGCGATCGGATAGTTGGTTTATGTATCGAGGACCAATAGCGGCGAATTAATGCCAAAATAATGTGGGGTTGGCATCACTAACAAAACTTTACTTTCTAGATTCATATCTGGCAACAAACAAGACCATAATAACTTCAAATAGCTTCTGCCCAAGATCTCGCGTATTCGGAGAAATGTCAAAGAAACGTCAACGGTACAACTTTTCGATTTACGGTAATTGTAAGCAACAATTCTCCCAGCAAAAGTGGCGAAACGAGTTTTACCATTGAAGATAAAGCATTAATTATTAACAATGCATTATACGAACTCGCCAAAAAAATTTTTGAAAAAATCCAAAAACCCCCGTTACACCGTTCGGTTTCACTCGTTCTCCTGATTGATTTTATGCAAATTAGTCGGGCTTAAGATCCACAGCTTTCGAGCAATGCGGTCTCAAATTGAACTTTGAAGCTTCCTTTTTTACAACAAAGCTCCAAGTTTTCATTGAACACAGTCCAGTAGTACGTTCCATGCCAAAACATTTTACCACTTACGAAATACTTTGCATGTCGCACAGCTTGCATTCATTAACATCCAATCATTGTTTATTTTTTTAACTCGAACACAAACGAAAAAAAACACCCTCAACGTCCGTTCCCACGCAAAAAATCTCATTTATTTTAGTCGACGGGAGACACTCGTCCCGTCGGAATAATTAAACATCATTTGCATCGCGGATTTGCGAATAATTTAAGCGTCTGGTTTGAATTCGGCGAACACCGCAGACGTTCCAATACCGAAATGGGCACTCCTCGAGACAAAGTATTTTTTGGGCAAACACGACGATCGCATTTTTATGATTGGTTCATTTTATTCCAACGTTTCATTTAACACACTAACGAATTGTTTACACGAGTTGCTCTGTTTGCCGGAACGCCATGCAAATTTAAGCAGGACGTATATTCCCATTCGAATCGGACTGTCACTCGAATATATTTATAGCGGAATTTAAATTTTGAATAGATCGTAATCTAACTTCGTCCCTGTTCTATTTCGGAATTCCTGCGGAAAATGGAGAACACCACCACTCGGCTCCTTGTCGAAGAAAATTCATCCCAGATATTGCATTATTTAGCGTTGTGGAAATTGTATGGTTTTGGTGGCACTGCGCATCTTCAAAGCGAGAATCGAGTGTATTTTGAAGCGAAAACTTGTTTAGGCCAACCACATACATTTTATTCCCGGGGAGTGAATTAGTTTCATGCGGCGACACGCTAAAATCGTTCGCGTTCGCGTTCGCATCACGCTAAAATCGTTCGCAGCAAGCTAAAATCTCGGGAATCGACTTCCAAATTTTCAATGTTCATTGTATTTTCGTTGTGTTGCTAAATTTAAGTGACCTCAGAGCAGAGCTGCAGGAGTAAATATAAAAACGATAAGGACGTGACAAATATTGTAAGTTCACAAAAATTCATCTATTGGAAAAATGTGTGTAGCAAAATGTGAAGCGGAAAATGGACAAATTATCATATTACAGGGTATCTATAAATGATTGTCTGGTCCCGCTTACAGTTTCCTTGTTTTAAAGCATATTTCCTAGAAGTTACTTCGCATTAGCGTACAGTTTATAAAATATGATATACAGGGTGTATTTTTAAAATGTGCCGAAATTTTACCTACGAGGTTGTGGGACAACGTAGAAGACTAAAGCAATTAAAAAAAAATGTAGCTCAAAAAATAAATGACATTTTATTTTTTGACATAGTATTTTTAAAAATTTTTTTTTTTTGAATTCTACATGAAGCCAATAGCTCGTGGTCAAAATTTGGTCACGCATTTCAATTACACCCTGTATATTACTTAAAATCTTAAGACTTAAGCACTCACTCTTTTTTTATCAACCCTAGCATTTAAATAAATGTTGATTTCAAAATTTCATTACAATCACGAAAAACTCTATTATTCTAAAATTATAAATGTACGAACAGAAATATTATTTGGCTCTGGTATAACAAAAAACAACACTTCAGTTAATAACGTTCTCTTTAATTTTATTGCGACAACCATCTAGGCGCATCTATTCAAGGATTGGTCAAAGAGTAGACAAAATGAAGACAAAGATAAGATGGTCTAGAGGCAATAAAATCTATGATTTGAATTTATTCAGACTCCACATCGCTTCGCTGTGTTTTTCAAAGCATAACAAATATGAAACTGCAACAATCGAATCTACGAGGATCCTGTAAATAAGCTCGCCAGACCAATTTTTCCAGTTATTTCCGTAAATATCTAACGTATATTCTTTGAATATGAATAAGCTCCTGGAGACGGCATAAATAAAATATTCGCTGGAGAGAGGAAGGGCGGCGTGCTCTGATCTCTACAACATTCGCGAGAGCTTTACGATGTTAATTAAAATTTATTTAAGTGAAAGTAATTTAAAAAATCTTCATAAAATTAGCCGACGCATCTGCGATATTAGTATAATGCCGTGAGTGCAAGAGCCAGTCGGTCTGATGAAAATCCCTTGGTGAATTTTCCGCTTGGCGGAAATAAATTTTAAATAAAAATCTCTTCTATAAATTTCGCTATATGTTTGACCGGCGCATCCACCACTTCGGCAATAATTTTGTCTGCCGTAAATCGCCTTTGTTGCGGACTTTTTAATATGTTTTCTGGTAAATAAACGATCCGGAATATATGTGGGAGCGTTTTTGTCCAAAACTCGATCCCATTCGGAGCTAAAACTCCAACAAATAGACACTCCGATCCCCGTATCTAACATCCAAGAAACCATTTCTATGAGTCCGAAGTTTTTACAGCTGCGAGCTTTCCACTCCACTTTGTGCGATAAATCTCACCCAGATAAAATATTTAACTATTCGCTTCATTAATTGAAAAACTGGAAGCGCCGCCGAACTAATTACAAAAATAAAGCGAAATTAATTCAGGGCCGCGGAAAAGTCAAAGGAGTTAGCCACGGTCTGGTTGGCCGGACGTGATTTAAATTAACCAACGGAAGTTCGAAAATTCTTGCCGATTTTAATATTTACGCCGCGACAACCTAATCATAATTAATTACGTCCGCGAAAGCTCAGCTCCGAACGCCGCCCCCGCGACGCGCAAAGCCGATTTCTTTTTTTTTGCCCCTGTTCCATTTTTTAATATCGCGAATCCGGAGACAACGCTACTTCCAGGATCCGTAACGGGATTTGGCAGTCGCCTGAAATACTCTCCGTCAAATTTCCTAACGGGATTGGGAATCGGCGTCTCCTGGAGACGAGCGCCACCCCCAGAGAAACCAACCGCCGTCGCTGACCGAGGCACCGTTACTCGTAACTTACACGCGACAGAAAAAAGTCACTTCGTAAATTGATTCGTATAAGATCCAAACGCCACTAACGTCAAGCCAACGACTTCTACCGACGCCGCTGCAGATTGAGAACTGTTTACTTTGACGTCAGTGACGTTTGGATCTTGTGCGGATCAATCTACGAAGTGACTTTCGTCTGTCGCGTCTGGTTGGACCCTCCAGCTCTGCAATTGAGGAGGTGACGAAAATAAGTCCGTTTTGTTTGTGGCGGGCCAAGCAGGGAGGGTGCCGCACTCAAAACCGCAATAAATCTTAAGCAGTAAGCCGATGGTGCGTCCTCGCCGAGTTAATCCGCGCCGGATCTCGAAAGGTCGAGGTCGAATTCGATTTTGTCGGTTCGAACGCGCCGTCCATTCAAATTGGATCTGGACCGGGCCAAAGCAAAAAAGCACGCCACCTTTGGGACTCCCCCTCGAAATTGTTATCGCACCCCGAAGACAAACAAATTATGCCTGTTTCCTTGCGGGGCACACCTTCGAAGTATGAGGAGCGCCGGAATTGATCGCGGGAATTAGCGTGGGCAACCTGGATCGGATTAAAATGGTCGCTCGTTTCGTAATAATTCGATTCGTTTAAGAACGACTCGAAAAATTCGCAGACGATCGTAATATGATAGAGATCAAATAAAGCGATTTCGTACGCAGTTGGTTGAAAACAACGAACACAAAGTCGTCGTGAAATTTCAAAGTAATATCTTCGAGCGGTCGCGATTCCAAATGGGATGGATAAAAATGGCGGATGCGCCGGGGGAGACTGGTGGAGATTACTTTGTTACTTATTAGTTACAAGATCTTGACGTTTTCTGTATTGAAATTGCAAGGATGAACAGTCGCGAATCGGTTTCTGGCAGACAGAGACTGCTCCAAATGTCTTGGTTTAATACTCTGGAAAATGGTGGATGCGCCGGGTCGGTTCAATTATTTACGAAACCTGATGGACGCGTGCAGACCCTAATTGAAACGTTATTAATTATTTCCAGGCTTAAAATAATCCAATTTAGAGCGACACACGTGTTGGAAAAAATTTAATAACCAACAGTGCACAACAAAATTTTTTTGTCAAATGATAATGCCCGGAATTTTAAAAATACCTTACGCATGCCGCAAGAACCGTTAACAAAAATCTGTTGGAAGCAGCGGTTTTATTATTAACTCCGACAAAGTACCGGAGTAATATAAAGCTCAGTAACCGTGAACAACAGAAATATTTAATTATTTAAAATTTCATAGAGGTTCCAATTATAACGGAAAAATATGTGGCAGACATTTTTTAGGGGGAAATTGTGAAAGCGACAAACCAAACAATAAAGAGCTTTTTAAGCTTCGGCAAACTCCCAAATCTAATTAAGTGCATTTTTAATTGAAAAGCCATCCGGGTTCCACAATTTCTTGTGACAAATTCGTCGCCACATTAATGAGATTCTGGTGTCAATCAGAGCGGTAATTAAAATTTAATAGTGGGATCGATTTGGACAACAATACCTGCTGTGACGGCTGGGCTGAAAATGTCGGGTAAACAATCTATTGTTCAGCCACGGCTATGAGTAAATTAAGTCGAAAAAGATAGTTTGGGAAAAGTGGGGGAATTCCCATCAGCAGTTTATTTTTGTAAACGAGTTTAGAATTTACTGACTGGGGGGAATTCCGATCACTCGATTTTAAATGTGTCTAGAAAAATAAACTTTTGATCGGGATATCCCAGTTAACTCGTTTAGGAAGAAGTTATGTTGAGGAGGCTTAAGCACACAGGAATTCCTACAAAAGCTGCGATAAAAAATTGAATAAATAGATATTCCGGGTAAAGTGGGGGAATTTCGATCAGTAGTTTATTTTTGTAGACGGGTTTAGAATTTAGTGATTGGGGGAATTCCGATCATTCGATTTTAGACGTGTCTAGAAAAATACACTTTTGATCGGAATTCCCCCAGTTAACTAGTTTAGGGAGAAGTTATGTTGAGGAGGCTTAAGCAAACAGGAATTCCTACAAAAGCTGCGATAAAAAATTGTAAAAATAGATATTCCGTGTAAAGTGGGGGAATTCCGATCAGTAGTTTATTTTTGTGGACGAGTTTAGAATTTAGTGATTGGGGGAATTCCGATTATTCGATTTTAAACGTGTCCAGAAAAATAAACTTTTGATCGGAATTCCCCCAGTTAACTGGTTTAGGAAGAAGTTATGTTGAGGAGGCTTAAGCAAACAGGAATTCCTACAAAAGCTGCGATAAAAAATTGTAAAAATAGATATTCCGTGTAAAGTGGGGGAATTCCAATCAGTAGTTTATTTTTGTAGACGAGTTTAGAATTTAGTGATTGGGGGAATTCCGATTATTCGATTTTAAACGTGTCCAGAAAAATAAACTTTTAATCGGAATTCCCCCAGTTAACTAGTTTACGGAGAAGTTATGTTGAGGAGGCTTAAGCAAACAGGAATTCCTACAAAAGCTGCGATAAAAAATTGAATAAATAGATATTCCGGGTAAAGTGGGGGAATTCCGATCAGTAGTTTATTTTTGTAGATGAGTTTAGAATTTAGTGATTGGGGGAATTCCGATCATTCGATTTTAGACGTGTCTAGAAAAATAAATTTGTGATTGGAATTCCCTCAGTTAACTTGTTTAGGAAGATGTTATGTTGAGGAGGCTTAAGCAAACAGGAATTCCTACAAAAACTGGGATAAAAAATTGAATAAATAGATATTCTGGGTAAAGTGGGGGAATTCCAATCAGCAGTTTATTTTTGTAGACGAGTTTAGAATTTAGTGATTGGGGGAATTCTCATCATTCGATTTTAAACGTGTCCAGAAAAATAAACTTTTGATCGGGATATCCCAGTTAACTCGTTTAGGAAGAAGTTATGTTGAGGAGGCTTAAGCACACAGGAATTCCTACAAAAGCTGCGATAAAAAATTGAATAAATAGATATTCCGGGTAAAGTGGGGGAATTTCGATCAGTAGTTTATTTTTGTAGACGGGTTTAGAATTTAGTGATTGGGGGAATTCCGATCATTCGATTTTAGACGTGTCTAGAAAAATACACTTTTGATCGGAATTCCCCCAGTTAACTAGTTTAGGGAGAAGTTATGTTGAGGAGGCTTAAGCAAACAGGAATTCCTACAAAAGCTGCGATAAAAAATTCTAAAAATAGATATTCTGGGTAAAGTGAGGGAATTCCGATCAGCAGTTCATGTTTGTAGACGAGTTTAGAATTTAGTGATTGGGGGAATTCCGATCATTCGATTTTAGACGAGTCCAGAAAAATAAATTTTTGATCGGAATTCCCCCAGTTAACTCGTTTAGGAGGAAGTTATGTTGAGGAGGCTTAAGCAAACAGGAATTCCTACAAAAGCTGCGAAAAAAATTGTAAAAATAGATATTCTGGGTAAAGTGAGGGAATTCCGATCAGCAGTTCATGTTTGTAGACGAGTTTAGAATTTAGTGATTGGGGGAATTCCGATCACTCGATTTTAAGCATGTCCAGAAAAATAAATTTTTGATTGGAATTCCCCCAGTTAACTCGTTTAGGAAGAAGTTATGTTGAGGAAGTTTAAGCAAACAGGAGCGCCTACAAAAGCTGGGATTAAAATTGTAAAAATAGATATTCTGGGTAAAGTGGGGGAATTCCGATGGGCAGTTTATTTTTGTAGACGAGTTTAGAATTTGGTGATTGGGGGAATTCCGATCCTTCGATTTTAGACGTGTCTAGAAAAATAAATTTGTGATCGGAATTCCCCCAGTTAACTCGTTTAGGAAGAAGTTATGTTGAGGAGGCTTAAGCAAACAAGAATTCCTACAAAAGCTGCGATAAAAAATTGAATAAATAGAAATTCCGGGTAAAGTGGGGGAATTCCGATCAGTAGTATATTTTTGTAGACGAGTTTAGAATTTAGTGATTGGGGGAATTCCGATCATTCGATTTTAGACGTGTCCAGAAAATAAACTTGTGATCGGAATTCCCCCAATTAATTCGTTCACGAAGAAGAATGTTGAGGAGACTTAACCAAACAGAAATTTCAATAAAAGCTGGGATAAAAAAAAATTGTAAAAATCCTGTCTGGCAAGCAGGAGCGACGTAATTTCGCAGTCAAAACCGGCCAATTTCGCTCCCAAAATGGCATCCAGGCGAGTTAAGCGCCCGCAAATTTATCACCGTCAACACGAAATCCCCAATCCAATTCGGAAAAATCGCCCCGTCCTCGGAACCATCCGGTTTTGTTTAGGGCGGCACAGAGAGCCGGAAAAATCGCAAGCAATTGCGAGTTGTTAACGTGCAAGAACACCACCTCCGGCTATTAAAATTCTGTTCGCGTTGTTCGAAGATACATTTCCTTTGTACTTCGCTTAGAGCGATGCAAATGATAGGGGGGATAACCTGCAAATTGCCCTGCGCATTTGTAAAAATATAATTTTTTTGGGGGGAGCTTTGGCACTTGCGCCGATAAAGCTCGATCCGTTCGCTGCAGAAAAAATAAATAAATTCATTATACTTTGAATTTGAACCGAGACCTGAGCCGATTAGCAGTTGATCGAATTGAAATTTAATTCAGCGGAGCGCCTTTATTTTTCCTTCATTTGAATGGCCGAGTTAAAACAAGAAATAAGGAGGAGGGGGACACCCCCGGTCTCATATCTCGCGATGATTTATTCATTTCGGTTTTTTCTTCGCCTGTCCTGATGGCACCCCATCTCGGAAACTTAAGACTAAAGAGGGAGCTGCATCATACGGAGATATAAATTTCTTCTTATCAACGGGCGATGCTCTCCCGGTGCGGGCCGAAATATATTAGCGGATCAACTAAATCTAACATTAATAGGGCCACTAACTCAACCCACAAATCTCTTTTCGCGCGCCCTCACTTGAGGATTTGGCCACGGCGATGATAACAACATCGGCGAGTCGTGCCGGGACGCGTTATACGTCAAAGTCGCACTAATGAAATTAACAGGAAGAATGAAAGAAACAGGAAAGCTCCCCGAGGAGCGGGACTTTCGGGAGATTTTCAAGGAAATGCGCAGTAAATTATTCAGGAGTTGTTTACAAATTTTCCCGATAGTTGGAAAATGAACTGGGGAACGGTGTATCAGATCGAAGAGTGGATGGCTAATTTCGGTTCGGACCGGGTTCGCTTCAGACGAGTAAATAAACACTGGGAATAATGCCGCCGAATCAACACAACAATGGACGCAAACATCTCGAATTGAAATCGAAAGCAAAAATTGAAAACTGAGGTCGATCCGAACACACAAAGGACCTCCGTGGACCAGAACGTATCAGGTCATGCCGAATCATAGATAATAATGATGGCGAGGTGGTGCGGCTAATCTTCGCTCGATCGTAGAAGCTAGCAAGCAGTCAATATTTGGATGGGCGGCCGCTGGAGAAAGTGAGTTCAGTTCACTGCGTTGTGTCAGAAATATTCTTAGCGATGGTTAAATCAATTCTCCATGTCCTTTTTTATAATAATAATGATAAAAAAATGAAAAAAAAATGCGATGGGGAGGTTGTGTAAAATGTGGGTGTACAGCGAAATAAATCATAATGTGAAACTTTGTTATCTTTTTAGTAGCTTTGGGAGCTTTAATAAGTTTTGAAAACTCAGCAACTCCAGAAAGTAAAATATTTCAAGAACAATCAAAAGTGTGACATCAAGGTTGTAGGAGTTGATTGATTTCCCATTTCTTCTATTTCCGAATGATCTCCGATAAAACGATCAATGTTGAGCACGTATCAAAAGCACGCACTTCCTCGTACTTCTAATTTTACAACAGATCGATGGGAATGTTTTATTTATGGAAAACTGGGCGTCCTTCATTAAACCATGTCGACGTAAAAATGCACTAAATCAGGAATACATTTCGAAGGAAAAGTTTTAACTGAGCATTACCCCCGAAGGACCGGCGAAATCCCTCGACTTTCATCCCGGAAAATATCTACAACAACATCTGCGCCGGATGGCGGCGAACCTCTCATCCAGGACGAGTCGATATCCTTCGACCGACTCCTTGCAATTAACAAGCTTACAAATTTTCGCTCGTCGCATTAAAAGAAAACGACTGGCGGACTTTTTAATTAAGTGTGCAAATAATTTTCTTTTGCCTGCGACGATTCGGACACGTCTTTTGTCGAGCGATTAATTAAATTCTCCAATTTTTTTGCGATCTCTGTGTAAAAAAATTTAATAAGGCGGCGGCGCCTCCGATTTCGCAGCCGTAAGACAAACACGCTCGCAACAATTTTAATGGCGGCGACCTGCGATTCAAGCATTGTCTAATTATTTTTGCATCGGTCTCGTTTATCTTTTTCGCAAATATTTAATAACGCAGCGCGGCGAACGTCCCGGGCCGTAAAACAAACGGAATTGCCGAGTTACGGCGTGGAGCTGATAAATTAGCACCACCACCGAATAGATTTAAATAAGGGCTAGAACTATAAATTCACGATCTTGTTTGCTCGTCTATATTTTATCAATTACGAAGGGGTAGGTGTGGGGTCCGGAGCGGCGGAGCGTGCAGCCGGATAGCGATCAAGCAAATCGGGCTAACAAGAAGAGGAACCGATGGAGGAAGGAGTCCCGCTCCCGATTAATTCACATTTTTAGACGTCGACGGTGAATAATCATCGTGCGAATATGGCCGAAAGTCGGGCGTTCCCCCGGAACGCCTGATTTATACGAATCGAATAAAATATTTAGGTTATTTCCTATTATGCGGGCACCGGCTTTTGTCTCATATATCAAAAGGAAACATCTCGAAACAAACTTAGCTATTTCCGGGCCGGTTTCTAGTCTGTTTCCGCTGCGACTTACAAGCAAGCGGCTTAGCGCACATAGATAGAGACGCCGAAAGCCGTAATAGGCTTATACGAAAAGATCCGATAACAGAAATTTGCATAATTACCTAATGGGAAACGCCACCTCAAGGTGGTCTCGTGGGCCCTTTACTACTGAAATTGACAATTGTTAGGTTCCCGCGAAGCAGGTGGCGACAGCGTCGGTCCCTCACCCATCCATGTCGACTCACTCAACCTTAATTACCACCAAACAGTAGTGTTGACATCACCGAGCATCGTGGCCAAACGAGTAGCGCGGCGTTTTGCATTCTGAAGTGCCGAGTTCGAATCCCGTAGAAGCGCTTGGGTTTTTTTCTCGGTATGACAGACAAGTAGATGTTGGGTCTGTATGATGTCCACTCCTTCACCTTCACCTACTTCTCACCACGAACCCCACCCCAGATATCTTCCCAGTGATGTTGAAAAAAAAAATAAAAATAAAAATGATCCTTTCTTTTTTACTTTTATCTTAAGTTATTTTCTAGAAAATTTAGCATCGTGTCAAACAGCCTTTAGAACCGGTCGTTACATTGTCGCGACAATGGAAGTTTTGCATTCAAGGTCATCAGTGAGGAAAACACCACCTCATAAAGAAGACGCTATTATCTTCAACGATCTCCAAAGCAAAGAAAACTTCTTGAAACAAGCCTTCCACCGATCGAAGTTTCAACAACTTCTACCAGAGAGAACATTTGTCTCGGGTTTTTCTCTGAGGAAGTTGTCCTTGACGAGATTAAACCTCCATTGTTCTGAAGAATTTTCCTAGGCGGTCATTCAAGCAGTCCTGACACTCTTGACACTCATCCAATTCTCTTCCTGTCAAGCTATTTGCTGTCCCCGTGGAAGTCCGCTTCCACCATTGTGATTTACAAATTGTGCAAAGACATACAACTATTTAATCTTCCTCCTAAATGTTGCAGCTAATGCATTAAAACTCGTTCTAGGGTTCAACATTGCAGTATGGTTTAATCACAGCAACTTTTCCAAAGTCGAAGAAATTCTCCAGAAAAAATTCTAATCCATCGCTAAATTTGGAGACTCCTGGAGAATCGAAACCAACCCAATAAAATCCAAGAATCCGTTCATCTGGTGTGATCTCAACCTGAATAATTGTCAAGAATTCCACCAAGAAACTCTCCTCCAAACATTCAAAACCTTCATCCCGTCCGTACTAGGACATCAAGTTTTCATCCGTTCTCTATCTCTCAATTTTACAAAGTAATTCTCCACCTTCAACAGAAGAATAATAATCCCCAAGATGTCTTCTTTTTCATTACCAAAATCTGAACAACTTCGATGCAATCCCGATTCCTGAAATTCCAACAGAGATCCGCAAAGAACCTTGAAGAGCAACAAGCAAGTTGCTAATTCAGAACCTTCACATTTCCTTCAAATCTGCAGGTCGTAACAATTATCTCAACCAACTACTGAAGAAACTCAAATGAAAACTGAATCTCCCTTCTAGCCATCCGGAACCACACCCTGGGAACCAGAATCACCCGAACCTTGGATCTCGGAATTCTTCAATTTCTATTTTCAGATTTCCATCATTCTAGAATTTTCAGGAGGAAGAGGAATAAGATGATGAAGAAGAAAAGGAAAGAGAAGGATCAATCATTTTGCTAAATAGATAGGAACCAGAACCTGGGAACCGGAATCACCCGAACCTTGGATCTCGGAATTCTTCAATTTTTATTTTCAGATTCCCATCATTCTAGACGTTTCAAGAGGAAGAAAAAGAAGATGATGAAGAAGAAAGGGAAAGAGAAGGATCAATAATTTTGCTAAATAGGAACCAGACCCTGGAAACCAGAATCACCCGAACCTCAGATCTGGGAATTCTTCAATTTTTATTTTCAGATTTCCATCATTGTAGAAGTTTCAAGAGGAAGAGGAAGAAGATGATGAAGAAGAAAAGGAAAGAGAAGGATCAATAATTTTGCCAAATAGGCATAATAATTTTTTTTTTGAAAATCTCCTTTCTGTTTATGTTTAAGCAAAAATTAGGAAGTATGTCTTTTGTGCAGGAGTTTTTGTTTGTGTAGATAAAAAATAAATATCACTTCGTGATTTTTCAAATTTTTATTTAAATTTTGATTTTGGTTTTAAAACTCTCAAGCTAGGCTCTAGAAACAAAAAACTCTACTCTTCGGCAATAGGTGCCAGTGATAGTTCTGTCACGTACAATTAGAAAACTGCTTTATTTGTCAAAGAAAAAGCAGAAAAAATATTTTCTTTCTTGAGTTTTTCTTATTCAAAGACATTTCTTTTCAATAATGGGACATCGGCGGTTGCAAAAAAATTTATTCTGCGTTGCAAACTGTCCAACTCTTGCGGAGTAGATGTTTCGAAGCACCGAAACTGAAACTGATTTTCAAATATTCAACAACGCACTCTTAAGCCCCTCAGAATGTGGTCGCCATTAAAATCATCGCTTCTCATAAAGCTCCTTGATTTTGAGCCTTTGATTCCCGCCTGATACGTGTAGCTTCTTGGCGGCGAAGAGGAGCTTTACGTTGTGCAAAATCAAAGCGAAACCCTTGTGTTGCGTGGCTGAAGATGCGTGAGTGTAAACACAAAACAAAATCTAATATTTAATGATGTAAGAGGTTTTCTTTGTAATTCTTCTCGTGCCGGTGGAAGACCCCCCAATGATCTCCGTTTCGTTCATTACATCAACGTGAAACACGGCCGTGGATTCTTTAGAATCGCGAAAACCTCCAGAGAAACATCGAGTCAGTTTCTCTTTGGATCTCCTCCCCGGCGAGACTCTCGAACGGGAGCATTAATTAGTTCGGGAATGAACAATGGACGGTTCTCCCCGAACCGGAAAGCTCTTCGACGGCGAGGAGTCGGAGCCGAAAAAAGGGAAATCACTATTTCCTCCCGGTTTGAATAACAAAACAGAACTCTGCAAAACGGTAGACAAACACGAACAATTAACATTAAAATCATATTTCGCCGTTCCACCCAAAGCAAATATAAAGGTATTTGAACTAAGCTTTGATATTTACCCAATTCCTCGAAGCTTTATATTTCAAGTTTCTGAATAAACTAGCCAGAAATGAGCTTTTGTTTAAGTACGTGACCCGAGGGTGGCGGCGAAAAAATCCCGGCCCGCGGAAACATCTCCCGCTAATTACCCCGGGGCGTCCCCTGATTACTTTCTCATTACTCATCAAACAATTGAAACAACAAATTACAGTCGTCTTAATCCCATCACCGATTCCCTCGAACTTGTTTAATTGCACCGGCAGCTCGATTAAAATTTTGATTGCCACCCCACCCCACCTGAAATCATCCCCCTGAAAACATTTACATATCAATTATCCGTCGCCGCTTCGATCCGCGACTTCTTCGCATTCCGCCGACGACCGTCGAGGGTCATCCAGAGGTTAGAGGCAACGAGAGAGGGGTTGAAAGGTCGTAAGGGATGTTTCGCATAACGTTCGCCCCTCTGAAACATTTACTACAATCTATCAAGCAATTTCCCTTTTAATTACGGGGCGCCACGTAAGCAACGGCCAATTTGTCATCCCCAGGTGAGTTTATTGCAATCCTGCGCCCCCGTTTTTGCCCTTCTCGGGAACAACGAATTGCAAGGGTACGACTTGGCTCCTCGTAAAGCCCGTTCCGTGGAAATCTCGATGCAATGTAGAAAAAGAAGGACACGCTGATCCAATATAAACCCCCCGTTTCTTCAGTTAAAATAAATGGAACAGAAGTAAATAAAGGACTTTCGATTTTAATAAATTCCGCTCAAAGTCTGCGAAATTAGGGCGCGAGTAAATAAAAAAGCTGTTGGTGTGTTGTGCGGAGGGTGAGTCTCGGCAGAAATGCGCATACTTACCCCCGGTAAAAAATGGAATATCGATGAAGACTGAATGTTAAAAACGGACCCGCTCCCGCCCGGTCCAGACTCTGTATCAACCCCTAAACCCCTTTATATTAGCCGAATTCATTATAAAACCGCAATAATTTAGAAAGGGTCGCCGATATGAGATAGTCAACGTGGGCCAGGATCAGAAAGGTGCGAAGTGTTTATTATGTCGGGAGAGTTATACCGGGTGGGGCTTAAAGACCCGCAGGGACTCCGTATAAAAATACGACCAACGAAATTGAAAGATTTTAACTGGAACGTTTTCCGTTTATTTCTACAAACGGTCCGGCATGAAGGACGCTCTTTCCTGTTTATTGGGTGCTTCGCATCAAAACGACCATGAAAAGTTGGGTCTTGGAGAGCCTTAAAGATAAAAAAAACATTCTGGGGGAGTGCGCTTCAGAAGTCAACACGCGGTAAAAAATCCAGGTAGGAGTGAACGCCGCGGGTCCAACAACAGTCCTAAACAATTTTAATTAATTCCGCACTATGTATTTGCTCTAAATATGACGGACAAAGCGGATTATGTGTTTGTTCAACATACGGAATTACCAAAACATACCAAACAGTTGGCTACCTGTTTAAAATTCAAATTAAAAATCCCCCAAATTACTGGGGGCTAGTGTTTATACGGAATTAATTAATTCCCCCATAAACATAAACGTTTGCACTAGAGCAAAACGTCTAACATTACGCTGAGCTATTTAGCTCTAATAATGTACGGGGTACCAGCATGAGCTAAAACTACTTGCTACCACTCATTAAACTCATTACCCATAGAACAGAATGCTTTATACTCCAACAATTAACTTTACAAACAAGCTGAGAATACAACTCTGAAAAGTTGTCTTTTGTCCCGAATGGCGTATCTGTCGGTTGCAACTTTGCCACATTGTGAAACAACTGTTAACTATCAGGGGGGATGTATGCGTACATAGTTTCAATAATGTAATAGGTGGGGGCACAAGACAACCTGGAGCAGGGAGTACAGAGGACAGTACAAGAGACGACACGATACAAAGGAACAACGGGTGTTATTGTAGATCAAAATAAACAAACTTAAATACCCTCGTTTTGTCGGATCAAAGGGAATTAGTTTGAAAAATCATAGCTAAGTTTGAGTTTTAAATTGGAATGTCAAAATGTGTTGCCAATACTACAAAATGAATAAAATGTCAACATACATTCATAGACCTAACTAATTGAGTGACAAGAAAAGAATTTTTATATGTAGTTGCAACGAAAATTAACTGCACGGTTTTAATCCAGTGGAATTTTGTACTATCGTTGGTGATAACATAAATTTTGACAGAGTTTGTACATTTGTAGCAAATAATAAAAGTAGTTTTTACAATCATTTTGATCTATGTCTATGGTAACAGTAAATGTCACGTGAGAGTGTTGTTGATGGTTGATTGGTTGGTTCGACTGGCGTTAGATGTCATGTCCCACTTGACAGAAAAAGAAACATTTAAAATGACTCAGTGTTTCATGAAAGAAAACGAATTTTTTGTGCTTAATGTTACGAAAAATGACACGGGAGGTGCTAAATGGTGAGAGCGCTCGTTACGATAATCTATTTATGACTAACTTGACTTATGTAAACAATTTTTCCAGGTTATCAGCTCCAGCACTGGGTGGTGGAGGCAATTTTTTTCAATTTTGTGAGTAATACACGTTGGCAATCAATTTTTCACCAGATTTGTTGGTTGCTGTTACGAGAAGCATCCAGATTTTAGTTTAGTAACTACTCAGCAAAACTATCTAGCAGCATGTATAAAATTAGAAATGAGTTAGTGATGATAGCAAGATAATATCCACTTGGTCTTGTAGTATTGGTTGCCTGCAGGGTCAGCTTTGAACTTTTAGCTATTGCTTTGTAAAATAAGTTATCTGCAATGCAGCGTCTGTTGCAATTATTTGGAATTACAGTTTAAAGGATAATCCACATATTTGATTTGTTTGTTATGGTCCAGTATATCGCAATAATTCGAACGCGTGCGTCAAGGAATTCATTTGTACTTTTTCTCCAGTGTAATAATTTGCATCAAATTAGACCGACCCACGTTCCCAATAATGAAAGCTTTTGTGAAACAGTTTTGACATTTGCACAAAATCCAGCCCCGCTGTTGTATATTAATTACTAATTAGTTAACTTCATTACCGACGACTTTATTAAATCGCACACACCACATTTTAATTAATTACAACGCTGACATCGTGCTAATTGTCGAGCCAACAAAAACCGTGACGGAGTCACAACGTTGTATAAAGAGTTGCATACGATTCCCTCGACGCCACCCTGATCAATATACACCCCGATTTAACCCGGGGGGCATCATGCATTACCACAATAACCAGTTTTTTGCCCCGCTCACTAATGACGATCTTCTTTGGGACAAAAGGCGGAATTTTCTCTTGTTGCAGATGTAATCGGCGGTGTAACGTCATTAACGAGCGATTGAGGGTGACCGTCGCGTTTCGTTTAACGAGAAAACGAGTTAAACCTCAAGCAAATCCACTTTCAGAACGATAATTAATCGGTGGGTGAGACAATGGGGGCAATTGATGGGGATTGGGAGAGATTAATCGGACGCTGCAATGGGGAGTGGCTGTTGCGGTGCATAAAGCGGACAACAATGCAGCCGCGATTCTGGAATGTGGGGGATTTTTCAGGGGGTGGGTCGGGTTCTGTATTGTGCAACTGTCAAAGAGAAAACTGGTATCAATAACCGATTAAAGCAGTCGGGGTGGCTCTGTTTGGTCGCTTTTGGTCTTGAGAGTTTTTGGATAGGATGGATGAGCCAAGAGCTGAATGGTTTGACAATTTTTGATTGCTCTTTCACTTTCCTTGCTCTTATGTTTGATCAATTAGTCCGGCAGCGGGGCAGTCGCCAACCGGAGCGACTTTTAAGACTACAAAGCGCCCCCATCTGCGCACAAAAATCCTTTGTCGCCGGATTTTTTCCGGACAGGCCGTATTTAAACAGCCCGATCGAATTCCGGCGCGGCCATTACGGCAAGTACGTTTTAATGTACACATCGTTATGGTGGCACTTCCGGTTAATAGCGAGCTTTAGCCGGCAATTTATGAAGGTTTGTAATAATACACATATAGCCAAATTACTCCAATTAACACTCTTGCTAAAGCCGCACATCTCCCGTTAAGTGGTTAAATTTACCCCGTCAGTTCCGACCCTGATTTCTATCCCGCCCCCGAAAGAAGCGGCGTCCTCCTCCTCCCGCGTCGCGTTACATCCGTAATTAATTATTCGACGTGGAGGATCTCTTCAGCTTCTTTCCGCTTGTGCTCTTTTCGGCGGGTTTCCATGGCCGCCGGCGAAATTGATTATGTGGATTTGCTTTATTGGTCCCTAAAGATTTTATTAGACATTAACGGGGGATAAAAGCGACGCTTTGTAACGGTCAGCAGAAGCGCAAAGAAAATTGTTTTCGCCTCGGAAGGCGTCTCGAGGAGAGCGAAGGGCCGGCTCTCGAAGAGCTCGAGTGCGATCGAGGATTACGGGTTATTAATAGGATTAACGGGGTTAAAGACGGATTTAATTGGATTAGGGCGGCGAGACGAAAAAGAGGGAAGGGATTAAAGGAAGCGCGCTTTTTTCAATTATTCGCCGGCTTCGACGCCTGCATAATCGCATTCTTGGCTGCAAGTCTGAGGCCAAGGACATTCAAGGAGTGCAGGAATTATTTGTATTGTGCTATTTTTAGCCGATTGTCTGACATTTGGTCGTGATTTATGTAATTTGATCAATCAAGAATTATCTGATAATGGAGTAATTATTTTTGCTTTATCAAGCTATTTTCAATTGTATGAGGTCACACAATCGAATCACAGTAATATGAAAGATGTAATCGGAAAGAACAACTGTTTACAGTGGATAAAAGTCACAAATTGTACATGAGATGAGATGAAGAACAAAATGATCGCAGACAACGGACATTTTCTAATTACATGTTTAGAGATACGTCCAATGTAAGTGGTCGAACTGATAAAACCTTTGTTTTTATCATTTTTCTGTCTGGAATCTACAAGTTTTGATGAGAACTCAATTATTGCATCTCAGTCTCAAATCTGCATCTTGATTAATTTTTTTAATGTACGACAGTGCTACACATGTTCCAGACAGGTAATGACTTATCTTACCGCACGCCGTGTGGTAATAAATGTTTCACGGCACGTCAAATAAAGGGGAAAAACAGGCTAAATGACGCGATTTTTCAGGGACTGAAACAAAAATGAATAACGACTGACGCTGCTACTCCTAAAGAACTCATTCCCTCTTCGCAAACATTTACAGAAACGAAAATCTAAATTTTACTGTTCACGTAGTTGCCAAGGAGTTGCTATGATTTTGCAAACAATTCAATTCATCCTTGGCTTTGAATTGAATTTTTATTCAAATAAAAATATGTCGATTTTAAAAACTTTAGAGCGGTTGTAGATAAATTTTTGCAGGCGACGCGTGGGGTCCTACACTATTATCGCACTTGTGCGATTACACAAACTAGGTCGCCCTGGTTTTGCAAACTTCACTTGCATGCAATAACATCTGTGTCGCTCTTGTTGCGTCAACAAGTATTAACTACTTTAGATCCCTCAATTTTCTTTATTTTTCGTACCGTGTTATCTTCTCTCCTGAATTTTGACGTACTCATTTGTACCACGATACACCACTTTTATCGATGATGCTGTCCGACATCAATACAATCTTGATAAGCCCCAATCTTGGGTGTGGAAATAACAAACGGAAACTTACTAATTCTGACAGTAAGGGGAAAGTATCGTCTTCCGGTCGTAAAAAGACTAAAATCCATTCCATTCCAGCATAGATTATTGTGGGAAATTTACAAACACGAACGCAGCAAATGTAATTTCACGCGTATTTGTAGGTATACAAGTTGCGTGCATGATTTTTTGCAATTCACTGTTTTTGTACAATAATTATGTGTCATTGCGTAACTTCCGTAGAAAAAAAAAGTTTTGGATTTTCTCATGGGCTATGAGTAATATCTGCACAAACTACGAGTATTGGTGTCAGGTAGGCGCTACAAACCAACCGGAAAACATCATCATTCGTAGCGATATTTGGAACGACTTATGCAGGTTTTTACAACGTACTAATTCTTTTATGAGGGTTGGAACGGTTGGGACAGCCCATTGCTGTCAACTGCCATAAATTACTCAAATTATTGACAGTTCAGAAATGGGCCATATTTAAACATTTCTTACTGCGGTCCAGATTTGAAAACCCTCCACACAGTTGATTTTGGAGTTTCAGTCACTTTTGCAGTTTGTTTCAAGGGCCATCGGATTTTAATTTGTTATCGATGCTCAAAATAAACTTTTTCGAATACGGACCATCAAGTTGCAAATTTTCTGAGCGTGCCGGAGCGACCGAAATCAGCTAATATTTACGGACAAGCCATAAACCATTGTAAAAGACAAACGGCTTATTTTGTAATGAGCCAAATATCGTTTCCTACTACTGTATGTATTTCAATTTGAAAGTAGTCGACGTTTTCAGTTTTCCTTTACAGATATTCGCACAGATATTTCCAAGCCCATGAGAGAATCCAACACCTCTACTGACTTAAAATCTTTTTTTTTTATGTATTAAAACTGTATGCATCGATCATTTGGTTTTTTATTTATTGTTGCGTCACGTTGTTTCTCTTGAAAACGTACAAAGGAGATTTCTGAAATATTTATTTTTAAAAGTCTACAACATCTATCCCTCGAGACGAAACAATAACGGATCCTTTACTGTCTGAATTTAATTTTTCATTTCTTGCAGCTTGAGGAAGAATCATTGCCTTAATGTACCTTTATAAATTAGTTCACTTCAAGATTATCGATAGCACATAAATTTTCTTTTCTCATTCATTTGCAGCCATTTCCCGTTTTCCAATTCCACAAGAATTCTGTTTAATATCTGTTTTAATTTATTTTTAATTTTTTTTTTGGCGAATATTGTAGGTGTTACCAGTAATATTTAAATCGTCCTATTCCGTAATTGGTCCAGTATAACATTGTGGAACAATAAAATGTTATTACATAAAATAAGCGACGTAAAAGAGAAAAGCGAAAATCAGAGGGTGTACTGTGATAGCACATGTATCAGGTGTTCAATTAAATTTCTCCTCAAAGTTGAAAGGTCGATTGTGAACGCACCACGGATCACGGATCAGTTGTTTAAATTTGTACCTCACTTTTTGGGTTGTTTGTGTCAAGTGATTTATTTTTGAATGCAATAGAAAAGGAAATTTTCGTAATCGCTCAACACATGACTATGATTTCCGTAAATTAATTTTAGTTGTTACAAATATTATCTACGATTTCAAAACTTGTATTTGGGGGAAAAAATGGACAAAATTTTGTGTTCTTTCAATTATTCTTATCAGTGCACTTCAGTCAAGGCTACCACAAATCAAATTATGTACAGCGATTTTTTAAAAAACTATTATCGTCAGAAATACATACTCTTAAAAGTCCAAAATTTTGATAATGCAATTAATTTTTCCTTAATTAAACTTCAAAAATGTTTGATGTAGCGTCATTAAAACAAAAATCAATTGGAAATACTGTCAACACAGCTTCCAAAATTCGTTAGTTAATGCCACGCCACACGGGCACCATCGTGCCACCCCGTCGGGGGAAAATTTCGTCAGAGTGTCTGACGTGCACTTTAATTAAAATTTCATCGTGCTTTGGAGATGTACTCCTAAAAATCAACAAATAACATTTTTTGTAGACTTATCACTCGCCGGAATCACTCTATCTCGAGTTTACTACGACAATTATTTGAAGACCTGTAACAATTCAGGGCCATCGTCGTCGAGAGTCCCCCTTGAAGTGTTTCTAAATAATAACTGACCTTAGAAATTAGATCACGTTTGACGGTCGTGGATTTTTGGGCCCCCATTTGTGACCAACAGCAGCCGGGGCCGGCAACTCCGACACAAACTCCTGACACTTCCTGCACCACCCTCATCACTCAATACTCTCCCTTCCGGCTCTTCCCCGATCACTTCGCAACTTTCCGAAACATGTCAATCTCCCCCCTGGTAAATAAACATAAACAAAGAAAAAACCCAGCAGACAATGGACGGTTGTAACTAAGCGACGTTCTAATCAGGCTGATCCAACAGGTGTTCGGTATCAGATCGCCTAATCAGATCGAAAACGCTGATTGTCTGGGCCAGACGGGGCGCGATGGGGTGATTAGATGCGTCACCCTCGGCGAGTTTCCCCCGTGTCGGACGTGTGCAATTTTTCCGGGGGTTGAATTTCATCGTTGGCTTTAACGCGACGTTGCGGTTTTCGGGGTGCAATTATCTTTATCTTATCGTCCGGACGAAAAAGCCCCGGGAAGCTTACCGCGCGTTTCTGTTTACTTACGCAGTTTTAATGCGAGGCAGGAGCAGGTGCTGCCGAAAATGGAACAAGGGAGGGTGGTCGGAGGACACCCTCGAGCTGCAGTAATGACGGCGGGCCCCGGAAATGTGTTATAAGTGGTCGAATCCCTCGAATCCACAATTCAGACCCACGTTCATGAATGTCTTGCGGATCCAATTGAACCTGAAGAATTTGATCAATTTTCGGGAACCAGACGGCATCGCTGAATGCAAACCGGGACCACTTCATCTTATCACCTAGACTCTGTTGTTCCACCGATAAAAAATCATTTTCGAATAATATCTCGATCGATAAAGATCTAATTGTTTCGGTTAAATAATAGAGTCGATGGCTCCTCCAAAACTATCATTCTTGTGTGGTGTTTGTGCAACGGAGCCTGCTCTGATTTCGGTAAGTGCACGAAAGCAACTTTCCCGTTAAAACCCCGGGATGCGCTTTTTCTGCGGCGTAAACCTAATTAGATCTACGATAATACAAGAGAAGTGAATTTTTTTCGCCGACGTTTTAATCCGAACCGGCACTCCTCTTCCAGGACAATGGAAGTGACGTTTATTTTTTTGGTGACGATTTTCGTCGTCTCGTTGCATCGCTTCTTCCAGTGGTACCAGAGGAGGAAGAGGATCTGGGACGCCATCGAACCGTTCGGGGGCGAAAAGTGGTACCCGTTGGTCGGGACCTGCCTGGATTTGATCAAGGCGTCAAGGGAGAGTAAGGAGTGAGCTTCTGGGGAGGTTCCGAAAGTGGACGTTTGGATTTTTTGCAGATTTCTATGAGGTGTACTCCGCCAGGAACAAGAAGCATGGACCGCTCTTCAGGACCTGGATGGGGTCGATTCCGGCCGTACACGTCATGAAGCCCGACCACATCGAGGTAGGGCAACCAAAATTTTTTTTTATTTTTTATTTAACTCAAAAACAAACAGATCAGTTTTATTCAAACAAATTTTATTAGAAAGGAGAAGTTTCTTACTGTGTTTTGCACTTCCGTTCATTATCGTGTAGTGTCAGGGAGCTGCGCAGCAAGGATATATGTATGTTGTGGTGTAGTGAGTTCGCCTCATCAAAATTATCATCACATTTAAAGGTACTTTGGCGTTAGTAACTATGTTTATCTTAATCAGGATGGTCACTTATGTTTTGTCTGTTTGTTATTAAAAACGTGTAGTCTGAAACAGATACAATCTACATAAAAACATCACATCTATAAGTTAGCTAAATCTCAAACAACAAATTATCAGATCATTTTACTATCGTGCTTTTTGATTTTTATTTATAGCAGTAGTTGTGGCGCTCTTCAAGGATCTATTTTAGGCCCAGTGACTTGTCTACATCATGCACTAAATTAATGATAAAATTGGCGTTTGTTTTAAATATCAAAGTGAGCTCTTTATTTGAAACAATTGAATTTGTTGTCACTTTTTGATTGCAGCGCATCTTGAACAGCACCGTGAACCTGACGAAGGGCGACATCTACAAGTTCGTGGAGCCCTGGCTGGGGGAGGGCCTCATAACCGGCTCGGGTAAGTCCCCCCTCTTATCTGTGGCAATAACTAGATCATCCCTCGGCCGCAGACCACAAAAAATGGCACCGCCACCGGAAGCTATTAACGCCCACCTTTCACTTCTCCGTCCTGGACAATATGATGGAAGTCATGACCGAGAAGGGCCAATACCTCGCCGACCGCCTCACCCAGAAAGCCGACGGCAAATTCTTCAACATCTATCCCTACTTGACGCTGTGCGAGCTGGACATCATCTGCGGTGAGTGCTCTTGACAATTGTCCCCCGTCGAAAAATCGCATAAATCCCCCCAGACCGGAATAATTGCGCCAGTTATTGCATATTACATCCGGAGCCGGGACGCGCATCTGTTCACTTCTTGGGCGGCGTATCCGGAAGCGATCGAAACAATGTTAGAAATTATTTGCGGATCTAACAAACCGTGACTAATGGTCGGCGCTAACGTGCAATAATGGGGTGTAAACACGTCGACTCCTTGCGCTTTGTCGCAATAAAGGACAACCTGCAACTCAAGCAAAACACGGTCGCTCTGGCCCCGGCCCGGGGGGCGCTCGGGGCGGTTTTCGCGGTCTTTTATACACATCGTAAATCCACGGGAGCGGAGACAGCGCGCAGTTTAACATACGCATAAGAAAACTAGTTTGCCGCAACCAGCAATACGCGAGCACCCGCGCCGCTTCTGGCGCGAGCTGCACGCAACGCTACGTGAAATACCAATCGTATCTTATCGCCGAGACGGACATTAAACCCTGGTGATTTTTTTTTAATTGCTCTCGTCGAGTGGAGCACTAGAAATGTGCCAGCACGAGTGACGTTGTGCCACTCGAGAAATCTTTAATTACTCGACAAATCTATTATGTTTGATAAGAACAAGTGGGACCATAGAATTTTGTTTTTCTGATGAAACCTTCAACCTGACCCTTGACAAATTCATTTCGCAAAGGTCGATTTTTTTCAGCTGGTACAATTCCTATCGAATGCGTCGGAATCTTCGAATAGTCTCTGTCGCTTGAATTTTCTTGGGGCCAGCGTGACAAGATAATTTTCCTGGTTCGATGCCGCCGCTCAGCCGTCCCCAGATTGGGGGCGGTTAAACATGTGAACAATTTTTGTTGTGCAATTGTGTAACACTAAACATTGTCGGTGTAGAATGATTTAAAAAAAAATTATATCATTTAAAAGTAGGCGTTGAAGAGTCGATTGTGAACGCACCACGGATTACAGATCAGATCACGGATCAGCTGTTGAAATCTAACCTCACATTTTACGTTGTTTATGTTTTTAGTGTGCAGACCGACGAGTGGTGTGTTCACAATCGACTGTTCAACGGATACATTTAAATGAACACCCGATACGCCGTTTGTGTCGTATTTAAAAACAGTTCGCCCTTGTTATTGATTTTTTTTTATTCTATAATGAGACTGCGTTTGTTTAACAACCTGTTGAACATGAAAAAAAAATCTATAGTAAGTGTACTGAACAAAGAAATGTGATCACAACGCAGTATGTTCTTTGTCGACTGGTATCAAAGGAAAAGCAATATTTACTTCAAAATCTGGATTATTTTTGATGGCGTCAAAAAGATTGAATTTGTTGTATTCAAATGTAGAAAAATATGTTTACAAGAATTTGAAGAAAAATCATTATCTATCGCGCGTTCAAATGAAATCCTGGGCTAGGAAGGCGTTGAAAACCGTCAATTGTTTTGCTTTTTTACAGCGTGGATTAATTGGAGCATGTTGACAGCTAACCTAAAATTTAGAGCCAGAGAATCTTTCTTTTTTTCTGTCTTTGCAATATTTTAGATTAAAAATAGAATAGAAAAATAGATTCTTATTCTCGAAGCAAATATCTAAGGGCACGCTTTGTTGAAAACAAACATGTTCAATTAAATGTCATTTGTGTCAAACGGCGGGAAATTCAAACTTTACACTGTTCTAAACGGTTTTAAAAAATAGATTATTTTTTGTAGGGTAAAGTAGACCGAATATCACTGATCGTGAATTATGTGGCAAAATATTTTCCCCCAGACGAAATTCATTCCCTGAAAGGACAATTTTATAAATGAGGAATTTAAAGGATTTATATCCTAATTATTACCGGGAAGTTAAAATGAAAATACACTTTTGGGCTGTAGAATCGGGACAAAGTTCTCCAAACTGAACGATTTCTGGTAAAACAATAACGGTGCATTAATAATAAAAGTACATTTATTAATTAGTGTCCCTTAATCATTCTTCCAAATTTTCCGTAAAGTCTACATTTTGTTGGCTGAGTAAATTGCAGCAAATTTTCATCCCGTCTGAATAAACTTGACGTTAACAATTAATTTGAAAGGGTAGTTTCCATAATTTCTTCCACATCCGCACTATTACGCCGTTCTCTAAATTACCTCGAGATGTTCAAGTGCTTTTGGTAAAACTTATAGTGCGACACTTTGACTTCGCCCTCGTCTTAAATGCAGTGCGATTTGTCCCAAAATAAGTCTGCATTTATTCCTTGAGTGTAGCCGCTAACTGGATCAGTATTATAATGTAGGTTGTAACTCCTCCAACAAACTGCAAATAAATCCGAATTAATGAGATTCTTTCTCGATTTCTCGAAATAAATTTTGGACCGATCGAAATGGATTTTTTGTGCGACCAAGATTAACTGCACAATCAATGTTTGAGCTCTTCCAACTAATCCAAATTCTTGTCCCACTCACCGAAAACACCAAAGTGTAATTGATCGGAAAAAATCCAGCCGCGCTGAATTCGACGTTCTCGTTGGCGATTTGCAATGAAAACATTTCAATTTCGTCGATGACGTCGTGGTCGTCGGTGTCAATTTTGTGAATGAGCTCGCCCGACTTGGTCACCTGCGGGAAAAGTTTCATCGATCGATCGAGACAGGAGACATCTTCAGGCTTACCTCCAGAACGGTGGAGTAGCAGACGTCGCAGACCCGGAAGCAGTCGATTCCGTACAGCACAGCCAGGAGGAGAATATTTGAGACCTGCAGCCACGGCACCACATCCGCTTGCAAGAACCCGGTTATGTAGAAGAACATCATGGTCATGACGAGGAAAGCGACGGAGAACTGCAAGAGCAGGGTCAAGCCGTAGATGTCGTTGAAGAGTTTGATCATCTTGGAGAGGTGATGGTGCAAGGAGCAGATCTTGCAGAAAGTGAGGAAGAGTCGGCGGTTTTGGGAGGTCCTCTCGACGAAGCTCGTGCTTTCCGAGGCGAAGACGATTTTTTCGATTCGACCGTTGAGGAGCTGAAATCGGTGTCTCAACATGAGGACCAGCTCGGTTAGTTGGAAGGACAACGCTTGGCTGACCATCATGAAGACAATTCCTTCACCGTGGGCCACCATGGAATAGTGAAAATATCCCTTGTTCTCCATGTACATTAACACATAGGCAACAAGATGCAGCGCCACGAGTAAATACTTCAACAGCAGTCGCCTAATCATTTTGGTTTTGTATTTCTGATAGTTGATCGTCAATCCATTGCTTCTCAATTTTACGTCGAAGTCAACAATTTTTACCAAGAACTCGACGAGTTTGTCCTTTTTAACCAAAACGCTTGTCCAAGTCGTTACAAAGAAAGTGCCACTGCAAACCAAACCAATTGAATATGTCGTTTTCATGATCATTTTTAAATGCGGGTCTACGGCAAAATTGTACATGCAGTAACAGGTGACTAGAGTGAGTACACAACTGGCTGTGACATTTCCGGCGGTTTTCAATTTGGAAAACTTGAAGCCTGACTCTGCACAGGTGAAAGAAATAATCCCGAGCATTTGACCCTGAGTGAGAAGTATTCTGATGGACGTTGTAAATTTTTTGAACGTTTCTTCGTTGGATTTTTGCACCTTGTACAACATTGTTGCAGATAGGGAGTGCGTATTGATCGATCGATAGCTCAACACAAGAAAATTATGTTGTTTAGAGGTTTGATGGATTGTGACAAATTGAATTAACGCCACACTATACAAATAATTACAAATTACCCTTTCAGACACTGTTAATTGTCATAATAAACTGGAATTATTGAAGCTCGAGGCTTTTTAATAATTATGTCACACTAAGAGCTTCATTGTTCATTCAGTTTCTAAATACTGGACTTTTTTGCATTTTTGTACCATACCAATACAGTCCGTAAATGATTGATTCATGATTGATAACTCAGTTTGTATGAAATGTCGTAGTTTGGAGAAGAAAAATGAAATTCGGAAAATATGTAAAAAATTGTTATTGGGAGAAAAATTGTCGCCGAGGCCGCTTGCGGCCGAGGCAAGACAATCTCATGGATGTTAAAGGCCAAGGTATTTTAGGTACGCAAAGTGCTCGTTTCGCGTACTGTTGCACAAAAACTAGGTTAGTTTGTTCCTTGTGTTGAAAGACGTCAAAGTCAAATTACTGGAATAATCTTTGAGACTGTCTGGGACTTGTATCAGTATTATGATGTACGTAATAATGCTTCCAATTATATGCGAAGAATAATTGTGGAATTATTCGTAAACGTTAAACCAAATAATTAACTAAGTCAATAATCAAATATGTAATTTATTTTCAAAATGACAATATATGGGTTCATGACTTACAACAAATATACTTTTAAGATTGTGTTTTATAGCAAATTTGTGCTTTTGTTGGTACTTTAGTCTTCAATGCTTCTTCTTCACTTTCTTTCAAATAAAATATGGTATAATTCAAACCAGGAAGAGATGATTAGGACAACGTGGCCGCTAACTGTTTCAGTATTATCATGTAAGTCGTAACTCCTCCAATAAACTGCAATTGAATCCAAAATTATTGGGAGTATCATTTTGAATTTTCTGCGTAATATAACATGATCTTCCATTTCATAAAATAAGAAAAAATTTGAAGGCATTTTTGTCGAGAAGACTTAAAAAAAATGTAATGTAATATGTCTTTTGTCTATGGTCAGCGCGGCGATTGCGACTCAATGGTGTTATAAACTGGTGTGATGTTTACGTGATTATTAAAGTAGTAAGATTTAAATTTCCCGCACAAAACGCAAATTTGGCGAGGCAGTCTAAATCCGGCTGTTCATGACGTCGCTACCAACTATCACGTGACTACTTCACTGGTTCTCCGCGCCAACTATAGATCAAAACTACTCGAGAGCTCCACTGTCTCTGCTACTAACGAGTGTACCAAATGTCCTATTGGCTCTACGAACCACTCACCGAAAACACCAAAGTGTAATTGATCGGAAAAAATCCAGCGGCGCTAAATTGGACGTTCTCGTTGGCGATTTGCAACGAAAACATTTCGATTTCGTCGATAACGTCGTGATCGTAGGTTTCGATTTTGTGAATGAGTTCGCCCGATCTGGCCATCTACAAGAAAATGTTCACCCGACGGTCAAAAAATCTTCTACTTTACCTCCTCAATGGTGGAGTAGCAAACGTCGCAGATGCTAATTAAAGTGACTCCGTACAACAAGCTCAAAACTGAAAGTTTCGAAATGACATCCCATTGTACAATTTTAGCTTGTAAACATCCAGACATGTAGAAAATCAGTATTGTCATTATTACGAATATGGTGGTGAAGAGTGACAGTAGGACTGGGCCGAAGATGTTGTTGAAGAGTTTAATCAGCTTACACAGATGGTGGTGCAAAGTGCAGATTTTGGTGAGAGTCAGAAAGATTCCTGTGTTCTCGACGAAACTAATGTCCGAAGAGCAGTGTTTTGCAATTTTCTCGAGTCGGTTGTTTAACAATTGAAATCTCTCCTTCAACATTAGTATCAGTTCTACCACTTGAAAGGAAAATTCGTGGTTAACTATCATGTAGACCATTGCCATAGTATAGCTCAGTACAACATCTATTCGTAAATCAATACTACTAAAGTTGTTCGTGATCATCATCACATAAAGAGTGCAGTGAAATATGAGAGTTAAATGTTTAAACAGAAATCGTTTTATCGTCTTCTTCTGATATCTCTGGTAGTTGATTTTTAGTCCACTGGTTTGCACTTTCACGTCAAAGTCAACTATTTTTACCAGAAATTCTATTGACTTGTCTCTTTTTATCAAAACATTCGTCCACAGTACAATTAAATACATTCCACTACTAACCAAACTCATCATGAATGTCCATTTTATAAACGGATCCTCGTATGAACTTGTTGCAAAGTTGTATGTTCCATATGATGTTATAAAGAAAGTTACAAAACTGGCAAGAATATTTCCCGCGTAGTTTAACTTTGATAAACAAAATCCCGTTTCTGTACAATTAAATGAAATCAAGCCGAAAATTTGGTTTTGGATGAGGAGTATTTTTATCATCTTTTTAAATTTTTTGAACACTTTTTCGTGTGATTTTTGCACTTCGTACAACATATTTGTGATCGTATTGTAACGGATGGATTGTTTTGTATAACAAAATTATGATGTTTATCCGACATTTAATAGATTAATGGCTAGAAGTCGTAAATTGAACTAACAATACACAATTTGTATTTGTAATAACAAGTCAACATTTTCAAAGGGTATTAATTATTTCAATTGATTGCGGCCCCGTATATTATCAAATAATATATTTTTTAATGAAAACGGTCATTTTACGTGGGTACTCACAAGCGGACGAAAAGTAACTCTTTTTCGGACGCTGATCGTGGCCCCATCTCTTGGTCTGTCTTTAGTAAGTTAGTAATGAAACCGACAAAACCGATTATTGTCCTGTCACCATAAATTATATAAATAAGTAATTGTATTGCAAATGGTAAATTTCTAGTTTTGTTGGCAAGTTGATAACAAATACTATTAAAAAATTGTTTATATTTATTTTATTTATTTTATTATTTAACTAAATAATTAAGTTTCTAGTTAAATAATTTATTTTCAAATTGACAGTATATAAATTCACAAAGAAAAATACAGCAATTACTTTTAAGTAGTTGGTTGATTCCATATTTTTTCTCCATCTGCACTATTACCTTCCAAATTACCTCAAGTTTTAGAAGTGTTTTTGTTGGAAGTTATCGAGTAGCAAGCAAGGGCAGATATATTGTTATTTCGTCTTCACCCTCTTTTCTAAAATATCGTACGATTTAAACCAAAAAAAGTACACGGCTATTACTCTGTCAGTGTAGCCGCCAGCTGCAATTGGATAAAAAATTACTGCAAGCAAAATCAGAATCTAACTATCTAGTATCTTCCTTTGTATTTTTATTACGTTTGTAAATTTTGTAAACATTTTTTCGTTGTGTTTTTCCACTTTGTACAACATTATCTGGGACAATGAGTTGAATAAAAGTGTGTTGTTATGGTAGAGACAATTTAATTGATTGATTAACGATTTGGAGTAAGTAAACAATATAAATAATTACGATCCAAAGCTTTCCGTCAAAATTAATTACAAGAGTTGATTGAGGCCATATTTCTGTTTGTATTGACATCATGCTATAAGAAAATTTCTAAATCTGGTTTGGAAGTTTAAAACATTTTAAAACTAAAAGTTTAGACCCTAATTTAAAATTGTTTCGGAAGTGAAGTAAAAATACAGAAAGTAATCCTAAGGAGAAATGGTGGATGCGTCGGGAGGAACATGCAGATTGTTTATTTAAAACTAATCCATTATAAATGATTTTTTTCTCAATTGTGCAAAAGCTTTGCTATTTCATTTAGTCGATGTCGGTATTAATATTAATCACTGGAACGATTATTGCTCTTCACTTTTGCATCAAAATATAAATTTCGCACCGATGCTCCGATTTATTCAAACATCATTATTGACGTAGTCGCACTTGTACTAATTATGTAAACAGTGCAGAAATTACGTAAATGTATGCAAAGATTTTTTCTTTGCACGAATGGAAATTCATTTACCTATAACTAAAAATATGTAACCACAATTTCATTTTGCAGTTAAAAATTTTGATTTATTTCATGACTTTTTAAAAATATATTTTTATTTGAAGAGCAGATAGAATGAGCGAAATTAACTCTAGCAAATCGATAACCTCGTTTTTTTTTATACATAAATAAAACGTTGTTTGTTCAATGTCAACAGTTTTATTAATTATGAGCTTATTTGTAAATAAATGTGAAATAATTACATATTGATTAAATAAAAATCAGACAATTATTTTAGATCAGAAACAAAACGTCCATTACTGTTTCTGTGCAGCCACCAACTACAAAACAGTACAAGTACTGTCCTCAGTAATCTTCATCAGATGAGAAGTATCATAATTAAATATCTAAACACTAATCGTCTTATCAATCAATCTTCTTTTCAAATCTCCAATAGTTTATTTGCAAACCTATTGTTCGCGTCAACCATGTTTAGCAAAACAATAGTTATTTATATCACAAGGCCAGAAACTGTCATTTTGCAAGTGCGAGCACGGTTTGTGATCCGAGGCGTTAGCCGAGGCTCCACAAGTGCAAGCAATTTTTTTTTGGAACTTTATTTTGTACGAACGATGATGCTTACGACGGCAGTTGTATTACTTGAAAGCATTAATTATATTTTTATATATTTTATTTTAAATTTATTAAGAAAATTGCAGCAAGTATACTTTTATGAATAAACTTGTCAACGGAAAAAACTTTTAAGCAGCAGTTTTCATAATTTTTCTCCATCTACACTATTACTTTAAAAATTATATACATCAAGTTCTTAGAAGGTAGATAAAATGTTTCTTTATCTTCATCCTCTTTCAAGTAAAATATCGCATGATTTGCACCAAAAAGACGACGATTACTCTTTCAGGGTCGCCGCCAGCTGTATTAATATTATGATGTAAGTCGTAACTCCTCCAACGAACTGCAATTGGATAAAATATAATTGCGAGCAAAATCTAAATTTGACTACGTAATATGTAACATCATCTTCCACTAGACAAGTTTTCAAATACTTCGTTCAAATTGTATTTTGGTATGAATTTTATACAAATTTTTCTTGGTGTTTTTGTAAGACTTTTTTTTAAATTCAATTGGAATACATTTTTTGTGTTAAATCGATTTGAAAACTCTATTCTGAACGCCTACAACCCACTCACCGAAAACACCAAAGTGTAATTTACCGGGAAAAATCCCGCGGCACTAAATTCGACGTTCTCGTTGGCGATTTGCAACGAAAACATTTCGATTTCGTCGATAATGTCGTGGTCGTCGGTTTCGATGTTGTGAATGAGTTCACCCGATCTGGTGACCTAGCAAAAAAAGTCATCCCACGTTTACTGATTCTTCTACTTTACCTCCTGAATAGTCGAATAGCAAGCATGGCAGATGCTGATCAAATTGATTCCGTACAACAAGGTCACAGCTGCAATTTTCAAAATGAAAATCCATGGTATGACCGTGGCCTGTAGATACCCAGTTATGAGGAAAATCATTACTGTTATTACTATGAATACGGTAGCGATCATTGAAAGTAGGATAAGGCCGAAGATGTCGTTGAACAGCTTGATCAGTTTGGACAAGTGGTGGTGCAAAGTGCAGATTTTGCTCAAAGTCAAGAAAAGTTTTCGATTTTCGATGGTCTTCTCGACAAAACTAGTTTCCGAAGAGCAATATTTCACAATTTTCTCTAGTCGGTTATTCAGTAGTTGAAATCTGTCTTTCAAAATTAATACCAGTTCTACCAACTGGATGGAAAACACGAGGCTAACTACCACATAGACCAATCCCAAACTATTGCCCAGTACAACGTATAAATCAGTACCATTATCTTGGTCTTGACCTATCGTCATATATGAAGAAAACTGAAGTGTAATAGCAAAATATTTAAACAGTAGTCGTCTAACCATCTTCTTTTTGTATCTCTGGTAATTGATTCTTAATCCTGTTGTTTGCACCTTCACGTCAAAGTCAACTATTTTTACCAAAAATTCAACGAACTTGTCTCTTTTTATCAAAGCGTTCATCCACAATGCAATAAAATAAACTCCCCCACCAACCAAGTTCAATATGTATATCACTTTAAATATCATTTCCATATACGGATGTGTTGCAAATTTGTATATAACATAACAGACTATAGTTGACACTACACAACTTGCCAAAATATTCCCCAAACATTTTAGCTTCGAGTGACGAAAACCCTTCTCTGTGCAATTAAACGAAATCACACCAAAAATTTGGTTTTGGATTAGGAGTATTTTAATAACGTTTGTAAATTTTTTAAACATTTTTTCGTCAGACCTTTGCACTTCGTACAACATTGTTGCTGACAGCGATCGTATTGTAATGGGTCTATTGCTTTGTATATGAAAATTATGTTGTTTACCTGACAATTAATAGATTAATGGCATAGTGTCATAAATTGGATTAACGATCAACAATTTGTATTTATGCTGACACGTCAAAGTTTTCAAGGGATATTAATTATTCCCATGGATTGGAGTTACATATATCATCACATCCTACCATCTGAAAGCACTAATTTATCATTGAATAAAGAAGTTAAGCAGGGGTGGTCGCGGTTAATATGTGGATGGGTGGTCGCCGCAGAAACCGCATTATTTGATCACTTGATTCCAGGTGTCTCTTATCCATAATGGCGAATGAATAAACTCGTAAACCGTAACCTGCATAGTGCGTTGAAGAGTCGATTGGGAACGCACTATGCAGGTTACGGGTCAGGATGCGTTCACAATCGACTCTTCAATGCCTATTGCAAGGTGAAATTTAAAAAAACACCCGATATAACAGATCGATTCTGCGTATGTTGTTTAAATAACAGTCCAATAAATTAATTCTTTGGATTAAGCATACAAAGCTAGACCTTTCAAGCTAAAAAATGTTACAATTAATCGATTAACCATAACTCATAATTTTTTCTCTCTTGTAGACTAAAAGGAATGACATTCATATTCTCGCTTAAGAAAATTGTTGAGGGCTGGCTTTCAGCAAATCAAAATTGTGCGCTGGGAAGTCGTCCGTTTTATTTATTTCAAAATTGAATTTTTTCTTCCTTTCAATTATGCAAATTGGCGCCTTTGAGTGCCGTCGACAGTTGTTACTTCTCATTTAGGTATAAAACGTTAAACTGTCAATAATGAAATGTTTAAATTTGTTTCTCCTGACTGCAAGGGGAGATATGAACGTTAAACATTATAAACTGGAATAATTTTTATTTGTCTGAATTATTAATACTCGTAGTTGCGTCTGATGTAGACTTAAATTATTTTTATCTTCAAGCGGTCGAAAATCGCGGTTGAAGTGACTCTTTTTTGTAACCGGATTTGAAATACTTCAAATCCAAGGACACCGGTGACCCAGTCAATGTAAAGTCGTCTAGTTGCCGACCTCGACTTCGTCTCGGTCTTCAATTTCTGGGCTCAGCACAAAAAGACTCACTTCTACTCTTAATGATATAATCTGCTATTTCGTATCCTTAGGGCCAGTTTATAGAAAGAGAATTAAATATTTAATTCGAATTGAATTTTAATGCGCGATTAACCCATCAATCCGAAACTTCGATTGGTTCAATCTGATCACGTGTTCTTTTAATCTCGCATTTGATTACGATTTACTTAATTTCGCTTCTATAAACTGGCCCTTAATCTTTAATAGCGTCTGCTACTTGTATTAATATTATAATGTATGAAAGTACAGCCCCAATAATCTGCAACAGAAAATTATAATTTTTTCTTATTCAAACATTACAAGAAATATCCAGTCGGCACTTACTGAAACTAGCAAAGCGTAATTAATCGAAAAAAAATCAGCGGCGGTAAATTCAACTCGTGCATTTGCAATTTGTAAAGAGAACATCTCGATTTCGTCAATGATGTCATGATTGTCAGTTTTAATCTTGTGGATGAGTTGACCTGCTCTGCTCGCCTGGAATTTTTGGTCAGCAGTATTTCTTTTTCAAAATGATCCACACTGTACCTCAGCAACTGTTGAATAGCAGAAATGACAGACATAGAAACTGTCAACTGCATAGCTGCTGCACGTCAGAATCGAGTAGGTCGTCATGAACCAGTTTGTAAAACTTGCCTGTAACTCTACAGTGATGTAAAAAACAGAAATGGTGAGAACGATGAAGATGTATCCAAACATCAACAACAAGCTCACACCGAAAGTGTCATTGAAAAGTCGAATCAACTTGGAGAGGTGATGATGCAAAGTAGAGATTTTTCCAAGAAGTAGAACTTTTTTCCTGAGGTTTTTATCCTCCTCCACTAGACTTACTTCTTGAGCAAAAAACTCAATCAAATCGTTGATCTGTTCGTTCAGTGTAGCGAAGCGAATTTTCAACATCAACGTCAACTCAACCGATTGAAAACACAATACAGAATTGAAAGCTGTTTGAAAACAAATACAAAGTTGCGTTGTTACGAAAATTGATGTTCTGTAGTGCGGATGAACGAGGACGTGGGATATGAGGAAAACGAAGAGAACAAAGTGCTTGGTCAAAAAGCGTCGTATTATTTCTCTTTTGGTTTGTTGGTAGTTGCGAATGGTGCGGTCGACTGGAATGTGGGTGTCGAAATCGAAAATGTTTGTCAAAAAGTGGATACATTTCCGGCGATTAATCAAACTGGTAATCCAGATCGCAGTAGTGTATGATTCTCCACAGCATGTGCCAAATATAATTAAGCTCTTGTACATTGGTAGTGCTTTTACTTTCGTCATGTCTTGATATATTCCATACGCTGTAACTGACAGAAATATGCAATGTAAGAGGATGTTGACAACGATTTTCCATTTTGATAATCGGAAATATGTTTCGGTGGCCGTAAATGACATCAATCCAAAAATTTGACTTGGAATGAAGAGAATCCTAAGTGATGCAATAAATTGTTTGAAAAGTTTTTTATTCGTTCTTGTCATTGTGATGGCACTCACAGCTATGAAGTAAACTAACTTAGTAATCAATATTCCTATTTCTATTAATATATCGTAACACAAAAATGATTCAATATTGACATCAATAGTAATTGTAGATTTATTAATTTGTCTTTCTGCTTTCTTATAACGGATGGTCAAATCATCATTGTGAAATGTCAGCTATCAGTGTTAAAAATGTTTTCGTTTAAGGAGGTTGATAATAATGGAATTATTAATTAATAATTATTATATACGTAGTTATACCTCCAATAGTCTGCAAGGAAAGACAAAATGTTTCGATAAAATGATAAATTCTTCAACGGAAAATATCAAAGTGTACTTGGTTACAAATTTAATGACTTAGAGTAGATGATAGTTGTATTAATATTATAATGTAGGTGGTTACACCTCCAAAAATCTGGAACGAATGAAAATACATTTCCAAAAATGAAAATACATAGAAGCTTTTCCTCACCGAAAATATCAAAGTGTAATTTATTGGAAAAAACCCCGCCGCGCTAAATTCCACCTTTTCGTTTGCTATCTGAAGAGAAAACATCTCGATTTGGTCGATGACGTCATGATTTTCGGTTTCGATCTTGTGAATTAGCACGCCCATCTCATTAGCCTACAAACTGCAGCGATCATTTTTTTTTTAATGCATATTTACCTCTTCAATGGTAGAGTGGCAGACGTCGCAGCTGTAAAAACAGTCAATTGCAGAACAAAAGCACGATACAAAAACGAAGCTGAGGGTCCACCAAGGCATTTCAGTAGATTGTATCGCCACCGACGCGAAAAAAAATCCAACCGTGATTACCATAAAGTTGAATCCGAACATCATCAACATGTTGACGCCGAAAATGTCATTGAAAAGTGTGACCAACTTTGACAGATGGTGATGCAAAAAACAGATTTTGCTGAGAACGAAGAATGTTTGATCCGTTTTGGTTTCAATCGAGGGCAATTCAAGACATTTGGTCAAAGTCTTGATCTGTTGGTTTAAAGTAACGAAACGCGTCTTCAACATCAGAACCATCGCGACTGATTGGTGACACCATATGGAACCACAAGTTACGACTATACACACATCAACGTTTGACAGAATCTGAGTGAGCAAGCTTTGTAGAGAAAAAGAAGATACATGGAAAATTATGTAAATAGCCAGAAAGAAGTGTTTGAACAGGAAATATTTCATAATTTGTTTGTTGATTTTCTGATATATTTTGGCAACACGCGTGGATGGAATCTGCCCATCAAAATCGAAGATTTTAAGCAAGAACTCCATAAGCTTGTCGCGATTCAACAAATTGTTTATCCAGACGGTTACAACGTAGATTGTTCCGGTACAAATACACAGTAAATTTGTAGTTTTCTGGACTAGTGAACTTTCATCGTCTGCGGTATTAATATAGAACAAATAAGCCCCTAATGTGACAGTCAGACAAACTGTGCAGATAGTTCTTGTGATTGTGGCATTTGAGGAGCGAAATGTGTTTCCCGTGGAAGAAAACGGAATCATTCCAAAAATTTGGCCCAAGATTAAGAACAATCTAATTGAAAAAACGAATTTTTTGAATTGTTTTTCGTCCATTTTTACCATCTTAGACGATCTGTACATTACTGATATCAAGTGAATGGCGCCAATACACTATTTCATTTGTGGTAAATTAGAAGCAAGCATTAAAACTCCAGAAAATCAATCCATCAGTTGATTGGATAATATTTACATCGTTTAAAAGGAAAAACAAACAAAAAAGTATATATAAATAAATATCAATATCAAAATATCAATACTTGCTAGCTTCATTACTTGATTTTTGTATCGTCTGTAATCCTTAATGCCGCGTGAACAACTTGTGACGTAGATGTTGTAAAAAGTGAGCATAGAGCAAATCAAATGGTAATATAAAAAATAGTGCTGTCAAAGGAATTATCATTGTTTGATAGAAATATCAATAGCTATAAATGAATCCTGCCTCGATGCCGTGTCGCCTTTTATTTTGATAGATACTAGATTCACCATTACAACTTGCTCCGTCTTAAAATTCGTCGTAAAATTCGAGGAGTTAATTATTATTGCTAACTATCAATTTAAATAAATTAATTGGTAGATTTAGTTACTAGGGTAGCTGACAATTGAATTAATATTATAATGTACGTGGTGACCCCTCCAATAATCTGCAATCAAAAACGTTTCAATCAAAAACTTTTTGAAAATAATTTAAAAATTAAAAATGATAATTTCACAACTAAAAAGAGTACTCACTGAAAATACCAAAGTGTAATTTATTGGAAAAAACCCCGCGGCACTAAATTCCACCCCCTCGTTTGCAATCTGAAGGGAAAACATCTCGATTTCGTCAATGACGTGGTGGTTCGTAGTTTGAATGTTGTGGATTAACGCACCCATTTTATTTGCCTGCAAATAGCAGTCACAATTTTTAAAAATGATGAGTGAAATATTTACCGCTTCAACAGTCAAGTGGCAGACGCTGCAGGTGTAAAAACAATCAATCCCGCAACAGAGACATGCCAAAAAGATGGAGATTCCCACCAACCAATCTTTTTGACTTGACTGCACTTCCACAGATCCGTAAAAAAGTGCAACCGTGATCATTATAAAATTGAATCCGAACATGAGCAGCAAGTTCACACCAAAAATTTCGTTGAAGAGCGTGACCAGCTTGGATAAGTGGTGGTGCAAGACGCAGATTTTGCCAAGAAGAAGACTGTTCTCCGCTGTATTTTTATGTTGACCAATTAGACTTAAGTGTTGGTTGGCGGAATATTTGACCAAGTCTTTGACCTGTTGGTTTAACGTGATAAACCGGATCTTCAACATGTAAACCATTGCAGCCGACTCGTGACACCACATCCCACTAATCATAATTAGAAAACATGAAAAAATTTCCGTCAACTGATAGATCAAGGATTTTTGTTTTCGAATTAGGAACGAATGGCAAAAGATAGAACTAGCCAGTGAGACCAGCTTGATCAGGAAAAATTTCACAATTTGCTTCTCGCTTTTTCGATACATTTCTAAAACGCTTCTAGTGGGAACCTGCGAATCAAAATAGACAATTTTAAGCAAGAACTCGATGAATTTATCTCGATTGAGTAAATTGCTTGACCAGACGTTGACAACAAGAGTTCCTCCACAGCAGATGCCTATTATATTAGTTGTTTTCTGAACTACTGGACCCACATCATCTAACGACATTTTATAGAGCATGTAAAGTGTTAGTAGGAGAGTCGTACAAATTCTCAAAAGAATTCCAATTGTTAAGACTTTTGACGCGCAAAATTTTGTTTCTGCGAAACTGAACGGAACCATTCCAAAGATTTGGCCCAAAATTAGAAGGAATCTAAGCGAAGAAATGAACTTTTGGGATAACTCTTCACCCGTTTTTACCATCTTGGCAGCTCTGAAAGTTTCAATAAGTGAACAAGCGGGACAATCAATAATTCCATTTGTTAAATTGGAGCCAAAGTTAACTCATTTATTTAATCAACGTTTCGGATAACAATAATTGATACGAAACCATTAAAAATGTTGACTTTCTTGTTTTATTACCACTTAAATTCCATTTGGACATATTAAATTATGTCTTCGGCAACAGAACAATCTTGGGGCAATTCAAATTTGTTTCACAATTCCCGTTTTGTGAAACATCTCGACTAGACTCAGACAAGTCATGTTCAAAATTTTTGCTAACATGAAGTTGACGGTGGTTGGTCACACATTTAATGATTTAGAGTAGAAGATAGTTGTATTAATATTATAATGTAGGTGGTTATACCTCCAATGATCTGCAACGAAGGAAAATACACTTCCAAAACGAAAATAGAGGCTTCTCCTCACCGAAAATATCAAAGTGTTATTTATTGGAAAAAACTCCGCGGCGCTAAATTCTACTTTTTCGTTTGCCATCTGAAGCGAAAACATCTCGATTTCGTCGATGACGTCATGATTTTCGGTTTTGATCTTGTGAATCAGCACGCCCATCATACTGGCCTACAAACTGCAGCGATCATATATTTTTTTTTTATTCATATTTACCTGTTCAACAGTTGAGTGGCAGACGCCGCAGCTGTACAAACAGTCAATTCCATAACAACAGCACGATACAACGATGAAGGTGTAGACCCACCATCGCGTATCACCCCATTGTATCGCGGCCGACCCGAAAACAAGTGCAACCGTGATTGCGATAAAGTTGAATGCGAACATCGTCAACATGTTGACGCCGAAAATCTCATTGAAAAGTGTGACCAACTTTGACAGATGGTGATGCAAAGAACAAATTTTGCTGAGAATGAAGAGTTTTTGATCCGTATTAGTTTCAACCGCGGGCAATTCAAGACATTTGGTCAAAGTCTTGATCTGTTGGTTTAAAGTAACGAAACGCATCTTCAACATCAGAACCATCGTGACTGATTGGTGACACCATATGGAACCACAGGTTGTGACTAAACACACATAAATGTTCGACAGAATTTGAGTGAGCAAGCTTTCTACAGACAAAAAGAATAATTGGAAAATGATGTAAACACTCAGAAAGAAGTGTTTGAACAGGAAATATTTCATGCTTTGTTTGTTGATTTTCTGATATATTTTGGCAGCGCGGGCGGATGGAATCTGCCTATCAAAATCGAAGATTTTAAGCAAGAACTCCATAAGTTTGTCGCGTTTCAACAAATTGTTTATCCAGATGGTTACAATGAAAGTTGTTCCGGTACAAATGCACAGTAAATTTGCAGTTTTTTGGACTGGTAGGCTGCTATCTTCTGCTACATTAATATACAACAAATAAGCTGTTAATGTGACCATCAAACAAACTGTGCAAATAGTTCTGGTGATTGTGGCATTTGAGGAGCGAAATTTATTTTCCGTGTGAGAAAACGGAATCATTCCAAAGATTTGGCCCAATATTAAGAAGAATCGAATTGAAGAAATGAATTTTTGAAATGGTTTTTCGTTCGTTTTTACCATCTTGGACGATCTGTACATTAGCATTACTAATATCAAGTGAATACCACTACCAATAGGTACATTATTTCATTTGGTAAATTAGAAACAAGCACTGGGAGGCTAAAAAAGGAATCAATCAGTTAATTGAATAATAATAATTACACCGTTTGAAAGGAAAAGCAATCAAAAATACATATATAAATAACTATCAATATCAATACATCAATCTTTGATTTCAGTATTGTGTCTAATCCTTAATATCGTACACAGTTTGGACCTGGGTGTTGTAAAAAGTAAGCACAGAGCAAAATAAATGATAATATTGGGTGATTCAAAATGATTGTGGATAAGTATGACAACTATGTACGAAAATGTATGCGGCAACTGTGTGGGTAGGATAAAGTTGACATTTCTTTGACAGTTCGTAGTCGCGCAATTTTGAAAAGTGTCAAGTCAACGTGCAATGATATAAAAAAAAATCAAATGCACGCTTATGAAATGTCATACAAATGTCAACTCTATCCCACCCACACAGTTGCCACATAAATTTTCGTACTTAGTTGCCATACACAATAATTTTGATAGTGGTAAATGAATCCTGCTTCGATGCGGTGTCGCCTTTTATTTGATAATAACATATGTAGTAAATACATTGTTTAACTTATTATTACTTGGTATACGTATCTACAGTGAATTTCGAGGAATTAATTATTGCTAAATATCTATTTAAATAAATTCATTGCTAGATTTATTTACTAGGGTAGCTGACAATTGAATTAATATTATAATATACGTAGTGACCCCTCCAATGATCTGCAAGCAAAAACGTTTCAATCAAAGACTTTTTGAAAATTATTTAAAAATTAAAAATGATAATTTGACAATTAAGAAAAGTACTCACTGAAAATACCAAAGTGTAATTTATTGGAAAAAACCCCGCGGCGCTAAATTCCACCCCCTCGTTTGCAATCTGAAGAGAAAACATCTCGATTTCGTCAATGACGTGGTGGTTCGCAGTTTGAATCTTGTGTATCAGCACACCCATTTTATTTGCCTGGAAACAGCAGTCACAATTTAAAAATGATGAATGAAATATTTACCGCTTCAACAGTCAAGTGGCAGACGCTGCAGGTGTAAAAACAATCAATCCCGCAACAAAGGCATGTCAGAAAGATGCAGATAACCACCAACCAATTTTTTTGACTTGACTGCACTTCCACAGATCCGTAAAAAAGTGCAACCGTGATGATTATAAAGTTGAATCCGAACATGAGCAGCAAGTTCACACCAAAAATGTCGTTGAAGAGCGTGACCAGTTTGGATAAGTGATGGTGCAAGACGCAGATTTTGCCTAGTTGAAGACTTTTTTCCACCGTATTTTTATTTTGGCCGACTACACTTAAGTGTTGGTTGGCCAAATATTTGACCAAGTCTTTGACCTGTTGGTTTAAGATGATAAACCGGATCTTCAACATGTAAACCATTGCGGTCGACTCGTGACACCACATCGCACTAATTATAACTAAAAAACATGTAAACATTTGCGTCAACTGATAGATCAAGAGCTCTCGTTGTAAAAGTAAGAATGAATGGCAGAAGATAAAAGTAGCCAGAGAGAACAACTTGATCAGGAAAAATTTCACAATTTGCTTCTCGCTCTTTCGATACATTTCTAAAACGCTTGTCGTGGGAATCTGCGAATCAAAATAGACAATTTTAAGCAAGAACTCCATGAATTTATGTCGATTGAGCAAATTGCTTGACCAGACGGTGACAACAAAGACTCCTCCAAAGCAGATGCCTAATATAGTACTAGTTTTCTGAACTACTGGACTCACGTCATCTAGCGCCATTTTATAAAGCATGTGAAGTGTCAGAAGGAGAGTCGTACAAATTCTCAAAATATTTCCAACTGTTAGGACTTTTGACGCGCGAAATTTTGTTTCTGCGAAAGTGAACGAAACCATTCCAAAGATTTGGCCCAAAATTAGGAAGAATCTCAGCGAAGAAATGAACTTTTGGGATAACTCTTCACCCGCTTTTACCATCTTGGCAGCTCTGAAAGTTTCAATAAGTGAACAAGGGGGACAATCAATAGTTCCATTTGTTAAATTGGAGCCAAAATTAACTCATTTATTTAATCAACGTTTCGGATAACAATAATTGATACGAAACCATTAAAAATGTTGACTCTCTTGTTTTGTTACCACTTAAATTCCATTTGGACATATTAGATTTTGCCTTAATCTCGAAAATAAAAATACATTCGGCAACAGAAAAATCTTGGTTCAATTCAAATTTTTTCACAATTCCCGTTTTGTGAACCATCTCGACTAGACTCAGGAAAGTCGTTATCAAAATTTTTGTTAACATGAAGGTGGCAGTTGTTGGTCACACATTTAATGACTTAGAGTAGAAGATAGTTGCATTAATATTACAATGTAGGTGGTTACACCTCCAATGATCTGCAACGAAGGAAACTACATTTCCAAAAATGAAAATAGAAACATCTCCTCACCGAAAATATCAAAGTGTAATTTATTGGGAAAAATCCAGCAGCACTGAACTCGACTTGATTATTGGCAATTTGCAACGAAAACATCTTGATTTCGTCAACCATGTCCTGGTTTTCGGTTTCGATCTTGTGAATCAGCACACCGATTTTATTAGCCTACAAACTACAGTCACCACTCTGGTTTTTTCCCAAACAAACTTACTTCTTCAACGGTGGAATAGCAGACGTCGCAGATATAGAAACAATCAATTCCATAACAGATGCACGTAAGACAAGCATAGACAAGTACCATCGAATCTACATTAGTCGACTGCACTGTTATAGATACATAGAAGAGTGAAACGGTGATCATGACAAAACTAAATCCGAACGTCATCAGCATATTTAGACCAAACGTGTTGTTAAAAAGTTTGATCAGTTTGGACAAGTGATGGTGCAAGGCGCAAATTTTGCTCAAGAATAAGAATTTGTTGGACATGTTACTTTTTTCGATTGGACTTAAGTCTTGGTTGGAGAAGTGTTTGATCAAGGTGTTAACTTGTTGGTTTAAAGTGACGAAACGCATCTTTAACATGAAGATCAATCCACATGATTGGTGACACGATATGGAACTAATTGCGTTTAGAGTACAAACATATATTTCCCTCATCCTATAATTGAAAATGTGCTCTCTTTGAATTAGTGCTATGTGGAATAAGATGTAAATAACCACCAAACAATATTTAATGATGAAATATTTTACAATTTGTTTCTTGGTTTTTCGATAAATCCTCAATACGCTCTCTGTGGATATCTGTCTATCAAAATCAAAAATTTTGATCAAGAATTGCATAAATTTACTACGATTGGTCAAGTTGTTTATCAAAATGGTAACAGCGAAAGTTCCTCCGCTGCACAAGCACAAGACATTTGTAGTGTTTTGTAACGGTGAAGCGTTAGCATCTATTGCACAATTGTATATCAAATAAACCATAACTGAAGCAGTCACACAGGTCAAAGAAATATTTCCAACGATTCTGGTATTTGATAAGCGAAAACGTTTTTCTCTGTAACTGAACAGAATCGTTCCAAAAATTTGGCCCAGAAGCAAGAGAAGTCTCATTGACGAAATAAATTTTTGGAATAGTTTGTCATCATTTGTGTTTCTCATGGTCGAGTTCGGAGCACCACTCTGACATGAATACAACAATCGATTTCCATTTATTATATTTGAGTCAAGTTAATTAATTAATTCTAAGCAATAAAAATAATATTTTTGGGTGAATTAAGTTGTGCGTCAGAAGTCATTTATTCTTTTAGTGTTGCTGCCAATTGTATTAATATGATTATGTACGTGGTCACTCCTCCAATGATCTACAATTCTTTTGCAATATGGAGATGTTGAACTTTGCTCACTTACGGAAAAAACTAGAGTGTAGTTGATAGGAAAAAAACCAGCAGCACTAAATTCGACTTTTTGATTTGCCATCTGAAGAGAAAACATTTCTATTTCTGCAACGATATCGGAATCATCTGTTTCGATCTTGTGAATAAGTTCACCTGTTCTAGTGGCCTACGAGTCAAAATGTATTCTCAGAAGTAAAAAATGTTAACCGCACCTCTTCAGCAGTCGAGTAACAGACATCACAAACCCACAGAGTATCAACTATGTGACATATACCCGTCATAAAGACGTAGATGATACTTTTCCAATTCATGGTAGTTTCGATTTCACCAGTCACATAGAATAGCATGGTCGTTATAATCATAAAGCTAAAACCAAACATTAACAGCAGTATCACTCCGAAAGTGTCGTTGAAGAGTTTGACTAATTTGGAGAGGTGATGGTGCAGGGTACAAATTTTGCCAAGAGCTAGAGCTTTGTCTTGAACATTGGAGCTGCGCATCACTAGATTTACTCGATTTGTGTCAAAATATTTAACAATATCGTCGATCTGCTGATTGAGAATTGCAAATCGCATTTTCAAGATTAAAACTAGCTCGACTGTTTGGAAACACGTGGCGGAATTAACTAGCGACATCACAAAACCAATGCATTGTCCTGTTCGTTGATAGAGGTTATAGTTGTGTGTTGTAAAAACTGTGTAAAATAAAATGTATGCTGTCATGAAAAGAACAGTCGTCAGCAATCGTCTTGTGACTCCTTTTTTGCACTTTTGATAGTTTATGATACGGCAGTTTTCTTGCAAAATCATATCAAAATCTACAATTTTGTTCAAAAATTTTATAAATTTGTCGCGATTTTGCAGACTCTTTATCCACACGGCGGATAAGTAAACCACACCGCAAATGAAATTTAGTACAGCTGTGCCTTTTGATATCATTGGGTACCTTTGATTATATACAGTTTCGTACAAGAAGTAAGCTACAACCAAAAGTAAAACTGTTTCTGTTAGAATGTTTTGGGCGGTTCTAATTTTCGAAGGGCGAAACTTTGTCTCTGTAAGACTGAAAGTCACCAAACCAAAGATTTGGCTGTGAATTAAGAAAATCTTAATGGAATTTGTAAGTTTTTTGAAAATTAAATTTGTCGCTTTTTGTACTTGTGACATCTTTTCGAAGTATACAGTAACAGCAACTTCGTCTGAGTAATTACCAATCTATTTTTCGATTACCACTTTCGTTGATTAATTGATTAGAACTCTTTTAATCTTGCCAGCAATAATTCATATTTTATTGTTATACAAAATAAGGCATATTGTAAAAAAACAGTTTTTGCTAATTGCAAAGTAAGAAAATATTTTTCTGTCTCTGTGACAGAAATTTTGTAAAATTTGGAACAAACAATTTATTTATTGTGCAATCATTTAATTGTAAAGAACTACTCATTTAATCTTTTTCGTAAGTAGGTCGTCCAAATGCTTCAAAAATTTTCCACTCATACAAATTAGTATTGTTGTCTCTCGCTGTTTAGAGATGCTGCGAGTTGTATCAGTATTATTATATAAGTCGTTACACCTCCAATAATCTGCAGATAACTAGTTTAATTTTCAACATAAAGTCTGCAAACTAGCTTACCGAAAATATCAAAGTGTAGTTTATTGGGAAAAATCCCGCTGCGCTAAATTCGACCTTCTCGTTGGCAATCTGAAGAGAAAACATCTCTATTTCGTCAATCATGTCCTGGTTTTCTGTTTCGATGTGGTGAATCAGCACACCCATTTTATTAACCTACAAACGACAGTGACTACTTTATTTTTTCCCAAACAAACTTACTTCTTCAATGGTGGAATAGCAGACGTCGCAGATGTAAAAACAATCAATTCCATAACAGAGGCACGTGAGAAAAACATAGGCAAGTACTCTCGGGTCTAAATGAGGCGACTGCACTATTATAGATGCATAGAAGAGTGCAATGGTAATGATGACGAAACTTAATCCGAACATCACCAGCAAATTTAGACCAAATGTTTCGTTAAAAAGTTTGATCAGTTTGGACAGGTGATGGTGCAAGGCGCAGATCTTGCTAAGGAATAAGAATTTTTCAGTCATGTTGTTATTTTTTTCGACTGGACTTAAGTCTTGATTGGAGAAGTGTTTGACCAAGGTGTTGTTAACCTGTTGGTTTAAAGTGACGAAACGCATCTTTAACATGAAGATCAATCCAAATAACTGGTGACACGATGTGGAACTAATTACAATCAGAGAACAAGCATATACTTGCATCATCTTAAAACTGAAAACGTGCTCTCTTGGAACTATTGCTACGTGGAAAAAGATGTAAATAACCACGATAGAATGTTTAGTGATGAAATATTTTACAATTTCTTTCTTGGTTTTTCGATAGATCCCCAATGCGCTCTGTGTGGATATCTGTCTGTCAAAATCAAAAATTTTGACCAAGAATTGCATAAATTTATAGCGATTGGCCAAGTTGTTTATCAAAATGGTAACAGCGAAAATTAATCCGCTGCACAAGCACAAGACATTTGTAGTGTTTTGTAAGGGTAGACCGGTGGTATCTATTGAACAATCGTATAACAAATAAATCGTAAATGAAGCAACCACACAGGTCAAAAAAATATTTCCGACGATTCTGGTATTTGATGAGTGAAAATGTTTTTCTCTGTGACTGAACGGAATCGTTCCAAAAATTTGGCCCAGAACCAAGAGAAGTTTCATTGATGAAATAAATTTTTGAAATAATTTATCATCATTTGTGTTCCTCATGGTCTACTTTGATGCACCACTCTCAAATGAATACAACAATCGATTTCCATTTATTATATTTGAGTCAAGTTGATTAATTAATTACATATAAGCGATTAAGATAAAATGAGTTCTGTTGATATTTGTCATTTCAAGGTGAACTGTGCTGTGCGTCAAAATTTGCCATTTATTCTTCTAGAGTGGTTGCAAGGCGGTCTTAAGTTACAGGCCTGGACACTGGCTGTGTTGCCACATTCCCTGGTAGGCCATTCCATGACCTACGGTGTTACAAAAATTTTGAAACCAATAGACATTTAAAATAAATTTTGACAAGTCCTTGGTCAAATTCGTCAAACTGAATTAAAAATGTCATTTAAGTGTTGCGTATCAAATTGCAACTCAAATTATGCGTCTTCTTCTTCAAATTACGTAGGTAGCTAAATACTTTTATTTAAGTTTCCATCAAATGAGGAAACGAAGCCAATTTGGAAAGAGATTTTAAAAATCGAATAGTGAAGAATTCGCAAAAGTAGCCATGCTTGTGCTAAAGATTTTAGCGGAACAGTTATTTATCAATGGGGACAAAATGAAGCGACTTGTGCCAAACGCGGTTCCAATAGCTTCTAATTACGAAGAAATTACACTTTGGGAAGAAATAATCAAAATTAGTAATGACGACACAATCACTGGAGAAAATCTTTTGGTTTTAAAAACGAATATTGAAATGAGACTGGGAAGCAAGTTACAAGAAATGGGATGGGATTTAGGCAATGGGGAGAACAAATTGTTATGTTTAAGTTGGAAATGCCCACCTCGCGTTAGTTTATAACCAAACAGTTTCAATAGTCCGGAACACAGCAGAGCATCTGAAATTTTATCAGTAATGAGCACTGTTATTTTTCTGTCCCTATAAACTATATATTACAATGCGATTACGCATTTTTGAACTGTCGTAAAATTAGATCACTCATATTTGACAAATGTAAATACAATGACAAGTTTAGTGGATTTCGATTTTTTTCACTAAATGTTGGTGAAGCAATGTTGTCAGACTGTGGTAGGCCATTCCATAGCACACTGTCTTTGGTCAGTGTCATGGCCTGGTAAATGTTGATCGCCTTGGTGGTTGCCATTTTTATCAATATAATTATGTACGTGGTTACTCCTCCAATGATCTACAACTCTTTTGAAATATGGAGATGTTGAACTTTGCTCACTTACGGAAAAGACTAGAGTATAGTTGATTGGAAAGAAACCAGCAGCACTAAATTCGACTTTTTGATTTACCATCTGAAGAAAAAACATTTCTATTTCTTCAATAATTTTGGAATCATCTGTTTCGATTTTGTTAATAAGGTCACCTGTTCTAGTGGCCTACGAATCAAAATGTATCCTCGGATGCAAAAAACGTTAAATGCACCTCGTCAGCAGCCGCGGAACAAACATCACATACCCACAGAGTATCAACTATGTAACATATACCCGTCATAAAGACGTACATGATATTTTTCCAATTCATGTTTTCTTCGATTTCAGCTGTCACATGGAATAGCATTGTCGTTATCATCACAAAGCTGAAACCAAACATTAACAGCAGTATCACTCCGAAAGTGTCGTTGAAGAGTTTGACTAATTTGTTGAATGTTGGAGCTGCGCATCACTAGATTTACTTGATTTGTGTCAAAATATTTAACAATATCGTCGATCTGCTGATTGAGAATTGCAAATCGCATTTTCAAGATTAAAACTAGCTCGACTGTTTGGAAACACGTGGCGGAATTAACTAGCGACATCACAAAACCAATGCATTGTCCTGTTCGTTGAGAGAGGTAATAGTTGTGTGTTGTAAAAACGGTGTAAAATAAAATGTATGCTGTCATGAAAAGTACATTCATCAACAATCGTCTTGTGACTCCTTTTTTGCATTTTTGATAGTTTAAGATACGGCAGTTTTCTTGCAAAATCATATCAAAATCTGCAATTTTGTTCAAAATTTTTATAAATTTGTCGCTATTTAGCAGACTCTTTATCCACACAGCGGATAAGTAAACCACACCGCAAATGAAATCTAGTACAGCTGTACCTTTTGATATCATTGGGTACCTTTGATCATATACAGTTTCGTACAAGAAGTAAGCTACAACCGAAAGTAAAACTGTTTCTGTTGGAATGTTTTGGGCGGCTCTAATTTTTGAAGGGCGAAACTTTGTCTCTGTAAGACTGAAAGTCACCAAGCCGAAGATTTGGCTCTGGATTAAGAGAATCTTAATGGAATTTGTAAATTTTTTGAAATTGAAATTTGTTGGTTTTTGTACTTGTGACATCTTTTCGAAGTATACAGTGACAGCAACTTTGTCTAAGTAATTACCAATCTATTTTTCGATGACCACTTTCGTTAATCAATTGATTGGAACTCATTTAATCTTGCCAGCAATAATTCACTTTTTATTATACAAAATAAGGCATATTGTAGAAAAACAGTTTTTGCTAAGAGGAAAGTAAGAAAATATTTTTCTGTCTTGCGACAGAAATTTTGTAAAATTTGGAACAAAGAATTTATTGTGCAACCATTTAATTGAAAAGAACTGATCATTTAATCTTTTTTGTAAGTAGGTCGTCCAAATGCTTCAAAAATTCTCCATTTATACAAATTAGTAATGTTGTCTTGCGTTGTTTAGAGATGCTGCCAGTTGTATCAGTATTATTATATAAGTCGTTACACCTCCAATAATCTGCAGATAACTAGTTTAATTTTCAACATAGAAGTCTGCAAACTAGCTTACCGAAAATATCAGAGTGTAATTTATTGGGAAAAATCCCGCTGCGCTAAATTCAACCTTCTCGTTGGCAATCTGAAGAGAAAACATCTCGATTTCGTCAATCATGTCCCGGTTTTCTGTTTCGATCTGGTGAATCAGCACACCCATTTTATTAACCTAGAAATGACAGTTACCACACCATTTTTTCCCAAAGAAACTTACTTCTTCAATGGTAGAATAGCAGACGTCGCAGATGTAAAAGCAATCACTTCCATAACAGAAGCACGTGAGAAAAATATAGGCAAGTGCTGTCGGCTCTACATAAGTCGACTGCAGTATTATAGATGCATAGAAGAGTGCAATGGTAATGATAACGAAACTTAATCCGAACATCACCAGCATATTTAGACCAAATGTGTCGTTAAAAAGTTTGATCAGTTTGGACAAGTGGTGGTGCAAGGCGCAGATCTTGCTAAGGAATAAGAATTTTTCGGTTATGTTGTTATTTTTTTCGATTGGACTTAAGTCTTGGTTGGAGAAGTGTTTGACCAAGGTGTTAACCTGTTGGTTTAAAATGACGAAGCGCATCTTTAACATGAAGATCAATCCAAATGATTGGTGACAGAATATGGAACTAAATACAGTCAAAGAACACGCATATACTTGCATCATCTTATAACTGAAAATATCCCGTCTTGGAATTATTGCTATGTGGAAAACGATGTAAATAACCAGGATAGAATGTTTAGTGATGAAATATTTTACAATTTGTTTCTTGGTTTTTCGATAGATCCTCAATACGCTCTCTGTGGATATCTGTCTGTCAAAATCAAAAAATTTGACCAAGAATTGCATAAATTTATTGCGATTGGTCAAGTTGTTTATCAAAATGGTAACAGCGAAAATTAATCCGCTGCACAAGCACAAGACATTTGTAGTGGTTTGTAAGGGTAAACCGGTGGTATCTATTGCACAATCGTATAACAAATAAATCGTAAATGAAGCAACCACACAGGTCAAAAAAATATTTCCGACGATTCTGGTATTTGATGAGCGAAAATGTTTTTCTCTGTGACAGAACGGAATCGTTCCAAAAATTTGGCCCAGAACCAAGAGAAGTCTCATTGACGAAATAAATTTTTGAAATAATGTATCATCATTTGTGTTCCTCATGGTCTAGTTTGGTGCACCACTCTCAAATGAATACAACAATCGATTTCCATTTATTATATTTGAGTCTAGTTGATTAATTAATTACATATAAGCGATTAAGATAAAATGAGTTCTGTTGATTTTTGTCACTTCAACATGAATTAGGTTGTTGCGTCAAAACTTGTCATTTATTCTTTTAGACTGGTTGCCAATTGTATCAATATAATTATGTACGTGGTCACTCCTCCGATGATCTACAACTCTTTTGCAATATGAAGTTGTTGGACTCTGCTCACTTACGGAAAAGACTAGAGTATAGTTGATTGGAAAGAAACCGGCTGCACTAAATTCGACTTTTTGATTTGCCATCTGAAGAGAAAACATTTCTATTTCTGCAACGATGTCGCAATCATCTGTTTCGATTTTGTGAATAAGTTCACCTGTTCTAGTACCCTACAAATCAAAATGTATTCTCGGTTGTAAAAAATGTTAACTGCACCTCTTCAGCAGTCGAGTGACAGACATCACATACCCACAGAGTGTCAACTATGTAACATATACCCGTCATAAAGACGTACATGATATTTTTCCAATTCATGGTATCTTCGATTTCAGCAGTCACATAGAATAGCATTGTCGTTATAATAATAAAGCTGAAACCAAACATTAACAGCAGTATCACTCCGAAAGTGTCGTTGAAGAGTTTGACTAATTTGGAGAGGTGATGGTGTAGGGTACAAATTTTGCCAAGAGCTAGAGCTCTGTCTTGAACATTGGAGCTGTGCATGACTAGATTTACTCGATTGGTGTTAAAATACTTGACAATTTCGTCGATCTGCTGGTTGAGAATTGCAAATCGTAGTTTCAAGATTGAAACCAACTCGACGGTTTGCAGACACGTGGCGGAATTAACTAGCCCCATAGTAAAACCAATACATTGTCCTGTTCGTTGATAGAAATCATATTTGACTGATGTAAAAACCGAGTAAAATGAAATGTACATTGTCATGAAAAGATAATTCGTCAACAGTCGCCTTGTAACTCCTTTTTTAGATTTTTGATAGTTCACGATACGACAGTTTTCTTGCAAAATGATGTCAAAATCGACAATTTTGTTCAAAAATTTGATAAACTTGTTGCGATTTAGCAGACTCTTTATCCACACTGCTGATAAGAAAACAACACCGCAACTGAAATTCAGTACAACTGTCGCTCTTGGTATCATTGGATACATTTGGTTATAAACAGTTTCGTACAAGAAGTATGCTACAAAAGAGAGTAAAACTAATTCTGTTAGAACGTTTTGGGCGGTTCTAATTTTCGAAGGACGAAACTTTGTCTCTGTAAAATTGAAAGTCACCAAACCGAAGATTTGGCCCTGGATTAAGAGGGTCTTAATGGAATTTGTAAATTTTTTGAAAATGAAATTGGTCGGGTTTTGTACTTGTGACATCTTTTCGAAGTATACCGTAACAACAACTTTGTCTAAGTAATTACTAATCTATTTTTCGATGACCAATTTCGTTAATTCATTGTTTATCAACAGTTGATTAAAACACTTTTAATCTTGCCAGGCCAGCCACAATTCGCATTTTATTTATGTATTGGGTGATTGAAATAAATGATTGTGGATAAATATGGCAACTATGTACGAAAATGTATGTGTCAACTGTGTGGGTAGGATAGAGATGACATTTGTTTGACAATTCATAGTCGCGCAATTTTGATAATTTTGATAATAATGGTATAAAATAGTAGATTATGCACCGAGAGAGTGAAGTGCATGATTTTTACCCGAGGTGCAGGTTGTAGCTACAAAGCACTGAGGGTAAAAATCATTCACTCCTGAGGTGCATATAACGGGTGTTTTTTAAAATTTAGCGTCGAAGTAGGCGTTGAACTGTCGATTGTGAACGCACTATACAGGTTACGGATCACGGATCAGCTGTTCAAATCTGACACTTTTACACGAGTGATGCGATCTCAATCGACTCTCCAACGCCTACTTCGATGCCAAATTTAAAAAAACACCCTTTACTATTTTTTGCACGACCCTACGATTTTTATTAAAAAATCCGAGAATTTGAAAATAGTTCTTAACTGTTAAGCAGTTTCCTCTAATTCTTCCGTTATCACTTCTTGAATTGATTGTAAGAGTCGGTAATAAGCATTTCAATCTCTCATAGTGATAATTTATTCTTCAATGAGATAACAAAAATGACAAATTAATGAAAAATGGTTTTAAACATTATTTTGCTAAAAATGATTGAAGTTCCTACATCAAGAACCTAGTTTATTAAATCTTTGACATTATCATTTGATTGAAAAGAATTGATCTTTTTCGGAAGTAAGACGTCCAAATGCTTCAAAAACTCTTCAGTCATACAAATTAGTAATTTTGTCTTTCGTCATTTAGAGTTGCTGCCAGTTGTATCAGTATTATTATATAAGTAGTTACACCTCCAATAATCTGCAGATAACTAGTTTAATTTTGAAAATAAAAGTCTTGCAAACTAGCTTACCGAAAATATCAAAGCGTAATTTATTGGAAAAAACCCGGCAGCGTTGAATTCAACGTTGTGATTTGCAATCTGAAGCGAAAACATTTCTATTTCGTCGACGATGTCGGTATCTTCAGTGTCAATTTTATGAAGGAGTTCACCTGTTCTAGAGGCCTACGAATCAAAATGTAATCTGTGAAATCGATTATGGTATCTGCACCTCTTCAACAGTTGAATAGCAGACATCGCAAACCCATAGAGTATCTACCATGTAGCATATACTGGTCATGAAGACGTAGACAACACTTGTCCACTTTATGTCATTTGCTTGAAGTGCACCAGTTACGTAAAATAGCGTAGTCGTTGTGGTCATAAAATTGAAACCAAACATCAACAACAGCGTCATTCCGAAGTTGTCATTGAAGAGTTTAACTAATTTTGAGAGCTGGTGGTGCAACGTGCAGATCTTACCAAGAGCTAGGGCTCTATCTTGAATTTGAGAACTATTCGAGACTAGATTTACTTGACGGGTTGCGAAATACTCCACAATGTCGTCGATTTGTTGGTTTAGAATTGCAAATCGCGTTTTCAACAATAAAACTAATTCGACTGTTTGATGACATACTGCGGCGTTAACTATTGATATAAAGAAACCAAGATATTGCCCAATTTGTTTGTAAATATCAAATTGATATCTTGTAAAAGCTGCATAAAATGAAATGTACGCTACCAGGAACAAATTTTTCGTCAACGCTCGTCTGACAACTCCTTTCTTGCACTCTTGGTAATTCACAAGACGACATTTCTCTTGTAACGTGTCGTCAAAATCGACAAGTTTGTTCAAAAATGTGATAAACTTGTCGCGATTTAGCAAACCGTTCATCCAGGCAACGCACATGTAAGTGGTACCGCAAGAGAAATTCAGTAGAGTTGTCGTTTTTGGTATCGATTGATTCGCTTGGTCTTTCACACATTCGCACAAGAAATAAACAACGAATGCGTTCAAAACACCAATCATCAGAATGCTTTGAACTGATCTTGTTTTCGAAGGACGAAAGTTTGTCTCTGCTAAACTGAAAGTAACTAAACCAAATATTTGGCTTTGGATTAAGAAAATCTTAATTGAGTCGGTGAATTTTTTAAAAGTGTCAGTCGATCTTTGTGCTTTTGGCATCTTTACCACAACACTGACTGCAGCCAACTTCACGACAATATCCAATTGATCAATAACTCACGACGACCACTTCCGTTAATTGTTTAACTATCAATAACTGGTATTAGTACTCGTAGTTTTACAAATTATTTATTGATTCAACAATTTTTCAAATTTTGACACACCGCAAGAATATCGCAATCCTCATTAAGGATATCAAAGTATTCTTGATGGAAGAAAATTGCAGAGACTGCGCCCTTTAGAGTCGATTCTGTAAGATCCAGACTGTTTTATTCGCAAATAAGTGAATAATTTAACTAATCCAAGAGAAAGTTACAATGTTTCTTATTCAAAGACAAAATGACAGATATTGCGCCAGCAAACCGAATCGACCATAAAACTAATACCTGGAGAACTCCTGGCAGACACATAAGTTCGTTTTATTTCACTTCCTTAGAGTTCAACGTAAAACGAACAAAACTGTTTCTATGAAGCTAACACAAAACGTCATCACTAAACTCACTCCGAAGTCGTTGAATAAACGACGCACTTGGTAGATCATGAGGAAGATTATTAATTCCGTTATTATATTATTAATAAACATACACATTAAAAGTTATTCATAAGTATAGTATTTTGTATATCAAGGCCGCGAAATCATTCTTTAACGTACCGAGAGAAAAATTGTCGCCGAGGTCGCTTGCGGCCGAGGCTGGACAATCTCGAGGAAGTTAAACGAGTTCGCGGCCAAGGTGACGTTTACTTTAACGGTCGTCGTTAAAAGCAACGTCCCCGAATTTGGATTTCGCGGCTTGTTTTAGGTATGCGAATGAAACCATTGAAAATAGTGCCATTTAATGTCCCATGTATTGTTTACTGATAATTGCTGCCAGTTGTATTAATATAATTATGTAGGTAGTCACACCTCCGACAATCTGCAAACAATTATGTAGTTAATTTTCACTCGGACAGTCGTCAGATCATCTTACAGAAAACACCAAAGTGTAATTGATCGGAAAAAATCCAGCAGCGCTGAATTCGACTCGTTCGTTGGCGATTTGCAAAGAAAACATCTCAATTGCATCAATCATGTCGTGGTCTTCAGTGTCGATTTTGTGAATGAGTTCTCCGGATTTGTTGGCCTGAAGGTGAAAATCTCAATAAACTTTAAACAAGTCGTGACGTTACCACCTCCTCGATCGTCGAGTAGCACACGTCGCAGATGTAAAGTGTGTCGATGATTATATTTATGCATGGCAAAGCGGTGTACAAGATATGGGCCCAAAATATTTCAGGCGATTGAAGTTCAACAGTAATGAAGAATAAGCAAATCACAGTCATCATAAACCCAACACCGAACATCAGCAACAGAGGCAAGCCGAAGATGCGATTGAAGAGTTTGATCGATTTTGAGAGGAGATGGTGCAAGGCGCAAATTTTGATAAAGGAGGAAGACTTCTTTCGGACTATTCTCTGCGCACTAAGCGTGTTTATGCTGTGGAGGGTGAAGAAGTCGACCAGATTGCTGAGCTGTTTGTTCAGAATTACAAATCTAGCTTTCAGGATTAGAACTAGTTCGGTGACTTGAAAGCAGAATGCTGTGTTGAACAAGACCAAGACTGGTTCATATAGTTCGAAAAATCTGTCGATGGGAAGATTTTTCCATGGTGATAAATAACAACCACACACACCAAGTACCAAGAAACGAGAGTGGCGAACTACTAGTCTCAATAACATCTTGTTCTTGGTTTTTTGATAGTCGAGGATGATGCAGTTCGTCTGCAGGTTTATATCAAATTCCATTATCTTTTGCAAAAACTGTACCAATTTCTCTCGCTTCACCAAACAACACACGAAACAACACAACATGTAGACAAGATCAGCAATCATGGCCATTATGGTTGATGCTGTGAATATACTAGGTAGACCTACTATGTTTGGAACTACTCGGAGAGAGTAGATACTGAAAAGTAAATACAATACCAAGACTAGAAGAGTGTAAGAGAAGTTCCAACGCGAAGGGTGAAAATTTGTTTCGTCAAAGCCAAATGGCATCAATCCGAAAATTTGACTGTGGATCAAGACGATTCTGACTATGCTTACAAATTTTTGAGTGACTTTTTCCATCGTCAAGGAATTTTGGTGGTCTGTTTACGTTTCCGATTGTTAGACTAACGCGTTGTTGTAGAATTAGAGTTTTGACGAACAAACAACATGAATAATAAATTGGGACAAATTGGATACATTAACTGGAATTGACTTTCGTCTGGAATCAACAGTTTTGTCAACAGTGAAGATTATTGTGTGACAATGTTAAAAAAATTAGTAGCGCTCATCGGTCTTTGTGGTCAAGCCGAAAGAAAAGCAAATGATTACCAGTACTTTGAAATTTGATCACAACCTAGAATTTGACGCCAGGAAAAAATTTAGTATTGTCTACAAGTTGTATTTTATTTTCAATAAGTCTCAAATTAGGACATATAAGAATTTAGAAGAAATAGTATTCTCCGTACAGTTTACTCAGAGTTGCTGATAGTTGTATCAATATAATGATATAAGTGGTGACACCTCCAATGATCTAAAAATAATTAACATGCTCTCAAATCTAATAGATAGCAGCGCTGAATTCCATTTGATCGTTGGCAATTTGCAAGGAGAACATCTCTATGGCGTTACATTAATCAACTGTCAATTTCGTCAAGAATTAACACATAGAATAATTGTGAATTTGAACGTTTTGGAGATTAATTTGAGGAAAGAGAACTAAACAATTAGTGCTAGTCAGAATTCTGTGTTGAAAGTACAAATAATCTTTGCAAAACATTAAAACGGTTTTTGCATAAAAGCACTATCATTTTGGGTGCTTCTAGAATCTCCAACAAACCTACTGCTTCTAGATCTCTTTTGCGAAAGTTGCTGCTAATTGTATCAATATCACTATATACGTGGTGACACCTCCAATGATCTAAAAATAGTTGATTTACTCTTACATTTACCAAATCAGTGACTAAGTTACCGAAAATATCAAAGTGTAATTAATTGGAAAAAAACCAGCAGCACTGAACTCGACTTGATTGTTGGCAATTTGCAACGAAAACATCTCTATGGCGTCAATCATGTCGCGATCTTCAGTCTCGATCTTGTGAATAAGTTCGCCAGATTTGTTAGCCTAGGTGTAAAAAATTCAAGCCATTTATTAAACGGGATATCATATTACCTCTTCAACCGTCGAATAGCACACATCACAAACATTAAATAAGCAAATGGCACTATTTATGCATGGCAAAAGGGCGAACAGTAAATGCTTCCAATTCACTTCATTCGCTTGTATTTGGGCACTGGCGAAAAAAGAACCGTTCACAATCACAAAAAAATTGAGACCAAACATCAGCAACAAAGTCACGCCGAAGAAGTCGTTGAATAAGGTGATAGATTTTGACAACAGATGGTGCAAAATAGCAATTTTCATAAAATGTTGAAATTTCTGTCGGAGGATTTTCGTTGTATCAAGAGTATTTGCGTACTGAAGACTAAACTGTTGCACTAAGTTGTCGAGTTGTTTGTTGAGAATGACAAATCTGATTTTTAGCATTTGAACTAGTTCTGTTGTTAGAAAACAGAGCGCTCTGTTGAACAGGACCAGAATAAATCCATGCAGTACCAGAGATAGTCGTATTTTAATAAAATAAAAACTCCATGGAGAGAGATATTCTTCAGATACAGCATATACCACGAAAAAAATGTAAATTTTTAGTAGTCTGAATAACGTGTTTCTTCTATTTTCTTTGTAGTTGATGACTCGACAACTTTCTTGTAGGTTCACATCAAATTCGATTATATTACGCAAGAATTCTGTCAGTTTGTTGGATCTCAGCATACTGTAAATTATAGAGCCCGAGATGGACACTGCTTCACCAACAAGAGTTATCTTGATTGTCATGTTATGGAGAAAATGAAATTTTGGTAGCGCACACATTGAGTAAGCCACTGAGCTTAAATTTAGCACAATCAATAAAATATTATAGAAAGATTTCAGTTTAGAAATGTAGAAATTTCTTTTGTTGAAAGTGAGAGGCATCAGACCGAAAATTTGACTGTGGATTGAGATAATGTTGAAAATGTCCTTAAATTCGGAAAACACGTCCATCTTGATATGTTTTTGATGGTTATCAAATGCTTCTCTCTATTAGACTAATACCGTATTTCACAATTTCAAAGTTTTGGGTTGTAAGCACTATAAATAACAATTTGAAGTAATTGATTTGGTAAGTTCAATTTCATTTCGAACGGTTTGATAATACTAATGGATCTAAAAACACATTTTATGCGGTTGGATATAAAAAAAAGAAGAAAAATATCATATTGGAAATATAGGGGATCTTTACAAGATATTACAACAATTTAGCATAAAAGCACTACTGCTTTTTGATTGTTCTGACGTCAAGAAGAAACTACAACTAGGAACTAGAACTCAAGGCATTTGAAATATGTATTATATCAGCAACAATAGCCATCAGCCTTGTACAGGATTATCATAAATGTTTCTACACATTTTGGATGTGCCGCTAGTCTCGTAACAGGAGACAGACTAGTATCGCCAGTACTGGCGGTAGTTTTTACCGCCGGAAATCTGCCAACTGTCATGTCGGACTCGGAATGAATGTATATAAAGCGGCACACCTAAAATTAATTCCCCAGGCCCAGCCAACTACCACGCTGGAAACATTTGTATATAATACGACTGAAAATTCGTTTCGTTGAAGCTGAAAAGTGTTGCTACAAAAATTTGATCGTGAAGAAGTATTTTCAGAAACGATAATGAGAATGACTAATGAGGAAGTAATTGGTTGTAGTAGTTAGTTTAGATTTGAATCAATTAGTTAACAGTTGTTTAATTTGATAAGCTCTAAGCTTTTTAACATTTGACTAAACGACCAAAAGGGTTAATTTATTCCATACTCTTTGCTAAGACTAGCTGACACTTGTATCAGTATGATGATGTACGTAGCGACACCTCCGATGATCTAAAAATAATCAGTTTAGTCTTAAATCTAGGATAATGGATTAACTTACCGAAAACACCAAAGTGTAATTAATCGGAAAAAAACCAGCAGCAGTGAATTCCAACCGACTGTTGGTAATTTGCAAAGAAAACATCTCTATGGCGTCGATCATGTCGCGATCTTCAGTATCGATTTTGTGAATGAGTTCTCCCGATTTATTAGCCTAATCGTACAAATTTCAATCAATTATTAAACAAATCATCATATTACCTCTTCAACCGTCGAATAGCACACATCACACACCACAATTGAATAAATGATAAAATTTACAGCTGACAGAACGGTGAACCACGAATGTTTCCAATTCACTTCATTTGCTTGTAACTGAATAGTGACGTAAAAGAAGGTAATCACAATCGCAACAAAGTTAGCACCAAACATCATCAATAAAGTTAAACCGAAGACGTCGTTGAATAATCTGACCGACTTTGACAGGAGATGGTGCAGAGTACAAATTTTTGTGAAACGCAGAAATTTTTGTCGAACGATTACTCTCCTGTGAAGTGTATTTGTGCAACGAAGACTGAAATATTTAACCAAATGATTGAGTTGTTTGTTTAGAGTGGCAAATCTGATTTTCAGTATTAGAACTAGTTCAGTCACTAGATAGAACACGGCATTGTTAAACGCGTGCATAGCCAGTCCATATAACCGAAAAAATCTGTCAACGGGAAAATCCTTCCACAGGGATAGATTTTCGTGCCAGACACAATATACAATAAGAAATGTGTAAATTCCTAGTAATCTTAGTAACATTTTCCTTCTATCTTTTTGATAATTGATGACCATGCAGTTTTCTTGTAGTGTCACATCAAATTCAATTAAATTATTCAACAATTCGGTTCGTTTGTTGGATGTCAGTATGCTGCAAAGTAAAGTGCACGAAATGAATATCATTTGGCCAACGATAACCATCGTCATTGTCGTCGAGAATACATCGGAAAATTGTGGTACCACAACAGTTGAGTATCCACCCAAACCTAAATTCAACACTAAGAGAACAATGGTATAGAACAATTTCGGTGTGGAAATAATGAAATTTGCTTTGTTGAAAGAGAGAGGCATCAGCCCGAAAATTTGACTGTGGATTGAGAGAATTTTGGCAATGGACAAAAATTCGGAAAACGCGTTGACCATCGTTGTAGAATTATTGTGGTGGTTGTGAGAAGCTTCTATCAATTAGAGTAATACAATATTTCATGTTGTTAAAGTTATAGGTTCGTAAATAATAATTTTACTAAGTAATTGACTTGACAAATTATAAGTAAAGTTGTATTTCATTTAGAATGAAACGATTTGATAATACTAGTAGATCTAGAACAGCTTTTTAAGTGCAAAAAGATTATCACCAAAGAACTAAATGTTTTAACAGGTAGGAAGATTCAGAAATATGTGTTAGAACAACCAAGAAACTTCTTTGATCTTTGCGAGATCCTATAACAATTTTTGGTGATATCAAAAAATCACCAAAGAGAACTACTGATTTTGGTACTCTTGAGTTTGTGAAGTTTGGTACTCTTTACTGAAAGTTGCTACCAGTTGTACCAATATAATGCATAACATGCACTTGTAAATGACGTTGTAAATGGTTGATAATGAGAAAGTAACTGGTTGTAATAGTTGGTTTAGTTTTGAATAAGTTAGTTGACAGTTGTTTAATTTGATATGCTGTCAACTTTTTAACATTTGACTAGACGACCTCAAGGGTTAATTTATTCCATTCTGTTTTGCTAAGACTAGCTGATACTTGTATCAATATGATGATGTACGTAGTGACACCCCCGATGATCTAAAAATAATTAGTTTGGTCTTATATCAAGGATAACAGATTAACTTACCGAAAACAGCAAAGCGTAATTTATCGCAAAAAAACCAGCAGCGCTGAATTCTACTCGACTGTTGGTAATTTGCAAAGAAAACATTTCAATGGCGTCGATCATGTCGCAATCTTCAGTATCGATTTTGTGAATTAGTTCTCCCGATTTATTAGCCTAAGCGTACAAATTTCAATCGATTATTAAACAAATCATCATGTTACCTCTTCAACCGTCGAATAGCACACATCACACACCACAATTGAACAAATGACATAATTTATAGATGTCAGAATGGTGTACAACAAATAATTCCAATACACTTCATTAGATTGTAACTGAACAGTGACATAAAAAAATAAAATCACAATCGCAACAAAGTTAACACTAAACATCAGCAATAAAGTCACACCGAAGACCTCGTTGAATAGTCTGACCGACTTTGATAGGAGATGGTGAAGCGTACAAATTTTTGTGAAACAGATAAATTTTTCTCGAACGATTACTCTCCTGTGAAGTGTATTTGTGCAATGAAGACTGAAGTATTTAACCAAGTGATTGAGTTGTTTATTGAGAATGGCAAATCTGACTTTTAGTATTAAAACTAGTTCTGTAATTAGATAGTACAGAGCACCGTTAAACAATTGCAAAACCAATCCATACAAACGAAAAAGTATGTCAACGGGAACACTAGTCCACGGAGACACATTTTCGCGACAAATAAAATGTACACTAAAAAAAATATAAATTCCCAGCAGCCTCAGTAACATTTCCCTTTTCTCTTTTTGATAATTGATGACTGTGCAGTTTTTTTGTAGTATCACATCAAATTCAATTAAATTATGCAACAATTCTGTCAGTTTGTTGGATGTCAGTAGGCTGCAAAGTAAAGTGCCTGAAATGTATATCATTTGACTAACGAGAATTATCGTCATGGTCGTCGAGAATACGTTAGAAATTTGTGGTACCACAACTACTGAGTATCCACCCAAACCTAAATTCAACGCTAAGAGTACAATGGTATAGAACAATTTCGGTGGGGAAAGAATGAAACTTGTTCTGTTGAAAGAGAGAGGCATCAGACCGAAAATTTGACTGTGTTTCGAGAGAATTTTGGCACTGGGCAAAAATTCGGGAAACGCGTTGACCATCCTTGTAGAACTATTGTGATGGTTGTGAAACGCTTCTATCAATTAGAAATTAGACAATTAGAGTAATACAATATTTCGGGTTGTTAAAATAATAGGTTGTATACGTCGTAAATAATAATAATTTTACTAAGTAATTGACTTGACAAATTATAAGTAAAGTTGTATTCCATTTAGAATGAAAGGATTTGCTAATACTAATAGATCTAGAACTGCTTTTTAAGTCCAAAAAGATTATTACCTAAAGAAATGTTTTAACAGGTAGTAAGATTCAGAAATATGTGTTAGAACAACCAAGAAACTTCTTTGATCTTTGCGAGATCCTATAACAATTTTTGGTGATATCAAAAAATCACCAAAGAGAACTACTGATTTTGGTACTCTTGAGTTTGTGAAGTTTGGTACTCTTTACTGAAAGTTGCTACCAGTTGTACCAATATAATGCATAACATGCACTTGTAAACGACGTTGTAAATGGTTGATAATGAGAAAGTAACTGGTTGTAATAGTTGGTTTAGTTTTGAATAAGTTAGTTGACAGTTGTTTAATGTGATATGCTGTCAACTTTTTAACATTTGACTAGACGACCTCAAGGGTTAATTTATTCCATTCTGTTTTGCTAAGACTAGCTGATACTTGTATCAATATGATGATGTACGTAGTGACACCCCCGATGATCTAAAAATAATTAGTTTGGTCTTATATCAAGGATAACAGATTAACTTACCGAAAACAGCAAAGCGTAATTTATCGCAAAAAAACCAGCAGCGCTGAATTCTACTCGACTGTTGGTAATTTGCAAAGAAAACATTTCAATGGCGTCGATCATGTCGCAATCTTCAGTATCGATTTTGTGAATTAGTTCTCCCGATTTATTAGCCTAAGCGTACAAATTTCAATCGATTATTAAACAAATCATCATGTTACCTCTTCAACCGTCGAATAGCATACATCGCACACCACAATTGAACAAATGACATAATTTATAGATGACAGAATGGTGTACAAAAAATAATTCCAATTCACTTCATTCGCTTGTAACTGAACAGTGACGTAAAAAAAACAAATCACAATCACAACAAAGTTAAGACCAAACATCAGCAATAGAGTCGCACCGAAGACATCGTTGAATAATCTGACCGACTTTGATAGGAGATGATGCAGAGTACAAATTTTTGTAAAACGTAGAAATTTTTGTCGAACGATTACTCTCCTGTGAAGTGTATTTGTGCAACGAAGACTGAAGTATTTAACCAAGTGATTGAGCTGTTTGTTAAGAGTGGCAAATCTAATTTTCATTATTAAAACTAGTTCTGTCACTTGATAGTACAGAGCGCTGTTAAATAATTGCAAACCCAATCCATACAACCAAAAAAATGTGTCAACAGGAACATCCCTCCACGGGGACAGATTTTCTTGGCAGATAAAACGTACAATTAAAAATATGTAAATTCCTAGTAATCTTAGTAACATTTTCCTTTTCTCTTTTGGATAATTGATGACCGTGCAGTTTTTTTCTAGTGTCACATCAAATTCAATGAAATTATGCAATAATTCTGTCAGTTTGTTGGATGTCAGTAAACTGCAAACCAAAGTGCCTGAAACGTATATCATTTGGCCAAGGAGAGCCATCCTCATTGTCGTCGTGAATACGTTAGAAGTTTGTGATACCACAACAACTGAGTATCCACCCAAACCTAAATTCAACACTAAGAGTACAATGGTATAGAACAATTTCGGTGGGGAAAGAATGAAATTTGTTCTGTTGAAAGAGACAGGCATCAGACCGAAAATTTGACTGTGGATCGAGAGAATTTTGGCAATGGACAAAAATTCGGAAAACGCGTTGACCATCGTTGTAGAATTATTGTGATGGTTGTGAAACGCTTCTATCAATTAGAGTAATAACAATATTTCATGTTGTTAAAGTTATAGGTTCGTAAATAATAATTTTACTAAGTAATTGACTTAACAGAGTATAAGTAATAGTTATTTATTTAACGAGTGCCAAAAAAAGTCCAATTTACACAAGAATGAGTTGAATACAGCGTTTTTTTGTTCGACGACCCCCTTAAAGGCTCCAAATCGCTTAAAATCTTTAAAATTAACTTGACATTTCGTTTTGACAAGTTGTCACATTTATCAAAACCCGAGAAAATTCTCAAATTCTGACAGTGTCGAACAAAAAAATTGTATTTCATTTAGATTGAAACGATTTGATAATACTAGTAGATCTAGAACCGCTTTTTAAGTGCAAAAAGATTATCGTCTAAAGAACCAAATGTTTTAACAGGTAGTATAAGAGTCAGAAATTTGTGTTAGAACAGCAAAGAAACTTCTTTGATCTTTGGGAGATCTTATAACAATATCAAAAAATCACCAAAAAGAACTATTGATTTTGATAATCTTCACTGAAAGTTGCTGCCAGTTGTACCAATATAATGATGTACGTGGTGACACCTCCAATAACCTACAAACAGCTAATTTACTCTTTGATTTATCAATTGAGGACTACCTAACCGAAAACACTAAAGTGTAGTTTATCGGAAAAAACCCAGCAGCGCTGAATTCAACTCGATTGTTGGCGATTTGCAAAGAAAACATCTCTATTGCGAGAATCATGTCGCGATCTACCGTGTCGATTGTGTGAATGAGTTCTCCAGATTTGTTGGCCTGAATGTAAAAATTACAACTGACCACTAGAAAATCACAATTTTACCTCTTCGACGGTCGAGTAGCAAACTTGACACACGTAAAGTGCGTCGAAGACAAAATTCGCACTTGGTAAAAAAGTATAGAATAAACTCATCCAGTTTATTTTCTTCTGCTGCAACTCAACAGTGGAATAAAACGAGCTGATTACGGTGATTATAAAAGTGACACCGAACATCAGCAACAAACTCAAACCGAAGATGTTGTTGAAGAGCTTGGTTGACTTTGAGAGAAGATGGTGCAAGGAACAAATCTTGCCAAAAAAGAAAATCATTTTTTCGTTGTTGGCATCCCCACAAACTGTATTGACGCCATTTTTCTTAGAATATTTAGCCAAATTTTTCAGTTGTCGATTTAGAATGGCGAATCTTCTTTTTAATATCAAAACGAGTTCAGTGACTTGATAGCACATCGCTGAGTTAAGCAAAATCAAAGTTAGTCCAGATAGCTGAAAGAATTTGTTACGAGGTACGTCTGTCCATGGTGAAAGATAAAACGACAAGAAAAAGTGCGTTCCCAGATAGATATATCTTCCCACTAATTTCGATATCATTCTTTTCTTGCCCTTTTGATAGTCGACAATAACACATTTTGTCTGCAGAGTCACATCAAATTCGATTATTTTACGTAACAGTTTCATTAATTTGTTGCGTTTTACCAAACTGCAAAACAAAATGGTCGAGATATAAACTGCATCAGCAACATTAATCACTGTGATTGTTGTTATGTATTTGTTGGGTAAGAACGCTAATGTTGGTATCGCACAAACACAGTAACCAAACAAAATTAAATATGCCACCATCAACGACATGTTGTAAATCAGTTTTGGCCTCGACGAATGAAAATTCGTTTCGTTGAAGCCAAAAGGTGCTAGTCCAAAAATTTGGCTGTGATGTAGGAAAATTTTGGCCATGGTAAGAAATTTACGGTAGATGGGTTCCTTCATGGTAACAACTTGTTGAATGAGTTGGGTTATTAGAAAAATTAATGTCAAGCGTGAGCTTGTAAACACTAAATAATTGATGATGTGATGGTAATTGGTTGTAGTAGTCATTTAATTTGATACGGGTGTAGGTTTTTTGACTAAACTAACAAAAGAGTTAATTTCTTCCGGTCTGTTTGCCAAGAGTTGCTGACAGTTGTATCAGAATGACGATGTACGTTGTAACACCTTCCATGATCTAAAAATAACTAGCTTAGTCTTAAATCTACTGGATAGCGGGTCAAGTTGCCGAAAAGACCAAAGCGTAATTTATCGGAAAGAAACCAGCAGCGCTGAATTCCAGCTGACTGTTGGTAATTTGCAAGGAGAACATCTCCACAGCATCAATCATGTCGTGATCTTCTGTATCGATTTTGTGAATGAGTTCTCCCGATTTATTAGCCTAGGCGTACAATTTTCAATCGATTTATCAAACATGTTGTCGTTTTACCTCTTCAACAGTTGAATAGCACATATCACAAACGTAAAGTGAACAAATAACACCGTTCATAGCTGGCAGAAGACTAAACACCAGTTGTTCCCAATTCATTCCATCCACGTGGAGTAGAACAGTCGCGTTAAAAAAACCAATCACCATCACAACAAAAATAAGACCAAACATCAGCAATAGAGTCAATCCGAAAACGTCGTTGAATAGTCTGACTGACTTTGATAGGAGATGGTGCAAAGTGCAGATCTTGGTAAAATGTAGAAATGTTTCTCTTGCGTGAGGTCTATTGGTGGAGCGAAGACTAAAGTATTTGACTAACTGGTTCAGTTGTTTGTTTAGAATGGCAAATCTGACTTTTAATAGTCGAATTAGTTCTGTCACCAGAAAGCACATCGCGCTGTTAAACAAAAGCAGAACACATCCAAAGAGTTGAAAATATCTGTCAACAGGGAGATTTATCCATGGTGACAGATTCTCGTGACATACAAAATACACAACGAAAAGAATATAAATTCCTATTAGTCTCAGTAACATTCTTCTTCTATGTTCTTGATAATTGATGACCACGCAGCTTCTTTGTAATGTCACATCAAATTCGATCATTCTATGCAGCAATTCTATCAGTTTTTTGGATCTCAGCAAATTAGACAACAGAGTTCCCGAGACGTATACTAGTGCAACAACAAGACTTAGCATGGTTGTGGTTGAAAATATGCTAGGTAGAAAAAGAAATGTTGGTACCACGTCGATGCAGTAACCAAAAAAACCAAAATTTAGCACTTGCAATGTAATATTATAGAGCGATTTTGCTCTGGAAAGATGAAAATTTGTTTGGTTGAAAGTGAGAGGCATCAGCCCGAATATTTGACTGTGAATGGAGAGAACTTTGATCATTTCTGAAAATTTGCGTGTGACGTCTATCATTCTAAATGTTTCTGACTGCTTCTAACTAACAGAGCGTTGCACAATGCAAGAGTTTGTAAACATCTAAATAATTGATGTGATTAATAAAATGAATGAATGAAACGGTTCGATAATGCTAATAGATCTAGAAATGTGCTGGTTTTTGAAAAGGAACTGAACAACATTTCTTTTCAGTATGGCTAAATGTTACATATTTCGACGAATTATTTTCTGTTACATCTGTTGACAATTACAAAACAAACGAGAATTATCAAAACAGAATTGTTATGTAAACAAAAAAACAAAACATTCAAGTCAAAGATATGTTTTTTGCAAAGTCACCATAGAATTTCTAGAAAACAATTAGGCCGCTCAGTTAATAAATTAGTTAAGTTTTTGGAACCAATTCAAACCGATTTCTGTAAGATATGCACTTATCCATATTATGTTTAAAAACAATATGTACTTTTGCCTCAGATTCGAATCTTAAATATAAAGAGAAACAGGACTATCAGAAACCGTTTAATCTTTGACCTTTCTGATACAAGAATTTATCTATAAGTGCCATCAACTTAAATTGCAATTGTGAAGTGGTATTGTCTTGTAGATTTGACAACAGTTAATGCAATCAATCTGTCGATCATTTTTGTGACGTACACATTTTACAATTTTGTTAATAATTAAGAAGAATAATCTAGAGGAAAGATACTTGAACCAAATTATTAATCATGACAGTGCCCACGACCAACAACGAGCCAAATGGTGTCCTTTTTCTTCTTGAAAAATAATGTCGAGGATCAGCCTAACTACTCGCAGAAAGCAACAAAGTGTAATTGGTCGGAAAAAATCCTGCCGCGTTAAACCCGACATGTGTTGAGCACCTGCAAAGAAAACATCTCGATTTGGTCGATGAGGTCGTGATCTTCAGTCTCAGTTTACTTTTCTTCAATGTTCTCCATTGTTTACTTTAGCACAAGGTGTGCGGTAAAATATGTATTACCGCACGCCGTGCGGTAAAGTAAGTCGATACCTGTATCAAATGAGTGAGCATAATAGGATATATCGCACGGTCGGTAAAGATAATTTAAACAATTTTTTCTTCACTTTGTTCACTCAGAGTTGCTGATAGTTGTATCAATATTATAATGTAGGTGGTAACGCCGCCTATTATCTGCAAAAAGTACCAAAACATCGTGTTAAACGTTTCGAAAATTTACATACCGAAAACACTAGAGTGTAATTTATGGGAAAAAATCCCGCAGCGTTGAACTCAACCTCTTCGTTGGCAATTTGCAAAGAAAACATCTCAACTTCGTCGATAATGTCGTGGTCGTCAGTATCGATTTTGTGTATAAGCTCTCCCGCCCGTTTGGCCTAAAAATACAAATGTCACAGCTGATAGAAACAATATAAAAGCTTCTTACTTCTTCGATAGTGGAGTAGCAAACGTCGCAGACCCAGATCAAATCGATGAAGAAACTGATGCTTGGAGCAATCATGGTCAGAATACTGTTCCAGGCTATCTCATTCGATTGCAATTCAGCAGAGGTGTAGAACAAGGAAAGGACGGTTATGATAAAACTGACACCAAACATGAACAACAGAGTCACGCCGAAGATGGCGTTAAAAAGTTTGACAGATTTGGTGAGGTGATGGTGCAGAGCACAAATTTTACTCAGTGTGAAAAATTTCTTCCTGTTGTCAACACTGACAAATTTCACGCTGTCACTTGTTGCAAATTGTTTGACCAAAATGGAGATTTGCTTGTTCAGAATTTTGAATCTGCTCCTCAACAGTGAGACCAACTCGATGGTTTGATAGCATACTGCTGAATTGAAAAACGCCATAAATATCAGAGGTAGTACCATACTTTTGTCAGAAATTTCCATAGAGACACTCGAGAACTTGATGTAGTAGACGACAAGTAACGCCAAGTAGATGTATCGCCCTGCGAGCTTAATTACTGTTCTTTTTTTGCTTTTTTGGTGATTGATGATAACACAACTGGTCTGTAGTTTTACGTCGAAATCGATAATCATCGAAAGCAATTCCATGTGTTCGTGACATTTAACCAAGCAAAAAATCCAAGTGGTGGCGACGTAAATTGTAGAAGAAACGACTGTTATAACGGTTGTTCCTTTGTATATTGAGTCTTCGCTAGTCACTGTTAACGCCATAGCCAAGAAGCAAGCCATGAGGAGGCAAAACACAGTTAGAAGCGAGATGATGTAGAAGCATCTCAGCTTAGAAAATCGGAAATTTGTGTCGGTGTAAGTGAAAGTAGCCAATCCGTAGATTTGGTTGTGAACCAAGAAAACTTTCTGCATGTCCAGAAATTTCTGAACCAGATTAGTCGTCATGGTGGGTGAAATGGATCGACAATTGTAAGTAATTGACAGTCAGTATTGGTAGTCAATTACTTATGTAGGAGCTCCATGTAAACAAGTAAAACAAGAACAACAACAATTTATTACAATAATGGGAATAATTTAGTTTCAACGAAGGAACAAGATCTACAAATGTTTTAGGAAAATTAAACCTTTAATTCAGTAAAGTGTTTGCTTCGAAATAAATCTATTGATCCTTTCTGCGACACACCAATAGATTCGAAGACGATCGTCGACAACCATGTTCCACGTGTCTAAACCAAAAGAACCAGTTTTTCAAAAGTTCTCGAATGCCATCAAAATCCTCTTGATCAACAGCCAAATTTTTGGCCTCGTGACGATTACTTCCACCCCAAAAACATTCCAACCGTCAAAGATCAAATGCATTTGGAACGTTGCAATCCTGTGCATCTACACCTCAACAATTGCCTACATCGTGTACCTGACGGTAGCTGAATTTATTGAAACAACGGGCATACAGAGAACTACAAATACTATGGTCATGATCAGCAGTGCAGTCTACTTGGGCACCGTGTGGTTGAGCAGTATCACCAAAAGCGACCAGTTCGTAAAGTTTCTGATGACAATTGTGGATTTTGACGACAAGCTCTTCTCTAACGACATTCGCCTTGATTACGACAAAACGAAGAAACACATCGTGCTGCAGATGGTGGCGAGGAAAACTCTCTTCGTATTCTATTTTGGTTTTTTCATAATTGTTGACCTGCAGTACAGAGACTTCAATTCGTACCTGATGGAATGCTCTGCCTTGTTCATGCTGGTCATGAACTCGGCACTATGTTTTTTGGTCATCGAACTGATTCATATTTTGAGGGCGAGGTTTAAAGTGCTCAATCAACACATCAACACTCTAGCACAACAGGGTACCAAAAAAACCAGAAAGCAAGGAATTCTACCGTTGAATAAGATCTGCACCTTGCACCACCACCTATCCAAATTGATCAAATCGTTCAACGAGATCTTCGGCGTGATTCTGCTGTTGATGTTCACTCTTAGCTTCTTGGTGATAGTACTTTCGCTCTTCTACACCACCGGCGAGCTCCAGTCGAGTGTGATAGTCTGGATGGACGCGTTCTACGCCTTCATGACTTCTGTCACCTTCATAATTGACACGATCTACGTGTGCGATGCTTGCTATTCGACCATCCAAGAGGTAGATCCAGATCTTGTCCGAATTTTTTGAGAGCTCTTCTTCTAGGCCAATCTCTCGGGTGAGCTCATCCACAAGATAGATGCGCAAGATCGACACACCATCGACGAAATTGAGATGTTTTCTCTTCAGATAGCTAACGAGCAAGTCGAATTCAACGCTGCCGGATTTTTCCCGATCAATTACACTCTAGTATTTTCGGTGAGCGAATCGTCATTGTTAGATTTGACGTTTGTGGCAACCAATAGCGAGAACTGACCGCGAATTCGGTTTAATTGCAAATGATGAAATGTCAAATCTAACACCAATGGAGGTAGTAATAATCGCGTGTAATTGCAGATTATTGGAGGAGTCACGACGTATATTATAATATTAATACAATTGTCAAACACACTGAGAGAATAGTGGAGAACAGGATAATTGCGTTTGATTGCACGCTTTGTCGATTACTCCACAGATGTCTCCGCTCCACTTGCGGAAATCCAATAGATCCTGTGTAAACCGTGACAAATAAATATTTTGTGAATGTGCGCTTTTCCACCTCCATTTCAGCTCAATCAATCGATTACTCGCCAATAGAGGAATGCCTACACCGTGGTTGACCGATTCAATGTAGAAAACGTCACGTGGAAACCGGAAACCGCTGCATTTTGTGCAATCTCGCCGCTCCAATCGATGCAAAAATGCCGTTCGGTTTTCCGAACGCACCGGCCACTTTAAGTCCCGGGGTGCTCGTTCCGAGGCAATTACGTCGCCCCGCAAATTACACTCTGGTACCGGAGGACGATCTCTGATACTCTTGGAAGAGCTTGTGGCGTCCCCTTTCGGAAAAATATCGACGAGAGTACACAAAAACATAATAAAGAATTAACGAGCCCCGATAAAAGTTCGTCAACCGGAATTGCGTATTTCCTTCCGGTGTTATTTTCTATACATTTTTATTAGATGATATTTTATGTCATGCTTGAGCGCTCCGCCCCAAAGACTCTCTTAAGATAGTTTGCGCATAAAATTTTCAGTCGTTATGATTTTCACGGAAATCGGTGATTTAATGATCTATTTAATCCGAGGCGGGCGCGCCCTTTTCGAATAAGCTCGATAAAATGCATTCAAAGTGTCTGATTTTATATGGGGGCGGTCGTAAATAGCCCCGTTTCGTCTGTAGTTAGCGTTATTGGTCTTGAACCGCCTCCAGACATGCGGAAAGCTAAACAGGCACTAATTTCCGAAGAAGTGGATCCAAGACCTTGGGAATTTTTAATCCCGCGGGGGTTCCCCCATCTAGTACCAAATCGTGGAGATTGTTCGAGTTATAATGAGGGGATGGTTCCAGTGTTTCAGTCCTGAAAGAAACGCGTAAGTGTGTAACGGCAGCCACGTGACTCGCATCTGCGGGCGGCGTAAAACCGCCGCCGAGTGAACGATCCCATACAATTTGAAACAGTCGCTTATTGGACGTGTGAATTTTTGAATGCGTTCGGTCGTGTCGTCGGTGTTTTGGGGAGCGGGGAACCACCCGTTCGGGGAGTCCCCCATAAAAACATCCACCTACGAGCGAAGTTTCCTCAAATATCTGTCAAATAAATTTATAAGCCGCAGATTTCCGTCGCGCCCCCACTCTATAAAACTTGGCTTATTCTAAACGGCCGTTGTTCCGGTGTTTTATTGTTGTTCGTCTGGAACAGCCGCCTCCCGCCAACGGACACATGTCAGAATTCGTTAGGAAGCGTTAAAACTATAAAATAAGACGTCTGCCAGACTATCAAATCATAATGAAAAAGCTGCGACTGCTTTTATGGATGTTTTATTGTTGTTCCAGAAACCGCCATGGGAGTTCAAGTCAACGCGATGAAGCACTCCGACTCGGAATACGTGAAATCCGTCTACGGGTGAGTTGTGCAAGCTTTTTCCGAGCTTTTCAGTGGGACAAATGGGGGCGGCGCGAAGTGAAAATTTGTTTTGCCAAGTAGTTGTTCCGCCTGCAGCGCACCAGGACGACCGAAGATGCGAGAGCATATTATTCATCAAGGAGCGCCTCAAGGGAGCGTTCTCGGCGCTGTCCTATTCATAACATGGGTTGTTTATCGCGGTGCAGTGCGTTTGGAATTTTTTTAATACTGAGCGCCGGAGCGCTTTCCGAATGTCTCTTCGACGGGGTGCTAATTAAATTCCGTTATAAAAACATCCCCGGGGGTAGTTCGAGCGTGCAGGCTGATTCGATCATCCTGTATCGCCGTACAAGAGTCCTTCCAGGGGTGTCCTTTGAAATGGCACGTCTAAATCCGCGCATGCTAATCATCTGATGTGTTCCAGGATATCTGATATAATGCTCTACCGCATGTTCCACCCCTATCTGCATCCAGATTTCATATTCAACCTGTCATCCAAAGGCCGTCAGCACAAGAAGTACCTGTCAATTCTGCATGGCTTCACCAGAAAGGTATGGCATCCCATCCGGGCAATCCGGGGACTGTGAACACGCGTCGGGGATTATTATTAATCCATCCGCCGCCAAATGGGGCGAAGCTCTACTGGAGACGGTTCAAGTGAGCATTACGGCCGGCTCGATACATTACCCGGATAGGCGGAATTAATTCGGGGTCATCGTTTTCCCGATTGTTAATGCGATTCCCGATTAATTATCCCGGTGGCGCCGCACCCATTCGCCGGACTTGCACCCAACTTAAAAAACAAGTTGTCCCGAAGGATCGTCCCGACCGAAATTGGATTTTTTTAATTGGCCCTTTGGAAAATTGATTTGTTTCAGTTGCGTGGAGGCGAACGAGACGGTTAAAATAAAAAAGAAAATCATATTTTTGCCGTTTGAAGTTCACCCCCGACTGAAACACCACAAACGGCTCTATTCAATTTTATTGTTGTTGTTTTTTGTCGGGAAGCCCGGGCGCAGCCCTTTTGCACTTCCTTTGTGCCACTCGGTGGAATTAATTGTGCACCCGTCGATCATGACCGTAAAGTGTTCGTATTCTTCGTTGTGGCCTCGCGGTTCTTCTTGCCTCACACTCTTGTTAATTTCCACGTTGCGTGCGTGTCTCCCCCATCCCGCCTCTTGCAAAATTCAGGAGCCTTCCGCGTAATTACCCTCTTCATGTCGCATCATCGTTACCGGTTTTTTGTCGTGGCTCCCGCGGGACGCCACTGATCTACCCAAACTCGGGCCCCGTAATGCCCTAACCCAATTTTGGGCAAACTTTCAGAACTAATTTCGCATCGAATCGATCGAAAAGGGCGACGACGCGCCCCAAATTAAAAATCGCACCCGACAAAAAATGCATTCGATAATTTAAAATGCTATGAAAGCACTATTGTCATTTGATCAGTGAAGTTAAGCAGTGTCGGGCGCGGTCAGTGTTTGGATGGGTGACCGCCGAGGAAAATCTTTTGATCACTAAAAGAATATTCCTAAAGCATTTACATCTGATTCTTCGTTTCGCGGATTATTTGTCAGCTAAATTTGTTTTGACGATACAAATAAATAAATAAATAAATAAACAAAATAAGTGTCTAAGCAACAATCATAATATTTGCCGATTTTTTAAACCCATTTTTTGTCCAATCGTACGCGAAACGAGCATTTGGCGTACCTAAAACAGGCCGCGAAATCCAATTTCGCGGTCGTTGCTTTTAACTACGGCCGTTAATGAATGATTTCGCGGCCTTGATATACAAATAACTATTCATTTGCGAAGTATATTTGATTTAATTTTCTGTTTTTAATGAAGTCAGTTGATTTTCAACATTATTAAACAAAGTTGGTGTTGAAAATTTCTTTGAGAAGTGGATCCTTGAACCATGTCAATGAATCAATTATGGTCAATTTGACGTGGTGTTGGGATGTTAGTGTTGATAGTTGGCGCTTAAATATTTACTCTTTCTGCTAAAGGTGATACAAGAAAGGAAAGAGAAACTGACAAGCGGGAACGTCCAGCAGGAACTGAGCGAAGAGGACAAATTGTTGGGTAAAAAGAAGCGGTTGGCCTTCCTAGACCTCCTGCTGGAAGCCAACAAAAAAAGCGAGAACGGCTTGACGGACGAGGAGATCAGGGAGGAAGTCGACACCTTCATGTTCGCAGTGAGTCGAATTCGTTGTCATTTTGTTTATCGGAATGATTTCGTGACGGTGGCGATCTCAATTTCTCGGTATCGATTCCGCCAACAGTTCGGGAGTTGATGTTTGAGGGGAAAATCCGAAAGCAAAACAAAACCCTTACTTCCGGTCCGATAAACAGGAATAATCGCTTTGGAGCATAAGTGAGGCGCGTGCACCCCTGTCAGTTAATTAAACGGCATAAAAATGAATCGAGGGGGTCGGGGTGCCCTCGCCGGCTCCTCCAATAACGTCGTTATTATGAAGATGCGGATTTCGGACCGAGTTCGAAATCCGAACCGATAATTAATGAACAAAGTTGCCGGGGCCGACCTAGCCTTGGTAATTTATAGACATTATAAGATCTATCTGTGCCCATTGTGTTACCACTTGTATTGTGCGAAGTTCTCGCAAATCGACCGAAATGCATGTCCGACTGCCGAATGAGCAATAGGGACCCCCGCTACATCGCCATTATTCGGGAAAATTGCTAATCCCGATGCCTCGACGACTGAATTAAACGAGCCGGATTTATGAAATGACGACTGAACGTTTCGCCACTTTTTCCACGGTGTTTTTGCTTGCGAGCTTTTTGCCCACTTTTTCCCCACGGCCGAGTAATAAGCTCCTTTCAACCGGAAAAATTCCAAACAAACAGACGACCAGGACGAAACAATGGAGACCAACTTCACGACGAATATGCGTTTTTGTCCGCAGAGGAAGTTCGGAGACGAAGGCGGCGACGACGGCACAATTAGCGGAGACGTTGCTAATGCGATTTCAACAGAATGAAGCTGCACCGTATTTCGCACAAATCTTCACTTGTTTTGGGGGACTAAACTCGCAAACAAGCAACGACGGTTTCTCAACTTGCGGCTGCATCGACGTGCAGAACGTGCAGTGACGGGAAGGTGAGCCCGCAAGAACGAATTCCTAAATTGGGTTCTGCGGTAATTGGAGTAAGAGTAATGACAACGCAGAAGATACAAAATAATACAGATAAAAAAGAGAAGGAAATGTCAAAGAAACGTCAGTTTTAAAGCAACGGTATTGATGTTAACCTTGAAAACAGTTTTCGATTTCGGCAGTTTACGGACGTTTCCTACAATTGTAAGCAACAATTATTATCCCAGAATAAGTGGTAAAGTACGGTTTTCCATTGAGGATCAAGCATTCATTATTAATAATTAATAAAACAGAAGTCTTGACATGGGAGATACTTTAAAGAACTGGAACTGGCTCAAAGCGAATATAAGAAACGTCATGATATATTCGCTAAAATTATACACATGAATTTAGCTGTTAAATTCAATTTATTAAAGAATACACAACCACATTATAGTTATACACCAGAAAGTTGTTTGGAAAATGATAATTACAAATTTTGATCGAACACTTTTAACTGACATTCATATTAAGCATAACAGACCAGACATTATTATTTTAAATAAACAACAAAAGCAAGCATATCTTTTAGATATAGCTGTTCCAAATTCACATAATACAACACAGACATAACACAAAAATTAATAAATATTTAGAGCTCTCCGTTGCTATGAGAAATCTTTGGTGTTTAGAAAAAAAATCGATTTTACCACTTTTAATTTGAGCAACGGGAATAGTACCGCAATCTCTTTTAAAAAATTTAAAAATTGTGGATTTAGGTAACACATTGGTAGTTGAAATTCAAAAAAGTATATTATTATACTTATGTCATATCGTGAGGAAGTTCCTTAACATTGACACAGAACATAATAAAACACAACAAAGTCAAAATGTGGAGGCGAGACGCCGGTAATTATGTTGATTCGCACTGCACTATTACTTGATAGTAATATCCGTAATAGTGCATGCACTCCGGCAAAATTGCCGTGCCGCCGGGTGGTGGAGGGTTAATATAATTAATTAATTAATAATAATTTTTTGAAAGATAGGCAACCAATAAAACCACCGTGCATAGCAAGTACAAATCAGTGTACGATCAAGCTAAGACGAACGTTTCTACCACAACAAAAGATGTGGTAGCACTCTTGATTTGTTTTCTTGTTGATCACTCTGTATAGGTAGATATTCGCTTTTGTTGTTTGGAACATTTTGTATTGTGTTTTTCAAATGTTTCTTTAATTTCGTTATGCACATACTTTGACCCATTATGTCAACGTAACAACCTCACTTAGTCGGCTGTACTTTTGCTCCGAAGGGACCAAAAGTGCCGCTTTACTTCTTCTTTTGATAAACTAATAAAATAACGCTTTGCACAAAGGTCGTGCAAAAAAATGTTACACTTTGATAAAAAATTATACCAACAACAAAACCTGACAAAAAATTATAACAGACAACATCAAACAGAGAATTATGATATTTTGTTGAAATTTGTTCAGACGTATTTAGTGAAACGCAAATATAATTTATTTGTGATAGATTTGTTCTTTAGAGTTGTTTTTCCGAGGATAATAACAAGGCCTTGTTCGAGTTCACGAAATGAAACTCGGCCCCACTTTGGAGGATTTAGTAAAGTGCAAATAGTGGTTTGGGCGAGTCGAGATGTTTTCTGTTATGGAAGCAACGATAATAGAGCCTTTGTCGTGACGTTTTTACGTTCGCGCCCCTCGTTTGGGGCCACTAGTCAAATTAAGTAGTGGTCGGTAATTCGGTCCGTCCGGTCGGAGAAATAAAAACTTTATAAACAACGAACAACTGGACCTTATCGTTATCAGAATTGCGAACATCAGGCGGGTTTATGACGGTCAATGGCACTAAATACAGGCCGGGGTGTATTAAAAGAAGAACCGAAAATATTCGCCTGCAGAGAACGGCCAACGGGAATGATAGAAATCGACTTTATGAAACAATCCCAAATGGGACCTTAACATTAAATTCGAGCCGAAATTGCCGGAAGATGTTTTATAACTGGGCATAATCCGGGCCGTTCCGGGCCACCGTCTAGTTTTTGCATCAAGCACCTATATCTGCTTACAATTTAATTTTCTGCACACCGGTCCAACCTCAATTTACAAAGTTTGTTAGACTGTATCGATCCGGCCGCTTCGGCAAACTGCCGGAGGGCTCCTCGTCAAATATTCCGGCGGCTTCATAATTGCATAATTCCGGTGACCTTCACCCGGACACGCAAAAAACGAACAAATTCGACGATCGACGCGCACCTTTGAACCGACCCTCCACCTCCACGGACTCGGTCCTGCTTTAAATTTCCTTCATGTGGAGGTGGTCGATGGATGGGGCGGTTTTACCGTGTCAAAGTGGATAAAAGTTTTCGATATTTCCCCCGGCTTGCAGTTGCAACGAGACCAACCTCGATTACTCTCCAGAAACGTCGAGAACCGACAGAAACGGATTTGCTGCCAGATTGATAAGGGCCGGGAAAGGGGCCGTAAAAAATATGACTTGGGTTGGACGCGAGTTCTTTGAAGCTTTTTTCGGCCGTTCCTCATTACCCACTTTCATATTTTATATACACATGCATTTTGTTCGGAACGGGAATTAATCACGGGAACCATCAAGGGCCGGGAATTAAATGAGCTCGCCCCCCAAAAAAAAAAACTTTAATACACTTAAGCGAACCTCACCCGGACTTGCGTTTTTATAATTAACATCAACAATCGATTAGTCTTCGGAAGCGCGATCGATCACCGGAAGACACAGTCTGTTCGAACACTTTTAGATCAAAAAGATAAACAAGCAGATTAAAAAAAGTTTGTAGATGATGTGTACAAATGTTGGCGGGTCTGTCGGGGCGCAAAAACTCCCCTTCCGATTAGTTTCGTCGGTCGTTCGAACTCGCCGAAAAAAAACTTTCCTCCTCCTTTATGAAAACTGTTGGCGGAATTACATATTTTTTCGTGGCATCACTCCCGGAAACTTATTTATTGCTTTCTGTTGTGTGTTCCAGGGGCACGACACGTCCACGGTGACGGTGGGCTGGACTCTCTTCGCCCTGTCCAACTACCCGGAGTACCAGGTAATAAATATTGATGGGCGAAATGAGTTGGAAGTGAAGTTAATAAATCGTGGTGGCGTCGTAACAAATGACGAGTGCCGTTTCGGATCGGGTATTTCCGATCAGGAGTGACGAAAGAGAAACGACGCTGGATGGCGTCCGGTTGTTTCCTGTCGCGCCGGATATTTGCCGATACGTGCGGCAACTGTCAAATCACGTGTGCCGTAAAAGAAAAAACCCACCCCCGGCTCATCATCATTCGGAATAACGGTCCAGCTGAGTGACACCACCGTGACGTTTTTAAAACGGAAATGTATCGCAGTGGGACACCTTGATTTGTCGCTTCCGGTTTTTTCCCGGATTTATAGGTTATGTCGCAGTTATGTGACAGTTACGGCGGCGCCCCCTGGCGAACTTGTTGTGGCGCTATTGCGTTAATAACTGATCACTCGTTGGAACGAATGACGCGTGAATATCGCCGCTTCCTCCTGTGCCTCCTGCAATTATTAAGAATCTCTTTTATGACCCTCCGAGCCATTAATTTCGTTCGGTATTTTATGCTAAATTTCCTCTAATAGCAGTACCGCGCCAGTAAATCTAGTTGGGAGGGCTCGGCCCGCTACACTTCAAAAGCTCACTTCCGGAGTAATCGCTGAAGTTTGAACGGTTTCAGGAGAAGGTCCATCAAGAACTGGACGAGATTTTCCAGGGCGAGGAACGACCGATAACACCCCAAGACATACTGAAAATGCAATATCTGGACAAAGTGGTGAAAGAGACTCAAAGGGTGATTCCGGTGGTGCCGGTTATAGCGAGGACTCTGGATCAGGACCTGGAAATCGGTAAGGTTTTTGATCGCGCCGTAAAGCAGCTCTTTATTTTTGCGAGAGCTTGTGACGTCGATTCTATTGCGAATTTTCTTTTTATGCCTTCGAGTACGGCCCTAATAACGGAATGTATGTGGCGGATAAACATGTCACTTTTCCCCAGCCCCCCGGTGCACCCGCGAGGATAAATGACGTGAGCGACGGTATTGCTCACCTTTTGCCGGAACTTATTTGCTGTTGGCGCCGGAGCTGGGCTTTTTATAGTTTGCCGGAGTCGTGTGTGCGCGCTGACAGCACCGTAAATAAGATTTTAATTGGATTTTGCGACGCCCTTGACTCTACAAAGTGTGAAAGGGCCGCCGGGGGTGCCAAACCAAACAAATTCGCGCCCTCGATCAATTCGCACCCGAAAATGATGGTTCCTCGTGCGGGATTGTTTCGTTTGTTGCCCCTGGGCTTATCAATCTAAATCGGTGAAGAATCACGATCGCGCCCTAATGGACGCCGAAATTAGTGCCCCAATAAATTTATAATTCATGGATCGATCGGCCGTTAGTCACGGTCGTAAATTAATACAGACACCGATAGCCGCACCGCCAATAAAATTGCATATTTAATTCCCGACGACTTTACGCCCTCGATGCTCCACCATGGAGAATCGACGTGGTGTCCATTATTCGCCGGTGATTAGTGCCCCATAAATTTCCCGGCGATTTTTATATCTCCGACATATTTTTTCTCCGGCCATTGTTATGACCAATAGAGACCGATAGGCAACTAAAACTTCACTCTTCACCACGACAATGGCCCCAAATCTGGGTCAGACTTGTTTTGTCGAGCGGCGATTCCCTCTCGCAGAGCAAAAAATCGCAAGTGCGATATCTCCCCCAAGCGATTCGACGTCAGGGCAAACGGATCACATTAACCGCAATAATTATTAACAAAACGCGATGCCACATTGCTCTCAATTTATATTTTGTGTTGTCTGAAAATAAAAATTCACAGCCAGATTCCGATTGCAACTGAAATAGTTATTTACATTACATATGCGGTAGGCTGCATTTTACAGCGCGAGGTTTTTCGATTGAAACACGACCGCGCAGCGGGAGTGTTTTACAAAAACCGAGCGATGTAAAATCCCTACCGCATTAGTAATGTACCTATTAATCTTTTTGGCCGACGACCCATTAAGTACTTGTTTTCTCAAATTTGAAATTTGTTGTAACCAATAATTTTGCAAAACCTGTCAAAGACTGACATTTAATTAATGAAATGGCAGAAAGTTATCTATTATATATTATACCAATAACTGACACGCTTGCGATTTACACCACAAGATAGCGCCATCGGACTTTAGAAGAAAACAAATAATTTCTGTTCATTTTTGAAAACTGAGCGGATTAATGGTAGCGGTATCTTGTCTTGTGATACGCTAAACATTTTTTGGAGGTTCTAGAAAGCTTAAAATTTTCTTGTTATTTTACCGTGCGGTAAAAATAGTTTAATTAGTGTGTAAAAATCAATATACCGTAGCTGTTCAAAATGTGTACACATGTCATTTAGAGTTGAGAAGGCTAAAAACGCATTTTTAAACCTCTTTTAATTGATTTCGCTATTTCTCCATTATCGAGTGTATTCGTTCAGGCTAATAACTTACATTACGAAGAGGAAAATTTGTTGTATGTATCACTTGTCTGCTTATAACTAAAGAATTATCTAACAGATTTTGCTGGGGTTTTCATTAATAATGAGAGTGGTTCTTTAGCTTGACGTTTAGTACACAAACCCTTCACTACTTTAAAAAAAATAATAACGAAACAGAACTATTTTGTAGCAAACATTCAAAGTGGTTGTTCAGCAAGCAATGACGTTTCTACAACGCATGCCATATTAGAGTTCATTGATATAAATTTGTATGGCTTCGCCTCAAGCCTGAAACCTAGTTTCCGCGCTGTAAAATACCCCTACCGTACTCTAATGTAAATATCTATTTCAGTTCTCGACCGTGAAAAATCACACCTTAAATTAGCTTGTTTAGTTTAGTTTAATTTTTTCCAACAAGTATTTACTCGTACTTTACCGCACCGCTTGTTGTAAAATAACTCATTACCTGTCTGGGTGGGATAAATGAGATAAATCGGACAGTAAAAATTGTTTTAAAAAAACGAATGAAAAAATATGTTTTATTATCCTCCATGTTTCATCATCGCTACATATGTAACCACAAATCTCGTAAGCATGTTTCGTATCGAAATTGTTTTTGTACTTGCCGGCAGCAGCACCTCTCAACTGAGGTAATATCTTTAGCATTCTCCATTTGAATGCTACATCTGTTTACGTCAAGCAAAAGCAAATTATCGTTATTAAATTCGTACAAGTGTTTTAAATGTTGATTAAATTTTAATTTTTCAACAAACAATGAAATGAAATTCCCGTGGCGCCGTCGGCAGCGAACTCGCGTCGTACACATCGCTCCAGGCCAAAAAATGTTTCTTCACTTAATAACGTTATCTGTTCCAGGAGGCCGTGTCATACCGGCGGGCGTGATGGTGGTCATCCATCTGGCCTGCCTGCATAAAGACCCGCAACAATTCCCCGACCCGGAACGTTTCGACCCTGACCGTTTCCTTCCTGAAAATATTGCCAAGCGACATCCTTACTCCTTTGTGCCGTTCAGCGCCGGCCCCAGGAACTGCCTAGGTGAGTCCCCGACCTGCGTAAATGCACACATAAAGATAAATTGGGCAGATGAGGGAGACGGGATTCGAATCGTGTTTCTTTTTCGTGGATGTCGTGCACGTGCATCGCACCGTCGCCGACGTAATGACATCGTCGAAATATTTCTTTTTCAATAATCTCGACCCATAAATCATATCGGAGATTCCATTCGCCGATATTCCGGCTAACTTATTTTCTGCAAACCGGGATCGCGCGGATTTATCGGCCATTGTTGGCGGAAGGCGACACGCAGATAAATTCCCGACGTGCACGACCGAAGAACTACGCCATCGGGGGCGCGAAAAATGCACTTGCACGCCGAAGAACGTAACATTTACGTAACTGGAACTTCCCGCGAGCGTTTAAAGTTGCGACGCTTTTGCAGGAATTTTATTTCGGGGAACAATCGAGTTTCGGTCGATTGAAACTGACGCAGGTAAGAGAATTCCGCCACTTCTCCTAACCAGTTTTGGGGAAGTTTGCGCGAGGGGCGGACGCCCGCGGCCCCCATCTCCAGCGTGGGTGGCCGCCCCCCGGAGCGAAATTAGAGCTTTTCCAACAGTCGCGACTTTTTGATCTATCGACGATTCCGTCGACAAAACGGCCCGAATGCGTAAAACCCGCAGGAAGTAGACTGATCGGTCGGGTTTTGTCTGGAATTCCGCTAGGTGGAAGTTCCCTTTTTTGCGGTCGATGCGGGGCGGCGGATTTCCACACGCGTTCACGAGTGGCGGCAGCGGAAAACTTTCTGCGGCTGAATGGGCTCCACGCAATAAAACATAATTAGAAAGAGCTGGCGCTGATTTACGTCCGAGGACGCCGAACGCTATCGGGGGCGGCAGCGACGGACCACTCAAAAATCAAATCTCCCCCACATATAATTTGACCAAACAGAAAATTTCTCCACGTGGATATTGGTCGATCAGAGAGGTTAAGCAATGCTTGTTGCGGTTAACTTTTGGATGGGTGGCCCTCGAAAATTTCTTTCCTGTCAGTACATTTTTTTGATTTGTTGATTTCACCAAAAGGAAAGATTTTGGAATGAAAACATTGTCGAATTTGCATTGTCAGGATTTTTTTGTTCCTG